>NC_134405.1:210105948-210785948 GCF_038048845.1 Mixophyes fleayi
TACACATCAGTTAATATTTATAAATGGCACTCTAGTTTGTGACAAGTAACCAGATTTTCTGTGTACTCTACAGAGAGAGAGAGATAGAGAGAGAAATAAATGCTGATTTATACACATATACTACATGGTTGTCCTAATTCCTGGATAGTCACGGTTTTTAAAGATTTTTTCCATGAAATTGAAAATAAAGTCATTTTTTTGGCCACAGAATTTGAATCGCGTACAGCTAAAATTGTAGAGCGTTTGCACATAAGATGCATTATCACGCACAAAATGGGAAAGGGAATTGGCCCCCATGTGTCTTCCTATGGCATGTATGTTAAAAAAAAAATTGAAGAGGGGACTGCACCTTTAATATCAGCTGGCTCCACCAGAGAGAAAATAATTGATTTCTCTACATAAACCTCATTAGATAGATTCACCTAACCATTCTTGCCTGTCTTCCAGCAATTATTTGCTAAGTGGAAACTGTATTTTAAAATGCCATTGTTGTGCAACCAATACTGTACGGAAAGAAAACTAAATGAAATAAAATAGCTGGAAATTGATTGCCCAAAAATTGAACTAGGTTTAAATTAACAAATAATTGCACAAACTGTATACTGGAAAAGTTGCTCATCTGTATGTATTTATATGCAATTCTATGCATGAGTTTGGTTGAGCATAGTCATGTCTATAACATGCCTACCCATATCCTACTTATCCAGCTGCTCTAATAACTTTTACCTTGGTATGAAGGCTGCTGTGTTTAATGTTAAATTCAGCATTGAGGTCGATAAAGTTGATAAATTCAAAGTTCAGTAATGGGCAGCTCGGTCATTTAAAGGACTTGTCCTCTTCAACTGTAGTTCTCCCCCCCCCCCTCGCCCCGTTCTGGATGGAAGTTCAAGGTCACCCCAGGTCAGAGACACCCTTTTTTTGTACTAAAGTCACCATCACCCAATAATACTCTATCCTTTTTCCTTCCACTGACAGGAAGTTTGGCATTTGGAATGCAAATTCCTGTCAATGGAACGCATGTGCATTCCACTGCGGAAGGAAAAAGGATAAAGAATTATTGGGTGACGGTGTCTTAAGTACAAAAAAAGGAAAAGGCTGAGTGTACAGAGGCAGGTACAGGCGGCTGCTGTGCCCCCTTGGGCTTGCGCCCTGGGCAACAGCACAGTCCGCACCAGCCTAGTTACGACTCTGGCTTTAACGCAGCGAAGCTCAGGGCTAATTGAATACCCCCTGAATCTATAAAACGAGTTACACTGCGTAGGTAAATAAAAATGGCTGCTACCCTCTTAGCAGTTTCCAGCTTAGATATCCATCAGTCTGGTAAAATAATCTACAGCAAATATAAAACAATATTTTAAAAAAGTAATTACTTGTAAGATGGGAAAATGAGGTAACTGTCCCCTGGGTTTTTCTTATTTTAATGTGAGGACCTGCACTAATAATCTATGAGGCCATTTACTGGATCATAGTGGCCCAATCAGCAGCCACACAGCAGATTTCACCACAAGGCTCAGCACAGAATATTGCTATAGCCATGATTGTCCAATGCAATTTCTGCATTCTTAGCTGTCATAGCCTATTGTAAACAACATGTAGAGGTGATTGAGGACCTGTGGTTTCCCCTTACAACAAACATTCAGCCACCTCCTGCATTTATGCCATAGCACTAAATCCAGCATGCAATTAGACGCAATTGAATGATAATAGTTTGTAATAGAAACTCACTCATTCCTTTCGACAGCCATGACAACTTTTTTTCAGAGAAATTTGTGTACGGTTTTATAAGGTCTTCCACAGTTACTGCAGCCAATGCATTGATACTTGATGAGACTGTGCTAATGAAAGGAACATTTCATAGATTACATCTAATTAAATATATGTAAACATAACTATTTCATTATCTCCTATTTTAAAATTGAGATATTAAAGTACCTGATTTTTCTGTCTCAGATCACTAAATGTAGTCCATACTTGCCTACTCTCCCGGAATTTCCAAAAGGCTGTCATCGTGTCATTAAGCCCCCCCCAGCTATCCAATGCCGTGAATTTCGGCATTTTATAGTGGGGGTGGAGCTTTGGTAACCAAAGACCTCACCATGTTCCCTCATACCCCTGTCACGTGACTTGTCCTCCAGGATCCCCCATAGGACAGAGTCACACATTCGGCAAGTGTGATGTACTTTAATGCAGATTATACTTTGGGTTTAGTTCAAGTTTGGGTGCAGTGTATATCAGAATATATTCTGGCATGTTATCCCTCAAAAATTATGATAATTATTCTTATCATTAATTTAATGTACAATCATAGAATGAAACAGAAGGAAAAATACTTTTTTACAATCTAAACCTGATGTGTGGAATGAAAACAAAAGACACAAGTGCCTGGTTTGTACAATGGACTAGTCCACAAGTATGCAATATATTAAGGGCTCAAAAATATTTTAAGGATCAGTTTTCATTTAAAAATGTTTAGTCAATATGGTTCATTTACTAAGATTGTATTCAGTGCACAAGGCATTGTGTAGTAAAGAAAAAAATAACAATAACATTTACATCTGCTTCTGCAAATTGATCACAACACAGACACAGTCAGATGTGAAGATTTCATAAAAAGAATAACCAAAAGTGATTAAGTAGACAAGACACAGATCATACATAAACCAGTAAACGCACCGTGAACTGGATAGGAGCCTCAATGACACAGTCTGCGGTGAATCTTGTCATTTTGGGGCCAAAATGATGCGATTTGCGGCGGCCCGCGCCCTCCCGCCCTTCCACCTTGCCCTCTGCCCAGAGGACAAAAACTCACTTGCCAACATGTCTGTCCTATTGCTAAATGGTCTAGAGCAGGCTTGGCTAACCTGTGGCACTCCAGTTGTTGTGAACTTACAAGTCCCAGCATGCTTTGCCAATATATAGCAGCTTATTGCTGGAAGGGTATGTTGGGACTTGTAGTTTCACAACACCTAGAGTGCCACAGTTTAGCCAAGCCTGGCCTAGAGTGACACACACTGTAAATGCTGTCAGGGCTTCACTAGTGGTATATAACTGTGTACACCCCACAGTAAACTATAACATGACTGGGACATGCAGCTCAGTATACACAGATATAAACATCATGGGCCTGATTCTTTAAGGAAAGGAAAGCAAAAAAAATTGTAATTTTTCACCTGGGCAAAACCATGTTGCATTGGAATTTCTCCTGTAGCTAGTGACTGATTGAATTATTCTGTTAAATTTAAAATATCGGGACAGATTTATAGTTGGGGTAGGACATGTCCTAGATCAACTTCAAATGTCAGTTTAAAAATAAAGCTATCAAGTATTTGTGTGCCACATTAAAAAAACAGTACCTATTTTTCTTAGGTGCAAATTAATAAACTAATTTGCACCCCTTGCATTGTAACATGGTTTTGTCCAGGAGAAAACTTGTTGCCCTACTTTCCTTAATGAATCAGGCCCCATGTGCTGAACAGTAGAATGCTTACCTCAAAGTGCCACTGTAAGCACAGGCTACAAATAGGCCGGGCACCCCCGGGTAGTTTCGGAGTATATCCAGCACTAAGTAAGGCATGAGCTGTAATAACATGCAGAGTTTAATGCCATCAGACAACTGTTACAACATAATATAATAAGCACAGCGTGAGAAGAGACTCATCAAAATCATAATGCCAATTTCATATATATATACATATATATATTAATGAGTCACTGTACCAGTCATTCTAGATGTGCATCAAGATATAATGTGCCAGTCACTGCAATATGAAGTGAGCATAAATCGTGCTATACAGATTTCTTTTTAATTTTATCAAGAACCAACAGATTCATGACATGCTTTCATATTGTTCTGGGAGTAATATAACAGCTTATAATAATTAATAATATGAGTCACACAAATGTTTTCTTCACTAAACAGTCAATAAAATGATAAATACATTTCAGTTTGGACAGTAAAACAAATTAATGATTTTATAGGGACTGGAAGCATATATGCTCTAAGTGCATCTAAATAAAAGATATTGGTTATGTTTCGTGGTTCTCATATGTAGTTGTGCTTTGTCAGCAGTAGTTCTATTAAACATTACTTGTATTTCTTTTAAAAGAGCATTATGTAAAGTGTAGGTGGCATCTACGAATAGGAAAACAGAGACATTAGTTGAGCGCAATTGATATCTCATGCCTTTGGTTCTAAGACAGATTCAGAGACACATCCAGTGATTGACACAGAGGGCTAGATTTACTAAGCTGCGGGTTTGAAAAAGTGGGGAGGTTGCCTATAGCAACCAATCTGATTCTAGCTTTCATTTATTTAGTACCTTCTACAAAATGACAGCTAGAATCTGATTGGTTGCTATAGGCAACATCCCCACTTTTTCAAACCCGCAGCTTAGTAAATCTAGCCCCGAGTCTGATAATGAGTGTAGACAAATTACAGCACTGGTCCAACAAATTGACCCTAGTCTCTCTATCTCTGTCTGTGTGTGTGTGTGTGTGTGTGTGTTAGGGAATTTAGACTGTAAGCTCCAATGGGGCAGGGACTGATGTGAGTTCTCTGCACAGCGCTGCGGAATTAGTGCCGCTATATAAATAAATGATGATGATGATGATGATAAAGTACAGATCCATGAGGTACTCCATTGGTAACCTTTCCCTCCTGTGAATGCATTACATTTAATATAACTCTCTGTTTTCTATCCTGCAACCAAGATCTTATCCATTCAACCATCTTTGAATCCAGTCACAAGCTTTCAAGTTTATTTAACAGTTTACGATGTGGGACAGTGTCAAACAGCTTACTGAAATCCAGATAAGCTAAATCTACGCCCTCCCTTGATCTATTACTTACTCAATCAGTCAAAAAAGACAAGAAGATTTGTTTGACATGATTTTCCCCCAGTAAATCCATGATGTTTGGGATCCTGTAAATTACTGGATTTGAGATAATTTACAACTTTTTCTTTTAAGAGGGTTTCCATCAATTTCCCTGCTACTGATGTAAGGCTCACTGGTCTGTAGTTACTTGCCTCTTCCTTGCTTCCACTTTTGTGCAGTGGGACTACATTCACTCTTTTCCGGTCCTCTGGAATTTCTCCTTTAAGCTATTTTAGTATTCTTGGAAGTATCCCATCTGGCCTCATTGTATTATCCACTTTCAGTTCTGAGAGTTCTGTTATGACCTTCTCCTCTGTAAATGTACTTGTGTCTACCTAGGTTTTATGAGTATACTTGCAAATTAATTGTGGCCCATTCCATGCTCTTTCTGTAGTGAACACTGAGCAAAAATAATTATTAAGATGATCTGCTATTTCCTTGTCTCCCTCAACAAGACTCTCACTTTCTCTCTTTAGTCTTATTATTCCTCCTTTTATTTAATTTATATGTGAGGAAACAGTACACAACTCAGATAACAGCTACATTCCTTATGCCTTGCTATGAACTTTCTTGGGAATTTTAGTATAATCAAGTACCTGGTCAGGAGCAGACACACGTTTTGAGGTCCATGGGTCACAATCCTTATATACTGAGTAGAGAATGAGACCTGAGAGCACAGCACATGCCAATATAAGCCATAATCCTATCAGGTTAAGGTACAGAGACCTAAGAAATGAAATACAAAGCACAACAACCTCTGACATATTAATATACTAGGGGAATTAATTAAATATATGATAATTTACCCTTACTGTAATTATACATCACCAATATTATTGTCTGTGTCGATACAGAGGCACAAGGCCATAGGCGGATCCCTGAGGTGAATTCTAGTTTGACTGAATGTATGGCCAATCATTAAGACCAAGATGAGACACACCAGGAAGAGTTGCTTAGCAACATAAGACTGATATGAGGTGAAGAGATCCTGTGTGGTGAGAGAGTGACAGCCGGGGACCTGGAACGGAGGGGAGGGTGTCTCAGGATTCGCCAGAAAATTTGGGGGCTGGTCTGTGGCCTGCTGCCATGAGGGGCAAAATAACATTACGACCGAGAAAATAAAAGTGAAATGGGACAGAAATTACCTCACAGTGTGGCTTTACAACATTTTCTGAAGCAAGCAGCACAAGACTAAAAACCATTTTCTCTGGATTTCCAGTGGTACAAAGTAAATAGCGAGAGGATATGTTTGTAGAATTGGGAGAAGGATCAGAGCTTTGTTTGAGCTTGGGATAGTTTCAGATCTTGAGCTAGACTTGCTATTCAGACGTCTGCTTGGATTATGTCTTGAGTTAACACTGCTGTAAATATACGTTTGAAACTTTCTATAGTTTCAAAATTGGAACTTGGGTTAACTTTATGGCTGTGTAAGACTTCAGACTTTTTAATTTAATATTGAAAATCTAAGGACTATCTTGGTCTAGCAGCATGAAAACGGAGACTTTCCTCTTTAAAAAGTGACCTCTCATCTGACCTTTGTATTGTGGGATCTTAGTTAATGCTATCTGCAATACAGGCTCTATTATTAGCTACTCTAATAGTAGACGCAGAGCAAATGTCCCTTTATTAAATCAGCCCTGAGTGGTGTCAAAGGTAGATGTTAGGAAATATTGTGATATTGTTTCTTGTTGTCACTATTGGGTATATTGTACTATTCTATTAAAAGGATGAATATAAAACCCACTGTATAGGGCGATTTCAAGTCTACCAGTAAGTTCTACACTGAGTAACCCCCTCCCCCTCTTATAGGTGTCTTCTGTTATAGACAAGACTGTGGTGTTTTGTTCTATATCTGCAAAACTAGCTATATTAGCAGTGCTATAATTGCCATACACATATATAAACAAGCTGCTCCAGGTGGAAGTGTCTCAAATACACAAAGCATATACCCCACATATCCCGGTCTGGAAAGAGACTGTACTCAGCTCAGATACAGCATAGAGTTTAAGAAAGGTTTTTGAAGCGTGAGTAAGTGTGAGTAAATTGTTTATTTGTAATGGAATATAGATGGGTAACTCTCCATATTCTCCATATAGATAACAATGTTGCTAACTAATATATCATATCCATAGACCTAAGTCTAAAGAAAACAATTAGCTCCACTCCACATTGCCCTCTATACATCCCCCTTCAAGCTTCCACTGACGTATTAGAGTCACCCTGCTTCTACCAATTTTATACACATATCCTACCAGCTACATTCCCTGATCCACTCCTGGCATTCCCTATCTGTCCACATACCACCATAACCTACCCAGCACTCTCTGCTCCCAGGGTAAGCATTATACAAAGGGCAGCACGGTGGCTTAGTGGTTAGCACTTCTGTCTCACAGCACTGGGTTCATCAGTTCGATTCCTAACCATGCCCTTATCTGTGTGGAGTTTGTAAGTTCTCCCCGTGTTTGCGCGGATTTCGTCCGGGTGCTCTGGTTTCCTCCCACACTCCAAAAACATACTAGTAGGTTAATTGTCTGCTATTAAATTGACCTTAGTCTTTCTCAGTATGTGTGTGTGCGTATGTGTATGTTAGGGAATTTAGACTGTAAGCTCCAATGAGGCAGGGACTGATGTGAGTGAGTTCTCTACACAACGCTGCGGAAGTAGTGGCGCTATATAAATAGATGATGATGATGACTATATTAGACATGGATAAGAGAAACTCTTTCAACTCTGAGAAAGATAATTATATGTCATCATGAAACCAGATCTTTTCACAATCTCTTACTCAGGAAGTGATTTTTCAAAATAGCAAAAATGTTGTGTCTTTTCAGCTTAACCTACTTAACTAACTTGTTCTCCTTTATTATCAGATATAAATTATATAGCACAAAGGAATTCATTAAATGACTCAAGGGCAATGATGTCTTTTCCATATGCATGATAATTATACAAAAGCAACTCACAATTTTGCTTGAAATCTGGTCTTACAAGCTATGTATCTTTGCACTTGAGATTGGTTAACCCCATAGATTCCCGTCCACAAAAATGTTCCACCAATCACAATTGTCCAAAATGTGTGTCTCCGTAGAGGATTGGGATCAAAGCTGTGTAAGATAAAAAGGAACATGTATAGAATCAAATAATTTGGAATATGAGGAATACACAAAGGGCCCAATAACAATTTTGTCCACTTGTATATAGACTTATTCATGCCTCTTCTATTCATGAATTTTCTATTACCCCCAAGCAGCAGTAATAATAACTTTTCCTTTAGGTTTTCAGAACTTTCTGGATAACAGGTTTCCCAGATAAGAGAGCAGGGGGTAAATGTATGAATGTCCGATTTCTGCAAGTCGCTGGAAATCAGCAACTTTGCAGGTAAAATTTAAAGCGGCGATGCCTTTACAAGCCATCGCCCCTTTAAATTTTCACTGCAAAGTCGCCGATTTCCGGTGACTTGCAGAAATCGGACATTCATACATTTACCCCCAGATCACTGTAATAACACATTTTTAAAACATTAAGATAAACTATACTAGAAGTTAGTATACTTACTCCCAAAAATTCAATCTCCCACCATGATAGGAATCATTGATGATAGTCTGGATTCCACCTTGCACCACCACACCTCTTATGATGACAGCTATGAAACCTGCCACCATAATTACTATCTGGAATGCATCTGTCCAGATTACAGCTTTAAGACCGCCCTAGGTAGGAAAACAAGACAATATGTTATAATGTAGAACTTTGCTTTTTAATATATCACTAAATGAAAGTAGTAATAATAGTACTATATAACAAGCTATGTGTCTCCCTGATATGGACTGAAGACTCATTCAGAAATAATGTTCTCAGAGTGCTTGTAGAAGCAGTGTACCAATGGTGGTGAAAGTCCCGTAAAAGGTAAGTGTCCTGGGCATAGGAAACCAGCAATTTTTTCAAATTTGACACAAGAAGGGAATTATTTAAAAAAATATATTGATCCTGATCCTGAAGTTCCCATTTCACTTAATCTTTCACACATGCTTCTGTTTCAATCTTTTGCTAAAATCTGATATGGTTAACAGCTGCTTAAGGACTATAGCACTCTGGAGTAAGGGTAGAAGAGAGAGAGATTCTGCAGATTTGTTAAGCTTCATACATCTGAATAATCAGTTTACAGTGTCCTAGGTATCCACAGCAGCATGATTAGTAAACTCCGTATTTGAGGCAGAAAAAATAATCGTTTATCGGGTGCCAGGGGTGGGTGATTATCTTTTCTATATCAAGGGACATGAACAATGGATACTCTCTGTTCCTTTAGTTAGGAGGGGTGGATTCCACAGCATAATTGTAGTCCTGGGTGGAGTTCTTCTGTAATACCTATTTTAGAAGAGTTAGGGCTCAGGCAATAGCACATCCCTCCGGCAAATATATACAAACAAAAAGTGTAAGGGAGGCGTTTTTCCGCTAATAATTATTAATATTGATGTTACTAAGCCTTTTGCTTCTCAACTGATACTTTATGAATTCTCTGTGACAAAGAAGAATCTATTCCATTATTACCAGTAGTAGATGTTCTTCATCATTTACACACACTGATAAATTATTTCTAATTTTATACTGTGTACATGTGTTTGATCTATCAAACAATGTACACAGCACAAGTTTTCACCACAACAGTAAACGTAAAGACCTGCCCTTGCAGACAAGTTTATAGAAAGTATACCTTTAAGACTACTCAATATTCAAGATATAGTACACCCGGGTCCAATGGACATACTTAAACACAATAGAATAAAGTTGTATGGTTCAGTATGTAACAAGATGTATATACCAATGTGTGTCCATTTAAAGTAATTTCAATATAAAACAACTGAACAAGCAGCAAAGAAAAAAATAACATAAAAAGTAAAATAAAGTAAAAGTAAAACAACTACTTAAATACAAACATTCTAGAGGAAAGTAACACATACGCTATATCTTATTCTAGACAAAGATATTCCTTTTACTCCTAAGATGCATGTCCTTAGTTGATTGTAGAGCTCTTCACAGTTAATGTTGATGTACACATTTTTCTATGGCTACTCGGTGTGAGCACCCAGCTAAGCTTACCATCTTACAGTGAAAATCATTAATAAATAAGGAGCTATCATTCTGCAAATAACATAATTACATAGGGGTTGCCAATCTATATTTGATAAAATATAATATCCATGGATGCAAAGTTCATACATGATATGATACTAGATTACTAATAGATTCATTAAAGTGCTAATCTCTTAAACTGATCCTTGCACATAAAACTGCTGAATGTATAACACTATATTTCTGTACCTGTAACCACTGCTACTGAGACAATAAAAATGTAAACCACGACCTTTAACCTGTATTATAACTTTGCCTTTCTTTTCTTTTATCACAAAATGTTATCATTAATTTTGTCAAATATAATGTTTTAAATTCTGTAAAACTGTATTTTTTAAAAAAGAAAGAGAACCCATAAGGAAATGTATGATGAATGAATGTAAACAAGCGAGCTCAGGAGACACAGAAACCTCCTGTGGAGCAGAAGGGCAATATAGAAAAGTGTGACCCAGGCTTATCGCAAAGCAATAAGGGAACATAAATGGAGATAAGATGAAGGAATAAGAAATCAGAGACAATAGTTTGAAAGGCCATGACAAAGCCAATGTGACCAGTAATATGCATTTTACTTATAGGGCGGTCTCTATTGTGTCCACTTGCATACATCAAACTTCCTTCTTTATCCCATCTTTTACCAGAACTGATAATTAAATCCTTTACCAAATACTACTTTCTATCTTTAAAGCTGCACTTTCAACATAGAAAATATTTTACTAATGTGCCTGTAAAGGGCTCTTCCTGAACTCAACTTGTTGACCTGTGGATATTTACCAAACTGACCTTTGAGAAAAACAAGTGAACATCTGGAAAGACACTAGGGGGTATATTTACTAAACTGCGGGTTTGAAAAAGTAGAGATGTTGCCTATAGCAACCAATCAGTTTCTAGCTGTCATTATGTAGCGTGCACTAAATAAATGATAGCTAGAATCTGATTGGTTGCTATAGGCAACATCTTCACTTTTTCAAACCCACAGTTTAGTAAATCTAGTCCTAGGTGTGTATGGGATGTATAGCTCGGATGAGGCACCTTGGCCACACCCCAGTGCTACAGTCCTCGTTGTGCTAGCCTGGATTCGGAGGCTAAAGGTATTCGTCAGATATATGCCCAAAGGCCTTCCTGTTCTGGTATCTTTCTTTGGCAGCAGAGGTGAACCATGAAAGCTTTTTGCTTTCCCTGACACTCAGTGATGACATTTCCATGGGTCCTCTGGCTCTTTTCCAGAGATCTCTCCTCAATCTTGCCAGCTGCCACTATCCTCAGTGCTCTGTCGCCATCTTCTTGCTTGATACATTGCCCTCCACCATCGTCAATGTACCGCCACCTTCCTCTGTCTTTGTCTGGTGTCTCTTCTCACTTTGGAAGTTCTTCACTGCTCCTACTCTACCGTCGGACTGCGCGTGCCCACTTGCAACGGTCGGTAATATGGCCATAGTGAGGATGCAGTGTGATGATGTTCCGAGCCCTGAATGGTGCCCACTGTCTGCTGATTCTGCTGATTCAGGGCTCGGAACATCATCACACTGCCCCTTCACTATCGCCATATAATCGACCATTGCAAGTGGGCACGCGCAGTTCCCGTGGTGAGCTCTAATTGGCTTAAAATGGTGACCTCTGATTGGACTAAATAGAATCTTCATCGATTGCCAAAATTTACAAGTAAGTAGACGTCTTCTCCCAGGTACTTTTTCACATGGCCTTCAACTCCTCAACGTCACCTACAAGGCTCTCTGCCCATCTCCAACCTCCTCTCCATTCACACTCCAACCCATTCCCTGCAATCGGCCAATAATCATCGCCTCTCTCCCCTCTGATCACCACATCTTACTCCAGAATCCAAGATTTCTCCCGGGCTGACCCTGTCCACTGGAACAACCACTCTCATACTATCTGACTCTCCCTCAGTCTGTGCACCTTCAAACGGGCACTGAAAACTCACCTGTTCCTCAAAGCCAACCATCCATCCACCTAACCTTCTCTCCATGCTTGAGCTCCTCACCATGCTTGAGTTCCTCACCTCTTTCTTCCCTCATCCCTTTACACGCTCCTCTTGCGCTAGGTACCTTCCACTGACTCTCCCTTGTGCCTGCTGTCTGTTTGCCGTCCCTGTAGAATGTAAGCTCTTATGAGCAGGGCCCTCTTTCCTCCTGTCTCTATACATTTTCTTCTGCTCCATCTTCACTGTACAAGCTATGCTTAAAGCTTTTGGAGTCTTGGTATTACTTTTCTTTTTTGTGTTGTTATACCCTGTATGGTCTACTGTTTGTAATCTGTACGGTGCTGCAAAAATCTTGTGGCGCCTTATAAATCAAGAATAAAAATAAAATAATAAATAATGGCCACTAGATAGAGCCTGTTCAGCTGTTTTTCCTGGGGCTCATTTATTTCTCTCACACCTCTTTTTAAAAACCAGGGTAGAGGGCCTCCTGTTTACACCCTCTGGCCCCTGACACTTAAAGATGGTGGCCTATATTGATGTACTGCTTTGGTATTACTAGACCTAGGAAGAGTGGACATGTTACTAATATAATTTCTTAGGTGGCACTGCAGCTTTAATACAAATTATTGATATAAACTAATTTGTTTTTTCCACAGGCAGTAAGAATGAAATTTTATATTGAAGGCTTCTGATTGTCATCAGAGAATCCAGACTAGGTCACATCGTCTGTGAAGAGTGCAGTGTTCTAGGACAGCCTACCAGCACTGAATCTGCTCTAGCCTTAAATCAATTGAGACACAGGATGTAGAATAAGAGGATGGAGAATGTATTACCAGTTATATACACTTTGGGGTACATTTGGATTAAGGAACTAAAATTGTATTGAATGTATTATGCAGAGCAATCAAAGGTTGTGTGCAGAATAATGGTGTGCAGTTGTGTGTAATATTGTAATAATACCAACAGTTTCATATTCACATCATAAGAATGAGGATATTGAAATCTAGGTTTGCCTAGTGACAAAGTGCCCAAAATTACACATCAAAATTCTAAATCAAAAGACAACATACCAGTGAACAGTAGAAAGTGCACACTAATCCGGTTGCAATCATTGCCCCCCAAAGATTAAATCCTGAGACTGAAATAAACAAAACAAAAGTCAATTATATATATATATATATATATATATATATATATATATATATAAAGTAATATCATATGAAAACAAGAAATATAGCAATATGCCCAACTGTATAGTCCCCATCTAAACTCATCTTGGGTCAAAGCATCAGGCCTCACAGTAGAAAAACTGCAATGATGATGAACAGAAAATTGATTCATTTATGATGTTAGGAAATAGAGAGACATCTATTTGAACTTAAAGCACATGTATAGGTTAGGTCACACCCCAAAGAACAGCCTTACGCTTAGTTGTGTAGGAACTTTGTGCAATTATTGCAATTTTGTACTGTGTTTAGACATGTATACGGTTTCCAAACATGAGTCATAGCTGAGCATTGTCCTTCCAGCTCATTAACTTTCTTAATGTTAAATTTATAAATACACTTTAATATACTGGCTTATGTGTGAAGAATTATGCTTACACTTTTTAATACCACGTATGTTGATGGCACAAAGTAAGTAGACTAAATGGAAAACTAGTGAGGTATGTGTTTTGTGTATTGAGAAAGCTTTGTTCACTGGGCAAAATCTCCATCCCTTCACTTTAATATCTCATTCCCAAACCAAATCTTGGTTTAGTAAGTCTGGTTACATAAAAAGGCTTATGAGACTATTTTACAAAAGGTAATTTACAAAGGAGCAAAACTTGGGCACTAAGAGTTGTTCTACTTCCGCAAATGCGCCTTTTTATTCACCACGCGCATTCACAGGTCAACAACCACATCCTGGTTTTGGGAACTGACCCAGGAAAGCAACCTGTGTTTTCTAGGGCTCTGACTGGAAATCCGCATGAAATAAAGTAAAAATGTGCATCATACCACCACGTTAGGATTCTTGATTCTTAATTTCATCTTTCTTGTTTTCTCCAAAAATACTGTATACTTTAGCCTAATTTATGTCTCACGTCATCATGAGAGTAAGGGGATTGGAACTGCCTTTGTTGAAAAATTTTATTGCATTGTTCAAAATTTACCTAGAAATATATTTTCCCTTATACAGTGATCCTGGAAGGTGCAAAACGTGTCCAATTGAAAGTATTTGACAAGGCATCTCTGATGTAAACTTCTCCACCTTTTGTGGGGAGAAAGTGTACTTTTATTCCCCACTAAACATTGTGGACCTGAGTCATTAAGGAGAGCAAAGCAAAAAAGGAGTTAAATTGCACCTGAACAAACCATGTTACAATGCAAGGGGTGCAAATTAGTTTATTATTTTGCGCATAAGTTAAATACTGGCTGTTTTTTCATGTAACACACAAATACTTGATAACTTTATTTTTACACTGAAATTTAAAGTTGATCTAACACATGCGCTACCCCAACTATAAATCTGTCCGCACATTTTAAATTTACCTCCCCTCCAATGCAACATGGTTTTGCCCAGGTGCAAAATTACTCCTTTGTGCTGCTTTACTCTCCTTAATGACTTAGGCCCTATATGTCACCCTTGTCTATCTAGTCTATCTTGTCCAGCCCTTCAATCTCATTGAAATTATATTGACCATAAGATGAATTGCCCAAGTCCTCCTCATCAGAAGATGCTAAATTTTACACCCCTGTAGATGCTGCCATTTTGGGACCTAAATAAATACAATTCCCCATAAAAACGAGTTCATTCACACAAATATATGCAAAAATAGTATATTTACACTTGTTTTGCATTTTCGTAAGCTACCTTAACAAACCACCTAGATATGGCCATTATCCTGTACTAAAAGTATTATAGAAACTAACACAAAACACAACTGCCATATATATAAGCCTCCACTAAATAATTAAACCCAAAATCCTGCCATCATTGTCTAGATATGTAATCCTCAACCTTAATTTCAGAATTTGTTTCCCCTGGTTGCCAGGATAAATTGTCCTAACCTGTCCCAGGCAGCAATGAGCGTCATGCCACCAGCACCATGATTATTGGCAGCTCTAGTGCTACTTCCCACAGCATTAGGGTTGTTAATCTGTTTTTGATCTATATATTATACTAACCTTGATTCAGTGCCAGTGCAGGTGCGTATATCACAATACCAGTGTACAATATCTGGAAAGATAAACATAATTGCAAATTATATGCTTTTTTTCTGATCAATGGGGGATTATATTACCTATGGTTGGGGCAGTAAAACAGTGTCCAGAACTGTAGGGAGCCTACAACAACATGGTCCATCCCTCACACTTAGGAAAATCTGTAGCTGGCTGCAAGTCTCAATGTTGGGATTTATTTATGAAGAAAAAATAATACCAAACTATAGAAGTTGTGGAGGGAAAAAGTTAGCAACAAAATAAAACAAAACATAATGGGCCAAAACAAACGTATTGTGCATTTTTTTATATTCGGGAGTCTGTTGTTGAATATGGGTCTTGGTGCGCTCTGCTCTAAAAGCGAATACACTGCCGATACGTCCAATACCTATGTGGCAGTCCCAAAATAACGCACAGAAAAGAATAAAATAAAAACTATTAATATCAGCTGTTAATAATATAGTCATTAATGACAAAGCATAATACATGGGTTTTTTCTTCCATCCCCATAAAAAAACATTTATTAGGATGTTATGAATGCCTACTGTACATAAACTGCATTTTTACAATTGCTGCTGGTTACAAACACATATCTAGCATGTATACTGATATTCATACTTAAAAAAATGGAGCATATAATTTATTACTCACCATCTCTATGATAAAAATGAGTGTTCCAAGTATCCGCACATATCTGTTAAATCGTAGTTCTAAATACTATAAAAGAATTAGCATGAATCACTGTGAATGAGTACATTAAATAATAATACAGTCACAGAGAAACTGAGTCCACACATATTAATGACAATTTAAATATAACAGAACATTTCATAAATCACATCCATCGGTTTGCTGTATAGTCTGACAATAGTTTGCAATAATGAAGTTTTCATTATGTTTTTCTTTATGTAAATAGTTATGGAATTCCCTACCACGCTCAATCAGTATTTCCCACATTCTTCAAATCTTTGGATGCTCTTTGAAAACCCATCTCTTTCTTAGAGGTGATCTTATCCCCGTTAATGGCCTTTGCCTTGAATAAGCACATACAGCGAAACGCGCATCGGCATCTCGCTGCATGCACCGGCTGTGATCCTCTGATTATTAGGGGTTATAAGAATAGACACACTGTTCCGTCAAAGCCTAAGTTAGTTTAGAGCATTTAGAAGTTAGGCAGCAAATCACCTCCCGTTATTTCCATTGATAGAGGCAGCAGCGGCAAATTGAGAATTAGCAGGTCAGCTAGAAACATTTGGCTCTGCCTTCTCCTCACATTAGCTTACAGAGACTATCCAATACCAGACGTGGCATATGGACTGTCAGTTTAGGAAAATCTCAGTCTATCTGGAGGCATTGAATTGATATATGTGAGAATGCCCTACCTACCCTATATGAAATTTGTGTCTTTCTCATACATGACACTCCCCAATCTATATTGAAGAAATGGCATTTGGTGCATCCAGCTGATTTTAACTCACACATCGTTTGTCTCTACAGTACATATACTTTTATATATCACTGGATTTTTAATTACAATAATAAAAGCTAAGTTTTAATATATGTTCCATGACATCTTTACCTAGCAAATTGGAGAGTTCTAGTGCACATTACCAATCTCCTTTCTGTCCCTGTTATACATTACCTTAGTATAAGGTTGCACCCCATACAACACTATAGATAGGTTCAGATCTGTTTAACAGTGAATTAGTGGGTTTGTTGCTCTTATCCATTGGTGGACAGGTACTCTCTTTTTCCCTTTTCCCACATGATACGGATCATGTCCCTATTTTATGTATGTCCCTGTTTTCCCTGTGGCTTCTTACAAATCTAGGATAATAATACTAATAATTTAATAATAATAGTAAATTTTATAGAGTCATAAATATATTTTGTACCTGTTATATACTGTACAATTGTCTGCCCAGACTCAAGCGCATCAAATAAAACGGTATTTCAGTGCTGTTATAACAAGTTAATGTTTACATATCCTGATTCATAATGGAAACTCCTTAGCCAGTTAAACCCTTAGGGGGGTATTCAATTGTTCGGCTTGACGGCCAAAAAACTCGCGCTCTAAAACTATTAAAATTGCGCTTAAAAAATTGCGCTTAAAAACCGTTCATACGGTAATTTACTCGCTGCATTTCAGCTTGCAGCTCAGGGAGCTGCGAGCTGAAATTCAGCGAGTAATTACCGTATTTACGGTAATAGTTTTAGAGCGCGAGTTTTTTGGACATCAAGCCGAACAATTGAATACCCCCCTTAGAGGCAAAAAGGTGTATTTATTAAACGGCGGTTCCGAAGAACCGCCAATTCCCAGCCGCTTTGAAGTCATTTTCTTCAAGCGGCAATTTTATTAAAGTCCAACCCTGATGGGCTTTGCCTTTAATAAAAGTGTCATTTTAAAAAAATGACTTCAAAGCGCCAGGAATCTGCGGTTCTTCGGAACCGACGTTTAGTAAATAAACTCCATGGGTTTTACTGTTTTGGACACCAAAATGTTTCTACATATTCCATTAATCTCAGTTTCTCTTATAGTTTATCCAGTTCATGGCATTACATTACGAGTATGTTACACAACACTTTTGAAACATTTCCACCATTCTGTTCCCTACTCTCTGCATCTGATCATTTAAAATCCATGTTTTTTTACTTCTTCCATGCTCCTATATGTTCTTTTTCTGACCCCATATTTTTATCTCCACTTTCTATCCGTCTCCTCTACCCTGCTCACCTGTTTCCCTGTTGTTCATGACCCTGTTTTAGCCCATATTCTTACATTTGGGAATCTGATCTATGTTCTCTTTCACATATGTCTGAAAGATCTATATAGATCAGTATATTCAATGAACATAACAACATAATGTAAGAGGAGACAGGACAATTGTAAGTGTAATTGAATATATAATAATATAATTATATTATTATATTATTTATGTATTACTTAATAATAATCCCATTAATACATACCTCATATGTGCTTGTTATATTAAGTCTGTAGAAAACAGGAAGGAAGATTTCTGCACAAATAATAACTACCAGTGCATATGATATAGCAAAAATACTATACATCGCCCCAAAGCGGTATACATCAGCTGGAGTTCCTAGAATAGTCACTGCCGACATAAAGCTGGCAGTGAGGGAAAGAGCCACTGGCAGTGCTGTCATACTCCTTCCTCCCGTCAGGAATTCCTGTGATGTGGTCTTCCCCCGTCCTGCAAAGGCATAATAGACTCCAATAACTGCAGAAATGATCAAAACTGCAGCAAACACAACATAATCCCAAGGGGAAAACAATCCAATGTCTGTGGAAGCAGCCATAGTTTTTGCCAGTGGACTGCTTAGCACTGTATCCTAAATATGTGTGACTTAACTAGATTGCAGAACAAGTTTATAAATCACAATAGGCTGGGTCACAACTCTGCATGTGCCAACTTTGACGCAATAGCCAGAGGGAACTTGTCATTTATTTGTACCTATTAAGTATTATAAGTTGAAGGAGCTTTGCTTAAAGTAACAATGATTTCCACCCTCTAAAATAAATAAATCTTCCTAATAGCACTATGTGCTATAAAACTATATACAATTTCTTAATCATACATTGCAAAACTTAACATTGTGTGACTTTCTAGAAGTGAATTCACTGGCATGGATCACAGTTCTGTTAGTTGTGAGATGTTATCTAAATAAAACGTTGTAGGTGAAATTATTTTTTAATGGACAAGTTGAAATTTTGGACTTTTAGTTTTGTTCTAGAAAAATAAAAGAGACGATAATGAGCTGTGCCAAGATTACATTACAAGATTACACAAGTAAGGCATCTTCCAGCTGTTGCACCTATGTGTCGAAATAATTTGAATCCTGTTAATAGGTAGTAGCAATAACAAACCAGATTAAAACAATGTTTTCATTTATGTGCAAGCTTAAAAACATTGCTTTGGTTTTTGTTTTGTTGTTTTAAAAAAACTAAGATTGCACTACCTTCTTGTTCCTTTGCAGCATGATCGATTGCAAACTGAAATGACTTAAGCATGGAGTGTGAGAGAACACAGGCGATGCAACAACTATAGAGAGATACATGGATTGCTACATTCCTATTGTTAGACCCACATTATTAAAGTTATAGTTAGGCCCACAAAGTATTTGAGTTGGAGAACCTTGTTAACTGAGACTATTAGTTCTATTAGTAGACAGACACTGTGGGGAGTAAGTAGATATAGAACATGCAATAAACCAAATGTGACTTATACTTACATTGATCAAACAGTATTGCTCACCTGGAGGCTACAGTGAAGGGTAATTTAGAAGAATATCCTCAATAGGTTCACTGTCCTTTTCCCCAAGTATATGTATTTATAGTCCAACTAACATGTGAGTGTGAGAAAGGGGACTTATCCTCAATGAGCACTGCTGGTAGGTCTGGTCATCTGAGTTTTTAAATTGGGAGCCTGATGGTGGATGTGGCTGTGGTCACCTCAATTTGAAGCTTACCAATAATCCACAGTATGGGCTAATCATCCAGTTCCATCTGGGGGAGTCAGCACTGGCATCTTGTTAAGGTTGGTGGAGGCTTTCTGTCTGTCTGGTCGTCAGGCTCAGCAGGCGTCTAGGCCCAAACACTGAGCTACAGGCGACGAGTGCTTCTATTGTAGGTAAGCTTTCCGAATCCAAAGAGGGGCAGTGGATTTTACCCTCCAGCCCGAAAAAATATATTTAGGAACAAATCCAGGTAATGAGTATAAATTTCTACTTGGACAAACCATGCTGCGATGCAAGAGATGCTAAAGCAATTATTATTATTTTTTGCATGCAGGAAAAATACTGCCTGCTTTGCAGAATTACTTTTACACTGCAGTTTAGAGTTGAGTTGGAAGTGCTCCCTCCCAACTGTAAATCTGACTGCACAGCGGATCATGGTTTTGCACCTTAGAGATGGATTTACCAGAAAGGTGCTAACTCTAAATGAGGCCCACTGTGGTTAGCTAGCACTGGCTTTTAAAACAGGTATCCATGCTGAGATAAATACAGGACAAGAAAGGGAACACACAAGTATGGTTAGAGGCAGATAGAAAGCAGTGTAGAGTGTGTAGAGGCAAAGCTGGGAACTACAACAATATAATACCCAGGGCCATTTGTTTCATGAACATCCTTCTGCGCACGAGTCCCCCATACTCACCTGAACTCCAAAAGATGCATATGCAGACCTGTGGATCTCAAATCATTGTGGCACAGATATGTGTAACACCCCCTTCGGTATTATGCGTTGTGAGGGTGTATATACATTGAGTGATGTAGGTGCTTCTCACTTTTGTACATGGTTTCCAGTGCCTCCACCTGAATCATCACTTTCTTCTTCTTCTGTTCTTGAAATACCCCAGGGGGAGATTTGGGGAACCCCCTGCCCAGTACTAACACTGTGACACACTGCGTGCTGCAGAAGCCAATCAGGCACATTTATTGAACTAGAACCACTAAATGCAGCTTTTGTGATTTTATACAAAAATATACTTTGGCATTATGTTAAATAAAAGAGTGAACAATACAATACAATACAGTGCGTGTGAAAGTAGAGCACCAACTGTTACTATAAACAGCAGGTTAACTCAATACAGAAGCAGAACTAGTGAGCTGTGGTCCCTGGGGCAGCAAGGCGGGGAGGAGGGAACCGGGGCCCTCATCCCTCTGCATCTGCCTTGCAGCGGGCCCCATTATTTCCATAGGCCCCGGTGCATGACACCTGCTGCACCAAAGGTAGTTCCGCCACTGACTCAATAACTCTTAATAACTCAATAATATCAACGGCATAAGACAAAAACATTCATTGTTACAACTTTATACACAGGACCAATATATCATATGTTAACGCTCCTGATACTGGAAATCATCTCCAGTGTGAATGCATATATATTTTCTTATATTTTTACCATATACTGCCAAACACACATATACTTGCAGCACTCAAACACACCCCACAGATGGAGCAGTGCACTGCAAGTTGGGGCCCTTCTGTATTGTTATGTACGTTTTGTCGCTATCCAATAATGATTGTCGAATCTCGATTTGTGTTTCCAACGCACAAATATTTATTCTCAAAAAGTAGCAAAATAATTCAAGCAAAATAATAATAAGTACAGCCGTTACTTATCGCAGGCACTCTGGATTCAGTGAACAGTCATTCAGGTCTGAAGTCTGTGGTCAATGTGACTGAACACTAGATGAAAGCTACTGCTTATATGCAAACAGAAATACAGTAAAACAATGCAGATGGTATGGCTTGCTTCTATTGGTCCAGGCTTCAGGAAGGTCCAGGGGGTTGCAGATCATAGGCTAGTTCAAACGAAAGAATCCAAAGGTGGGGTCATCTCTCCAGGGGATGTGCTCCTTTCTTCCCGCCAATACTCCAGTTACAACTAGTCTATTAGAATTTTATAGTCAGCATCATAATAAAGGTTTATTCCGTAACATCAATAACTAGAGTATGCAATGTGCGATCTCTTTGCCGAATGCACTGGACAGCTGCTGATGTAAAGGGGATTAATATGATATCAGACATGACATATTTCCTTTAACCTGAACCATATGTATCACTAATATGCATATAACTTATAATATTACACATAAACACTACTATATTTCAACATAAATAACTATGTGTTGCAACTACGATTAATGTGTACTATTTACAAGTGTGTGTGTTTGTGCGAATGTATACAAAAATGTAAAAACTATTATTGCCAAGTGTTGCGGCTGGATACGTCCTTCCACGCCGTAGCGTGCTCTATGCATAATTTCAGACAAAGACAATCAAGTTTGCTCGATATTAATTGAAATTACTTTATCCAATTTGCTGACTTTGACAGCTCCACCTTTTGATAGTGTTATAAACTATCACATAATCACTGTCTCAAGTTCAGGATTATACAACACTTCTTCACAGACCATGATCTCGGTATCTCTCACCACCAATTCAGTCTTGTTCTCAGTGTTTCTCCCAGAAGACTGTTTTCCACACTTCAACACAGTAGGAACACATTTGACACTTAAACCAATTGCTAAGATGACACCCAGTATAAAGAGAAGGAGCTTACCCTACACTAGCAACCATTTCCTGTACCCACTCCCCCAGACCAGAGAACCATTTCACAGGGTTCAACCACAAGAACCAACCTGCCACCTTTTCCCCGGCCTCATATAACGAAGAATTATGGTTCCTTCGAAATTCCCATTTCAGTTGCAGAATTTCCTCCATCTTACGGTCTATAACCTCTTTGGGGTCATCTGTATTATTGGTGATGTACGTGCAACATTTGACACCAAACTGGGTGGCAAAAGTCACACAGTATCCACCAGTAATAGAGGTGAGATAATTCAGTACCAACCTATGTTGCACCAACTCCTTCTTGCACGCTTGTAGCTCCCTTCCAGTATACCTGAAAGTGTCATCATACATCTCGGTGATATTGTCTATCAATTTAGCTAGGTCTTGAATATATTTAAAATTTAAAGTTCCCCGTGCGGTCCTGGTGAGGTCTAGCGCAACCATAACTTGAAAAACAGCAGTTTCACTAATCAATTTTGTAGCTATGGGCTCCTCACCAGGCATCATATTTCTCTTGCCACGGTGTTCATACTGTGTGTGTATGTATGGTGGTGATGTAGTCTTGTGAATATCAACCATTTCTTCATGAGTAATAGTCATGATTTCAGGAACCAGTTTACCTAAAAAACACAAACCCTTGGAACTCGGAGTCACCCAGGAATAAGCTTTTCTCCCACAAACAAAGTACACGTCATCAGGGAGAACATAAGGAACAGTATGCCCATTAATTATATCACATAAGGTTTTGAAAAAAATTACACATGCCTAGTGCCTCCATTTGTTCAAGACACGTGTCAGCATGGATGACATTCTTACAATTACCTATAGAGTCCTTTCCAATGGATACTTTCTTATATTTAGTTACACGCCCTAATTTGTGGCATCCATCAACAGTCCTGCCTGTTGGTGACCTTGCAAGTCTCCCTCCGAAATGAGTGTGGCGAGCCATTGTCTGATCTGATAAGTCAGCTTCCCAATTCTCCAGAAGCTTTGCATGAGAGATGTTTAGGCACAGTAAAGATCTGTCTAAGGAGTATTGTCGAAGCTTCAGACTAGGGGACCTAGTGTTATTGTACCTCCCTTCTATGGACCTCCCTCCCCTCAATTCTAATACCTCAGAGATGTTTAGTGGGAATGGCACTAGTCCTATGTTATGCTGTCCCTGAGGCACATGTGAGCACACCCAGCACTCAGTTTGATTTAGAACCTTACCCACTAAGGAGTGATAATTCTCCAGAGGATGCCCGCCCATGTCCAGGTTACTGGTGGACTGGCATCGCTGGATGCACTTCTCTTCAACTAGGGAGTCACAGAACTTGCAGATACAATACTCATCAGACAATAGCCCCTCACACTGTCTCCGAGTTCCCGAGCTAGCACACCTTTTTATAACCCCTGGACCAAGCTTGATAATGGGCTGCTCTGAGTACTCTAGTAACTTTTCCTCAATCTCCATCTCATCGGTATCACTACCAGAACCTGCCTCTGTCCTCCATCCTCCTTCACAAAAATAGAGTGTGCTAGAAAAAGTAAAAACAAGGAAAATCCTGGAACCAAAGAAAAACAAAAACCGCCACTCCATCGCTGGAAAGATAGTTCTGAGGCAACGTCTCTGGTTCAGGTGTCTTGACTGCAGGCTTTAGGTCTCCCGGAACAGGTTTACGAGTGACAGATCGGTGTCGTCGGTCTCAGTTTTATCTTGCACTTTCTCCGGGTTACTGACTTTCCTGCAGTGGGTGGAATGGACCCAAGTGTCTCTCTCTGCAACTTCAGTGATATGGTACTGGTCAGCAGCACTTGGTACAGGCCTTCCCAATGGTCTGTTAAACAACCTGAGCGTAAGAAACTGCGGATCATAACATAGTCCCCAGGTTCAACATCATGACAGTTCGTCTCTGGCATACCAGGTGACAGCATCTTTAGTTTTTGTTGTTGTTGCTTTAGCTGTCTGCTCATTTTTATAAGATATTGTACAGTCACTTCATTATTACACTTTAAGTCGTCTTGTGGACTCACGATCAAATGAGGTTGTCGGCCGAACAGTAGCTCAAAGGGGGACAGATTAAGAGGAGGTCTAGGAGTGGTTCGGATGCTACGGAGGACTAGTGGCAAACTTCAGGCCACACCAACCCAGTTTCAGCCATTATCTTACCAAGCTTGTTCTTAATAGTACCATTTACTCTTTCCACCTTACCACTGGCTTGTGGTCGGTAAGGGGTGTGAAGTCTGCTACTGATTCCCATGAGCTTACACATATTTTGGAAGATATCACCAGTAAAGTGGGTACCCCTATCACTTTCAATGATTCTAGGGATACCGAACCTACACACAAACGCTTGTACAATTTTCTTTGCAGTGAACACAGCAGTATTAGTGGCTGCCGGATTTGCTTCTACCCAACTGAAAAACACATCAATACAAACTAATACATACTTTAGATTTCTGCAAGGTGGTAATTGGATATAGTCAATTTGTATTACCTGAAAAGGTCCGTCTGTAGGAGGGATGTGGGTTGGCTCATTTGGAATAATTTTCCTGACATTTTTCCTCAAACAAGTAAGACATGACATTGCCTTCTTACCAGCCTGAGAGGAAAATCCAGGAGCACACCAGTATGTTCTCACCAGTTTGCACATACCTTCTTTACCCAGGTGAGTCAGACCGTGTGCTGCTTCAGCCAGGCTTGGATAGTATGTTCTGGGAGCTACAGGCTTACCTTGTCCATCTCTCCAGAGTCCTGAGGACTCTTGACCACATCCCTTCGCCTTCCAGACCGCCTTTTCCTGCAGGGAACAAAAATCTTGCATTTCAATTAATTTCTGTATGTCTAATGTCTGAAAAACCATCATAGTCTCGGTCGATACAGTCATAGGTTGCCCTGCTGCCCATTTAGCAACTTCGTCCGCCCTGTTATTGCCCAATGACACCGGGTCTTTTTCAGAGGTATGGGCTTTACACTTTATGATGGCCAATGTCCTGGGTAACTGTATCGCTGTCAAAAGTCCTCTTATGTGTTGTGAGTGTGCCACTGGCGTGCCTGCTGCTGTCATTAAGTTTCTAAGACGCCAAAGAGCCCCAAAATCGTGCACTACCCCGAAGGTGTACCTAGAGTCAGTATATATATTAGCTGATTTACCTTTTGCCAATTCACCAGCTCTCCTTAATGCTACTAGTTTCGCCACCTGGGCTGAGTGAGGTGGGCCAAGGGGTTCAGCTTCTACAACATCCTGATCGTCTACAACAGCGTAACCAGTACATAGTTCTCCCGTCTCTGCCTGTCTATGACAACTCCCATCTGTATAAAACGTAAAATCTACATTTTCTAAGGGGGTGTCACGTATGTCGGGCCTCGCAGTAAAGGTCTGGTTCAGGTATTCCATACAGTCATGCATATCAGTACTCTTGCCAAACTCATCATCACCCAGTGTCTCATCACCTCCCACCCTTTGTGTCTCTAGAGACACATATGGAAGGTATGTAGCTGGATTTAAGGTGCTACATCGTTTGATGGTGATGTTTGAGGGTGCCATCAGAGCTAGTTCCCACTTTGTGAATCTAGCTGAAGAAACATGTCTGGTTTGAGCTGAATTTAACAGAGCTGATACAGCATGGGGTGTATAGACAGTTGAATTATGTCCTAATACTACGTCCTCGCTATTACTTACCAGAAGAGCAGTTGCTGCTACACTTCTGAGACATGTTGGGAGTGATCTTGCCACAGTGTCCAATTGTGCACTGTAATATGCTACCGGTCTGCTAGCATCACCATGTTTCTGTGTGAGGACACCTGCTGCAAAACCATCAGCTTCCGTACAGTATAGCTCAAAAACCTTTTCATAATCAGGTATTCCCAATGCAGGTGCTCTAGTCAGACTATCTTTGAGATTAAAGAACGCTTGCTCTGACTCCTCTGTGTGTACAACATGTTCTGGTTTTGAGGAAGAGACTAGCTCCTGCAATGGTAATGCCAGAATAGAAAAACCTGGGATCCAGGATCTACAGTATCCACACATCCCGAAGAGGGTATGAATTTGCTTCTGGCTCTGCGGCAGAGTCATGTATTGTATGGCCTCAATTCTGTCGGCCGTCAGGTGTCTTAGCCCCTGGGTGAGGCAGTGTCCTAAGTATTTGACCTTAGTCTGACATGGCTGTAACTTGTCCTTTGCCACTTTGTGCCCTGTTTGCGAGAGATGGAGCAACAACAATTTAGTATCCTGTAAACATGACATAAAAGAATCAGAGCACAACAACAAATCGTCCACATATTGAATTAGAACAGACCCATTGCTAGGCTGGAAAGTTTGTAAACAGTCATGTAAGGCTTGAGTGAAAATACTAGGGCTGTCACTGAACCCCTGGGAAAGTCTGGTCCATGTATATTGCACCCCCCGGTAGGAGAATGCAAAAAGGTATTGGTAGTCAGGGTGAAGAGGGACTGAGAAGAAAGCAGAACATAGATCAATGACAGTGAAATGACTAGCAGACGGTGGAATCTGCATGAGGATGACAGCTGGATTGGGCACTACGGGGAATTGGCTCTCAACAACTTTATTAATTCCCCTTAAGTCCTGGACTAATCTATAGCCCCTCCCCCACTCTTCTTCACAGGGAAAATGGGACTATTTGCTGTGCTGGATGTACGAATTAAAATGTTGCAACAGCCTCTCAATAACAGGATATACCCCTAGTCCCACCTCCGGTTTTAATGGATACTGTGGGATTTTTGGAGCTATCCTACCACTTTTTAGATTTACCATCACAGGAGCTACATTTGCCATCAACCCAGTGTCCTGTCCATCTCTGGTCCATAGGGAACCCGGTATTTCCAGCAACATCCCCTTTACTTTAGATGGACTTTGTTCTATAACAGTAGAGTGCAACATTAACCTTTGAGGGGTGTCCAAAATATCCTGTACCTCATGCACGACCTTCTCTGGTATATCTAGGAATACACCATCTGGGGTACAGTATATGACACATCCCATTTTACATAACAAGTCTCTTCCCAGCAAGTTAGTAGGAGCTGCTGCAGCCAAGAGAAACGAATGCTTGGTATGCAGGGGCCCGATAGTAACTTTTGTGGGTTTAGTTAAAGGATTATGCAACACTGTTCCCGTTACCCCTATAGCTGGAATAGTTTTACTGGTCACCTGTAGATTGAAAGGAGAGGTTATCACAGATCTGGACGCCACTGTATCTACAAGAAAAATTTGTTTCCTACCAGCTATGTTAACTATCATTGTTGGTTCTTCTCTCAGATTCTCAGTTAACCTCACTGGCTGTAGACTACAGGTATGACCTGACCCCTAGCGCTGACTATCGCTTTCCCGCACAGCATTTGCTGCTATTACATGCGCGGGTAAATGTGAGTCTTATAGTCTATGTGAATTCCTCCTTGGAGGATATCTATGTGAAACTCCATTAGAATTGTATCTTCCCTTTCTACAATCTTTCCTCATATGTCCTTCTTCTTTGCAATTATAACATCTCAACCTTCTAGGTTTCCTTTCATGTGGGTTATATTCTAGTGGTCATGTATGTATTCCCTCTAATGTTTATATACTCACTGTCATCAACCTGTCACTCTTCTCTTCCCTCTTCCTAAAAATATTTTTGTCGTGTTCCCCGGCAATCTCTCTAAGATAATCTACCGTGCTACCCCTCCAACCAGGTGTTGAGGTCAGTACCCTTGTCTTTAGGTTTTCCTTTAAACCATCCATCAGTACCGTTACAGCTACTTTTCTATGATGTGGATTCTCCTTTATATCTGATATCCCAGTAAACTGAGCCATTGATGCAAGAGCTCTAGCGAAATAGTCAGCTGCAGTTTCACTATATTTCTGCTTAATGGTGAAAATTTTACTCCAATTTACTACTACTGGAAAATAGATGGCTAAATGTGAGACAATTTTTTCTATATTCTCTTGATTAACCTCATCTGTCAAGGTTGCGTCTTCCTCCAACAAACAATCTTTAATAAATTTTTGTATGTTAGTATTGGGAGGAAGACATGCCCTCAACACCACACGCCAATCCTTATTGGTTGGCTCGTGTGCATTTCCTAAGTCTTTAACAAACTTCTGACACTTAGCCAACTCTTTTCTAGGATCTGGGAATTCAGTCATAATGGAACGTAATTCTGATCTAGTCCAAGGACAATGCATTGTAACATTTCTTAAAGGAACTACACCATCCTTATCCGCTTTCCCATTGGGAACTGATATTGTGCGAACAGGATACGTATCCACCGTTATACTATCTTCAGGATTAACTACTTCAGTATTTTGGAGGTTTTCCCTCCTAGTGGTCACACTACTCCCACCTATCTCATCCATGGCCCCTTTCCATACTTACGCTGAACCTCTAGCATATTAACAGCATGGGCAATGGCTGAAATTACAGTGGGTTCATCCTCTTCTTCAGAAACACTTGCTTTAAACTGACTTAAAACAGGATATAACTTAGCAATTTCCTTTTTTTAATTTTTAATAACGGCTGTACTTACACCTCCCGCCACATAGGGTGGCGGGGGCGCGCTTGTGCTGAGTTCTCCAAGCTTCTCAGCGGCTACTTCCGTTGTGTGCGCGCTTTTCGCCACACCTACTTCCGCTGTGCACTCGCTTCCCTGCCACGTGTTGCCTTCCATTTGCCACAATTTCAAACAATCATTATGTTTATTTCTCACTTTCGTTGACTTAATCAACCACACTTTATCTTTTATGTTATTTAGTACCTCTGCATTAAAACTCCCTATTGTCACGGGCACTAGGAGTCTTTACCCAGGGATCACCAGGTGATAGGCTTACCAGAGCAGTATAGGTGGTAATATGGTACTCTGGTAGCAGGGTGATCACGGAACAGGGAATAGCAGATGATGAGATGCTCAGGAAAGTCTATGACTAGCAGCACTGGCAATATGGAAGTAGTAATACACGAGGAACTGTATGGACAAAGGACACGTGAAGGTAGTCAGTGGTCTGCGGTAGCAAGTTGTACCACTGCTATAGTGAGGAGGAATGTCCAACAGAAACGAGGAGGTGATGAGAGTCAGCGGTCTGCGGATAGCAAGTTGTACCGCTGTCTGAGTGAAGGAATGGAATCCAAGTGGAGGTATCCGGGGAGTCAGTGGTCTGCGTTAGCAAGTTGTACCACTGCTATGTGAGAGGATACTGGAACGGGTGAAACTGTAAACAGGAGTCAGTGGTCTGCTACTAGCAAGTTGTACCACTGAATATATATGTGAGGAGGTGCACGGGGAGAGACTGCAACACAATATATACACGGGCACCTTGACTTTGATCCACAGTAATATGCACAATATAAATGTATAAATGACTGAACAACACTGTCAATATAGAAAGTCTCTTGAAGTAATCCAGCATGAGATAAAACAGTCAATGATGGCAATAGACTCAGCGGATAGCACACTCCAGAGGAGAACCAACACAGTCCAGCAAGGTATGCAATACACAGCACAGTCAATGGGAAGTATGCATACCGTGGTTCAGGAGAAGGCAGTCAGACAGGAGTGCAGAGATACCTGAAGGGCAGGAGGCCGGCAGGATCCAAAGTCCCTGGATGGGTGAAGCGGTGGTCTAGCAGGTGCAGCGCACAGGTAGGTAGACCAGCAGGGAACACAGGAAGGCGTGGAGAGCGGATCAGTAGTAGATGGATGAGTAGCGCTGAGAAGAAACAGCAGCGGGTCTCTGCGGGAACACGGAGGTAGCCAATAGCAACCAGCAGGTGCAGTAACGATGGGACACCGGAGCAGAGTTGAACTGGAACAGTTGGTCACGGAGAGTAGCGGGTAGCAATAGTGGCAGCAGACTCAAGGAAACACGGGAGAGTTGACAAGGGCTGAAGACTGAAGCGCACAGGGGCAGCGGATAGGAATCAGCCAAACAGTCACGATGAAACACAGACGGGTTGCAGGTTGAAGACTGTAGTGCACGGAGGCCGCGGATAGGAATCAGCTAGCAGTCACGATGATGAAACACAGACGAGTTGCAGGTTGAAGACTGGAGTGCACGGAGGCAGCGGATAGGAATCAGCCAAACAGTCACGATGATGAAACACAGACGAGTTGCAGGTTGAAGCCTGTAGTGCACGGAGGCAGCGGATAGGAATCAGCTGGCAGTCACAATCATGAACAGGTGAGTGGATGTGAATGAAAGACTGTAGTGCACGGAGGCAGCGGATAGGCATCAGCTAACAGTCCCAATGATGCATGGTAGAGTTGAAGTGATTAGAAGACTGTAGTGCACGGAGGCAGCGGATAGGGATCAGCTCACAGTCACGATGAAACAGTAGATGGTAGAAGTGGTATGGGAACCACAGTAGTAGAAGTGGTTTGGAAACCACAGAGGTAGAAGTGGTTTGGAAACCACAGGAATCAGCTGGGCTGAATAAACGAGGAAACACAGGAACACCTTCAGAGACTCATGGGGAATGAGACTCCAAGATCAGGCAACGTGGTGTTGACCACAGGTGCTTAATATAGGGAGGTTGCCTGATCTGCCAATTTAGTTAAAGGAACATACACTGGAGGTATGGAAAGGGCTGCGCATGCGCAGTCCCTCAGGATGGAGGACGGCCACGGTTCCTAAATGTCCGGGAAGAAGCACTCACAGTCCGGTGAGTGACAGTACCCCCCCTTTTAAAGGTGGGCACAGAACGCCTGGAACCGGGCTTGTCCGGATTTTTGGCATAAAACTTCTTCAGAAGGGCAGGAGCATTAAGATCTTCAGCTTTGATCCATGAACGCTCTTCAGGACCAAAGCCCTTCCAATGAACGAGGAAACGGAGGACTCCTCGCGAAATTTTTGCATCCAATACCTCAGTAATCTCGAAATCCTCCTCCTGATGAACTTGAACTGGCTGCGGTGCTGAGGGAGGAGTCGAGAAACGGTTGATGATGAGAGGTTTGAGCAAGGACACATGGAAGGCATTGGAGATCCGAAGATTCTTAGGAAGAAGAAGTTTAACACATACTGGATTGATAACTTGAATGATCCTATATGGACCAATAAAACGAGGGGCGAATTTCATAGATGGAACCTTCAAACGAATATTTTTGGTAGATAACCAGACACGATCTCCAATTTTTAGTGGTGGAATAGCCCGCCTCTTCTTATCTGCGAAAGACTTATATTTGTTAGATGTCTTCTTTAAACAGGTTTTGACCTGAGACCAGATATTTTTGAAGGTCTGACAAGCAGTCTCCACAGCAGGAACTTGGGTGGGCGGGAGGGCAGGAAATTCCGGAAAAGACGGATGGTGACCGTAGACCACAAAGAATGGAGTTTTGGATGATGACTCATGGTACATGTTGTTATGGGCGAATTCAGCCCAAGGGAGCAATTCTACCCAGTTGTCTTGGTTGGCTGAAGAGAACATCCTAATAAAGGTCTCAAGATCTTGATTGACTCGTTCCGTTTGTCCGTTAGATTGCGGATGGTAAGAAGATGAGAGTGCTAATCGTATGCCCAAGGTTTTACAAAGGGCCCGCCAGAATCTGGAAACGAATTGTACTCCTCTATCCGACACAATCTCAGACGGACATCCATGGATGCAGAAGATTTCTTTAATGAAATGTTCAGCCAGAGTAGACGAGGAAGGTAAACCGGACAGAGGGACGAAATGGGCCATCTTCGAAAATCTGTCTACCACTACCCAAATAGTATTGTGATTCTTACTTGGTGGCAAATCAGTAACGAAATCCATACTAATATGGGTCCAAGGCTTGGACGGAATGGGTAGTGGTCGCAGCAACCCTGCTGGAGTTCTGCGGGAGGATTTGAACTGAGAACATAAATCACAGGAAGCAACAAACTCTTTAACGTCTCTCCTCATTGAAGGCCACCAGTAACTACGAGAGAGAATCTCAAAGGTCTTGTGTTCACCGGCGTGTCCAGAAAAACGAGAGGCATGGAACCACGAAAGGATTTTCCTCCTCAGAGTAGGAGGCACAAGGGTCTTCCCAAATGGTAGCATTTTGGTGGATGAAGCAGCCAGAGAAATACATTTGGGGTCTAGAATAGCATGGTTGGGAACCTCTTCTACATCAGAGGACGTCACAAAAGCTCGAGATAGAGCGTCAGCTTTCTTGTTCTTAGCGGCTGGTTTGAAGGTTATAATTAATTCAAAACGGGAAAAGAAAAGAGACCATCTTGCTTGACGAGGGTTCAAGCATTGAGCAGATTGCAAATATGACAAGTTCTTATGATCCGTGAAGATCGTCACCGGATGGCGAGCTCCTTCCAACAAGTATCTCCATTCCTCTAATGCAGCTTTGATGGCCAGCAACTCCTTGTCCCCGATAGTATAATTTTTCTCTGCGGGCAGAAGACCCCGAGAGTAGAAGGCACAAGGGTGTAATTTTTGTTGCTCCGAGCGTTGGGAGAGAATAGCTCCTAAGCCCACATTAGAGGCATCTACTTCTAGGAAGAAGGGGAGTGTCACATCAGGCTGTCGCAGAATGGGAGCAGACGAGAAGGACTCTTTGAGGATTTGAAAGGCTTGGAGAGCCTCAGATGACCATTGCTTAGTATTAGCCCCTTTCCGAGTTAGGGCCACAATGGGAGATGCAATGGATGAAAAGTCTTGAATGAAGCGTCTATAGTAATTGGCAAAACCTAAAAAACGCTGGATGGCACGAAGAGTAGTTGGCTGAGGCCAATGTAGTACAGCATTTACTTTGTCTGGATCCATCTTCAGGCCAACTCCGGAAACTATATACCCCAAGAATGGAATCTGGGGTAACTCGAATGAACATTTCTCCAATTTACAGAACAACGAGTTTTTCCGTAGTCTGGAGAGGACCTCTGCCACATGTTGGTGATGAGAAGGCAGGTCCTGTGAGAAGATCAATATGTCGTCCAGGTAGACAACGACACATACATATAATAAGTCCCGAAAGATCTCATTGATGAAACCCTGGAAAACCGCGGGGGCATTACACAGCCCGAAGGGCATTACTAAATATTCGTAATGCCCATCTCTGGTGTTAAACGCGGTCTTCCATTCGTCACCGGAACGGATTCTAATTAAATTGTAGGCACCACGAAGATCCAACTTAGTAAATATCCGAGCTCCCTTGATGCGATCAAATAGCTCAGTGATCAGCGGAATGGGATACCGATTCTTGATAGTAATGGCGTTGAGTCCACGAAAATCTATACAAGGGCGTAATGATCCATCCTTCTTTTTGACGAAGAAGAACCCAGCTCCAGCGGGAGAGGTGGAAGGTCGAATGAACCCACGCTGGAGATTCTCCTGTATGTACTCAGATGTGGCTTGAGTTTCAGGTAATGAGAGAGGATAGACCCGACCCCTGGGAGGAGTCTTGCCAGGTAGAAGGTCGATCGGACAATCCCAAGAACGATGAGGAGGAAGACGTTCAGACTGAGCTTTATCAAACACATCGGCATATGAAGCATACTGAGGAGGGAGTCCCGGGGAGGAAGATGAGATGGAAGATTGCTGTACTTTAAGAGGAATAACTTGAGAGAGGCAACGATGGTGACATTCAGACCCCCAAGACGTAACTTGAGGGGTGCGCCAGTCAATCTGGGGAGAGTGACACTGAAGCCATGGAAGGCCTAAGACAATCGGACTTGTCGTAACTGGAAGAATTAAAAACGAAATTTCTTCATGGTGTAGTACACCAATCTGAAGGGTTACTGGAGACGTACTCTGGGTGATGAGACCCTTGATGAGGCGTGATCCATCTATAGCCGTCACAGTAATGGGTGTTTTTAAAGTGATCACTGGTAGGGACCATTGATTCACTAGTGATTTAGAAATGAAATTTCCTGCTGCTCCGGAATCAATCAATGCCTGTGACTCAAAGGATTTGGTAGCAAAGGAAATCGTAACATCGAAAGCGCAGACTTTAGATTTCATAGACAATGGAGAGGACTCCAGGGACCCTAACTTCACCTCTCCAGAACTAGTTAGGGCCTGGCATTTCCCGATCTCTTAGGGCAAGAGCTGAGCATATGCGTGGAATCAGCACAATAGATACAGAGTCTATTCTTTACTCTTCGTTTCCTCTCCTCTGAAGATAATTTGGAACGTCCTATCTCCATGGGAATCGCAGAGGATGGAGCTGGACGAAATTGAGGGTTAGAACGAAGAGGTGCTTTGACAGCCGTTGTTTTCTCAGACTCTCTCTCACGAAATCTCATATCTACACGATGGCAAAGAGAGATCAAATCTTCTAGTGACGAAGGAAGTTCTTGGGTAGTCAGTACATCCTTAATTTTATCGGAAAGCCCCTGCCAGAAGGCGGCAACTAATGCTTCAGAGTTCCACTGAAGTTCAGAGGCTAAGATCCTAAATTGAATGACATACTGTCCTACTGTATGGGAGCCTTGTCGCAAACGAAGAATGCTGGAAGCAGCGGAGGTCACACGACCTGGTTCATCGAACACACTTCGGAACGTGGAAATGAATTTGGCACTATCTTGTAGAATTGGATCGTTTCTCTCCCACAGAGGGGAGGCCCAAGCCAGGGCTTGTCCAGAAAACAATGAGATAAGATAGGCCACTCTGGAACGATGGGTAGAAAAATTTTGAGGTTGAAGTTCAAAATGGACTGAACATTGGTTAAGGAAACCTCTACAAGTTTTGGGGTCCCCGTCATATTTTGACGGAGTAGGCAGGTGTAGCGTAGGAACTGTAGACACCTGGGATGGCACTGGGGAAACGGAGGAAAGCACAGGAGCTTCAACATTAGCTGTAACAGTCTGTCCAGATGTTCCTTGGGAGGTTAAAGATTGGTAACATTGAAGTAACAGCTGTTGGCGAGCATCCTGTTGCTCCACACGGTTGACCAGATGCTGCAGCATCTCCTTGGCTGTAGGTTCCGTATCTGGGTCTGTCATGGCCTGATCTTACTGTCACGGGCACTAGGAGTCTTTACCCAGGGATCACCAGGTGATAGGCTTACCAGAGCAGTATAGGTGGTAATATGGTACTCTGGTAGCAGGGTGATCACGGAACAGGGAATAGCAGATGATGAGATGCTCAGGAAAGTCTATGACTAGCAGCACTGGCAATATGGAAGTAGTAATACACGAGGAACTGTATGGACAAAGGACACGTGAAGGTAGTCAGTGGTCTGCGGTAGCAAGTTGTACCACTGCTATAGTGAGGAGGAATGTCCAACAGAAACGAGGAGGTGATGAGAGTCAGCGGTCTGCGGATAGCAAGTTGTACCGCTGTCTGAGTGAAGGAATGGAATCCAAGTGGAGGTATCCGGGGAGTCAGTGGTCTGCGTTAGCAAGTTGTACCACTGCTATGTGAGAGGATACTGGAACGGGTGAAACTGTAAACAGGAGTCAGTGGTCTGCTACTAGCAAGTTGTACCACTGAATATATATGTGAGGAGGTGCACGGGGAGAGACTGCAACACAATATATACACGGGCACCTTGACTTTGATCCACAGTAATATGCACAATATAAATGTATAAATGACTGAACAACACTGTCAATATAGAAAGTCTCTTGAAGTAATCCAGCATGAGATAAAACAGTCAATGATGGCAATAGACTCAGCGGATAGCACACTCCAGAGGAGAACCAACACAGTCCAGCAAGGTATGCAATACACAGCACAGTCAATGGGAAGTATGCATACCGTGGTTCAGGAGAAGGCAGTCAGACAGGAGTGCAGAGATACCTGAAGGGCAGGAGGCCGGCAGGATCCAAAGTCCCTGGATGGGTGAAGCGGTGGTCTAGCAGGTGCAGCGCACAGGTAGGTAGACCAGCAGGGAACACAGGAAGGCGTGGAGAGCGGATCAGTAGTAGATGGATGAGTAGCGCTGAGAAGAAACAGCAGCGGGTCTCTGCGGGAACACGGAGGTAGCCAATAGCAACCAGCAGGTGCAGTAACGATGGGACACCGGAGCAGAGTTGAACTGGAACAGTTGGTCACGGAGAGTAGCGGGTAGCAATAGTGGCAGCAGACTCAAGGAAACACGGGAGAGTTGACAAGGGCTGAAGACTGAAGCGCACAGGGGCAGCGGATAGGAATCAGCCAAACAGTCACGATGAAACACAGACGGGTTGCAGGTTGAAGACTGTAGTGCACGGAGGCCGCGGATAGGAATCAGCTAGCAGTCACGATGATGAAACACAGACGAGTTGCAGGTTGAAGACTGGAGTGCACGGAGGCAGCGGATAGGAATCAGCCAAACAGTCACGATGATGAAACACAGACGAGTTGCAGGTTGAAGCCTGTAGTGCACGGAGGCAGCGGATAGGAATCAGCTGGCAGTCACAATCATGAACAGGTGAGTGGATGTGAATGAAAGACTGTAGTGCACGGAGGCAGCGGATAGGCATCAGCTAACAGTCCCAATGATGCATGGTAGAGTTGAAGTGATTAGAAGACTGTAGTGCACGGAGGCAGCGGATAGGGATCAGCTCACAGTCACGATGAAACAGTAGATGGTAGAAGTGGTATGGGAACCACAGTAGTAGAAGTGGTTTGGAAACCACAGAGGTAGAAGTGGTTTGGAAACCACAGGAATCAGCTGGGCTGAATAAACGAGGAAACACAGGAACACCTTCAGAGACTCATGGGGAATGAGACTCCAAGATCAGGCAACGTGGTGTTGACCACAGGTGCTTAATATAGGGAGGTTGCCTGATCTGCCAATTTAGTTAAAGGAACATACACTGGAGGTATGGAAAGGGCTGCGCATGCGCAGTCCCTCAGGATGGAGGACGGCCACGTTTCCTAAATGTCCGGGAAGAAGCACTCACAGTCCGGTGAGTGACACCTATTGTTGGGAAAGGCTTAACACAATCCTTGGTCATCTTGACCCACGTGTCGCAATACGCAGTTGCGTATGCACCATACATCTTACACATGAGAAACCTCGCTGAACCAATAGGCTTTTCGTTAGGCAGTACCTCGGCCATCTCTAGCGTCTGCTTAGCACCCATGCTGAACAATAGGGTTCCAGAAATATCACAATATCCTGCCACAAAATAAGGTTACAGAAATATCACATTATCCTGCCACTACTTTCAACACTCTGCCACCCGCAATCTACCGCTAGAGATATTTTACCGGCCTGTGGACATATTTGCTACAAGCCGCATCCACTCGCTTCCTCTCGTCTTAAACATGGACCCCTAATACAGAAATATCAATGTGGACTAAAGGGTTATCAGCTCCTCGATTACCCCTGACTCTCCAACAAAATCTGCTGAGTTTATTAAAACTAGCAGCATCCGGTAAAGTCAATTACCAGCCTTACCAACTTAATTCCTCCCAGTGCTCCCAAGTCGCGAACACGGCTTTCCTTGCCACGCAGTCTGATCGCAACGCTTAAAGATACTAGTTATCAGTAAACGATACGATTACTCTTGGGTGCGCGTGTCACGATTTGCACTCTGCAGCTGCTGTCTACAGTCACTCTATTGGATTTGGTATGCTTTTCACTTGTAGTACCACTGCCCACCAAAGGGGCCACTGTGCTACTTGATTATTCTCCTTTATCACTGGGAGTGGTTTCAGCTGCATGAGGCCTATTTATACCTGCCTGCTTCAAACAGTCTGGGCCAGATCATCAGGTCATTCCGAGGAGCATTCCCTGAGCTCAGCTTCTATCTGCTATCTGGACTCCTGCATATTTCTTCGTTGAAATCTACTATTTGCTGTTACCTGTGTCCTGGACTCCTGCATCTTTAACCATTATACCTGGTACTTGTAGTTCTATGCTGCCTGTTGAAATCTACTATTTGCTGTTACCTGTGTCCTGGACTCCTGCATCTTTAACCATTATACCTGGTACTTGTAGTTCTACGCTGCCTGTTGAAATCTACTATTTGCTGTTACCTGTGTCCTGGACTCCTGCATCTTCAATCATTATACCTGGTACTTGTAGTTCTACGCTGCCTGTTGAAATCTGCTATTTGTTGTTACCTGTGTCCTGGACTCCTGCATCTTTAACCATTATACCTGGTACTTGTAGTTCTACGCTGCCTGTTGAAATCTACTATTGCAGTTACCTGTTTCTTATCTGCACTTTGAACTGTCTCATGAGTTACCGTGTCATCTCTGTTTGTTAATAAACTCATTATAACCACTTATCTCCTCTCCGTGGTCATACCTGGGAAATCCTGACAGTATGATCTGGCCCTAAAACCAAGCCTGCTGCTGCACGGCTTTCATCTCTTTTGGAAAGGATTTCCAGGGAAGTGACCTACTCCGTTTTCAACATTAAGACCATGGCTGCTATTTCCTCAGAAAATTCCCTGTTCCAGTTGCTCCAAGTGGACATTCTTCAACTTCGCACTCAAATAGCGCAAGTATCTTCCTTGCTGAACCAAGTGCTTAAGCAACTTCCAGTTTCCACTCCTAATACATCCTGCTGTAAGGAGTCTAACTATGCTGCTAACATTTCATTACCAAATTTGTCTGCCTTTGACTCTCTGCAAGCAGTACCTCCCAATATTCCTGTAACAAATTCCAGGTTTTCAGGTGCTCCACGCCCTCACCTGACTGAAGAGGAGCGATGGCGCAGGATGACCTACAAACTATGTCTTTACTGTGCCAGTGATGTACATTTTTTACAGGATTGCCCGCTCCGTAGACTCCGACCATCTTCAACCTCTATCTCCAGCTCTAAATTACAAGCTTCTGTCTTCATTCCAGACATGTTATCTGCTCCCATGAGAACCCAGGTTCCCCAGTTCAACCCAGAGGGGGCGCTGCCCTTAAAGTCTGCTCCAGAGGGGGCGCTGCCCTTAAAGACTTCTCCAGAGGGGGCGCTGCCCTTAAAGACTTCTCCAGAGGGGGCGCTGCCCTTAAAGACTTCTCCAGAGGGGGCGCTGCCCTTAAAGACTTCTCCAGAGGGGGCACTGCCCTTAAAGACTTCTCCAGAGGGGGCGCTGCCCTTAAAGACTTCTCCAGAGGGGGCGCTGCCCTTAAAGACTTCTCCAGAGGGGGCGCTGCCCTTAAAGACTTCTCCAGAGGGGGCGCTGCCCTTAAAGACTTCTCCAGAGGGATCGCTGCCCTTAAAGATTTCTCCAGAGGGGGCGCTGCCCTTCCAGTCAGCTCCAGAGGGGGCGCTGCCCTTCCAGTCAGCTCCAGAGGGGGCGCTGCCCTTCCAGTCAGCTCCAGAGGGGGCGCTGCCCTTCCAGTCAGCTCCAGAGGGGGCGCTGCCCTTCCAGTCAGCTCCAGAGGGGGCGCTGCCCTTCCAGTCAGCTCCAGAGGGGGCGCTGCCCTTCCAGTCCGCTCCAGAGGGGGCGCTGCCCTTCCAGTCCGCTCCAGAGGGGGCGCTGCCCTTCCAGTCCGCTCCAGAGGGGGCGCTGCCCTTCCAGTCCGCTCCAGAGGGGGCGCTGCCCTTCCAGACCGCTCCAGAGGGGGCGCTGCCCTTACAGTCTGCTCCAGAGGGGGCGCTGCCCTTAAAGACTTCTCCAGAGGGGGCGCTGCCCTTAAAGACTTCTCCAGAGGGGGCGCTGCCCTTAAAGACTTCTCCAGAGGGGGCGCTGCCCTTCCAGTCCGCTCAAGAGGGGGCGCTGCCCTTCCAGTCAGCTCCAGAGGGGGCGCTGCCCTTCCAGTCAGCTCCAGAGGGGGCGCTGCCCTTTCAGTCAGCTCCAGAGGGGGCGCTGCCCTTCCAGTCAGCTCCAGAGGGGGCGCTGCCCTTCCAGTCAGCTCCAGAGGGGGCGCTGCCCTTCCAGTCCGCTCCAGAGGGGGCGCTGCCCTTCCAGTCCGCTCCAGAGGGGGCGCTGCCCTTCCAGTCCGCTCCAGAGGGGGCGCTGCCCTTCCAGTCCGCTCCAGAGGGGGCGCTGCCCTTCCAGTCCGCTCCAGAGGGGGCGCTGCCCTTCCAGTCCGCTCCAGAGGGGGCGCTGCCCTTCCAGACCGCTCCAGAGGGGGCGCTGCCCTTACAGTCTGCTCCAGAGGGGGCGCTGCCCTTAAAGACTTCTCCAGAGGGGGCGCTGCCCTTAAAGACTTCTCCAGAGGGGGCGCTGCCCTTCCAGTCCGCTCAAGAGGGGGCGCTGCCCTTCCAGTCCGCTCCAGAGGGGGCGCTGCCCTTAAAGTCTTCTCCAGAGGGGGTCCTGTCCCTCCAGTCTGCTCCAGAAGAGTTGCCAGTCCATGCGGTCCAGCCCGAGTTGCCAGTCCATGCGGTCCAGCCCGAGTTGCCAGTCCATGCGGTCCAGCCCGAGTTGCCAGTCCATGCGGTCCAGCCCGAGTTGCCAGTCCATGCGGCCCAGCCCGAGTTGCCAGTCCATGCGGTCCAGCCCGAGTTGCCACTTGGTGCTGTCTGCCCTCAGGCTTCTCAAAGTGCTGTCTGCCCTCAGGCTTCTCAAAGTGCTGTCTGCCCTCAGGCTTCTCAAAGTGCTGTCTGCCCTCAGGCTTCTCAAAGTGCTGTCTGCCCTCAGGCTTCTCAAAGTGCTGTCTGCCCTCAGGCTTCTCAAAGTGCTGTCTGCCCTCAGGCTTCTCAAAGTGCTGTCCCTGCCAGGCCTGCCGCCCAGTCCGGGCCTGCTCCCAAGTCTGCGGCCCAGTCCGGGCCTGCTCCCAAGTCTGCCGCCCAATCCGGGCGCCCTGCCAAGTCATCTGCTCAGTATGGATTGTCTTCAGCCAAGGGGGTCCTACCCAAGTCCCAAGGGATGTATGTTCAACCCGAGCTGGCTGAGTCTCATGCTAATTCGAATTCACCTTCTGTTCAAGTCTTCCAACCACCTACCTTCAATGGGGATATTCAGCAATTTCGTGCTCTTATTAAATTCTGTATATCCTATTTTCCCTCTGTATCCAACCTCCTTGATACTCAACGAAAGCAAGTGTTTTACATGTTGGCCAACTTTACAGGGGAAGCTCTGGAATGGGCAGAGCCCTTAGTTGAAACCCAAGATCCCATTCTGTCTGATTTACAGCTTTTTACTGAGGCCGTGATCAAAGAATTTACACCAGCACTTGCCAATCTCACTCCCAGTGCTTCATCTGTGCCACATGTTCTATCTCCAGCTACTCCCACTTTGAGATTATCGTTTTCTTCACTCCATTTCCAGCAACCCTCTAAAAAGCATAAAAAGAAAGTGAAGAGGAAGAAGAAGAAGAAAGATTCTCCTGGATCTCAACTCCCCTGTGGTGTGGTTTCTATACCCTTCCCGTCCTTGCATGAAGACTTCTCAAATACATGCCCAATTCTGGACTATGACTCTGACTTTTCTGACCATTTCTAGTATTTGGGCGTCTGGAATCCGCCCTTTAAGGAGGGGGTACTGTCACGATTTGCACTCTGCAGCTGCTGTCTACAGTCACTCTATTGGATTTGGTATGCTTTTCACTTGTAGTACCACTGCCCACCAAAGGGGCCACTGTGCTACTTGATTATTCTCCTTTATCACTGGGAGTGGTTTCAGCTGCATGAGGCCTATTTATACCTGCCTGCTTCAAACAGTCTGGGCCAGATCATCAGGTCATTCCGAGGAGCATTCCCTGAGCTCAGCTTCTATCTGCTATCTGGACTCCTGCATATTTCTTCGTTGAAATCTACTATTTGCTGTTACCTGTGTCCTGGACTCCTGCATCTTTAACCATTATACCTGGTACTTGTAGTTCTATGCTGCCTGTTGAAATCTACTATTTGCTGTTACCTGTGTCCTGGACTCCTGCATCTTTAACCATTATACCTGGTACTTGTAGTTCTACGCTGCCTGTTGAAATCTACTATTTGCTGTTACCTGTGTCCTGGACTCCTGCATCTTCAATCATTATACCTGGTACTTGTAGTTCTACGCTGCCTGTTGAAATCTGCTATTTGTTGTTACCTGTGTCCTGGACTCCTGCATCTTTAACCATTATACCTGGTACTTGTAGTTCTACGCTGCCTGTTGAAATCTACTATTGCAGTTACCTGTTTCTTATCTGCACTTTGAACTGTCTCATGAGTTACCGTGTCATCTCTGTTTGTTAATAAACTCATTATAACCACTTATCTCCTCTCCGTGGTCATACCTGGGAAATCCTGACAGCGCGTCGCGAAAACTTGCTTTGTTTCCGCCCCCCGGTATACCTGCCTTGTATACTGTACACCAGTTGGGCACCTGCCTCTTCAGACAGCAACTGACACTCTATTCAACATTAGATCAAAACCTCAGTGTATATTAAAGTCACAAAATCACACGACATACACCTTTTCTGCGCAGAAAATCAAAGTTCCCAACCAATAGTAATAATGTTCCAGAGGTTTTAACAAGGGATTATACTATGCATGTATAACAACTATTAAAACAATTGTTTAACCACGTGGCAAATCTACCAGAAGTTCACATACGCTAGGCAGGAAGCACACATACGCTAAGCAATACAATATATTAAAACGCAATATGACAATAAAAAGAAACAGTTTTCTCTTTTGTCCCTAGATTCCAGTTAGCGCTCCTTCAGATTATGCAAAACGGACATTCGGTTTCACAACACAGAGTAAAAATCAGGTTTTGAACACATTGCGTTATATGACGCGTCTCCACCCTTTGTTGCGGAACCGAAATCCGTTGGTCTTGCGTATCGTCCGGCAATGTAACCTCTGCGCGAGCCCCCAAATTGTTATGCACGTTTTGTCGCTATCCAATAACAATTGTCGAATCTCGATTTGTGTTTCCAATGCACAAATATTCATTCTCAAAAAGTAGCAGAATAATTCAAGCAAAATAATAATAAGTACAGCCGTTACTTATCGCAGGCGCTCTGGATCCAGTGAACAGTCATTCAGGTCTGAAGTCTGTGGTCAATGTGACTGAACACTAGATGAAAGCTACTGCTTATATGCAAACAGAAATACAGTAAAACAATGCAGATGGTATGGCTTGCTTCTATTGGTCCAGGCTTCAGGAAGGTCCAGGGGGTTGCAGATCATAGGCTAGTTCAAACTAAAGAATCCAAAGATGGGGGTCATCTCTCCAGGGATGTGCTCCTTTCTTCCCGCCAATACTCCAGTTACAACTAGTCTATTAGCATTTTATAGTCAGCACCATATTAGAGGTTAATTCCTTAACATCAATAACTAGAGTATGCAATGTGCAATCTCTTTGCCGAATGCACCGGACAGCTGCTGATGTAAATGATTAATATGATATCAGACATGACATATTTCCTTTAACCTGAACCATATGTATCACTAATATGCATATAACTTATAATATTACACATAAACACTACTATATTTCAACATAAATAACTATGTGTTGCAACTACGATTAATGTGTACTATTTACAAGTGTGTGTGTTTGTGCGAATGTATACAAAAGTGTAAAAAAACTGTTATTGCCACGTGTTGCGGCTGGATACGCCCTTCCACGCCGTAGCGTGCTCTACGCATAATTTCAGACAAAGACAATCAAGTTTGCTCGATATTAATTGAAATGACTTTATCCAATTTGCTGACTTCAACAGTATGGATGCCAGTATGGCATGGAAGCAGAATGTGTCCGGTTTGCAGCTTTTAGGGTCTTGAAATCACTTACAGTAAGGTACAACAATCACAATATGCAAACCTTCCTGTAGCAACAACAGTACAATCTTCAGCTTGTATCCTTGCTTTTTGTATCCTAGGATCCACAACTTTAATTTCACACCAGAGGGATCACATGGTATAAACTCAAATGCTGATTATACAAAACACTTTGTGCACATTTACCTGCCCTCCCATCTATCCCTGACTCTTCAGCCCTTGTGGCCAGATATAACCCAAACCCCACTTGAATAATAACAGATAAGAGAATTTTTACACTGCGATAAATCTGTTTCTCTGATTTCATCTGTGGGACACTGCTACCATGAGGGGAGTGGAGTTTAGCACTTAACTACTTAACTTGTTAATGTATCATGCTGACAAACTCCTCCACTCTGCAACCCCCCTTTAGTTTCTGCAATTTAAGTATAAAGCCCCAAGGAAGGCGAGTCAACCAACCAAGACCAAACAGCAGAAGAGCAGAAGGGAGGGATCGCAGTGTCCTCCAGATGGAATCAGAGAAATGGATTTATCGTGAGTATAAAAATACTCTTTTCTCTTTCATTCTATCTGGGGACACTGCTACCATGGGGACATTCTAAAGCAGCCCCCTTAAGGGAGGGGCCGCTCTGACATCCTGGCACGTAGAGCACTACTGCCAAAACTGGCGTCTGCAGACGCAAATACATTGAATTGATAAAATGTTGTAAACGTATTGACCGAGGACCAAGTAGCTGCTCTGCATAACTGGTCTGCTGAGGCCCCATTTTGTGCAGACGTAGACGCCCCCACTGAATGGGTAGAATGGGCAACAATACGATCTAGCACAGGTCAGTTAGCATTGATATAAGCCTGCTTAATAGTCGACGTAAGCCAGCTAGCAATCAATTCCCTCATTTTGAGGAGTCAAATAAAATAAATAAGGAATCTGTGTGATGAATGTGTGATGTTTTATGGACATAGACTCGGAGAGCTCTGACTACATACAGAAACTCCATGGAGCATGTTCCTGAAGATTGTGGCTCCCCTGTGAACACCAGAACAAGTATTTCTTGGCTAACATGGAAACTGGAAACCACTTTTGGCTGGAAAGCAGGAACTATTCTGAGAACTCTCCTATTTTCATGAAAGACAAGATATGGTTCGTGACATGAGAGAGCACCCAACTCAGAAACTCTACGAGCCGATGCAATAGCTAGTAGAAATGCAATTTTCCATGTTAAGAACCGTAATTCTGCAGTATATAATGGTTCAAAGGGAGGCCCTTGAAGCACATTAAGGACCAAGTTGAGGTCTCAGGGTGCCCTGGGCGGAACATATGGAGATTGGATGTGCAGTACTCCCTGCAGGAAGGTCCTGATGTCCGGTATGTCTGACAGGCGAAGGTGAAAAAACACAGAAAGGGCCGAGATCTGTACTTTTAAGGAACCCAGGCAAAGGCACCCATACAGTCCATCCTGGAGAAAAGCAAGAACCCTTGAGAGGCGAAAGGAAGCCGTGTGGCAGCATCAGATCTCACACCATCTAATGTAGGTACGCCAGATGAGGTGGTAAATGCAAGCCAAAGAAGGGTGTCCACTACTCGTGGAGAGAACCCTCTAGACCTCCAAAGGTTGGCTTTAACAGCCATGCTGTTAATTTCAGCCGAGGTAAGTCTTGATGTTGTAATGGTCCTTGTAGAAGAAGGTCTTCTCAAAGAGGTAACCGAAGACCAGGACCCACCGCCATCAACAGAATTTCTGCATACCAGACTCGCCATGGCCAAGTTGAAGCCACCAGCATGAATCGGAGTCCGCCCTGCTTAACTCTTCGAAGGACGCGGGGAATCATGGAAATGGGAGGGAACAGGTACCCTAACCTGAAGTCCCAAGGCATTGTCATTACGATGGCCAATTCCAAGGGAATCTTTGCTCTTGAGCAAAAGTATTGAACCTTTCGGTTGTGACGGGATGCCAGTAAATCGCGGGCCGGGATCCCCCATCGTAAGACCAGAGACTGGTAGACCTCTGGATGGATTGACCATTCCCACAGCAGTATCGCATGACGGCTTAGATAGTCTGCTTCCCAGTTCTGGATGCCTGGAATGAAAATTGTGGAGATGGAGGGAACATGGTTTTCAGCCCATGTCTAGATCTGAGCCCTCACCTCCATTGCTCCTGCACTCCTGGTGCCCCCCTGTCTGTTGATATAAGACACTGCCACAGCGTTGTCGGACTGCAGACGGACCGTGTGCCTGTGAAGGATGGTCTGAGTGCCCTGTAAGGCCATTAGCATGGCTTTCAGTTCCAGTATGTTGATGTGGAGAAAAATAAAATAAAAAATAAGTTAAATAAAATTGTTTTAACTAAAGGAAATAAACCATGTAGCATAAGTAAGCCCAACTTCTTTGGGCACTAAACTAAATCTGAGAAAGCTACAGGGGGGTTGCAGAGGGGAGGGGTTTGTCAGCATGATAAATTAATAAGTTAATTAGTTAAGTGCCAAACTCCACTCCCTTCACGATAGCAGTGTACCCCAGGTAGGATAAAAGAGAAAGGTAGATTTACCACAGTTATTTATCTGCACCAGTGTGGGTTCCAGTGCCTGAACTTGATTCCCTCCAAAATGGCTGACTTGCAAAATGTCCTTCTTCAGAGATGCATGCAAACGTCCTACTACAGCTTCAAACTGTGACTTTCCAGCAGGTTCTGTTCACCACTCCACTCTGCTCTGATATCTCTCAAGACTGTCTGTTCTCTCAGCTCAGACCACCAATCCATTGCCCTTATATTTAGGGTCACCTTATCTGGACTTGTCACACAGCTCAGTCTCTCTCTCAGGATACTCCTCTCACTCCTCCCCTGCCCTGGGGTTTTTCCAGTCTTTTTAGGCTCCACGCCCTTTTCACAGTAGCCTTGTGAAAGATTTAGTTTTTCTTCCTGGACTGGTAAATAACAATGTCCATCTCTTTTCTTACTGATGCAATTGTGATTAGTAGCCCCTGGGTGCTCAAGTACAACTGCAGCATCCCCAGGTGTAACATATGATTCCAGTAAGAGGAAAAACCCAGGGAACAGGTGAAGAATATGGTGCTACTGACAAGAGCATGGAGGTAACCTGTTCCATTGACTGATGGCACTTTACTAAAAAAGACACTGGAGAAATTCAAAAACAAAATAGCTCTGTTTTAAAATTGCTGTAATAAGATACACGCTATGAGAGATTTATTATGAAAAAAGTACAACTGAGTAAATGCAGCCACTCATATTTACAGAACAGCTATTAGATTATTAGTATTTAAATATTAAACTGGTGAAAATACATTATAAAGAGTGAGATTTGTATTCACTCCCAAGATTGTGCTAAGATTTATTGCCCGTTCTGCTGCTGTTTATTGATTTTGTTGTTCAGGTCACTGTTATGAAGCTGAGTCACAATCATTGGAATTATTGGAATGCTGTTTTATCACTAAATCAGAGTGTTCTACATGCCAAGATAGCAAATATCTATCCTCTTTTTATGTGCACAGATTGTAAATTCCACATTACATAGACAACGACACAGGAAAAGGAGCAGGACCAATGATTGCTTGTGTTCGGTATAGCTATACCTTTATTCACAATCATTCTCCTATAATTACTTAATAATTACTACTTATTACATAAGCAATTTACTAAACAATTACTTAATCAATTTGCTCAAATAATTACTTCATTAATTTATTTAAACAGAAATAGAAACCAGAACCTACACTGGCACATATTATGAAAGAAGTTAAAACTGCTATCTAGACAGAAGTCCAAGCGATCATTGAAGGAATTCAAAATGGGAACATGCATGGACACTCTAGAAAAAAATATGCAGTGTCCAATATTAACCTGAGCAAAGTTAATGAACATCAGATCTGAGTTTCAAACCCTCAAAGATCAAATGGAAGATATAGAAAATCCCTCTACAGGCAATAACATAAGAATTAAGGACATTCCTGTAACAGTGATTCAAGGGTTATTACCAGCATACCTTGAGGGACTATTCAAGTCTATTGCTCCAAAAATCTCCAATGAGGAACAACAACTTTACCAAGCTTATCAGGTGCTCAGGCCTAAGCCTGCAACTGACCTATCACCTTGAGATGTAAGTTGTTTGCTTCCTCTACTATAATGTGAAAGAAAAAATATTATCTGTCTCCAGAAATAATAACAACAAATTCATACTTAGCAACTAATCTAGCACTGTCAACTCTTAGAAAAAGATGTGCTTATCAATATCACCAAAACACGGATGCATCATTCCAGCTCATTGGCAAGGCCCCCCTGGAGTATGAATTAAGAGCCTATGCTTATTTTAAACTAGCAACTAGCTCCTTAAATCAGTGTTAATATCTGCTACAATAGTGAATTCTCTTTATTTCTTTTGCATGTAGGAGGAGGAAGAGAGGGAAATGGGGAAATAGGGAATGGAGAAGGGATGGGATAGAGAAAAAAAAAAAAGGGATAAAGAAAGAAAGGGGGGAACAAGGGGAAAAACAAAATATCTATAACCCATCTTAGCATCATCTAGTGAAATATAGACTTGTAATCTAGGTTGTTTTCTAGAGCAATACCCCCTTGCCAAACTTTTAATATTTTCTCAGACATTTATTGTTAAATGTATAGCCATACCTCCCATTTATTCTTTAGTGATTTGTCTTTCATTAAGTGATAACGCTTTGAATTAAACTTACACATTATCTGAAGTGTTGCTTTTCTTTTGTAGTTTGGATCCACGTTCAGTATATATGTATACTTTGTGTGCTATACTAACGTAGCGCATTTAATAAATGTATCTTCACCTAACGTACACCCTACCATTTATTTATTTTATAACGCTCACAATGACATCCTATGTGTGCGATATTTAACACCTGTTGCTTCAGGCTCCCCCCCCCCCCCCTTCCCCAAGGGTTGTTTCCCCTCCAATCCGCTTCCCACTATTGAAACCTTTAAGACACTTCTCCAATACAACATTAGAAACTCCCATGAGAGTTACTTCCCTTTCCACTTCTCAGGAGTCTCTCAATCAATTAAATTGTGAGCTTACCCTTTCTACTTTCATTCATCATGAATCTGAAAATGCTGTCTCTTAATGTAAATAGTCTTAACTCCCTGATAAACTCATAATTGAACTCTAGCATTAAAACACTCAATCTGTGGATATTGTTCTAATCAAGGAAACATTTTTCAAAACTCCTCATCAGAACACGAACAATAAAATTTACACTCAAATATACTATACCTCAACTGACTGTAAATAAAGAGGCACAGCTATATTGATACACAATATAATAACCTTTACAATTGACACTTCACTAGCTGACCCTTAGAACAGATATAACATTATAGTAGATGTCTCAGGCTTACTAATAATTACAGTTGCTTCACTTTGTGCACCAAATGTTGTTCAGGGTGCTTTCTTCACAGAATTCTTTCAACAATTTGCCATGATCGTGCTGGGAACAACATAATTGAAAAACACAAATGCATGCCCCTCCGCCCAAACAGCTTAACCCTAATTCTGCCAGCCTAGGCAGGTAGTGGCTAAATGGGGAGGGATCAAAAAGCATGGGTTCCTACAGATTTTATTAGTACCTCCACTAGGCTTTTCCAGCTGGTACACTATAGCAAGGGAATACTCAGCGCGGGGTGCCCCTGTGTCACGGGCACTAGGAGTTTATACCCGAGTTTCACCTGATGTTATAACTGACAGAGGGGCGGTGTTGACCACGAACCTCAGGGCAGTTAGGTGAATGATTGGAATGATGATAACAGCAGGAAAGTAGAGAATGTCTTATGAAGTCAATGACTTGCAGCTGTTGATGGTGGAAGGTCAGCGACTTGGAACTGTAGAGAAGAAGCGATATAGCTTCAGACGAGATGAGAGGACGTGAGTAGGTGAAGGTAGCTCGTGGAGGAGTCAGTGGTCTGCGTACAGCAACTTGTACCACTGTAGTGATGAGGAGGTTGTCCTGGTGCAGGTAGGTAGTAGGGTAGTCGGTGGTCTGCGTATAGCAAGTTGTACCACCGCTGTGATGGGAAGAGTAGTACTGGTGCAGGTAGGTAGCGTGGTAGACGGTGGTCTGCGTATAGCAAGTTGTACCACCGCTGTGAGGAGGAATGTCCAGGTGTAGGTAGGTAGCAGGAGAGTCAGTGGTCTGCGTATAGCAAGTTGTACCACTGCTGTGATAGGAGGACTTGTCCAGGTGCTGGTAGGTAGCAGGGAAATCAGTGGTCTGCGTGTAGCAAGTTGTACCACTGCTGTGAGGAGGAATGAGGACTTGTCCGGGTGCAGGAGAGTGGTGTGGAAACAGCAAACTGTAGCTGTGTGGAAACAGCGCGAGTAGAAAGGAGTTTTGTACAACACAAGTGGGTAAGTACAATGAATAGTCTGTCAATATAGTAGCTGGCTCTGCAGCGTGGAGAAGCAGGTCAGCGCGGATATGCAAGTAACAACAAAGTCAATATGATGAGAGCATACCGCGGCTGAGTGAAAAGCTTGTCCGGAAAAACAGGCAATGTAGCATAGACAGTCTATCATAGGTAACTGTACCTTAGTGCAGTAGTCACGTATAGTTCAATAGGTATGCAAGTAAACAATAATTGTCAATAGTGGTTATGCATACCAAGTAGAGCAGGAATCAGCTGGGAAGCTGAAGAAGGGATCAGCTGAGTAGACACGCTGTAGCGGGTATGGGAACCGCCGTTGAGTAGAGCAGGGAACAGCTTGGAAACTGTAGACGATCAGCTGAGTAGACACGCTGTAGCGGGTATGGGAACCGCCGGTGAGTAGAGCAGGAAGCAGCTTGGAAACTGCAGACACGAGCAGAGCTGGAAGCAGCTTGGAAACTGCAGACACGAGTAGAGCTGGAAGCAGCTTGGAAACTGCAGACACGAGTAGAGCTGGAAGCAGCTTGGAAACTGCAGATACGAGTAGCTCACAGGAACACCTATAGAGAATCACTGGGAATGAGACTCCAAGATCAGGCAACTACCTAAGGCTGCAGGTGCCTTAAGTAGGGTGAGGTGATTGATCCATCAATCACATTAGTGGTCAGGTGTAGTTGTTAAAGGGACCTGCGCATGCGCAGTGCGACAGGATGGCGGACGGCCGCGGTTCAACACAGGTGTGAGCGGGAAAGATGGAGAATCACGTACCAGAGTGGAGGCACTCACACTCCGGTGAGTGACACCCTGCCATAGTGAAAACCAACCCCAGGCTGGTCAGCATTGAGCTGGATTCCCTAGAGAGATGGGGTCTCAAAAACAAAAATGCGCAGTGGTCTTAAGCTTTTGAGGGGGGGGCAGGAATTAATGTTTTGTAGCATTATTTTCAATTTAATTGACATTTGATTACTTAATATTGCAGACGGTAGTGCTGATAGCGGTGGCACACCGCTGGCATCTTAAGCTGTTTCGGGAGGGGGTCTTAAGCTATTTGGAGGAGGCACGCATTTGTGTTTGGTAACATTGTGTTCTGTATTATTTTTCTATTTTTTTCTGTATATTGCCGGTGGGGGTGATTTTGGCGCTTTAAATCTAATGTCGACATTGTAGCTGTCAATACTTTAACCCTATCGACAGTCACAATGTCGACATTTTAAATGTGGCGACATAATGAAAATGTCAACTTTCTGAATATCGCCCTTTTAACTGTGTCGGCATTCTGATTGTCGACATTATGGTGACAACATTCTAAATATCGACATGTTCATTGTCGCCATTTCAACTACATTCCCATGATCGTCCAACCGATTGCTGTAGATGATTATGCTGTTAAACCCAAAGCAGGATCGTTCTATGCCCTCTCTCTACCAATCCAGTCATTCTGGAAAATCTAGAAAATGATCCTCTCTTCTGAAATAATATAATTGATGTGATGCATGCCAAGTCCTGTACCACACAAGCAGACAGTTTACACACTTTTCTGCTCCATATAAAATGCCTGACTAGATTCAATCCTAATGGACCTAATAACTACATCAAGCCTCATAGAGGCTGAAATCTCTCCCGTGTCGTGGTCAAATCGCACATCAATGACCCTTGAGAGAAATGTCTTTACTTGACCTCCCCTTGCTCACAATTGAGACTAGACAAATCTATTTTCCTTAAACAAGAACATATTACAAAGATCATGGACGTGACCCAAGAATGTCATGCGTACAACAACAGTCCCAAAGTTTCTCCATTCATCTTGGGAAGCCTACAAGGCAACTTTTGAAAAACTAATTGTGAAGGAATGTATTTCATACTGAGATACACAAATTGCTACTCTAACTTCCATACACCAAAAACCTACCTCAAATTGGCTGCTCTCAGCTCAATCAGTCAATACATTACTATGGCTCCAGCAAACATTTTATGAAAAATATGACAGAGTATTACTATAATCATATTGCAATCACAAATAGTAATGATAAACTAATAAATGAGCCAAAAAAGTAGTTAACATCTTCAGAGATTACTACTCATTTATTTATAACTTTGAGCTGCAAATATCAGACCACTTACTTTTAAAAACTAAAGTTAATGGGTTACTAACTTCCTCACAATTCCTAAGCTATCGACATCTCAAAATGATTAACTCAATAAAGAGATAACAATACAAGAGATCAGTCAAACAATTAAATAATTTAAAAACACTTCAGCACCTGGGCCAGATGGCTTCACTGCAGAGTACTACAAAATGTTCTCCAGAGCCCTCATTCCCATGTACTGTAATTATTAAACACGAATCTTGGTGGACCTAAATTTAATACAAACAAGAGAAGGTTCCGTCGCACAGATAACTGGGAGCTTCCCCTAGAGTAATAATCTTGAGATTTGCTCCTAATATGGATATCGGGGGTGCTATCTCATAACTGCAAAAAACAGAGACTGTAAAAAAAGAACAAAAGATTGAGTTTTGAGAGATGCACTTTTTTGCAGATCACCAGAGTTATATGATGTATATGGAACTTATAAGATACTCAAGGTCTAAAACTTAACTTTTATTAGTCAAAACTAAAATAAAATAAATAGATTAGCGAAATGTAGTGATATATTGGTGCAAAGTGAAAAGTGAAAATAAAATACGCTGGATGCACTCCTATTCCAGAAATATATTAGCAAATACATAAAGATCCCCATATAATAGTGGGTTTCATGTAGCAATATACGTAGATTATACAAACTCAGAGTCTATAAGGCACAACGTTTTAAATAACAGGTAGGTGTCTCCCCTACAGAAATGTCTTAAACAGTCAGATCTAAAATAATATAAGATGGTAGTGATATTTCCACATCTCTCTGATGGTGTGAGTTTCTCTCCTCTCAGTATGAAGCAGTTCTTTCTATAACTAGGGACTGATAGGTCCGACCTGATTTCAATCATCGTAATATTGCTTCTAACACACCTATTGGCAGGTGGAATCAAACGTCATTAAAGAGGCGAGTTTCCCGGAGAATATTTAAAACCTGTCAAATGCACAGACTTAGCGAAACGCGCGTCGCGTTGCGCTGTGAGCACCCTTTCCAGAGATTTTCAGGGGCATATTTAACAAATCACGGTAGTGCACTATTGTGCACTTACCATGGAATTAAAGTCCCGATGTGCCCTCCGCAAATTTATTAAAGGTGCATCGCAGCAGATATCATGGATATCTGCTGCTTTGCACTCCTGATCGTTTTTGCGAGCAGTCACCATTCAACAGAATGGTGACTGCTCTGGCCGCAATCTAACAAGTCCCGAAAAAATTTTTTTTCAGGAACTTGTCTTGATAATGTACGCCAGCTGAAGCTGGCGTACATCATCCGAATTGAAGACATCCACTGCTGTCAGCTTTGCTCCGAAGAGCAGAGCTGGACAGTGCATGTGTGGAGGGATCACATGATCCCTTCCTGTCACTCAGCGCGCTCACTCTGCAACGATAGTTGCAGAAACAGAGTGGGGACTTTGTGCGCATGTGCACTGCACATGCGCAATTGAAGGAAGAAGAGGAACGAAGAGGAGATCCCGAGACAGCGCGTCCGAAGAGGGGGGTAAGTGTGATTTTTTCTATCACAGAAACAGCAGTTTTTCAGAACTGCTGTTTCTGTGTTCCCTTTTTAATAAATGTGAGAAATAGTTCAATCCTTATTCTTGCGATAAGGATTGATAACTATTTCTCACTTTTGCCGATTAATGATAAATGTGCCCCTCAGAATCTTGGCACAATTTAGAGGCTCCTTAAACCCAAAGTTAGCGGAGCGTGGTTAGGCAGTCAGCAAAGCACTCCCCGTATTCATCTCGTGGTCTTCATGCTAACAGGCTCCTTCTCTCCATAGTTTTTGGAGCATTAATAGGCAGCTAGCAACATATGCCCTTATTGCACGAATACTATACTAGACTGCTTCATACTGAGAGGAGAGAAACTCACACCATCAGAGAGATGTGGAAGTATCACTACCATCTAATATTATTTTAGATCTGACTGTTTAAGACATTTTTGTAGGGAGACACCTACCTGTTATTTAAAACGTTGTGCCTTATAGAATCTGAGTTTTTATAATCTATGTATATTGCTACATGAAACCCACTATTATATGGGGATCTTTATGTATTTGATAATATATTTCTGGAATAGGAGTGCATTCAGCGTATTTTATTTTCACTTTTCACTTTGCACCAATATATCACTACATTTCGCTAATCTATTTATTTTATTTTAGTTTTGACTAATAAAAGTTAAGTTTTAGACCTTGAGTATCTTATAAGTTCTATATACATCCTATAACTCAGGTGAGCTGCAAAAAAGTACATCTCTCAAAACTCAATCTTTTGTTCTTTCTTTACTGGACCTAAATTTAATCCAGCTGTCTTTAGGAATGGGCATAATGGTCACCCTTAAGCTCGGTATAGACCCTAACAACTGTGGTAACTATATAGCTATATCCCTACTAGGGGGTAAGTATATCAAGCTGCTAGTTTGCGGTGTGTTTGAAAAGTTGAGATGTTGCCTATAGCAACCAATCAGATTCTATCAATAATTTTTTAGAATGTACTAAATAAATGATAACTAGATTCTGATTGGTTGCTATAGGCAACATCTCCACTATTGAAACCCGCAGCTTGATACATGTACTCCTTAGGAGTAACTTAAGAGTTGCTCTCATAACTTACATCCCTAGTTCTCCCAGATAAAGTGGGATTCATACCCAGCAGACAAGCCTCCAATAATACAAGATGCTTAGTAAGTTTCCTTCATATTTCTAATAAAGTACTTTAAACCCTGATGGTGGCCCTTGGTTCAGTAAAAGCTTTTGATAGAGTTGCTTTTCATGTGGCAAACCTTATCATCTATGGGAATGACAGGATCTTTAAGTGGTATAGTAGCTCTTTATTTCAACATAACAGCATTTATATAAGCTAATAGCATTAAGTCACTGACTTTTCAAATATGTAATGGTACCAGGCAAGGCTACCCACAGTCCCCACTCATCATTCCTTTATGATGGAACCAGGGCCGGATTAACCATAGGGCTAACTGGGCTACAGCCCAGGGGCCTATGGCATCCAGGGGGCCCTTGAAAGTGCTCAGCAGCAGTATTGATCGGTCGGGCCGATCAGTGCTGCTAAGCCCTTTCACTGCAGTACTTCCCCGGCGCGCTGTATTCTCCTTACTGAGGAGATCTCGTAAGTCTCACTCTCACGAGATCTCCTCAGTAAAGAGCGTACAGCGCGCCGGGGAAGGAGGTAAGTGCCGGGGGGCGGGGGGTGCGGGCAGCTCGGATCACGGGGGGGGGGGCACGTGGGCAGCTCGTATCACGGGGGGGGTCCTCACGGGGGAATGGAGGCCCCCTTAGCCCAGGGGCCTCCATTCCCTTAATCCGGCACTGGATGGAACCATTGGCAGCTAGAATTCATCAAAATCTGGATGTCTCTGATTTAATAATTAGCCACTAAGAGCACAAGATTTCTTTATATGCAGACAATATATTGATGTCCCTTACCAATCCCCATATTTCCCTTCCAATCTCATGTGAGAATAACGAACATGTTGGGGCTGATGCTACATTTGGTGTATGCACACTTGATTAGCATCTGACAATTGCACCTCCTTATGACTGGAGAGAGGGAGTGGGGGAGGGCAGGGGCTTACAAACGCAGGCTGAGATCAGTGATGGCGTGGTGGCATAATTGTGAATGATACTGAACTGCAAGGACATGCAGATACGCCGTCAGAAGTCATTTGTTTTGCGGGTGACTGAGGGCTTCTACAAAGATCTGTGCTGCTGCTGATGAACAGTATGAACATTTGCAGTGTGTTTAAATAATGTAGGTGACATTTTAAGGGCAACCCGCAGCATCAGGTACCCCTGTCATAATGTCACTCATTCCTAGCCCATTCAGCAAGGGGCTAAATTCCCTAGGGGAATCGGAGCTGCAAAACAAATGTGCCCCCCCATGTAGATGATAACAGACCTGTGCTGAAAGTACTAGGGCTCTACCCAACATCAGTGAATGATTATTTAGAGTTAAAATATAGTTAACAGCATTTTATTGCTGGTGCACTACTTCTCCCAGCAAGCCCTGCCATGCCTAAACAGTTTGGTTATGCTTGAGTTTATAGAACTACTAATGCAAGCATACCTCTGTCTGCCAGAGCATGCTGGCACTTGTGGATCGACCTTAGCACACCTGTAAACAGTATAAAATAAATGCACACACTGTGAAAAACATACTTTATTGAAAGCAAAAACTCTTCCACACACACTCGTTCTCCACTTTATTGCGCACCCAATTCCTTGGGGTGTGAGGTTCCTCTCTTGATTCTGGGGGGGGGGGGGGGGGAAACTCTGTGGATCGATGAGAACATGCTTCTATGCTAATACAGAGCAGCTTTGATCTGATTGGTCAGAGCAAGGGGAAACCACTCTGTATTGGTTAGTAGTGGAAAGATCCACATGGGTTCACACCACTAACCTCAATCAACTATAATGTATCCATGGAGTTCATTGATACATTTTATCAAAAAATGAGAAACAAAGTTAAAGTAACAGAATTTCCCAACTGAAATGAAATTAAAAGATTACAATTAAAAAGATTCTAATCTTTGAATCTTAAACTCATATCCTGGTCCTGCCAGAACGTACAGTCATCGAATCCCAAGAACCTGGTTGAATGGCTTGCACCCATTAACGTCAATTCACTCTGTCATCTGCTCTGTCTGCCAGAGCATGCTGGTACTTGTAGGTCGACCATAGCACACCTGTAAACAGTATAAAATAAATGCACACACTGTGAAAAACATACTTTATTGAAAACAAAAACTCTTCCACACACACTCGTTCTCCACTTTATTGCTCACCCAATTCCTTGGGGTGTGAGGCTCCTCTCTTGATTCTGGATTTCAATCAATTGGGGGGGAAAAAACTCTGTGGATCGATGAGAACATGCTTCTATGCTAATACAGAGCAGCTTTGATCTGATTGGTCAGAGCAATGGGAAACCACTCTGTATTGGTTAATAGTGGAAAGATCCACATGGGTTCACACCACTAACCTCAATCAACTATAATGTATCCATGGAGTTCATTGATACATTTTATCAAAAAATGAGAAACAAAGTTAAAGTAACAGAATTTCCCAACTGAAATGAAATTAAAAGATTACAATTAAAAAGATTCTAATCTTTGAATCTTAAACACATATCCTGGTCCTGCCAGTCATCGATTCCCAAGAACCTGACTGAATGGCTTTACCCCTTAACATCAATTCACTCTGTCATCTGATATAGTTATTTGTGCCTTTACCGACAGTTTACACAGGGAAAATACAACAAATATATACATATAGAGGTACACTAGTGTGCTTACTTATTGAGGGAGAATGTGTGTGTGCCCTGCTAACATGGGTTCCTCCATGTAGTAAACTTAGCAGTAAAGATATACTGGTCTGTCTGTAGTTGTGGAATGATGATTGTAGGTGGTTACCATGGTAGTGCAGTACAGGAGCCAAGGGCCATAGATGGTGTGTGCAGCTGGGGTTTGTGGATTATGGGTGAGGGAGCATGGTGATAGTATATAGATTCAGGAAGTGCTAGGAGGTGTAGAAGGTAATAATGTTAGTTGTTGAAGGGGTGCTTGACTAGATAATGATTTTGGGGCACGGATCAATGCTGTGTTTTAGATGGAAATATAGTAAGCAAAGATATATAATAAATAATAGTATTGTACAAGAAACAAAAGTGTTCATGGTGCAGAAAGTGTCTCAAACAAGATTAGTTACTGAGGACCCACACATAAATAGCTATATACCTCTTAAGCTATTTCAACAAATGTGTAAATAATTGTGAAAAAACATGAATACATATAAGCAAATCTGAGAAATGAAACACCACTGTTTATAAAATGCTGCTTTTACTATCTTCTTGTTCAATCCAGCAAATGAGCATAGGTCCAAGGACCTTTGTCTTTTTGTCTACTTTCCTTTTAATCATTACTGACACATGGTAGAGCATAAAGAGTGTTCTTGGAGTTAAAGTCTAATTACTATATTGATATGTTATATTATACATATATTACTATATTAATATTTTATAAATATATATTACTATATTAATATGTTATCTAATATATAAAAGCCTAGCGGCATGTGTTAGTGTGTGTGTGTGTGGAAAAAACTACCGGGTGACAGAGTGCTCAAGCTGCAGCCACCTGCTTGGAGGAGGTATATACTACACTGACCTACTAAATTCTTAGCATTATCTTCTAATATATAAAAGCCTAGCGGCGTGTGTTAGTGTGTGTGTGTGTGTGTGTGTGTGTGTGTGTGTGTGTGTGGAAATTTGACCTGAAATTTGGTATACTGACATTATTTGACAAAAAATTAGAATAGCGAAGTCAGTTAACTTCCATCATACCCCCTTCCCCCCGTGGGAGGGGTAGTAAAGGCTAAATTTACGAGTTGAGGGCTCAAACTCATTTTCGTGAGGTAATTTTACTTCATGAACACACATGTGTAGCGGTGTGTGTGTGTGTTAGTGTGTGTGTGTGTGTGTGGAAAAAACTATTTTCTCAGAAAGGGCTCATCCAATTGACCTGAAATTTGGTATACTGACATTATTTGACAAAAAAATTATAATAGTGAAGTCAGTTAACTTCCATCATCCCCCCTTCCCCCTGTGGGAGGGGTAGTAAAGGCTAAATTTACGAGTTGAGGGCTCAAACTCATTTTCGTGAGGTAATTTTACCTCATGAACACACATGCTGTGTGTGTGTGTGTGTGTGTGTGTGTGTGTGTGTGTGTGTGTGTGGAAAAAACTACCGGGTGACAGAGTGCTCAAGCTGCAGCGCCACCTGCTGGGCGGAGTTATATACTACACTGACCTACTAAATTCTTAGCATTATCTAATATATAAAAGCCTAGCGGCGTGTGTGTGTGGCGATGAAGATGACAAGAACCTTTTTAACACCTTAAGTAGCTTGATTTAACTAGAATGCATGAGTATCATGCACAGGTTAACTTGTATTATATATATTACTATATTAGTATGTTAAATAAACATCCTACTAAATAGTTAACTAAGGCTGGGTACACACTACAGAAATTTTCTCCCGATGTGTTATCTATAATGATTTTACCAATGACTGATAAAAAAAACGTAACGATCAGCATGCCGATTCATGTGTACACACTATACGCTTTACAAGATTCACCTTCAGATCTGTGCTGTTCATGTGTCATAACCATTGGATGCAAATATTTTGACTCTGAAAAACTCTATCGAGATCCTGATCATGATTACATACACACTGTAGTATTGGAAGGATGTCGTTCCAGCGATTAGCAAGATTTTTTTTAAATCCAGTATTTTTATTGGAATTTTTCAAGGTACAAACATACCAAACAACAAAAAGAAAAAAAAAAAAAAAACAATCGCATACACATCAGAATTAAATGTCGCAATTTACAAGACTTCAGTAAAGCATAATAACAGTATATGTGCTATACACATTGGGATCATACATCGTAAATGCTCATACATAGGTATGTTGCATATGCAGGGTTCACCATATGGATTCAGATATTTATTATAAGAACTGCGGGAGCCATACATTTAAGTACTCGGAGCATCTGAACTAGATGACACAGGATAAAATGGAGACTCTAACCATCTGTACCATATACTCTCAAATTTCTTTAGAGCCTCTCTGATAGTATAAACAAATCTCTCGTGCCTTATGGTGGCATTAACCAGTGTCTTGCAATTTTTAACCATGGGACTGTTCGGGGCCAACCACAGCCTAGCTATACAGACCTTAGCCAACATCAATAACTGTGAAATGTACATTTTTGTCAGTTTATTAACTTTACCCTTCAAACGGAGCCCAAAGAGACAAGTGGCCGGTGAACGAAGAGGCACTTCAATTCCAGTAACCCAGATACATTGCCTAACCCTGCGCCAGAAGATTTGTATACATGGACACTCCCATGCCAAAAGTTAGCATTCACCGAATTGCATTTCGGGCAGTTAGGGGTAACATCCGGACGAAATTTTGCCAATCTAATAGGGGTAAAGTAAGCCCTGTGTAGAATAAACACCTGTATTTGTTGAAATTTTAATGACGTAGTATAACCATTAGTACTGTCTGTAACCATTCCCCACTCCTTGTCTGATAAATAGCCAATATCTATTTCCCATGAACACTGTGTGGTCTATTCAGGGTATTTTACAAATATTATTTATTAAAGGTTAATATTACTTTATAACTTTAATAGTTTATAAAGGTTAAAGTTTATAAAGGTTAAATGTGAATAGATTGCCAACATAGATGCAAAGGGTAATAACACATGTGCTTTATACACGTGTAATGGTCTGCAGCCAGACAGATGCAATATACATCTATAATATACATCTTATGTCTGTACCAGTCCCACATGGGACTGGTACAGACATCACAAATTTACATACACACGCCCCCCAGGTCGAGGAAGTATCGGAGGATTGTCGTGGATCATTCGGAAGTTTATACAAACTACAGAACCGAAACGAGATTGGAATGAAAATATTTAACGGTACGACCAACCAAATGAGGTGACAATCATCCATTTGGGCAGACTTTCGACCATCGTGTCACTACACACACTGACCCGACTTTTGAACGAGCGGTCGTATGTCGGCTGGTTGAGCCGATTATTGGACAAAAACCCTGTAGTGTGTACCTAGCTTTAGTTAGTAGGAGTACAATTGGTTTGTGTATGTTAGGCTTAAGTGGTGCTTCTATCACTACTCTTGCATATACTGTTGCTTTCTGCTAATGCTGCTCCCATCATGACAAATGGTGGGTGACAACGTGAGAAAAATATGTTGAGCCTCTGTTAAACGTGTATGTTGTTTAACATTAGAAGCATAAAGGAGATGTCACAAGTCCATCATTTCACTTGATTGTCTTTCTCTCCAAGATACATAGAGCAAGGGCTTCAGTCTTGCCACTTTGATTCTACCATCAACAGATCTGGCATGCTTACATGAGTGGCATTGCACTATAAAGGACATGACAGACCATACACGCATTAGTACTAATGTATACACTTGCCTTCCTGACAATTAAGGTCATGCATAGCTAAGTCAGATATAATCATTCTATAATGGCTTTCAAGACTCTTAAGGAGGCATTCATTGCTGCCCCCATCTTCAAACAACCAGACCAAGGAAGACCTTTTTTTCTTGAGGTCGACGCCTCTTCTGTAGGAATAGGGGCTGTCTTGAACCAAAGATCTTCAACCGGCTCTCTGGAGACATGTGGATTCCTTTCTGAAAAAAATACCGGTTGAGAGTTAAATTATGAGATCGGAGATAAGGAGCTCCTGGCCGTGAAAATGGCTCTGGAAGAATGGCGCTACCTCCTCAAAGGGACTTTACACCCGTGACTGTAATGACTGACCACAAGAACCTTACGTACATCCAGGAGGCACAATGTCTCAACCCCCGTCAGGCTCGCTGGTCTCTTTTTTCTTCTCGGTTCCAACTTATCAATACCTTTCGTCCTGGTTCCAAGAATTGCAAAGCCGATGCAATATCCAGATCATTTTATAATACAGATTCCCTGGCCCCTTCGGACAACAAGACCATTTTTAACCCTATTCAAGTAGTGGCGCTTACCAACTCCACCTCGGTCTCTCCTCCTCCTGGATGCTCCTTCGTGGATGCACATCTCCATTCCAAATTGCTGTGCTGGGCACACGAATCTAAATTTGCAGGTCATACCGGCTACAAGAGGACTAAAGAATTCCTTTCCAGATACTACTGGTGGCCTTCACTTGGCTAGGATGTTCGCAAGTTCGTGGCAGCATGCTGTATATGTGCTCGCCACAAGACTCCTAGACAAAGTCCTTCTGGTCTTCTACTTCCTCTTCCCATCCCTGACTCTCCCTGGCGCAGTATCATGATGGATTTTATCACCGATCTTCCTCTGAGTCACGACTACAATACCATCTGGGTCATGGTAGATCGCTTCTCCAAGATGTCCCACTTCATCCCATGTAAAGGCCTTCCTTTGGCTCCTGAGCTCGCAAACCTGTTTTTAAAAAATGTATTCTGTCTTCACGGGTGTCCCCAAGAAATCATCTTCGATCAGGGAGTACATTTTGTGGCTAGATACTGGATAGCTTTCTGCGCCAAGATTGGGGTCAAACTCAAATTCTCTTCTGGCTACCACCCCCAGACTAATGGACAGACAGAACGTGTGAATCAGGTCCTGGAGTGTTTCCTGCGATGCTTTTCTTCTGAATATCAAGCTTCCTGGAGTGACCTCCTTTACTGGACCGAATTTGCTCATAATAACCTCTTACACTCTTCCTCAGGCTATCTCCTTTCTTCATTGTCTATGGAAGACATCCTACTCCTCCCCTATTATCTAAGGCTCCAGTATCTTCTGTGCCCGCAGCAGACTCCCTCATTCACTTTTCACAAATCTGGACGAAAACTCAGGCGACACTTTCCACATCAGTGCAATGATATAAGACAGCTGCCGATCGCCATCAAAGATATCTTCCAGTATTGAAGGTGAGAGACCTCGTGTGGCTGGCGACTCGCAACCTCCGACTCCAAGTACCGGCTATGAAATTGGCTCCTCGGTTTATCGGTCCTTTTGCTATTTCTCAAGTCATCAACCCTGTCTCCTACAAGCTCTCATTACCTCCTTCCCTTAGGATCCATGACACCTTCCACATCTCCCTGCTGAAACCTTTAGTCCTCAACGAGTTCTTCAAAGAACCTGTTTCTCCTCCACCCATCAAGACCTCTCTGGGTGATGAATTCGAAGTAGAGAGAATTCTAAAGAAACGCTTTGTTCGGGGCAACCCCCAGTATCTTGTACATTGGAAGGGCTATGGCCCTGAGGAGAGATCCTGGGTCCCGGAGGCCGATCTTCATCCTCGTCTCCTTGCTAAATTCCTGGAGTGGACCAATCCTTCTTTGAGAGGGAGGAAGGGAGGGGGTACTGTCAGGCGCCGTCCCCACTGATCTCCTATCAGACGGGGATGGACGCCTGTCTTCAAGCCAAGTGCTCTGTTGCTTAGCAACGGACACGCTGCGGCTTCCGGTCTGTCTGCCTGTCGGGCGCATGCTCCCTACCGCTGTCCCATTGCCTAGCAACAGGACACTACTTTTACCCTAGCGTGCCGCCCCCTGGCTCTTCCAATAAGCAGCTGCCTGCCTCTATTTAAACTTGGCTCTGGCGCCATTAGGGTGCCAGAGTAACAGGTTCCAGTACCTAGTATCCTGGTTCTCCTGCTATTTCCAGCTTCCCTGATTGCTCCTCCTGTGTTCCTGCTCTCCCGTTGTGACCCGGCTTTGGCGACCATTCCTGTTTCTGCGTGAGCCATATTGTTCCCGCGACCTTGGCTTGTTGACTACTCCTCTGGATTCTCCCTGGTACCTTGCATTCCCGATTGGTTTGATCCGGACTGTCTGACCCTTCTACACTACACTGCCAACTGGCTAGTAGGACCGCGACCTGCGTGCCCTGTGCAGTGAAGTCCAAACCTCCTTGCGGGGGTCCCTGATGAATACCAGGGGTACGTTAGACTCTGCACCTGCTAGTTCAGTAGCGCTAATACCGGTTAGTGTTTGCTTCATTGTAGCCCTCAGTAGGCCTACGGCCTGACAGAACCAACATAACATTGCAGTTTAAACTTCATGTGCTGATGATCTAAGCTTTATTATAGTTCAAATCAGTGGTTGAAGCGGACATTTAGAAGTGGTGGTATGGAAATGTAAAAGTGTCAGTGTGGAAAATGTAAGTGAATGGAATTTGATAGTTTTACAATCAAAGCAGTAGGAGAAGTGGTGGTATGGCATACTTGCCAACTTTTAAGAGAGATCCGGTGGAGAAGTCATATGTCAAGTGGTAGGAGGGGGCGTGGTGACATCGTTGCATCACCATAACCCCGCCCTCACAATGAAATGCCGAAAGTCACGGCATTGAACATGGGGGCGGGGCTTAATGATGCAATTAAGCCCCGCCCTCTCCATTTAATGCCATGAATTTCAGCAAATACGGGAGCTTTGCCTACTCTTTCGGGAGTCCGGGAAGACTCCACCAAATTCGGGAGCCTCTCGGGAATACCAGAGAGTAGGCAAGTATGCCGTATGGCGGCCCACTTCGACCACCTACTTAATAGTGCACTTAGAAGGCACCTACTCTTTTGTACATTACAAAGTACTTTCACGCTGCATGCAGGTTACTGATGCTATTATTGAACATTTTGTTATTGTAAGAAACATTTTACAGTGTTGTAAGTAACTTTTTTTTTTTAACTTTTTCTTTTGAAAAATAGCCAACATATACAGATAAGAATCAACAATTAATACATTAATTGGTAAAAGACAAAGACAGAGAGCAGAACCTGTCATGGGCATATGTCAAAGAAGCTAAAAATACTTGAGACGGGAATATATAACATAGCCAGATGTTGTCAATAAACAGACAGGTGAGTATACAATTGTTATCCAGAACACTCAAGAAACTATAACATTTTATAACAATATAATGTGGGGGTGGGGAGGGGGGGGGCACTGGTCGCCACCGAGACTGAAAGAAAAAGAGGACACACTTCCCAATTATACGCACAGTTCCTTGTCCCTATCTTTCTCTTTTAAGAGGAGAAACAAATAATTAGAAAAGGGGACCTAAGCGTTTCAATAGAGATTACTACTTAGATTCTCTGGGAAGGGAAGCAGCATCAAAATCCAAGAGTCAGGCCACTTATGAACGTAAGGAGTCTTTTTAGGAGGAAGGAGTTGGTACAAGAGGTAAGGGGTTATAAGTAGAGCCAAGGAGCCCAAACCTGGTGAAATTTATCATCCTTATCATGTAGGTGGTATGTAATCTGTTCCATCCGGGCAATGAACCAGATATAAGATCGCAGGGCCGCCATAGTGGGGGGTTCAGCTTGTTTCCAAGACTAAGCTACTAGGCATCTCGCAGCAGCCAGGACATGAGAGGCCAATTTCGCAGACTGTCTATCATCATCAATCAGTGGGTAACAGAGAAGGAAAGACCATGGGTCTTTCCGGACGGGGCACGGGAGGAGGGAGGAGAGGAGGGTCCTAACCCGATCCCAAAAGGAGGATATTTTAGGACAGGACCACCAAATATGTAAAAAGGAGCCCGTCTGGCCACAACCCCGCCAACATAATGGAGAGCTAGAGGGGAACATTTTAGTGAGTTTATCAGGTGTGTAGTACCATCTATAGTATACTTTATATGCGTTCTCCTTCACCAAAGTGGAAATAGAGCTGGTGGCAACTTGGTCCCTTATGGTTTCCCAATAGTCCTCCTCAGGGGGGGGCCCAGATCTCTCTCCCACTCCCTCTCATGCCTACCCCCCGGGGGCAGGAGTACATTGAGAATCAGGCTGTAGATAGAAGAGATCATGCCCCTACCCAAGGGTGAGGAGAGACATAGAGATTCAAAGGAAGACCTAAGAGGGGGGAGAGGAGCCCCCCCAAGGAGAGAGCCCACAAAGTGTCGTAATTGGAAATACTCGTAGAATTTAGGATGGAGACTTGGATATTTAGAACGTAGGCCATCCCAGGAGATAAAGGCCCCTTGAGATAGTAGGTCTCCAACAAATCGAATTCCCGCAGTGACCCAGGGACCATAGAAGGTGGAGGAGAGCCCATGAGAGAAGGCAGGGTTACCCCAAAGAGGTAGGACAGTAAGAGAGGACACTGGTATCTTGAGATGGGGTCGGCAGGTCTCCCATATTGCAGCTGAGAATAGAAGGGTAGGGCATTGGGAAGTGAGGGGAGATCTAATTTGTTTTGTGAGACCCCATATACAGGACAAAATTGGAAAATTAAGATAATCGGATTAGATGTCAACCCATGACAGTGCCGCGGGGGGGGCAAAGGAGGCTACGATCTGGCTCAGATGAGCCGCCCAATAGTAAATTTTCAAATCCGGGAAACCCCTACCACCCCCTCTGGTGGGTCTCTTTAAGAGAGCCAACTTAATCCTGGGAGACCGGCCGTTCCAGATAAACCTTGAGAGACATTTTTGGATAGATGCCAGATCCGAAAGGGGAACTCGGACAGGAAGGGTCTGGAAATAATAGAGGAGGTTCATCTTGACATCTTGAGGTTCATCTTGATCCTACCCAGCCACGAAATGATCAGTGAGCGCCAGGAGAGCAATTCAGATTTGAGCAAAGAGGGCCGGGTAGTTCTCTCGGTAGAGGGAGTCATAGGAGTCGGTAATGAAGATACCTAAGTATTTAATTTTCTTTCTCTGCCACCGAAAGTTAAAGCGGGAGGTGAGTACCAGTCCTTCAGGGGAGGGAATATTAAGGAGGAGAGCTTCCGATTTTGTAATATTGATCTTGTACCCTGAGAGTTGGCCATAATGATGTAGTATGCTAAAGAGTCCAGGGAGAGACTTCTCAGGTTGCAGGAGAGTCAGAAGGACATCGTCCGCAAAGAGAGAGAGCTCACTCGCCAAATTCCCCGTCCGCACACCCTTTATGTTCGGGCAGGCCCGGATTGAGTCGTTGTAAGTAACTTTTGAATGGAAAATACCCCTTATTTGTAAATCAGCAAAAAGCATCCCACAATATATGTCATTTTAATAAAATATAAACAATTGACACTGTGACCACTGTTTTTATCATTTTTGGAATAATTTAAATATCTGCAAGAATAATTGTTTACCTAGATACATGATTTTTTCTCCATTCATGAAACCACCACATCAGCTCATCACCCTAAAAGGCTTATTAATGGAGCATTACAAAGGCTTAACTGTACTTGATCTACAAAGGTACAAGCACAACAAGAATCAATTCATATTTTATTTATAAAACAAACTGAGTGGCGACGAACCACTATAACAAAGATATAAATGTGCAGGTTTCAGTTTGCAAAATGTATTATACTGTACATAGAGCAAGTCCAAAGGTTATTTATGTAGGTGTCTTCCCTGAGACAATCTGTGTGCAATCACAGCAGCATTCCTGTTTGTTTACATTTTCTGTATATGAAGTCACTACACTGTGAATTTCTTTTTTTATAAATTTCATATATACATATTATGAGGGCAAGAGGGCAAGTGTAACACTACGTAAGATATCCGGAGTTCAGTGTGCTCTTGATGATTTCCCCAACCCGGCTTCATAAGAACCATATTAGACAATCAGTCCATTTCTGTTCTCTCTTCTTCATATTAAACACACTTTACAACAGAGTTCTGTCAAGTATTATGCATGAATTCCATTCATTTTCTCATTTTTGTCCGTGCTGTACATTTCCATATTAGTAAAAGCAGGGTTGTCTGTCCCTTTATCTGCATAACTATCAGCATCATAAGGCTTCACATTCAATACTTCAACTTTCTCCTTCTGCAAAAAAGGTGACATAAGTAACATTAATAAAACATAAATCACGATACATAAAGATAAGCAAGTGTGCATTACACTATGTAAAATCTCATACTGCAATATTCACATTTAAAGAAAACAAAAAAACGTTTTTGTGTATATTTTACCTACTCCTAAATATCACCAGTACAAGCATGTATACTCTTTCAGTGTATGTAGTTGATATTAACTCATGTTCAGAACATCTGAATAGGCAAACATGGTCATGTGTTTTGCTCATGGCTTGACCATGCTCTAAAGTTCAGCTGCAAATTCTAGCTCTACACTTGCCCCTGCAATGGCTCATTTTTGTAGAGAAGAATATAAACATTATGGTTATGGTAGGATTTTTCGGCACTTATAATGCCGACACACTTTACACAGACGAAAAAATAATGATTACTATACCAGCGACAACCTCCAAATATCGACTTACCATATAAGAGACAGGCACTATTTTCGGCATTTTTAATTACCTCCACATCTAAAAAGCGACTTTCTTAAATATCTACAGTGACAAATCATATCATTTCTAATGGTCAGTGTGAAAACGACACTTTTAAAACGGCAATGGCTGGACCCACTCATTGGATTACATTATACAGGCGGTGGGTCCACCAATTGCCGCTTTAAAAGTGCCGTTTTCACGCTGACCATTAAAAGTGGTGTGATTTGTCACTGTAGATATTTGAGAAAGTCACTATTTGGAGGTTGTAACTGGAATAGTAATTGTTATTTTTTCGTCGGTGTAAAGTGTGTCGGCATTGTAAGTGCCAATGAAATGACTACCACCGAAATATTACAAGTATCAAAACACAATTACCTAGAGGGCTTATAATCCATCCGAAATGGATGCTATTTAAAGTGTTTATGCATGTTCCTTTTCCAATGCTTCTATTGGCTGAGGGTGCACAGGTAACAAAGGCTTGTCAATATGGTCCCACCTTGTTAACTATTACCAGATATAGTCATCACACTATTGTAATCAGTTCTTGTGATTGGTTTCAAACTGATTACTAAGTACTCAGAGTTCAGTACATAGTACAACCTTTAGCATTGTATAACCACTCAATCTGCTAAATCAAGTTGGATTCCTCGTGAGAGCAGTGCGGGTCTGACGTATACAGTTCTTTTGGGTTTTTTTCCTACTGGACATGTTAAATCTTTATATTTTCACCATATCGAAAAAAAAGTATATCCCTTTAAACATTTACATTGCCATAAGTACATATTCATATTTTTCCTCATACTTCGCAAATCAGGTATATATTCTTTACCATAACCGTACATTTTGGAATTGTAACCACTAGCAAACTTTAAGATTCTGTAATTTTTCTAGTACAACTTGAATAAAAACATATTTGTTTTGATTTTTATTTGCTGCCTTGGGTTACAGCACCTATTTTGCATAGTTACTTTTACACCACTTTTCAGAAACATCCCCTACAATATGTCTTATCACCATACTTACATCTTTGCCCCAACAGGAAAGGAACGGAAGCTTAAGGTAAGAGAAGTCTTGGGATGTTAAAAGAAAGTCCCGGCTTATATTTTGTTTTAAACCTCCTGTAAGACAATAATATATTCATTGTGTAAACAGTTAGCAAATAAATACAAATACTAAACCAGTTGCACAAAATACAGATCATATTCATAATTATTATCTTTTCATAGTGCAGATTCTTTATGTATATGAATTTCTTGTTAAATAAGAGCAGAAATGTACATACAAAGCTGTGCAAGAAATACATGTTTAACATTGGCCACCATATTATCAACTATGATTTTTGCATAAAAATGTGTAAAACATATTTTTTATTATAACATTCCAATGCAATTGTGGGATGTAAAATAAGTATACAACTCACTTTTATCTAATTGTAAAAAAAATCTGGTTCAAAATAATTGATAGAAATAGCCCTTTGCATTTGACTACAGAGTAAAATTATTTTGACAATGACTTTCACTTCACATTAATGTATACAGAAAATAAGGTGACTTGTATTTGTTGAAAAGCTAGCTACTATTTTTTCACAGTATATGGAATACACAAGTTTATTTATTCATTTTTTATTTTTAACTAACTTTTATTAGGTTTTGTCCAAAATTAGAAGTTAAAGTATATAGCACATATGTTGTGTCAGTGTTTTTATACATCACAGATTATGGGGATGGGGTGCAAGACAAGGCAACATTGACACAGGGTTGTTTAAATAGAGGAAAAATGGACATTTGTCTTGGACCTAACAGTATAGGGGGCTCTTTGTTAGACTATATTGACCTCCGGTTGTCATGGGAAGACAATAGACTCCTTATTTCAGAGAGGAGAGTCTTCTCTTCCATTTGAGTCATTTGGCCAATGCAATATTAATATCTTGGGCCAATTAAAAAAGATGAAAAAAAGAATGTCAAACTGAACTGTTACCTGATAGTAATAATTCTTACCTTTACATAGTCCTAACATCATCCTAATTTATAAGTCTGAATATTTAATCACATATCTAGTATTAGACAATAGACATAAGGGTCCAATAATGTGACATTTGCCTTGTGTCCACTAATGACTTAATGGGACAACAGAAGCACACAGCACAAAGCAGTGCTTGTTAGCTCAAAACAATCTTTCTTTTTGCCTCAGATTATCTATTTTCCTTAAAGTTCAATTGCAATTCATTAATATGGAGTCTACTGCATCTGGCAGGTTAACTAAAATGTAATTCCTTCAAAAGTATGTCCGGCCATTAAAACAATATAAATCACATTGCATGTACACAAATGTGGTTTAGGTGCTATTACTACCAGTCACACATGTACGGGTCCCATAAACTCATAAGTGGGCTGCTCTGATAAACAAAGGTAAGCATAAAAATTATGGCAGAAGTATTATTTTTATGATTAATAATTAGCTGAGGATGTATAAAAAATGGCTACTACCAGATAGGCACAAATAATCAAACTTGATGCACTAAACCCTTACACCTAAAATCTAAAACAGTACACATGTAACAGTATTATCTAAAGTATTTAAACTGTAAAGTAGAATGTGTCTTACCAGTTAACAGACTGACTATTATTCCCACAACAACAGCAATGATGGTACCAATGGTACTGAAGTACAAATAGGACATTGAGTACCAATTGTCAGCCAGGGCAGGTCTGGGGAAAAAGTAATAATTCATAATAAATATTTAACAAGATCAGACTCATAGGTCCATAAGATACTATGGGCCTGAGTCATTAAAGCAAAAAAGGAGTAAATGTTCTCTGGGTCAAACCATGTTTCAATGCAAGGGGTGCAAATTAGTTTATTATTTTGCGGATAAGTTAAATACTGGTTGTTTTTTCATCTAACACACAAATACTTAATAACTTAATTATTAGACTGAAATTTAATGTTGATCAAGGACATGCTCTACCCCAGCTATAAATCTGTCCCCACATTTTAAATTTACCTCCCCCTCCAATGCAACATGGTTTTGCCCAGGTGCAAATGGTACTCCTTTTTTATGCTTTGCTCTCCTTAATGACTCGGGCTCTATATGTACAAGTACATATAGTACCTGGAAGACACCATAATGCAACCAAACTACACCAAGTCTGTTCAATATCAGTAACACACCAGTCATTGTACATATAAATACACACGATACACAAGTACACTGACATCAGGCCTACATAATGCCTGTCTTCCACTGTTCAGCAGTAGTTCCCCATTGGAGCCATATAACTGTGCATCACCACCTGTTGTGTAAAGGTGTTTCCAAATCAAATAAAGAAGGAAGTGTTGGCATTTATTTATTTGTACTTATTTACTTATTTGTGCTTATTTATTAAGTAAACTTTCAGTTCAATTAAGATTAATTAAGACTAATCCATTTTCCTAAACCTCTAATCCTTTTGATGGGCCCGTCCCTTTTTATAAGCCTAAGCAATGTAATATATGCTTCCCTATTTCTCAATGTCTCATTCCATTTTATAAAAGTTCATGTCATGCATCACCAGGTCTGGGTAGAAGACATACCTTTCACTGACTTGTGCTTCTGTAACTATGGTTGTCATTGTGGGAAGGGCAGTTGTTATTAAAGTCCAGTTGGAGTCCATAGTGCTGAAATTGCAGCCCTGTGTAGACAGGATTTTGGGTAAAGTTCTTATTGGAAGAGGTGAGTAAATCTGAGATCCAATCCCAACCCATAATGAAACAGTAAATCCGACCAGGAGACCGACCACAGCACCCTGCAATACAAAAAAGTATTTTATATATCAATTTCATATTAGTGTCTCATAATATTTCTCAGGACATATCATAATGTTGAAAAGGAGTGAGATAACTGTCTTATGTTACCCCTCTAGTATGGTTGTTAAACATAGTCTTTTAAACCAGCTTTATGGTATTTATATAAAATTAAGAAGCTTGTCTTGATGTTAATCAAAAAATGTCAGTGTGAACTGATCATAATAATATTACCACATTTTGAAGAGCCAGTATTAACTGCAATAAAGCACAATTTTTCTTGTATTTTAAAAGTTAAACTAATAAACAAAAGATAAATGACAAAAGATAATGCTGCCAGACTTTTTTATGCATAACTCATACTATAACCTTGTAATAAAACAGAAATGTGCATGTGCTGTGTAAGCTTTAACGTTTAGATAACCCAAGCAATGTTTTGCACATGATGCACTTGTTACAATAAATGTGATGTATAGATTATGTAAAGAGCAGATTATGGTGTGATGTGAGTTAAAAAATATAGGAAAGTGAAATAGATATATATTGAAAGGGGCAAATATGATGATGTGGTGGTGATAAAGATGGATCAGGGAAATGTACGCAAAGGTTAAAGGTAAAATCTCAGAAAAGGGTGGAATGGGCAGAATTTATAGGAGTTAATAGGCGCAGGGGGCAGTGTACTTATCAGAAGAAATGTTAAAACAGAGTATGTAAGTAAATAACATCGCAATTAATGCATATTTATCTGTATACTAACATACCCAAATGTACAACGTTGACAAAATCAGAACCTTATTACTGACAGAGGTGCCTGAATGGGGTCTTAGTTATTGAGCAGACTTCATTAGTATATCCCTATGCCACTTAACACATTCATACATTCGTACTTACTATTGAGTTTGCAAAGGGAAAGATGATTCCTAGAGAAAAAAGCCCCAGCAATGGGCCTCCAACCATACCAAATATGGAGAGAGCCGCCTGTAAACATACAAATGCCATTATTGTTGATAGTAGAGGAAGTTCCTACAATTTAGTTCATAATAGAGTTTGTATTGTGTAAATTAAAACAAGTATTTACAGCACATATTACTGGTACAATTTTCGTTTTAATGACTTTCTCATGACCTCTATATCAGAATAATTCCTATTGAGCATAAAGGACAACACAATGCATTGGCCCTGATTCATTAAGGAAAGGAAAGCAAAAAAAAAAAACAGTTTTGCACCTTGGCAAAACCATGTTGCATTGGAGGGGGATGTAACTTTAAAATATGATGGTAGATTTATAGTTGGAATACAGCATGTCCTAGATCAACTTTAAATTTCAGTGTACAAATAAAGTTATCAAAGTATTTGTGTGCTACATGAAAAAAAACAGCCAGTATGTGCAAAGTAATAAACTAATTTGCACCACTTGCATTGTAACATGGTTTTGTCCAGGAGAAAACTTACTGCTATTTTTTCCTTACTTTCCTTACTGAATCAGGCCAGTCGTTAAGGGGCTTTAGGATTAGTGCTTAAACTAATTGTATGTCTATGGACAAAGTTTGCATGTGTGGCTATCTTATTATTCACACTCTACTTGTATATATATTTATTTCAATATTACAAATAAATTAAATAAGCCAATCGGAATAAAAAAAACAAACTGAAAAATATATTAAATGTTAGCCTCTGAAAACCATGCAACTTTCTTTTTTTTTGCAATATGTATGCTGCTTAAAGCATAGGTCTTCAATGTGTATTTATGTGATAAAGAAAATGTTATTCTGGACAAGTACTATTAGAAGTCATACATATGCTGCTTTCCAGTGTCATTATATAAATGATAAACCATTACCTGTAATAAGCCACCCATCATGGATGCCAAGCCGGCCATGGCGATACAAACACCACCGTACAGGAGACCTGAGAGAGTGCACAAATGACCAATAAGCTTGTTAATGTCACATGCTTTCAATGCTGTAAATACAGTATTGGATATACAGGTGTTAGACTCTGAATTATGAAATAACAAAGGAATATATTTCATTTTCTCAATTTGACAGTCACCTCAGTTCCCAGTTATTTGAATCATACAGGGTTTCTAGTGCAATAACTGATGAATTTTCTTTTCTTGCTCTGTATTATATTTACTCTACATATGTCCTATTGCAATATGGTTTGAAAAATACATTATATGCATGAAAAAAAAGTCTATGCTGACCATTTGCACATTTCACCAATCTTGATGTAAAAAGCTGTTACAAAAAGGGAATTTATTTTTTAGGTTACAGAAACACAGACTTCTTTGTAAAACAAATATCTATAAGAAAGATGCACTTGGAATCTGTTCCAGCTCATCTGATATGCAATAAATTCCATTTATTTATTTATTTATTTATTTTTGGGGGGGGGGGTTCCAGAAAAGTTACACATTGACACTAGGGGTTCTATGTAAATGTTACAAAGTAACTTTGGGTCCTAAATGAAAAAGGCTTGGGCACCACTGATTTATGAAATAAAATCATACAATTTTTTTCATGCTATATAAGATTTTAATTAGTTCTGCATTTACCATACAGGTAAAATAAGCAAATGTCTATGGCAGCGCTGTTCAAGGGACGGCATATAGAACAATTTTTTAAATTATTATTTTATTGCCCCTTTACCAGCCACTAATTTTTCCCACTAAAATAATGGATGTGGCGGTTGTAAATGGACAACTTCTTAGGTGCACAATTACTCAGTTAGTACCTCATTTAGAGTCGGACGCAAAGTCCGTGTAAGAAATGTAGGAGTGGGAGTGTGCCGCAGCTTGATAGGATATTACGAGTGGCAAGCAACCCCAGTTCCGTCCCACTCGTAATACCCTATCGAGCTGCGAGAAGTTCCTGCAGCTAGCTAACTGCTTGTGCCACCTAATTCCTGCCGCACAGCTTTAGCCCTTTTTGACGTGTATTGCGTCTGCGCCTCACTGCGACTAGGATGTATTTACATGTTCACGCCTTCACAATTCCTAGTTCCTCTCTTTCTCTCGTAGTGAGTCGCAAGTCGTCGCAAGTGTTAATCGCGTCCAAGATGCAGGCGGATTTGGTGTTTTCTGCACATGCGTGATAGTGTTTTTTTTTGGATGCACCTAAAATGGACTTTGCGTTCGACTCTAAATGAGGTCCTTAGAGTGTACTCACTCACAATGACTACAACAGTGTCAACTCTAAATACTTAGTTGATGTATCATGCACTTATTGTTGTTTATTATATACAATAATATCCTTCCATACACAGCACATATTGCAGGTGATAGCACTGTTTTAGTACAGTATATTACAGTGTATCATATCAAGTGTCATCGTACTTGTTCCTTTGGAAATCCACGACAGTTTGGTTTCACTGAGAGACTTGAAGTAAGGTTTGATGAGATCTTCGACAGTAACAGCAGCCAAAGCATTTATACTGGATGATACAGTACTGGAACACACAATAAATATTACCATTAGTATTATATTTAGTTACTCTTCACGATAAACATTCAACTTTGTTTTACTTTAATAATTGTGTGAATTGCCCTTCCAATATTTTCTGCCATGGCATGAACTTCTAGGTCATTTAACTGCTATAATTAAACAGTTTGCCAAATAACAATCCACATATGAGCAGAACCTGGTTATTCATTATTCAAGAGGCATCTAGAGGCATGGTAATGTGACTTAAAAATTAAACATTTTCTAGGAGTTCATAGAGATATTATGCAAAACTGAGTGATAAATGCATTTCACAATAATAACACCTTCTGTTATCAGTTTTGTACTAAGGAAACAAATGAGTACAAAAATAAAAACAGTAAAAACCTGCATACATAAGGTAAGTTAGGTAATGAATGAATGGAAAGCTTTACCTTAAGGTTCCACTGTATGCACATGCCACAAACAGTCCCGGAAGTCCTGGATAGTCCCGCAAAATGTCAAGTGCCAGGTATGGCATCAGCTAAAATTAAGTAAAATAATATATCATTTAAATGTTATCACAGCAATTGTACATTTGTATGAATATACTTCACCTAGCCAATTAAAATAAAATATGACAAGATATATTTTATGATTTAATACTATTTCTCTTTGGCCACATAATAAGCTAGGAAAAATATATATAAAGGAACAGCAATGAACGTTGTGAGGGGCGGATCTAGAAAAGTACTGTACCCGGGGCGATTTCGGGGGGGGGGGGGGGTGTTAGGCCCCGTCCCTTTCTAAAATCTTAGGCTGCCGACGGCTGCACACTATGTGCAGGTCCGTCCAGCCGTGACAGGCAGGGACAGTGTGCTGCCCGGCTGCTCTGATTGTGTTTTAAACACAGTCAGAGCAGCCGGGCAGCACACTGTCCCTGCCTGTCACGGCTGGACGGACCTGCACATACTGTGCAGCCGTCGGCAGCAAGTGTCTGCTAGGGGGGGGGGGGGGCGATCGCCCCTATCGCCCCCCCCCTGGATCCACCACTGGCTCTGTCCTGCTTCAGGGTACTGTTGGCATAATCATAAACTTCAATTCTATCATTTCATTTCTTTTGACTATTGATGAGATACTTTACAAAGTTGGGTATTTTTACTATTAAATATGTTTTATATATAGTTATGACATCTAGCTAATGAGTGACCTAAAGAAAATATATGTTATTGTTTCAGTGCAGCCTAGCTTTAGATGAATGTTTCTTACCTGGTCTGGTGCTGTTACAAACTTGGCAGACCAAGGGTCACAGTCTTTATATATTGAATACATAGCCAATCCACTTAGGACTGCACAGGATAGAATCGCCCAGAGTCCTACTAGATTCACATACAAAGACCTACACATACATAAAGACATATGCTAATTAATGCAGAGTAATAAAGTCATCATAAATTTCATATTTAATATAAAGTTAAATAAACCAAGCCTTGGCTATTTTCAGTTTGAGATATAAGAAAACAGCTTTAGTGAAACTCTCTGAAAATACTAATTTTTCACCCTAATCTACACATAGGAGGGCATTTACTGAAGGTAAAACAGACGTTCTACTGTGCAAATACAGCTTTGTGCAACTGTGGCTACATTTTAACCAGGATACATATATTTATGGAGCAGAATGGACACATTTATGGAGAAAAAAAGTTTGCAGAGGCAGAACGCAGGAGTTGGGTGGGATGAATGCATTCCCACTGAAGTACCGAAGAGGTGCATCGTTGCCCCTTCTTTATAGAGCAGTGCAGTAACTAGGTTTAATTTTGTGGAGCAAGATTATGGTAATGAGATAAAGGGGTGCAGATGGCGTATTTGCAAGGGTGATACCTGCTATGCATGGCCATTCCCCTTTGCAAAAGTCCCAATAAAAACTACCAACCAGCACACCAGGAACAATCAAAGCAAAATTAGTCAAAGGGGTTTCCTGGGAATTACATTTACCACCGTTTAATCCCAACCGACCAGAGTGGGAAAATGCTTGGGATTGGCAGGCACGGAAGAAGAGTAACGGGGACCCCCAACTTTGTTTATTTCACTTTGACTGTACAGTAAAGTGTGGTGGCTTTCATTTGGACTGTAACAGACGCAGAAAGATTTTATTTTGTATATTTAATAAAGCAGTGAACAAGGGTTTCGTGGTATCTTGTATTAAAGTTTATTGGCCTCTGTCTGTGCTAGTATTCACTATGCAAAGGAGAGAAAACTGCATAGGCTGCTTAGCATTGAGGCTGGTTGAGGATTTGTGAGAGGGTGTTATTTATTTATTTATTTATTTTATTATACAGGGTGCATTACATTGGGACAGATTTATTACAGGGTCTTCAGCAGAGAAGAACGTTTTAAGGTATACTCTCAGCGATGTAATAAATGTTTCACACACAAAAGTGCCACATTTAATATAGACAACCCCCATGACTCTTTATGCTCATGGTTTACTAAAGTCATAAACAAGTAGTGTAGTATTTTAGAAAAAAAATGTTATTACACTGAAAGAGTAGGAGGTTGGACTTTTATATGACACAGAGCACGTCCTAAACATGTTTTTCCTCTCCATACATAGAGGTACACATGTACTTGATAAACGGTGCTTACCAGTGTGGAGAGGAACTCTGGAGGACAATCTAATGTGGTCAAGGTGGAATATGGAGGTGCAACCTTGCAAAATCAAGGTGTCTGGCTGTGTACATTGTGTGACTTTGAAAAAGTTGTTCATAATGTTCACAGCAATAACTCCAAGTTAATTGCTGAATGTCATTACAGGTTGTCCTCCTTTAGGTGCATGTACAATAGTTTGGAATGTATTGAATATATATTTATCATACAGTGTGCACCTACAATGTATTGAGGTTTATCTCTTAGCATAGTTTAGTAACAGAAACATTAGTCATTTGCCAACAGCAAGCATTCAAAGGACAGTTGACCTTATAAAGGATGATAGGAAATGGTATTATTGTTACTGAGGGAGAGGGGGCTCTGCTTCCTGACCTTAACTCTATCTCCCAACCCCCAGAATTTTCACTTATAGAGTCCCAACCAGTTACAGAACCAAAAGTTTCTGGGTCTCAGTAAATATAGTGATTTCCCTATGGCAGTTAATTACCTCCTTGATAAGGTGAATTAGTGTTGTTATATTGTTGTGTTCTTACCCCAGTAAGTACCCCTCCCCCTTTTATACTGTGTCTTTCCCGTACAACCTTCTCTTTTTGCTTTCTGTATCCCTTAAGTTTTGAAAATTAATAAAAATACTATTGAAGTTAAAATGGTATTATTCAAATGATGTAGCTAGGCAACATAATAATAACAGGAACATTATAACCCATTTATATGTTAGATCTACAAATCTTTATTTAAACAAAATTTAAATATATATTTTACTTTAATCAGTAAAATATTTTTTTTCCCCAATTTGCTGTCCATGTAACACACTTGTTCTTTGTTACAACCTAACTTAAACAATTTATAATGTGCTATTGAGCTTTGTGATCTATTTTCATTAGAACATTAACATGTATTTTGATGAATGTCCTCCATTGTTAGAAGCATAATGAGCCAATTTTAAGTTCTGTGTAAAACTTGTTCTTGTTCTTATTCGTGTGATTTCAAAAACACCTCTACAAAGTGATATAACAGGTTCTAGCCTTTCAAAGTGTTGCATTACAAAAAATATTATAGCAGATTTCAGATGTAAAATATTCTAATGTAAATGTTTGCAAATAAAGGAAGCCTTACATTTTACAGGATGCTCGAGCTAAAGTATTTTCTATAATTTCAAACAGGACTTTTTATCTACTGGATGGAAACATGCAGTAATGACATAAATGTGACAAAGTAAAGCTGAGGTTATCAAGGTTATAAGAGGTGTATCATTTTAACTCAATGAACTCATTGAGAACTAGTATGCATGTATCCTTAATCATTGCTGTAAAGGTCACTGAGTGATGTACATATACAGTAAGTGTAAGATGTAGTGCTGATTCATGGCATATCTTGTACAGCAGACATTACAAAATATGTCTTGTCTTCCTAATTACAGGTGCAGGCTGAATACATAAATCACAGCTAAGATGTTGCAAGACTACACTTTCTCAGCCTGTGGTTGTCAGCTGTGTCCTCTCTCCTAAAACATATTGTGCAATGTTATGATATTAAAGAGCTCATTATCCTCATAGAATAATGACTCGGTTGTGCTGCCTTATTATTGGAATATATTTTCATAGCAGAACATAATACTTACAATTTAGCTTGGAATATGTTTTTGCAAGCAATATATCGCTGCACTTGTGACTGATTGACACCATAGATCCCAGTCCAAGTAAAGGTTCCTCCAATAACAATGGTCCAAAATGAGTGTCGCTGAAGTGGGTTTGGATTAAAGCTAGATAAAGATAAAAATAATAAAAATCAGAAAATCACCAATAATATAGAGATAAGTATAAGAATGGTTTTGAATGTAAAATAGAAATAAAGCTATTGTAGTTCACCGAGACACAATTATAAAAAACATTTGGAGACAATTTATATCCTACCGTTCATTTCAATCTAACAATAGTTTAATAGATGCGACTGGTGAAATTACGAATATTTGAATATTGTATGTACACAACAAGTAGTATAAGTAGAGTTTTCAAGGCCCAGGAGCTAATTCACCAAAGTTTGTGCTGAGAAATGGTTTAGGACATCCCAGATTATCACAAGATATATACAGAAAGGTATATAACAGCATGGGACATCATATGTTATAGTATAACAATGTATAACACCCATTGAAATGTAATAATGTGCTATAACTTAAAATATCAATACTTTTTTAAGAAAACGTGATGAGTCGCCAAGTAGTTCCATAACTCACAAAAAGGTACGTAGTATTAATGCATATATATAGTCACAGAATTCTTAGGTAATATCATATAATATCTAATATTCTTTTATTCTTTCCCTGTTGGTTTATTTTCCAATGAAACATGCTAAAAGTGTGTTCCTACTACTAATTATGTAAAATAACATTTACTAATGTGCAACATCCCACTAACTTGTGACAATTAGGCTAACTCGACCTACTATATACATATATATATATATATATATATATATATATATATATATATATATAGAGATAGATATCTATCTATCTATACATGTATATATATATATATATATATATATATATATATATATATATATTTATATATATATATGGTTGAGTATATATATCTATATATATATATATATATATATATATATAAATGTATATGTATGCTGTATACAGTATATATTCAAACACAGTATATTCAATGAACTCCGAACTCTCGTACGTCCTGTCGTGTATTTTGCTGCACTCCGTGTGAATCCCCATAGAGTTACTCACACTCAACTGCGCTACTGACATGTATTACCTCATCTATTTGTTATTTGCTTCTGTATCCAGCGCTACGGAACCTGTGGCACCATATAAATAAATAAATAATAATAACTCTACATTCACTTGTAGAGTCTGGCTGAATAAACAGGTTTTAAAAAAGATTGTGCATACTATTAAGCAACTGTGACGCATATTGATCCAACGTGCTGTGAATGGTCCAAGCTTGCGCAAAATTAGGACTTTCATTAGTGTTACTTACTTCTCAACCCTGTTGTGATATTATATTTCTGTGTTTATAACTGTCTTTTTATCCATGCAGATAGATACTTGCACTGCCCTATCTGTTTATGAAATTAACCACTTGTATTTCTTCTGCTTCTTTCTCACGTGTGCAAAGACCACATTTTTGCATATTTAAATAAATAAATAAATAAGTAATTTTGTTGTGACCAGAAAGAGATTGCTCCCATAAGTGTCTGAGGACAAGTATACACATGCCGGAATACTTGCAGCTAGCAAGTGTGTGCATGATATTTACATAGTTATTTACAGTGTTTAGTGAAATATTTTTTAATTACACTGAGATTCTAAAAGAAATAATATTTTTTTTATCATTAACAAAAAGTAATTTTACTGAATTAATTGATAGATTAAAAAAAAGTTTGTAAACTTCATTAAAACTAGCACATAGCACATCATTATATTAATGTTGATATAAAAGAAATATAAAAGTTAATACTTTTGGATGTACATAAATAAATAATATTTTAACAATTATTTACAAAACATTTGTTAATTATGAATTTAATTTAGCCCTGCTCACTTTTAACGAATACATTTGAAAACTGACTTTCATGTCGGTAATACTGTACATTCTTTACTTGCTTATGAATTCCTTGTTAAAGGAAAAATCTTTAAATCATGCATTAAAATACATAAGCGCTTTGTGGAGTAAGCCAATAAATCTACTTACTCCCAAAAATTCAGCCTATCTCCATAGTAAGAATCATTCAATATGGGGGCAATTCCACCTTGGACCACCACAGCTCGAATAATCACCGAAGAAAATCCAGCAACCATGATCCCAACCTGGAATACATCTGTCCACACGACCGCTTTAAGTCCACCCTGTAACATATATCACAGAAAGAAATAGATGTAAAGTTTTATTCTGCAACATATGCTGTGATGCTCCCAACAGTACACAAAATGCTGAGATTATTAAATGTTTAAGAAGAATACATGTTTCGTGATGGCATTCCCCATGACAATATGTACAGACATATAGCAAGCATCAACACACCATACTGTCATTCAAATAGACTATCAAAATGTAACTTAGCGCACTTTGCTAGAAAGATAACACAATCTCTAACAGCCAAGGTCATCAGCCTATGCAAAAATAATGAAAAGTATTAACATTGACATCTTTGTAATTTACCATTTTTTCCAGTATCACACAGCAGATATTTGTGGTGCAAAGAATTATGTTGAGAAGTAGAAATGAAGCGATTTACACTCCCTGGAGAATTGGGAGAATTCCAGTGTATGGAATATAAAGAAGTCAAGAAATGGCATATATATAGTCTTACAACCGTTCTGGCACTGGTAATTTTGATTAAGACTTGTTATATAAACTGGCATTATCAGTTGCTTGGCCTCTGACTACTCTAATCTTCATCCTCACTTCTGTTCTTTGCACACTTGGTACATAGCAGCATTGCCTGATTTGACTATTTATATTTCACATCCTGTAATTTTTACAATGCATTCACTGGTGCAAAAACACAATATTTTTTTGCACTTGAGAATAGTGCAATTTTCTATTGAGGTGTACAAATACCTAGGCAATACATTTAGACCACTAAATACAAAGTAAAACAAAAGAAACAATGCCTGTGCCAGTGGCAATGAAGCAAAGAAAAGTGCTTGTGCATTTTAATCCTCTTCCAACTTTTTTAGAATTTTTAAAATCTCTTGTTGGCAAACTATTCTCAGTAGTGCACAATGCAACGCAATCTACGGGGTAGATGTACTAAAGTTTCAAAAAAGGAAAATAATCTGATTGATTGCAATGGGCAACATCTCCACTTTTTCTATTTAAATGCTTTAGTAAAACTACCTTTATGTTTGCAGACTCTGGTGACATAGCTACATAAAATAAAATTACATTGGGCAACATATTTTCAGAAACTACTTCCAAAGTTGTATCTAGTGGTCAGGGCCTGAACAGCCAATAGGCTGACCAGGCTGCAGCCTGGGGCACTGGAGCCAGGGGGACGCAGCGTCGTTGAGATGTTTTGTTTTGGTTTTTTTTCTAAATGTTGCATCCGGAGTTGTCCGGACCGCCCCTGGTCTAAAGGAGCGGTCCCGACTGCCTGTCATGTGTCACTAGCACATGACAGGCAGTCTGGCAGCAATCGCTGCTAGCTGCCTGTCATACACAGCGCTGAAGAGAGGACTCCACAGCAGGTAAGTCCGTACTAATGTCTCAGGGGGAGGGGCAGCAGATGGGCAGGTGAGGTAGCTAAAGGGGCAGGTGAGATGGCTAAAGGGGGCAGGTGAGGTAGCTGAAGGGGGCAGGTGAGGTGGCTAAAGGGGGCAGATGAGCAGGCTAAAGGGGGCAGGTGAGCAGGCTAAAGGGGGCAGGTGAGCAGGCTAAAGGGGGCAGGTGAGGTGGCTAAAGGGGGCAGGTGAGATGGCTAAAGGGGGCAGGTGAGGTAGCTGAAGGGGGCAGGTGAGGTGGCTAAAGGGGGCAGGTGAGCAGGTTAAAGAGGGCAGGTGAGGTGGCTGAAGGGGGCAGGTGAGGTGGCTGAAGGGGGCAGGTGAGCAGGCTGAAGGGGGCAGGTGAGGTAGCAGGAGGGGGGGCGCTATGGCTGAAATAGCCTAGGGCAGACGGAACCCTTAATCGGGCCCTGCTAGTGGTGATGATGAGGAGATAATAGTCATGAAAGTAAATGTAACTGCCATTAGCAGTCACGTGATAAGTGTGAAAATATTCTGCCTGCCACACCAATGGCATCTGAGAAGCATCCTGCCATCTTGACCCAAAAAACAAAACCATTGTGCTGCACAGGAAAGTGGACTTTATCATAGACTAATTAAAATAAAGCTATAAAAAGTACCTCAGCTGATAGCTCACCATCATCTACAACTTTACAGGCACCATGAAATTTACCAATTCAAGAAATAATAGCCATACATTATCTATAAAGTCAGTTACCATATTTTTCAGCGTGGCATGTATAGTATGGCAAATGGGTCAAGTGCATAGTATGTGCACAAATAGTCAGTGTAGTTTGTCAGGGAGTAGAGCTTGGAACGTCAGCTCTGATCCAACATATATAAAGGCATCATAGCCTCCTTTGGGGGAAATAAGTAAGACCTGACAAACCAGATGTCAGTTCTAAAGATAAAAATAAACATGCTAATTGTAGATCCCAATGGCCAGGGTCAAAATATGGCTTTTACTGCTCACTGAATGATTCTGAGGATTCCAAAAAAGGTCAAGACACGTGTTCTTCTGATTATCATCATCATCATTGTGACTAAAAATACAATTTAAGGATTGTCATGCAACCTTAGAATTACTCAGTTTGGGCAAAAAAATCACATATAGTTAATGAAAATTCTTGCTTGCATAAACTGATAAATTAAACACTGGTTGTCCTCCACTTAAGTAAAGATTGGAAAAGTTACCTCTGACAATAGTTTAGATATTGTTGCCACTTTGTGGTCAGGGCAAATTAAATACCACACATCCCATGTAGATATGGGAACAATATTAGCAATGTCAAGAAAGATATGAACAACATTGAAGTGATAGTGGCAGAGAAAGTCTAAGCAAAGTTACAGGACAGCAGGAAACACTCTAAGAGGTCCGTTGGCAGATAGCTGCATGAAATGTCTCCGCACCTTTTCATCTGCAGATTTACAATAAACTACACAGGACCATTTAGTGATAAAACCTAAATCAAACTAGCAGTTCAAGACTCTTTGCCATGTCACTAGAAAATTACTGGATTCCACTGAGGCAACTAACTTGCCTTGTCCCCACAATTACATCCTGCTGCCTAAGTGTTGGCTGGGGCTCCGCGGACTGAGCACAAGTCACCACCCCACACCACTGGCAACAGACAGCACACACTAGCGTTTAATCCTGACCACCACATCGGGCTTCCTCCCTTTTCCTAAGAGCTCCACTACTACTAGGGTCACTATCAGGTGAAGCAGTAGTTGTCCCAGACCAGAAACATCTGTGGTTGACACCCCCACACTGAGCGCTCATCGCCCCAGAGATTTAAATTAAACACCCCTTCCTCATTGGTGAGTTACTTCTAATCCTTTTTTCTTAGCACTGTCCCTCAGTTACCAGTAGGAACCCACTTTTATGGTTCTCTGTGTTCCAGATTCACTTCTACAATGATCTCTCTGTCACTATTACTTGCTTTTCTCTCATTTTATCCCTGCTTTGATTTTTCTCCATTATTTCTCTTTATTTCTTTCCTGCCAGGCTGGAAACTGTGATTCGTCCACTCTCTGTTACTGTTACCTTACTCAAACTCAGACTAACACTCCCAACATTCCCTCTGGCTCCAAATGCTTACTCCCAGTGTGCTTTGGTCTGATTGGCCCTGCCAGGAGAGGCATAATCAGCTAGTCTTCTGATTGGTGCCTGTCAGTATTTAGAGACATGTTAATCCTAATTAATTTCATTATGTACATAGGAGTATTATACACGAGCTATGGATAAATTGGCAGATTGAAGCTTTGTTTAAGGTGCCTAATACCGAAGCACTGGCCCTATAGGTCTAGAAAGTCAACATTTGCTAGAACCTGTGCCTGTTCACCATTGTAAGACTGAATGTTTGCAGCAGCCAAAGGTAGTGTAACAGCAAATGCTAAGCTTATATTGGCTCCAACACTATATGACCTGTTTCTCTGATCTCACCGCTAGCAGTGGCTTGGGGGAGCATCTGTCTGAAGGCCAAGGTGGCTACCATTCAGTCTCCTTCCCATTCTTATACAAAAATAAAATAAATGTATTTGAAAAAAAGAAAAGAAAATTAACTTAAACCAATATCTGAAGAAACATTATAAAAGGTAAACTAACAAATGAAATACAAAACTTCCTAAAAATACAAAAAAACACAAATCAACCCACCTCTCTAAATACAAATAAAACTGAACATTAAATAAAAATCACAGAAAAACTAAAAAAAATTTACTTTTGAGCACACTTCTTAGATTTTCCTTGCTGTGGTGTGCTTACTTGTTGCTCCCACAAGGCAATCCTATGCAGCCACCTAGGGAGCCAGGATTTAGGGCTCGTTTAAAACACTGAATGAGTTACATAATATCACTCATTCAGTGTCTTCAGCTTCACAGTGGTGCTCCCTCACTATAGCCCACCAATTATATGGAGGGCCAGCAGCTAACAGCTAACGGCTCTGGGGTATGATGTCACAGTACAGCCACACTCCCAAGAATAGAAGGGGCACCAAACAATGGTGCTCCTAGGACTACCGGGGAGCATGCATCGGCCCTGCTCGCACAGATATTGTAGGTGCATGATAGGATATAGACCGATTAAATTGCAAATGGGTTGACAAATAAGATTGAATCGAAGCAAATTGCGATACACAAGCAGAATAAAAATGAATAATAGTTCTGTGATTCACTAATTTTGAGAGTAAATTCAGCAAATTGTGTCAATCAGATTTTCTGAGGCTTCGTATAACCTTATTGAGAAAAGAAGGAAAAAGCTGCAACTTATTTTAATCAGTATGAACAGAATGTCTGATATCACTGCATATGTGACAAAGATAAACAGAGATAAAAAGTAAAAGAAATTCATATGTATATGGGAGAGAGCGTATGTGTGTTTTAACACGATTTTAACTGTTATCCTGTATAAAGAAAATTTGGGAGATAAAAAGATTACTAACCAATGTGCAGTAGAAAGTACAGACTACTCCAGTGGCCACAACTGCACCCCACAAATGAAATCCAGTCACTGAAATAGATACAAAGATTGAATAAAATTATAATCAGACAAATACATAAAACCTTGAAGTTTAGTAAATAGCATTAAAATACTGTTAGGAAATTATTCTTAGTTAATCAATAGAGGTACAGGTATAAACGAGGAATTAATGTAGCACAAATCCCCAATGAGACTGTGAAATTTGATGAATTGTCTGGTTGCATAATAGAAAGGAAATCTGTGTTGTCATGTTTGGTACACACTGCTGAATGCTTAGCCCAATCTATAGTAGTCATAGTCTCTGCGAAGGTAGACCTCTCAAATTACTGAGACCACAGAGTCTGAATGATAACAGTTCTGGGTGGCAGTACCGTGGGCACAAAGGGCATGGCCACAAGACAGGCAGAGAAGACTTCTGAAACAGTGGGAGAGCTCCATATATCTTGGATGCAAGTGCAAGTCTAATTCCTCCACTGGGTACAGCAGTGGGGGTTCTTGCAACCCCTGAAAAACTAGATCTGATTTTTGATGGAGTAGAAAAACCACTTTAATCAGGTAGTATAATAGCTGCGGTCAAAGTCACCCTAATAAACCACCAAAGGAGGAAGGAGAGATATATGGATATGTTGTAAGGAGGTTTTTGAACTGTTAAATTGGTCCTTAACACCATGATATTATCCGATAAGAAGTGGAGACAAAACAAGTACAGACGTGATGAGATGGGTTTAAGGAGAGGGCATTAGGGAGATTACAGCTGACTCAAGTTATGAAACTGTTTGGTGTTAGGGTTGAGTTCCAAAAATATATTTTTTAAGTTTAAGTACAGGAACATAGTAAACAGCATCACAGCAACAACAGGTTAACAAATAATAAAACAGCAGTCGGGATGGTCAGACTACATTAGAAGCCCTTAGCCAGGAAGAGAATAATACAGAGCTTACAAGCAGCACTCCATCCTCTCAGCAGTAGATACCTCTAATTAGAAAGCTAGGTCTTATAAAGGGTATAAGACCATCCAGTGAGAGGATGGAGTGAATCTTAAGTTTTGACCTTCACATTATTCATTACAGATCATTAATCTTAGATGGAACGGTGGGGAATAGGTGACCTGGAGGAAATGAGTATAAATAATTGCATTTCTAGATGTGAAAAAGGTGTCTATGTCGTGCATGAACATAATGGGCCTGATTTGTCATGGAACGTATCTACCGTTTTTTGTGCGTATAGCACGCGAAATAAATCTGCACATGCCCAGAACTGGACCATACGCAACTAAACGCAGTTCATCTTCATACGTGTGGGACACTTACTATAGCCTACGATTTATGGGAGGGAATGGGGCAGGGAAGGGGCTGTAGTCTATGTACAGTAATGGTGCGCCAATCTCACGCGCACGCAGCCACGTCTGATTCAAGCTTTAGACATGACAACGTTACTTGTTTTTCTGCCGTATCTCTTGCCCCACCTACAGGGCTAGTCCTGATTACTAGTGATGACAGTCTCGTAATCCTGCGATTACATGTGTCTGTAATCAGGAGCAACTGTAAAATGTGTTTTATGTTCAGTAGACATTAAGATCATTCTAATAAATGTGTTTCATGTGGATAAAATAATGCAAAAAACAATTTTTTTTTGCTTTACACCGTGTTGTCATTAACACTTATATTATTAACATCATTAAAAGCATATATATTGGAAACCAGAGAAGAAAAGAATGTTCAAAGTGGGGCACTCTGTGAACAATTGATAATGTCTTTGACATCATTAAAACTTAATGTTTATTAATTTCATTAAAATAAGTTCCTATTTGATACAGATCAATTTGTAGCGAAATATTAAAAACAATAGAAGTGAAGAAAATAAAGAGTGAAAATAAGTGTAAATAAAAATCGGTGGAAATACCACCAGCCTTGCTATGTGATTTCATATATAATCAAATAAAATATTGTGATTGATAATACACATTTATTACGTTTCTTATTTATGAAAGACAATGATATACATGTGTCAGGTCTAAGTATGTTTTGCTACAACTTTGATCTGCATCAAATGGGAACTTATTTGAAATTAATAAAGTATTAAGTTTTAATGATATCAAAGACTTTATCAATTGTTCAGAGAGTGCCCCACTTTGAACATTCTTTTCTTCTCTGGTTTCCAATCAAGGAAAGTATAGCAAAAAAATTGAGTAACTTTTCACCTTGGCAAAACCATGTTGCATTGGAGGAGGAGGTAGATTTAAAATGTAGGGTCAGATTTACAATTGGGGAAATGCATGTCCTAAATCAACTTCAAATGTCATTGTAAAAATAAAGCTATCAAGTATTTGTGTCCTACATGAAAAAACTGTCAGTGTTTTCCTTTTGTGTAATATAATAAACTAATTTGCACCCCTTGTAACATGCTTTTGTCTTACTCATTTTTTGCCTTACTTTCCTTAATGAATCAGGCCCAGTATGCATGCCTTGTTGAATCAGGCACATTATTACTAATGTCTAAGCACTGGTTATAAGGATATAATTTACTATATATATATATATATATATATATATATATATATATATTCTTTCTTACCTTGATTCAGTGCCAGAGCTGGCGCATAAATAACAATTCCAGTATATAAGATCTACACAAGAAAAACATACAGGAGCATTAATACATAAGTACAAATATTTTATACTGAAAAAGCAATCATCAAAAATAATAAACAAAAAGATCTGAAGCTACCATAAAACATGCCAATAAACTGATAACTGCTTTTTAAATAGATAGTCTTAATACATGCATTTTATATGTGTCAGAGAATTGACTAGGTTTCTAGTTTTTCAAATCTACAGTTTAACGTACATCGCTGTGTAATATATACTTATAAAAAAAAGCATAATAATAAAAAGTATAATTATGTTAATAAATTTTGATTTTGATAAACAAAAGATGTCCCATTGAGACAAGTGGTCAAATTCTGATTGCCACCCTGAAAGTGGTGTAAAAATTTGGCATTATTAATGACTTAAAAGGCCATGTAAAGTACAAAAATTTTACAAATAAGTACAATGATTTCAAACTCATTAGAATATCTCATTCAAAAAATCAAATCTTGTTTTTGAATTTATGTGTGTGTTATGTGCATTATTTAGTCTATTCAACTTTTTATATACAGCGCCCTTTTTTTTCATTCCTTCAGGAATAATGAGCTTATATGTCTGCATTGACTCTTTCACGTGCTCTAATTGACGTCTGACTCTGCAGTTGACAGAACAATAAGTGCATGACTTAATAATTTGTATTTACATAGCTTTCCACCTGAATGTGAAAGTACCTAAAGCTGGGTACACACTACAGAATTTTCCACCAACTTTTTATGCCGATCGATTTTACATGCGATCGATGGTCCGATTGCTCAGTCCATGGACTGCATACATAATAGCCTTGTTTTAGACGATAAAGGGAAGAGCGGATGTCCCTTTAGCGACTTTTTACAACCATGTTGTCATGAGCAATGATTGCAACTTTGCACACACTGAAGCATGGATCGGTCGGAAGTTTATACACACTACACAACGGAAACGAGATTGGAATGAAAATATTTAATGGTACGACCAACCAAATGAGGCGACAATCGTCCATTTGGGCAGACTTTCGACCATCGTGTCACTACACACACTGACCAGACTTTTGAACGAGCGGTCGTATGTCGGCTGATTTAGCCGATTATTGGACAAAAACCCTGTAGTGTGTACCTAGCTTAAGGCCTGTAGATTATCTTATAATGTCACTTACTGGGAAGCATGTTTGAGCAAGCCTAAAGTTAATTATCACTAATATGTGGCCACTGGCCAGTATCATGTTATCCATCATCTATTATGAATTACCTTATCTCTTACCATGTTTATCCTCAATGCCCACTAATTATTGCACCTTTTGTTATAGGTAGAAAGTGCATAGAGGTTTAATTATCATTGTAACATACTATATAAATAGATGATGATGATGATGATGATGATGATAATGTGCTTTTGGTTTCAATAATAAGCACAATTATGATAGTCAAATTGTATACTGTTATGTTTTAAATCTTCCTATGCAGCAACTACTGTCCTAGCAACTTTCCAGTACATACTATGTACAAGCTGATAGCACTACCAGTGAGCGCCAGTTTACTCCATAGTGGGAACATTCACAAGCTTGTATAAGCATCTGTTCATAGTAACAATATGAATATAGTGATAAATATTACATACCGTTTGTATAATGAACAGGACAGTTCCAATGAGTCGCACTGGTTTGTTAAATCTTAGTTCAAGGTACTGTAAATATAATAATAATATCATGAGTTGCTAAATTAATACACAACAAAAAAATCCTGATGCAAATATCCTATAAATATATATTTGATTGAGTGGAGAGAAAGGTAAAGATAGTATATAATCAAAGAGATTATGAAAGTCTGTTTTCAAAATACATCATCAAAACAAACATTTTAAACTGTGAAATGAGAGTCAACATTATTTAGCAGTTATTTTCCAGAAATATAATTGGTAGTAGTAATGTGTAATCTTTATATTTACCGAACAGGAAAACATTAACTAGATAGTTATGAAGTTATTCGTGAACTTGCAATAAGAGCTTCCTTGTCCATCCTAGCGGCGATAATTTTGTCTTACAGGTTAAGCATGTGCCTGCTTAGGGGGTAACTATCACTCACCCGTAATATATAACATTTAATTTTCATATACTGTTACATTTTTTGTACGCTTTACATATACCTATGCAATATAATTACTTTTTACAGTATCCATCATTACAACATAGGACTCAATGCGGGGCATTTCGTTGCCAGATTTGGGATACACTCCTTTGCTGAGCCCGTTACTCTGGGTCAACAAGTAGCTGTCGCAGAGGCAACGCTGCCCATTGTTTTACTGTACCTCATATGTGCTGGTGATGCCCAATCTGTAGAACACCGGCAAGAAGACCTCGGATGATATCACCACCACAAGGGTGTAAGTGATGGCAAATATGCTGAACATGGCACCAAACCTGTATATCTCTGCGGGGGTGCCCAGCACTGTGACAGCGGACATGAAGCTGGCAGTGAGTGAAAGAGCCACTGGGACTGCAGTCATGCTCCTGCCCCCCATCAGGAAATCTTTAGAGGTTTTTTGTCCACCACCTGCGAAGGCATAGTAGATCCCAATAACCGCAGAGATCACCAGCATCAGGGCAAATACCAAGTAGTCCCACACAGTAAAGGAGCCGATGTCCCCGGGGGTGGCCATCGTAACTGAGACCTGGCTGTTAGTGTGACTGTCCACAAGGAGAGACAGGTGGGTAACAGAGAGATGATAAGCAGGTAGAAGCCAGCAGCAGAGATCACAGATTGTGGGTTGTACCTGAGCTACCTCTGTCCTGTTATATGCAAATTAGGTGAAACGGGTGCTCAGTAGTAAATAGCAGAGTACAAGGAGTGCCCAAGGACTGGCAAGGTGTAGCAGTGATTGTGCTTCAGGTCAAGATAATAAGATCTTATTAGTTCAAGATAATATTGATTCAGGTGTAACTAGACTACAAATGTATATGTGTGTGTGCCGTTGGGATGTGTGAAACAAAAAAGAACTAGTTGGCAGTGTGATACTGTACTTCCCTTATACTAAGATGCTAGTTGAAGATTGACAATGATACATTGCAAAATGTAAAATCAGTGTGTTAGAGAGGTAGAAAGTAATGGGTAACAGATTAGATGTATGCAAAGTGATGACTCTAGTGCAAAGAAAGAGAAATGTTAGGTAAAGGTGAGTGAGAATGGGGTGAGTGAGGGAGTGAGAGTCAGGACTGGACCTGGACAAGGTGACTGGGCCTAAAGGAGAGCTTATAAAGTGACCTGGTTATCACATTGTGACGTCATACCCTCCCAGCATTGATAAGCTCATCATTTCCATTGTTTGAGATATGCAAGTTTCAGGATGACTACAATACTTTATTAACAGGTGTTATAGAAAACAATGACAAGTGGACACATGGTTTTTTATTCAAAATACTGTGCTCTCAACAATGTCACCTTCTTTTCTTTACGTATAGCTATGGTAATTCATTTATACTAAATGAAAGGTACAACAGTGTTACTGAAATCCCACCACTTTATATATTCAGGTTCAGCTCTTTTTCAGTTACATACATGAGACATTAAAATTGAAAACTAATATTGATTTTTCCATTTTGTTCATATTTGGGTTTTTAGCAGAACATTATTTCAAGGTTTGCCTGCACAGACATATCACATACTACTTCAATACTCCTTTGATACAGTCAGACAGGCATTGTGGCAGAGTAGTTAGGTAGAGCAGTTTCTTGGAGTACAGATTATATCACAGATTGTCTCGGCTGTGAATATGAGGCATTTAACACAAATATGGACCATTTTCCCAAAATAAGTGTGTTGTTGTGTCACATTTTTCCACCATGGCCATTTTCTCTCCTATAGATATAAAAGACAAAATTAGCCATGAGGTTCCCAGATTATATACACACTAATTCATTACAAATGAATTGAAATAGTTAAAGCTAAGCAAGGTTTGTGGATAAGAGGACTGTTCATGAAACTTCATGCCTTGAGAATAATATACAAATGCATTTTTATGGGAGGTGAATATATTATGGGGCTGGCAAACACAGTAACCTTATCAGTAAAGCAATAAAAATGGTTGATTATTTTTATTGATAAACATTTTAATGATGCAATGAGAAAATTGCTGCCTTTCTTTGCTTTACATATTACATTTGCATGTGAAAACTGTGAAATTTATTGTATACTAAGTTTTAAAGCTAATTGTCTTTTTAAAAGGGGAATACAAATTATTATATGATTAGCATAACAATATATTTGTATTTTATATCTGTATCTGTAATATCTGTATTTTATAGCATCTATCAATTACGGCAATTATAATATACTTAATTGTTATTTTATTATACAATAGTGAAAGCAATTTATTTGTGATTGCAGTGTGCACAAAATATCCTTACATCTGGACTGAAAGGATACCAGAGCATCTTTATTTGTACCCTGATAACATGAGGCTCCAATGCAATACAGAGGTGTATTATATTATATTTACAAAACAATAATTGTTAGTGATTAGCTGGGATTATCAGACTGAACACTCCAAGTGCACAATCAAGTTTATATTCCAGGAAATATGGCTAAAATAAATGGGTAACTATAATGTTTCAGAAACTCGGCGAGTTACTGTCATGATTTCTTAATGGTGAGATATAAGTAAAGACCTCTTGTAGTTTGACAGATGATTCAGTGGGTCCTTTGACCCTAGAGTCTAGAAAATGTTATTTATTACTGTGGTAAAAGGAAGTGATTGTGAAGTATTTACTGCACTTATAACCCATATGAGTCATAGGACTAGATTTACTAAACTGCGGGTTTGAAAAAGTGGGGATTATTGCTATCAATTTGTAGAAGGTACTAAATAAATGAAAGCTAGAATCTGGTTGGTTGCTATAGGCAACATCCCCACTTTTTCAAACCCGCAGCTTAGTAAATCTAGCCCATAGTGTTATTTGCTTTATTATTTTTGTTTTTAATATTGCCCATTATAACCAGCGCTGTTGTAACTTCCTTGAATGTGAAGGGAGGAAAGATGCTCCAATAATTAGAACTTGTTTGATTTTCAGTTGAATTTGATCAGTGAAAGAGAATCAAATCAAAGAGAATTAAACTTCTTACTATAATTGGCCAGTTTGATCTGGTTTGACTAACGACGAATCCCTTTGAACACATGCTGTTATAAACTGCTGTCCACTTTGGGCAAGGATCAATGAGGATACATTAAAGGGTGGGAGCAGGGTAGTAGACTGCATCATAGAGAACTGCCACAAATTGTGCCTAAATAATTAAGTGCCAGCAGAAGGGTCCTGCTTGACTACAAGCCTCAAATAGGCACATTGCTATATTTAAGATTTCCAACGGCAGAGATGTCAGAAATGGTCACATTCTAATTTACTTTAAAACTTGTTTAGATAGCAATGGTTACATTGTCTAGAGCATATGAGTGTTATTGAGAGGGTTACTGATTTAACTAATTGTAGTGAAAATTAGCTTTTATTATTGTACAACTGTTCCATGCTGTATTTTCTTGGGATAGTCAATTGCATCACATTTGTATCACTTGGAGTTTATTGTTACTAATTATGTATTGCATGCCCTTTGAATCATAAAGAAGCTTCCATATTATGCACACTATTGTTACCTTGTTTTAAACATTGTAGTGGTAAAATTGCCAATCATCATTAATCTTATAGCCTCTATTATGGTTTTCCTGAATAAATGTCACATGTTGGCTTTCCTCCTTTTTATACCACCATTACTAATTTGTGTTGGGCCAGTTAGATAGAGGTTCTCGACACATGATGAGTGAAGAACATCTCTTAATTTCTGAAAGGTCTATGATATTGATCCTAAAATGCCAAAGGTGAGTGGAACTAAAATCAATATCTCGGGTTTACATTAATAATATTTTTGGATGGAAGATACTTCTTGTGAGGATGAACATTCAGCAACAATTTTACTAGTGGCTACATTGTCTTTGTTAAACCAGCTACTACCTTTTGTAGTTGATGGTATTGCTTGTTATGTCCAATATGTTTTCTGTGAAGGTTTAATACCCAACCTTGTACTAATACAACCCACACATTTAGTAATGGTAAGCCCATACTGTTTTTCATATCATGTGGGTGGATGGTATGAAAAAAAGAGGTAGGCATGACTTTACGACAGCATCAAGGTGGCGGGGCAATGGGTAGAATAACGCTAATTGTGTCATCACACCCCTGCCACTCAGTGGCTGGTGCCTGATGTTACAATTTACATCATATAGGTATGTCTCTGCCCACCTTGTTGGCAGGTAGGTGCCCTTGTGGGTAAACTGTCTGCTTTGTCTGGAGTCCGGGAGGTCTCCCCCTGATTCTGGAGTCTCCCGGACATTCATGGAGAGTAAGAAATTATGGGGGCAACCATGTACTTAACTCATTGGACAAATAAAACATTGCAGAAACTTAAGTTGAATTGAATAGTCCTGCAAATATTGTTTCACTTAAGTCTTTGCTCTTCCATCTCCTGACGTTGCTCCGCAGTTTATTATCGATGTTCCTTGCATTGGTCTCTACAAGGGTCCACTGACTTTCTATGCTTGTGATCAGCTTTCAGTTGGATTTTTTAGTTGTTGATTGCACTGAACTATGGTGGCTTCATGCATCTTCCTTATTTGACCTGTAATTTACTTTGCAGCTGCCATTGAGGACTTGATAATATTTTTTGCAGTATTCAGTCATGCAGGCTGTTTCTGTGTCTTAAATCCTTAATTCTCTGCATTGATCTTTTTTTTATTACAACAATAATATCTGATTAGAATTCACAAAAAAACAAAGTACATCATAATTCATAGTAACTTCTTATATGCTATATCATCTGTTATGTAATTAATAAATTGATATATTCTCTCATACTTTCACTGTGTCTGCATTCAAATTATATTAAAACAAATTGTCAGTTATACAAAAACACTACAATAGAAATACTACTTTGACTGTTGCTGCTTTAAGACATTTTAAACAAGATTTCCGTGCCCGATAGACAGACAAAAGCATATCACTCTACTTGTTACCTAAAATGTTATCAAACTGTCTATAACCCCCCCCCCCTCCAATCTCCACAATACCCAGGTTAGTCCACAAGCGACATATGGAGTAATGTCAGAGTCTATCGTCATCATCGTCCTCATTTATTTATATAGCGCCACTAATTCCGCAGCGCTGTACAGAGATCTTACTCACATCAGTCCCTGCCCCATTGGGGCTTACAGTCTAAATTCCCTAACACACACATACACACACACACACACACACAGACAGACTAGGGTCAATTTGTTAGCAGCCAATTAACCTACCAGTATGTTTTTGGAATGTGGGAGGAAACCGGAGCACCCGGAGGAAAACCACTCAAACACGGGGAGAACATACAAACTCCTCACAGATAAGGCCATGGTCGGGAATCGAACTCATGACCCCAGTGCTGTAAGGCAGAAGTGCTAACCACTTAGCGACCGTGCTGCCCATTATAGGAGTATATCTACGACAATTCCAATTATATAGTGTCAATGGTGATGTTGCCTATTTCAGGATCATTTTATATTAGATTGGAATTAACCAAATATACATTATATATACAGAAATATTACATATATCCGTATAACTTCCAAAATCAAATAAAGTGTTTAAACTAACCACCTCAATTTCCAGTCAAGTTTAGAAGCCATCTGCAAATATAAATAAAAAAGTTAAGGCAATTAAACCTTCTACAATCAGCAAAAAATATTTCAACATAAATTTGATTAGCAACATCATGGGGAAAAATTTTATTACATTATTGTAAAGTGGAAACAAAACAGCTAAAGAATTAATGACACATATTGATGACTAATAAATAATCTCAACCAACAGGCTATAAGGCCACCAGCAAATAAAATAATGTATGTCATGGCACATGCCCAAGGAATGAGAATGTGATAAAAGGTACAAATCACAACTCATTAAACGCAGTGCATTTTTATGTTATCCCAATTCCAAAAACAGCTCCTTCATTTTAATATGTTAATATCATAATACATACAAATAAGTGAATTATAGAAATAAAGCAGTTATGCAGACCAAGTTGATTTCTCAGTGCACTGTTATGCTGTACTTTTGAAATGCAAGCTGTCTATAATCTCAATTATTTGCATAGAAGTATAGGGAAAATGCTTATATGCATGTGGCTGGTTCAGTCACTCCTGCGTCTTGTCAGAACTTTAATTGCGTGTTTTATATATATATATATATATATATATATATATATATATATATATATATATATTTATTTATTTAAACTTAAACATTAAATAATTATGCAGTCACTTCAAGGCGTATGAAATTGCAAAATTATCCAAAATTGTTGCTTTATGTCATTTGGTGCACCAGCTTGTTTAGCCTTATGAACTGGCTCTTTGAAACCTGCAGTCTAATTTTGCTCATTAACACCTGTTTCTGCTATTAATTATGGTACACTACATGTCCTGTATTATACCTATGCGAACAGTAATGAACAGATGCTGGGAAAAAAGCCATCCTGTGTGTAAGATGCCTGGAAGGTGGAGTAGGAGAGGGGAGGTGGAGTAGGAGGGGGAAGGATTACTTTATCTGCATAATACTCTAGGAAGTAGTTATAAGCCCTCATATTGTAAAATAATTTGTTCTCTTTATTTACAACATGTGTTTCCTGGAGTTTGAAGGTCAGAATAGTACAACATAGACCTTCAGTTCTGCTTCCTTCAATTTATTAAAACAAAGAGGTCATTGATCCTGAAATCATAAAGCACATTCTTTCTCCGGCTTCATTTATACTTCAATTCCACATTCCTTCCATGTTCAAATATTCAAAGCACATTCAGTTTATATCAAGATTTTCTATGGATTAGATTAAAGAAGAAAATCTAATGAACAGTTAAATACCAAGGCACCATCCATTCAGGACAACATCTCCTTAATCAAACATATTCCTGTTACCTGGAGCCAAGAGCAGCTCCTGGTACTTTGCTGAATGGCTTACAGTGTGCTATATGTATCGGCAGCATTGTTGTTTGCTGTATATGTGGGGCATGATTGACTAAGCAACCCCTAATGTTATGTTTCATAATGTTTGATGTTTTGATGGTGCCAGGGAACAGAACCGTAACTTATTCTAGCGTCTGGGGCGAGAAAGACAAATGCCGCCCCCCTAGCCCTCAATTTTAACCAAAATAACCTAAAATATTCCTAAATTGCGCCCCTCTTCAGAGTTGCGCCCTGGGTGGTCGCCCCGTCGCACAGCCCTAGTTGCGGCCCTGTAGGATAAGAAGCTCAGGGTATCAGGCAGTCACTCATACATGATGTATGCCCACAGGAAGGGGCATCAATCACAGCTCCTGCCTTTTAGTGACTGGCAAGAGGTAGTAAAATAATGAAGGGACCTGGCAGAGATTGGGCAAACAATGGGTCCAAATAATATTATATAATAGCAGTGCATGTTTCCTTTAAAATCCAGTGCTGTATTTGTCACAGAAATGTAAGAAGACACAGGCCTAGGGCAGAGGTGCTACGGGAAGAAGAAATTGTTTTCTGAATATACATAGTTTTTATCTTTGAAATTTGTTTTGCCAAAGTAAATGTCTTTTCCACTTGCCTTACAGATGTAAAAATTGTATGTATTCAAAAATACAGTGTAGGCAGTGGAGACAGCCACCAGTATTTGATAATCAATCTCTATAGAGAGACAATGTTGCAGAGCTTTCTTATCAAAACTACCAGTAGTGTGGTATGGTTGTATTGAGGAGAGACAGCGGAAGGTGGAGACATGAAAGATGAACTAGTCAGTTCATAAATGTGCTGGAAATTCACGACTGTCCATCACCAATTATATTAGCTAAAACTCCTTTCTGTTCTGGGTCTGAAGAAGGCTTTTCCTTTTGTGCTGCATTTGCACTCTTGTGTTTATCTGCTAGCTTTGTATTATTCTTTGGCACTGCTGGACATTGAGTTGAACGTAATGTACGTGTTTGGTATATAATACGCTTTGTTTTCTAAGCATGTGCACAAACCACCAGTTTTCAGAGGTAGTGCTTGGTGCGCTTGCACAGAAGTAAAAATGCCTAATATACACTAAACACGCGAATTGCATTCACCAACATGAGCCCCTGAGCCAGGACACTTGCTCCCATGTTCACCGAAGTTGTGGCTGCAAGAGGTCATGGAGATCATCAGTGGAACAGAGATGGCAACAGCAATGACAGTTGAACGCACACGGTCCAGTAGCTGCACTGATCGTATTCCACTAGATCTTTGAAACAACACTATCCTTGATGAGATGACCAATCATGGTAATATATAACTAAATTTATAACTAAATATTAATAATACCTAGGTGAAATCTAGCCAGAGTTTTTTTTTCCAATTTTTGAACCAGTAGTCAGTATATCAACCCTAATCCTATCTTGAAACATCTAGAGAGAAAATAAATTGAGATGATTTACAAAGTACAGTGAAAGAAAATTATTGGTACAATGACTGTGCTTCACTATCAATGCACCTTCCTGCTTTTGGATTTCGCACCATTTGCAGCTAAGATCTAAAGCAGGGTTGTCCAACCCGCGGCCCATGGGCCACATGCGGCCCAGCACGCCTGTAAATGTGGCCCAGAAGGAGTTTTGGTTGTGGCAAGGGGGCAGTGCTGTTAATGGAAAATAAAATCCTGCAAAAAAAAAAGAAAAGAAACTACTTACCTTGCGGTCACGTCAGCTGGTACTCTGGCTCCCTCCCTTGTCTCCTCCTCCGTGCGGTGCTCGCAGTGAATATCGGGCGTGATGTCATCACGCCCAACATCCATTGCGGAGCGCAGCACAAAGGAGACACCCACGCGAGAAGAACAATCAGCAACACAGAATTGGAGAAAAGAAGAGAAGAGGACAGGAGAACAAGCCGATTAAAAGGTAAGTTAAGGGGGATTTTTTTAATTATTTCAAGGGACCCTGACAAGTGAATAAAAGTCACCTGGTCCTGTAGCATCATGGACCTTATCTCCCTGCTACATACTTCTACTTGTATTACTAATGGGGCATTATATATTATTCTCTTTGGCCCATTATAAGTTGTTATCCCTTAACTAACATAGTGGTGTAATTATCAAAACAGGTCAAAATTTGGGGTCACAGTGATGTATATGTCAGGTACCGCAGGCCTGGTCAGGGCACCCCGATATAAAATGCCTGGCTTAAATGATATTGCATCGAAACAATAGAAAAAGTGATTATAGTATAATAACTAGAGAGGATTTTTTGAACAGGGCGATTGAAAGGTAAGTATAGGGGGATTTGAAAAAAAAGTGATATCTATATATATATATATATATATATATATATATATATATCACTTTTTTTCTCATATATATATATGTTAACTATGTTTTCTATGGTTTTTTGGATGATCAGCTATCGTTATTGTTAGTGTATCTTATGTGCGGCCCAAACCAACTCGTCGTCTGCCAATGTGGCCTAGGGAAGCTAAAAGGTTGGACACCCCTGATCTAAAGCATTTAAGAGGGTGACAGTTAATGGGTATGATAGGTGTGATGAGGTAGTACTAATCGTGATTATTTTAGCAGTTTTGAACATGATGCTCTTTGGCTAAAAAATGCATTTCTAGAAAAATCCAAGCAATGTGTAATGTGCAGTGCAAGTGGATATTGTTCAGTAGGTCAACGGCAGGGTGGAAGGAGCCCTTTATTATCCACAGAGGTTTAAATATGGTAATTGTCTGCTTTCTAGTAGAGGTTTCACTCTTCTCAGTATCTATTAACAACAATAGTATTAATCTGGTAGTATGCTTTCTAACTTGATTTTAGTTCATTAATACATCTGACAGCATACACTTTAGTAAGGTTAACCCTAATATTTAATGTCTCTAATAATATATTCTCTATTCCAGTTATTCTTAGCATTTTAATATCTCTAGTAACCTATTGTATGAAACCTATTGTATGAAAATGTCTCTACTGCCTCTGTAGTATAGTTACTCTTAATATAGTAATACCTCTAACATTACACTCTGCAATACAGTCAACTTATTATGCTCATGTATCTAATAACATACTCTCTAGCATTGTTGTATGATTTAGGCACTTAGGTAAGAGTTGTATTTTAGTGGTTCTGTCCTGGTTCTCTCCCAGTAGGAAAGAATACTCTTGTACAAGTTCAGTAGGGTTAGATTGGTCTCTGAAGAGAGTAAGTTAATAATTACTGTTCACCTGGCCAGGACTTTAGTCACTTTAAGTATATATCTGTCCTGGAGACAGTCTGCACAATTGACTCAGTCGGTGTAAGTACTTGAAATGCATCTGCAGAATCTTTGGAATGGGATCCCTGTAGTTTTGTTGGCAAACTGTCTTAGCTGCAGCCACAATGCTATCTCTGGAGAAGGCTTTTCTGTGCATTTGCATAGGGCAGCTTATTTAACAAGTATTTGTGCCACCACAATACCTGTTCTGGTGTTGCTATGTCAGGTTGGTGATAACAGCTGAAAATCATTCAAAAATATGAGTTTGTAAATATTGTTTTAATTTTTATTTTTTTATCTATTTTTAAACTTTATTTTGTTTTTATTGTTATGACAAGTGGAACGGAAAGCCCAAATCTGGACTTTCAGCTCCACTGTGCAAGTGGCGCTATATAAATAAATGGTAATAATAATAATAAGTTGGCTTCCACCTGCACATATCTATAAAGACTTGCATGTGAAGCGGTAAGTTAACTCTCAGCTGCCCCAGTGAGATTTTTTGTTAAATCACAGTGATAATTTTTTTTAGCCTTATCACCAAGAACAGCGCTCACGTGATAAGGAGGACCTTAACTGTCCAGTCTATTAATTCCACTTTTACTTATTTTCTGTTAATGGATATATACAGTTCTATTTTCTCATACATTATTCTGCAGATTGTTTAAATCTCACTATATGGAGATCTATACTATTTAAATTATCACACTTTGTCTCTACATTATTTGCCCAATGAGATTATCTATGTCCCTAATTGTCATTTGCTTTTTTCTGTTTTTCTTTTCAGTTTGTCTGTCACTAATACCCCATTCATACTGCACCAAAAATCCGGGTTTTTGCTGGGGCAAGCCCAGACGAACCGTGTCGAGGTGCAGTATGAATGGTCCCAGGTTTAATTCCAGGGTCATTAGACCCGGGTCTTTTGGGGGAGCCTCTGTTCCCCTCTGTGCCCCGGCAATATCCCGGGTTCATATACCCGGGATATTGCCTGGGCGGCAGTATGAAAGCAATATAACTCTTATTTTGATTCCTGATACTTACTATTTTTTATCAATATCACCCTAATTAACCTTATTCAATTCCCTCTGTAACTATGTTAGTCTCTTAGTCCCAGGGCCGCACTGGCCATCTGGCAGTTCTGGCAAATGCCAGAAGGGCCGATGGCTAGATGGGTCGGTTATAGGCTGGCCGGCCCCATTACTCGGCGCACAGACTGTCATGTGTGTGTGTGACAGGGTATGAATATAGTGTGTGTATGTGTGTGACAGTGTATGACTATAGTGTGTGTGCACCAGTCAGTGTATGACTATACTATGTGTATGTGTGTGACAGTGTAACTATAGTATGTGTTTGTGGGCCAGTGTATGACTATAGTATGTGTATGTGTGTGACAGGGTATGACTATAGTATGTGTATGTAACATAGTTGATGAGGTTGAAAAAAGACACCAGTCCATCAAGTTCAACCTATTTTGGATCTCCTGCGATCCTGCACTTATATTTGAAATTAATCCAGAGTAGGCAACCGCCCATCTGTTTCAATTTTGAAAATCCCCCCAGACTCAATATTGCAATCCAATTTTACCCTATATCCACTACTATCCTTTATTTTAAATTAACGGTCGTATCCCTGGATACACCTTTCCGCCAAAAATTTGTCTAACCCTTTCTTAAACATATCTATTGAATCTGCCATCACAACCTTCCCTGGCAATGAATTCCATATCTTGACTGCCCTTACTGTAAAGAACCCCTTCCTTTGCTGGTTGTGAAATTTCCTCTCCTCTAACCTTAGGGGATGACCACGTGTGTGACAGTATATGAATATAGTGTGTGTGGGCCCGTGTATGACTATAGTATGTGTGTGTGTGTGTGTGTGTGTGTGTGTGTGTGTGAGAGACAGGGTATGACTATAGTATGTGTGTGTGGGCCAATGTATGACTATAATGTGTGTGAGGGCCAGTGTATGACTACAATGTGTGTGAGGGCCAGTGTATGAGTATAATGTGTGTGTGGGCCAGTGTATGACTATAATGGGTGTGGGGGACAGTTTATGACTATAATGTGTGAGTGTGAGGGGGACAGTATATGACTAAAATGTGTGAGTGTGAGGGGGGGGTCTTAATATAATGCGGGAGGTAGGCTATTAATCTAATGGTGAATTGCAGGTGGGGGCTAATTATTGCTATTTTATTTGTGGGGTGATGGTGGGGCAATTTAATTTAATAGTGGGGCCTATCAATTTAAGATGGGGTGATTGGATTTTTAATTTAATGCTGGGGTGGTTTGGGAGCTATTAATTGAATGTGGGGCTGTTTGGGGAAAATGAGGTCTATTTATTAAATGTTATTATGAGTTATTTAATGCCTGGGGTGGTTGTGGGAAATAGTTATATTTATTAAACGTAAATGCTATTTAATTTCTTGCTGGGGTTGTTTGGAGGGAGGAAAATAGGTTTATTTATTACTGTATTTTTCGCTCCATAAGACGCACTTTCCCCCCCCCCCAAAAAAAGTGGAGAAAAAAGTGTGTGCGTCTTATGGAGCGAATACTGTAAAAATAAATAAATAAATGGTCACCCATTTGTGCCAGCTGGGCGCTAATCCTGCGACAGAGATCCTCATCCACATCCGACTGCGCCCCGGAACAAGACTCTCTGAAGGACAAATGGCCATCTGTCTCCAAGTCGCCATCTTTATCTATAATGTGCATCAAAGACTTCAACTGCATCTTGTACTCTGGGTCCGAATATTTTTGATATTCCAGGAAGGAAATAAAGATCAGTTCCACCGACATGTTTATTACGAGGTGCCTCCAGACACACCGTTACCCAACATTATGGGTGCAGAGAAAACCGGGATTGGAGGGTAGTGTGAAAGGATCCCGGTCCGGCGGACTGCGTAGGTCACGCCATACGTAATTTTTTCATTACATGCCCTGAGGAAGCCCCCGCTGCGTGGGGTGAAACATGTTGGCTACATTGCACACCACCTGAGTATTCTCCGTTTACCGGAGAAGAGGACTATCTACATATTTTTCACTTTATGCCAGAATATTTTTTCCTGTTTTCCTCCTCTAAAAACTAGGTGCGTCTTATGGTCAGGTGCATCTTATGGAGCGAAAAATACGGTAAATGCAAATACTATTAATTTAATGTCAAGGGTAGTTGGAGGGAAATAGCTGTATTTATCAAATGTGAATACTATTATTTTAATGTTTTGGCTGGAGGGAAGCCTAATTTTAAAACGTGGGTGCTATATTGATTTAATACCAGGGCTGGTTGGAGTTTTCTAAATTTCATGTCTTCCTTTTTTTTTTTCAAATAGAACCCCCAACATTCCAGGATCCAGACAAGCAGCAACTGACCTAAAGACACCAGCAGCCACAAATGGTGAAAGTGACAAGACAGGTAGGAGAGAGCAGGACAGTCTGCCAACTGTCCTGAATTTGGTGGGTGACTGTCCCGCTTAGTCAGGATTTGGTCCTGCGTCACACTGTACTGCTTGTGAAAGCAGAACTCCGTGTACCTAACATTAGTGTATTGCCTGTGTATTTGTCGAAAATGTGTCTAATAACCAAATTACATCGTAGGAGCCCCCCAGCCTTAATCCAGTTCTAGTCAGCAGGAGGAATGTAATAGTTGCTCCGTCCCCTTACAGGACACAGCCTGCAGAGCAAGCCGAGGAGCTCTAAATCAAATAAGATTTGTTAATCTCGTGAGACTAAGAGCTCCCCTGCTCAATCCACAGGAAATTCCCACCCTGATGGATGTCAGCAGCATCAGAAGCATAGATAAGCACAATGGACTGGGGGTGTTGTAATGTGTCTGGGGGGTGGCGTGATGTGATGTGGATGGGGAATGCCTGCTAAATGTAATGTTTTATTATAATGTATGTATCAACGCACCATTTTGACCATGCCCTCAACATAATGTAGACACGCCCTTGGCGGTGCCGCCTCTGAGAGGTTGGCCTGTGTGCTTTAAATGCCAGGGCTGATTTTTAGTCCCAGTCCAGCCCTGTTTAGTCCTAATATGTGTGGTTTGTATTTTGCCTAATAGATCCTGTTCCCTCCCTCTTGGTTTCCTTATCATCTCCTCTCTCAATTCTCAATTCTCTATATTTCCTCTCAGACTACTTTTATACTCAGGGGCGCACGCAGGACCCAAAAAACCCCCAAAAAAAAGCCCACGAGAGAGAGCTGCTCCGTTTCGGAAGCTCTGTCCTATACAGCAGCCGCGGCGCTGTCAAAGAAGCGTTCACGGCGGTGCTGTATACAATACAGCACCGCCGCGGACGCTTCCGATCAGCACCTGCAAGACAAGACAGACAACACAACAACAGCCCTTCCCCAACACTTCTGTTACTTACCCAATCCCGAGGGAACGCTATGGACCTCACCACACCGTACTTACCTCCGACTGACCACTCTCGCGTCCTGAGATGCTGTGCCCCCACAGGCCTACGCCCGTGGCCCGAGCCCCGGCCGTCAAGCCCGCCTTGTCCTGGGGCTCAGGACTTAAGTGCCCTTCCGGACGGATGGAGGGGTTCTAAACACCGCTCCAGGACTCTACTTCGTACCTACGTAGGAACCGAGTGTTCCCTACCCTATGTCAGGACCTAGCGTCCTGCTAGGTTTGGGCCGAATGCCCACTGCCAACTACAAGGGCCTACTGCCCGCTCACCGTCAGGGCCCTTATGTCCCTCTACCAACAAGGACCCGGAGTCCTTGCTCACCTACAGGGCAGCCGCCCTGCTACGCTTACGGAAGCCTATCGCTTCCCTACCAGAGGCCTATGCCTCTCTGCACTAGAGGGCCTTGCGCCCTTCTACAGTCCAGAGCCTAGCGCTCTGCTACCACTCAGGGCCTTGCGCCCTGTGGAGGAGCCGAGCTCCTACCTACTCTGGCCTACAGCCAGAAGCTACTTAAGGGCCTTGTGCCCTGTGGGGGGGGAGCCACGCTTCTACCTGAGGGCATCCTGCCCTGTACCCACCTAAGGGCCTTGTGCCCTGCGGGGGAGCCGTGCTCCTACCTGAGGGCGCCATTAGTTTGAATGGCCGGAGGCAAGCCAGGACTGGCCTGCCGATCCAGCCGCTGATTGGCGAGCAGCGGGAGGTGAGCCATGATTGGCTCACGCACCCGCTGCCATCGGAACCTGCAAAGGGAAAAGAATACTCACCGCTGGACTGGTGAGTAGCTCCCTCCGGCGCCTCCCTCTCGGCCACCTCGTCGTCGGAGCATCCCTCCACAGGACCACAAGAGCATACGGGAACACAAAGTCAACAACCTGCCCATTCAGGGTAGTCTTTCTTTTAAAAAAAAAAAATAATAATAATATTTTAGGAGTTATACTAGTTGAAAATATGCATAAGATTAAAATTACTCTGGAACATATAAGCACGCTTCAGGCGTATTTTTAAAACACATCTGAAATAGATTGCAAATCTAAACTTCAAATTCCACTGGCTATTTTATCTCAGATGCCTCAGACACAATGTATAGTCATATGACCAGTTTGAGCCTCCTTATTGGTTGCGCCAATAATAGGTTTATGTTCTGTATCCTGGGAGTACTTCATTGTTGTTTTCCAGTAGTTTTGCCACAATTGATCCTTGCCATGATATTTTATCTGCAGATTGTATACTCTGACTTCTGTCCTGATACCAACTCTGGTAATATCTGACCTCTCCCTGGGAAGATATACACTATCTGCATATGCTCAGCAGTTTCTGACCTTGTCTCCTCATCATATCTGCATTTCTTTACAGTCTGTTCTTAACTGGTAAAACATCTAAGCTTTGTGCAAAAGTCCTAGGGCTAGATTTACTAAACTATGGGTTTAAAAAAGTGGAGATGTTGCCTATAGCAACCAATCAGATTCTAGTTATAATTTAGTTAGTACATTCTACAAAATGACAGCTAGAATCTGATTGGTTGCTACAGGCAACATCTCCACTTTTTCAAACCCGCAGTTTAGTAAATATACCCCCTAGTAGCAAAACAGTACAGGTGAGTGTACTCAGCTCTGTGGGAGTCTGAGAGAAGGGGCTGAGATAGGTGAGGCGCACAAGTAGCCCGGTCTTTGGTTTCTACAGGAAGGGTCATGGTAGGCAGACATTAAATCTACACACTTAAATTTCATCAGCACAAATCTGGAAACCTAAAGATTTTTATCAGGCCATATAAAGTGACACTAAACCTGCAATGCAACATGAGTATTTTGAGGTCACATATAATACACACCTTGGATAATATGTACTGTGATTTTGCAAGCCATGGATTGAGAAACTCTTTTTTGGCACAATGTAGAGCATAGCTCTACAGTCACTTTACTTTGATTACGCACATATAGAGTTTGTTTCTCTTCTTCTGTCATTATGTCTTTCACTTTTACTTTGGTATTAAGGTGACCAAGGGCAGAGGCTTAGTTTCTGGCAGTTTCATAACCTCATTACCTCCCGACATGTTGTAAGCTTCCATTGTCTCGTCTGAATGTTTATATTTCACAATGTGAATTATGTTGCGGGCAGGGATGAATTCAATGCATAGTAAATATGGTCTTGTTGTGAGACATGTATTGAAATGTAATGTAAATATATTATTACAGTAAATACTATGTAACTGTAAGTACATTTTCATGGTACATACATTGTAGCAGAAGTGGGGATGTACAGTAAATACTATGTAACTGTAATTACATTTTCAGGGTACATACATTGTAGCAGAATTGGGGATGTATTCAGTGGTATGCTATACTGCCTCTTCTTCTCCTGCCTTCATTGTAAAATAATCAAATTCCATTTTCTTACAGTTTCCATACCACCACTTCTAAATTTCCACTTTGACCACTATACATCCATATATTAAGTGCTACAGGTATAAGGCACTGGGGAGGAATTAATGCTGGTGACAGATGTATCAATATTGATAGGATAATTTTCGTACATACTGGTACAATTATTGCACACACAGGCTCCAGTGAGATCAAAATTTATCTGGTCAGTTCAAGCACTGAATGGATGAATCTTGTCTCATGTGGTCATATTGGACAATGATCTTGTCGCAGAGCTCTTAAGGTCAGCAGCATAAACGCATATGTGGTCAGCTTCAGTTCCTCAACGAACTGCAATCGTTATCATGTGTTACAGTAAGGGCTTTTCCATGTCCAGGGTCCCTGCAGTTCCTACACAACTCACACATGTCCCTTCTCCAGGAATGACACCCAGGTAAACTTGAAATGTATAGCATACTTACAGGTCTGGGGCCTGATTCATTAAGGATCTTAACTTGAGAAACTTCTTATTTCAGTCTCCTGGACAAAACCATGTTACAATGCAAGGGGTGCAAATTAGTATTCTGTTTTGCAGCACACAAGCTAAACACAGTCTGTTTTTTCATGTAGCACACAAATACTTGATAGCTTATTTGTACACTGAAATTTAAAGTTGATATTTGTGTTCTACATGAAAAAACAGGCAGTATTCAAATCCATAAATTTATTGGTCTTCAGATTATTCCCATGAGAGACCTGTTTTATCCCAATTACACATAAATTCCTTTATAGTGGTTTATTCTACCATACCTACTGTAATTGTGGTCTAAGCAACTACACATTTTTCAATGTAGTAATATTTTTAAATCATATCTTCTGACTCTAGACATTCTACAATAATAATGTGAAATACTTTAAATTAAATGTACCCTAGGGAGCTGGCCAAAAAAAATAATTAGCCAGAGTATACTTTGTTTTACTTCATATAAACATGTGTACACAGTAGCATTAAAGTGAACTCTAGCTAAATCAAATACAATATAGAGACTATTATTTAGATGTAATTGGGCAGAAAGCGTCATCAATCACAAATCATTGTTTTACTATCAGAACACACTGCAGTTTTGTGTAATGTCTTGATTGAGGAGCAGATATAAGCTATTCTAGCACAATGAGTGATAATTGGTTGATTGACAGGTTTTAAATCCTTAGTTGTTTGAACAAACCATTAAATGAGGACATTCCCAGAAACCATTTAAAAATATCAATAATGGCCATTCAAAGGAACAGGCATCATATTATAGAACAATGTAGTCTTCTTAATTATATTAATTATCTGCAGTTTGACAGGCTAGTAAACAATAAAACAGCATACATTCACATCATGAGCTTATTTCCTTTACTCTCCAATAATGTATTGTCTGTATGTATTCAACTGGGTGCTTGCCTCCACTCTAAGGCTGAATACGCACTACAGGATTTTCAGACGATCACCAGGCCAATCACCTGATAAACGACTGTTCGGCCCGATATCGCAATAGTGTTTACACTTAGACGATGAACGATTATTGTTCCTAAGTACATTGTATCGTTTCATTTGTTTCTTAAACCGGACTAAAAATCTTGTTCAACGATAGAACGACATCCTTCCAATCCTGCAGTGTGTATGCACTCAAGACCAGGATATCCATAGAGTTTATAAAGTCACTATCTTTTTAGCGAATGGTTATGACATATGAAGAGCACATGTCTGAGGGTAAATCGAGTAAAACGTGCATAGTGTGTACACATGAATCGGCATGCTGATCAGGACTTTTTGTTTTTACCAGTCATTGGTAAAATCATTATAGATAACACATCGGGAGAAATTTTCTGTAGTGTGTACCCAGCCTTACTATTGTCAGCACAGTTCAGATACTTTCTTTTAAACACTTCTGTTTATACACTTTGGTGACATTTAAGAAACGCCCTCCGTAGTTTTGTACTGATGCTCCTGGGTGGTCCACTCAGGGCATGTGAAGGTGCAGCATACTCTCCGTTGTTTGTAGTCTTGATGTGGGGAGAGACAGAAACATCTCCAGATATACGTTGTGTACTTCCTAGTTTTTCTACTAAATACTGCTCAGTTTAGATTCATTTATAAATCACGAGAGTGAGGGGACACTAGCACTGCCTATATTACATGTGGCATTTTAATGTGTATGAAGCTTTCTATTGCTTGGAGTATGTCTAGAAATGTGTGGTACCCCAAAGCCCTGTTGAACAGCACAGAGGAAGTGCATAAACGCTTTTAAAATGCAGAGCTACAAGGGGTTAATTGTGCTCCTGAAAACTTGTGCCCAGGAGTGATTGACAGGAGGAGGATGAAGGCCCTGATTGGCTGGGGGAGTTACAGGAAGAGGATGTGCAGGAAGGAGGAGAGAGAGAGCAGCATGGTAGAAGGACCAAGGGGGAGGACGTGCAGCCGAGCAGAGAGAAGATAAGCTGCTACCAGAACTGTGACATTGCCAGCAAAGCAGACGGAGAACAGCTGGGGACACGCAGCGGGGCGCCAAAGACAGTCTCCACTAACTGCAGAACCGTCTCAAGGTAAAACCCTAGCCTGCAGTGTACTGCACACACCCCAGTGTCAGAGGGAAGAGTGATGAGAGAATCTATCCAAAACTGACATTGCATTCTTGTACAAGGAAGGATTGTGAGAGCTTTCCCCCCAGATCATACCTTTACACAGGCTGCAGGGAACAATTAAGACGGTTGTTTCAGCTATATCCTGTGTGTGTGCTGATATCTGGACACCATACCCTGTTGCAGAGCACATGTGCTGATAGAGATTCATTGACTGTTGAGAGAACAGCGCCATCTTGTGGCTGAAATGAGCAACAGCCCTGCTTTCTACTATAACCTATACCCGTTGAATGAACAGCAGAAAGTGGTGATCTTAATAATGCAACTCACAGGGTCGGCGCTCAGAGAAGTAATCTCATGACCGATGGACGACAAGAAAGAAGCGGCACAAGTTTAAAAAAAAAAATCCACAACATTTGAGACAAGAACTCTTCCAGAGCTGAAGATGAAACTATATGCTCGCAAGCAACAACCGAACGAGACACTGTGGGACTATGCCCTGAGCCTACAAGAGATGCTAAGAGCCATTCAGGCAGTGGACAAAGAGGAAGTACAAAACGCGGACGAAGCCCTGACCATACAGTTCGTAGAAGGAGTTACCCAAGAAAGCGTTAAGATTCAGCTACGACTGATGAAAGCACAGATGCCAGGCAAAACATTCAGAGAGTTTAAAGAGACCGCCATCGCCATTGTCGGTAACCAACGGGGAAGGGAGGAAGAATACCCAGAATTGGTGGGCTTCAGAGAAAGTGCAAGCTCGAGGGGAGCCATGGCAAGCAGCACAGAAAAATCAACACGGGCCCAAGAATCGGTAATACAGAGCGGTCAGTATCTCACCGAAGACTCAATACAAACGCTCAAAAAGCAAATGGAGGAGCTGGCCATCGGAATGGTAGAAATCCAGCGAGAGATGAGCCAAATGGCGAGGCCACCGACACCCACCTACGGGGAACCAGAGTGGAGTCCCGAAAGACAAAGACCAGTCCGAAGCAGGTGGGAACCACCTCGCGAGTATGCACGGCGATCGGCCAACCAATTGGATGGTCAAGGGCGCCCGATATGCCGCCGGTGCCATGGGGTAGTACACATAGAACGAAACTGCGTCCAAAACGAACATTTAAACTCTGACACCCCGAGATCGAGGGCCGAATCTCGGGGCGAGCCCCGGGAATAGATCCGGATCCAGAAAACTGGAGGCCCCAGTTCATCGGACAATGTCCCACGTTACCCGTTACAATTAATGGAGTGGAGACCTTGGCTATGCTTGACACGGGGTTGCAGATTACGACCATCCAGCTACCTACATTCCACAAGTATTGGGGCAAAGAGCAGCTGTTATCACCACCCCCAACCTGGCTGCGGCTGACCGCCAGTAACGGCCTCGAGATTGCGTGACGGCCTCGAGATTGCATGTGAAGGGTATTGGGAAGCGGACATCCAGATCAGAGCGACCTTGTTGCCAACACAAGGCTGTCTCGTCACCGCCCCCTGTGAAGGGAACATAGCCCCCATCATCCTGGGGATGAATGTGCTGCAAAGATGCCCGGATGAGCTAGTGGCGACTTTGAAGGGTAAATTAACCCAAGCGGCGTCCCCCGGTCATCAGGCCTTTCAACATACTGTTCGGCTCCTACAAGGTCATCAAAAGTCAGCTGGTCCCCATGTAAAGGTTTTGGGCACTGTCAAGTGGTTTAATGTGCGGAATGGATATGGCTTCATCAACAGAAATGACACCAAAGAAGATGTCTTTGTCCACCAGACAGCAATAAAGCGAAATAACCCACTGAAGATTCTGCGCAGTGTTGGAGACGGGGAGACTGTGGAATTTGATGTTGTGGAGGGAGAGAAGGGTGCCGAGACAGCAAACGTGACTGGCCCTGGTGGTGTACCAGTAAAAGGAAGCAGATTTGCACCCTACCAACGAAGGTTTCGCAGACGTTTCTACCGGCCAAGAGGAGAGAATGCTGCAGAATCTGGTGGAGACGTAAGTGCAGAGCAAGTGAGCGAGGGAGTGAGAGCAGAGGAAGTGTCCCCTCAGCAGAGACCTGTTCAGCGCAGGCGCCCTCCTCCGTTCTTCTACAAACGGCAGAAGAAAGACTACGACCGGGATGCGGAGGCCTGTCGGCTGCCAGAGAGGAGCATCGTCCGCAAGAAGAATAATTGACCCCTGAGTAAGCTGGATCCCAAGTGGAAGTTGAACCCGTATGTGATTACGGCTGAACCCATATCAAGCTCCGCCCAAGGCCAGACCAAGGGCCAGAAGAAACATTAAGGGATGACTGGGACGAAGAGCCAGACGATGGCGAAGGGACTTTGCCTCAGCTGCCCACTGACCCTTTCGAGCTACTATTGGCGGTATCAGGATTAGAGATCTACTGAAACTGTTGAATATAATGTATATTAAAACTGCTGTCATTGAAAATGTTTGCCATTATAACTGTTGTAGATGTGTGATTTGAGTTCATAAAGAACAACCACCATTATGTCTTAATGCGTGAGGACACGCACCTGAAAAAGCGGGGGTGAACGTGGTACCCCAAAGCCCTGTTGAACAGCACAGAGGAAGTGCATAAACACTTTTAAAATGCAGGGCTACAAGGGGTTAATTGTGCTCCTGAAAACTTGTGCCCAGGAGTGATTGACAGGAGGAGGATGAAGGCCCTGATTGGCTGGGTGAGTAACAGGAAGAGGATGTGCAGGAAGGAGGAGAGAGAGAGCAGCAGGGTAGAAGGAACAAGGGGGAGGATGTGCAGCGGAGCAGAGAGAAGATAAGCTGCTGCCAGAACTGTGACATTGCCAGCAAAGCAGACGGAGAACAGCTGGGGACACGCAACGGGGCACCAAAGACAGTCTCCACTAACTGCAGAACCGTCTCAAGGTAAAACCCTAGCCTGCAGTGTACTGCACACACCCCAGTGTCAGAGGGAAGAGTGATGAGAGAATCTATCCAAAACTGACATTGCATTCTTGTACAAGGAAGGATTGTGAGAGCTTTCCCCCCAGATCATACCTTTACACAGGCTGCAGGGAACAATTAAGACGGTCGTTTCAGCTATATCCTGTGTGTGTGTGCTGATATCTGGACAACATACCCTGTTGCAGAGCACATGTGCTGATAGAGATTCTTTGACTGTTGAGAGAACAGCGCCATCTTGTGGCTGAAATGAGCAACAGCCCTGCTTTCTACTATAATACTTAACCCTTGATGGAAACCTCTGCAGGACATTGGAACACTACCAAATTACTGTGCACAGATCAGCCCAGGACTGAGTGGAAAATATGGTAACGTTACCGGGGAAAATATTGGTGCACCAAATGTTTTAGATGATGTTAATGTTATGTGATTTACCTAAGAATTGATTTATTAATATTGAAGATGTGACATTCAGTGTTAGTGGTACCGCTGCAATTCAAGTTAACTCAGCAGTAGATGCTAAAAGTGGGGCGCCTGACCCATAGGGAATAGCACGGTACCCCAAACACCTGAATAAGAAGGAGCCCTCTAGTAGGCGCGGTAGTGACCGTAAGAGTCTTGATGGGTTATTACTGATGGTTCTTGCATCATCCCCAGTCAGATATTGCTAACTTGAAAGTAGTAACTGTGATTACCAGTGTGCCTTATTAGACAATGTGTATGTTATATGTTAAATGCTATTGTGCTCTATGCTGATCAGACACATTATTTTGTCATTACTATTGAGCTGAAGGGGTCAGTGGCGCGGTGTCTTACCGAAACTATCCTTACCGCATTCTCAATAAAACCAAGTTGTTTGACCAATCCTTGTCCCTTTCATTGAAGTATTTATCTCCTGACCCCCGGATATCCGAACAGAAAAGAACCTGACTCGTGTCTGGAGGACAAGGTAAGGGAAGGATTCCCATCAGTACTCGACCACCACAAATGCACTTTTCCACCTGTGCAACAAGATCACAGAGCTGGTGCAAAAATCAAGTCCTTTGTACAGTTTAAATGACCGTTTGCCCTATGCATTGCAAGGAATGCTCCTTAAAAATGTGCTCTCTCCATCCCTTTATGTCATTTCAATAATTATGCTCAGCAAAAGGAGTCTCATTTCTGCATTATTTTGCAAGGAACAACCTCACTTTATCTAATTTGTTGCCACAGCCTGTGCAAAACTTCACCTCCTCCACAAATGCTGCCATCTTGTTCTGCAAGCCTATGTACCTATGGTGGAAATCTAAGCCCGTCTGCGCAAATTGAAACAATGGAACCAAAGCTGATTTTGCACTTGGGCATCAGATGTTTGTGCTTTATAAATTACCTCAAATGTGTTGAAAGTCACCAACAGTGTGACTTTACCAGGATCCTATCTGGATTATATATACCATTTTGCATAGCATATAGTAAGAACGTTTGCACTGTGCATGCCCACACAGAGAGCGCATGTATATGCACTTATGCAGAGTTGTCCGCGTCTGACACTTGCGTCTCCTTAAAACTCGAGAGGTGGGATAAGTGATGGAAGGGGCGATCTAAGGGTATGTTCAGTACAGTAAGGGTATGTTCACCCAAATAATGCTGAAGTAGCTCAGCACAGAGATGCATATACACCATATTTGCCAACTCTCCCTGATTGTCAGGGAGACTCCCTGAAATAGGGGTGATCTCCCTCACTCCCTGAAGAGTCTGTCATTCTCCCTAATGCTGAGCCAGTACAAGATGTGGTTGGCTTCGCCATCTGTGGCATGATGACACAGTTCAGAAATTGTATCCTATGTCCATGTCTTGATGCCTATGGAGGTAGCCATTTTTATGGAGACCAAGATTTATTTAAAGACTGACAGGTAAGACAACATGACTTCAGTAATTGAGACAGAAATATCAAAGACACTTCAGTCTCTAGAGATTCATTAGCTGCTTTTCTTTAACACATAGTTGCCTACTCTCCCGGAATGTCCAGGAGACTCCCGTATTTCTGGGAGAGCAGGTTCTCGTCCCCGCAACAGATAAGTGGTGGGAGGCGGGGCTTCATGACCCAAATTGCTTCATCTTAGCACCGCCCCCTGCTGTAATTGTCCAAAATTGTGACAATCGTTTAGGATGCGGGGCCAAAATGATACAATTCATCAAGCTCCGCTCACGCACGCCTACCTCCCACCGGGATCTCCCTGAATACAACAAGGTAAAGTTGGCAAGTATGATATACATCTGTATGGAGGCATATGTTTTGCATCTGATAGAGGGCAGGTTCAAATACTGATGTTGTTGATGATGACATCACCAGCACTAGCTAGCTTCCAATTGGCTGATTTCAAATTCCCCTCTGAAGCTGATTACATTGATCATCCAGATATTATAGGATTTTGTGGGCGTACTTTAAAAATATTTTTTTTTGCTACTGTCATTTATACATGAGCAGAATTATATGTGCTTTACTATATCAAACCTAATAGAAATTGTGAGTTTCACTGTCAAAACATATGTTAACAAAGTTTTCTTCTGTTTATACTCTGGTTATGTGTATGTGTATGTGGGTGTATCTAAGCCTGATGTAAACCTAAACATAAACGGGCAGCTTTTTTGAGAGTAATTTGCTCTCAGCATGCATACTGCTCAGCAACTGGCCCATAATGTGTATTCACAAATATCAGTATTGTACTACACCATTGGGCGATCCTTATTTTCTATTACAGAGTTATTTCACCTGAGGAAACAAGAAGTGTTTTATGTAATTAAGGAATTGAGATCATTTGTTATATATGACGTATGTATTTATTAAATTCACAGATTTAACACTTTTTGTATTAATTATATTACATTGATTTGATTTCACAATATAACTAGTACTTTCATCACTGTTCACTATTGCTTATCAGTGTTGGACTGGGGCATGAAGGGCCCACCGGGGGAACTGCAAAGCTAGGGGCCCACCAGAGGGTGTGTGGCCAGCCATCATAGAGGTGAGACTAGACACTAGAGGGGGAGTGGTCAGCCCACGAAGGACAGCTAGCACCATAGTGTAGTATATAAAGAATGCAGTGTGTGTATAAAGAGTACACAGTCTTGACCTGCCCCTTAGATTGGGCAGAACAGTCACCAAAAATCAGGATTGTCCCACTAGACCAGGCTTGGCTAACCTGTGGCACTGCAGGTGTTGTGAAACTACAAGCCCCAGCATGCTTTGCCAATATATTGCAGCTTATTGCTGGAAGGGTATGCTGGGACTTAGTTTCACAACACCTGGAGTGCCACAGGTTAGCCAATCCTGCACTAGACTCACATTTGACAGACTGTCCTACCTGTTCTTGTCACTTTTACCACCTGTGGCTGCTGGTTTCTTTAGTTGTGGCTTGTCTGGATCCTGGAATGTTGGGGGCCCTATTTGGAAAAAATAATGGGTACATTTAGAAAATTCCAACCAGCCCCGGTGTTAAATTAATAGGACCCAAATTTAATACTTAATACATCTATAAATAGATGGTGATGGTGATGATGATGATGATAAATACTTAGCCACCACCTACCACACACACACACTACATTGCCACAAGCCCGCTGTGCCATCATACACTACTGTGCCCCTTAATCGCCATGCTGTGCATCCTTATGATCACACTACTCCCACCATGCTGCTTTTGCTCCCCCCTTCTCCTGGCCCCATTTCATCACCCTGTGCCATTCTGCTTTGGCCCCCCTTCACACTCTCCCACACTGCTTTGGTCCCACATCACACTCTGCCATGCTGACCTGGCCCCCCTTCACACTCTGCCATGCTGACCTGGCCCCCTTCACACTCTGACATGCTGACCTAGCCCCCTTCACGCTCTGACATGCTGACCTGGCCGCCCTTCACACTCTGCCATGCTGATCTGGCCCCCTTCACACTCTGCCATGCTGAACTGTCCCCTTCTCACTCTGCCATGCTGCCTTGGCCCCTTATCCCTCTTTCATCCCTTTGACCATTTCCCTCTTTCATGTCTTTCATTCTTCTCTGCAGTGCTCATTGATCTGTAAAAATAAATAAAAATGACAGGCTGGCTTGGGATCACACTTACCTGTGCAAAGCTCCGGCGTCCTTTCTTCATGCTCCTCTGGGCGGCCGCGGCTGGATTACAGGATCCCCAACTTCTCCTCCCCTGCTGAAACTGAAAAACACACTACCGCACAGGTGCAGAGAGCCGCTTCTGGGCTCTCTGCACCTGCGCGGTAGTGTGATTACACAAAGTCTCGCCGCTGGCAGCGCAACAAGTGTTGATCTGGAGTCATCTGTTCTGTAAGCTCCGTCCTAACAATGGAGGGGGCGGAGCTTCAATGCGTGGGGCCTACCGGTGGTTAGCCCAGGCAGCCCAGTCTGAGGCTGTTGCTTATATAAGCACCTGCCTAAGAGTGATGCTTTGCCAGTTCATTTATATCTCTATGTTCTATACTCACAGCAGTCTTCCTGGTTCCTGTTTATTGACCCTGACCTTGGTCTCTCTCAGTCTGTGTGTGTGTATGTTAGGGAATTTAGACTGCAAGCTCTAATAGGGCAGGGACTGATGTGAGTGAATTCTCTATACAGTGCTGCTGAATTAGTGGCACTATATAAATAGCTGATGATGATGACCCTGGTTTGGACCTTATTACACTGCTCTCTATACTCCCTGACTCCAACTTCTGTTCCTGCCTTTTAACTCACGAAAACGCTAAATAATTATTTCATCTATTCCACCCAACTAAAATGATAACAATGGCGCTTTGTAACTTAAAGGTATACTATCATGAATAAAATGTAAAAATCTAGTGTATTGCCTCCTTTGCCTCAATTTTAGTTGTTTTTTCCTTCTTAATATTGAACTTCCCTCAACTTCTTTATACTCTTTATCTTAAATATACTCATTTATCTGTTGCTTGTATTTCTGCCTGATTTTACTTATCTCCATCTAAGACTCACAACACTGTTTGTATTTTGTTATCTAGTTTACCCCTATCACTATTCTTTTACAATAGCTTATCTGTAATTTTCTATCCAGTCTGTCTTCCATTTCTCCATTATTTTTCACTTCTTCAGCTGGGTACATACTACAGAATTTTCACCCGATTATCGTGCCAGTCACACGATAAAGGACCGTTTATCGTTTAGGTCCAATATTGCATTAGTGTGTACGCTCCAACGATCTACGATCATCATTCCAAAGCACATTGTATAGTTTTATTTGATTTTATAAATGGAATATATAAAAGTTTTTCAGTGCATGAAACACTCTTATATGAAATAAGACATATACAAAATGAAAATAAACACAGTCAATTTGTTTATGCTCTTCTATTGAAAATAGAAAGGTATTGAGCTTTTCAATATACCCTGCTCTTTCCCTGCTTACTGTAGCATATATTCTTCCAGGTTGATTCCCGGCAAGTATACTTGTAATGAAGTCCTTCCCAGGAGAAATTTCTTAGAGGGGTTGAGGATAGTTCCAAAGAGTGTCCCCGCTTCTGCCGCGTCCTCCTCCATCCGCAAATGGAACGCAAACCACCGAGTACTTCCTGTTACTATGGAAGCCTCAAAAGCTCAAAAAACCTGTAAAAAGGTGGCACTATCCGATAGTGGGCAGCACAGTGTCCTAGTGGTTAGCACTTCTGCCTCACAGTGCTGGGGTCATGGGTTCAATTCCCAACCATGGCCTTATCTGTGTGGCGTTTGTATGTTCTCCCTGTGTTTGCGTGGGTTTCCTCCGGGTGCTCCGGTTTCCTCCCACACTCCAAAAACATACTGGTAGGTTAATTGGCTGCTATCAAAAATTGACCCTAGTGTCTGTCTGTGTGTGAGTGTGTGTCTATATTAGGGAATTTAGACTGTAAGCTCCAATGGGGCAGGGACTGATGTGAATGGGTCCTCTGTACAGCGCTGCGAAATTAGTGGCGCTATATAAATAAATGATGATGATGATATCAGGAGGCTGGAATGATCAAAACAAATCTTCTTGGACTGTTTGGTGAGCCCCAACCCTTGGAGATTCAAATCTGATGGACACATAGATGGATTGCCTATATTGATATTAGGATAACCGTGCAGGCAGAGTGAATAGCTTAATCATTAAGGTTAAATATTTAACTTTTCAGTCAAATAAACATTGCTAGGTGAATGGCTCCAGACTGAGGTCCTGCAAAGCAATGTATCTTTAGCAAATATTTTGCTGTGATTCCTAAGGTGTAAATAGACTCATGGAAACTTATTATAGTATATTAAACTGTGTATATTAGAGAAAAACGAGACTTCCACGGAAATATTAAAAAAAAAAATAAATAATAAAATACTAAATCACTTTATAAGTAAACCAGGCCTGCTTGACATTTAATGAAAAGTTACACTGTACAGTTCAGTCTTCTTTACAGCATGCTGAATGGCGCAGATTTTCTCTAGGCCTAGTTCCAGGCTTTGTCTATTTTAATAATGTGGTGTTGCTAATTATCTAATGTCTGAAAAAAAAAACAGCATCAATAGCTGCAAATGTATCTGTTATGAGCCACGGTGGTGCCCAGCCGCCGCGACTCACTCACCTGCGTCCCGGCCGTCGCTATGGCGACCGGGACGTCACTTCCGGCCCTGACCCGGCCGTTGCCGGGGCAACGAGAAGACGCTTCAGCGCTGCGTCCCGGCAATGAGAGGAAGCCGGGCGCAGCGCTCACCATATGTTCTAGCCTGTGGGCTAATTAATGAAGCTTATTAATTATGCTGGGGGCTGTGTCTAATTCAGAGCTAGGCTCTGATTGGTGGCCACTGGTATTTAAGGCAATGAGGTCTGCTGCCTCATTGCCGGTTATAGCTCCTGTGTTCCAGTCTGCTAACCTGCTAGTTCCTGTCCTGTATCCTGATATCTCTACTTGACTCCCCGTGTATGACCCTTGGCTTTGATTTGGACCTTGCTCGTGTTTCCTGTGACCCTGATCTTTGGCCTGTATACCCGTTCTGCTATTTGCCTGTGACCCCTGACCTCAGCTTGTTAATCGATACTGTTGTCTGCTGCCGGCCCTTGACCTCTGCGTGGACCTGACTCCTCTTGCCTGGGTTCTTCCCAGCTGGTACGCACTTCACGACCCTCTGTCAGTCTGCGGCCCAGTCTGTCCCCACCATCAGGGGCTCCAGTGAACACTTGACTGGCAGAGTAGATTCCGGGTTGTGTTGTGCCGGCTGGAGGGGTTCCTAACATTATAACCGGCCCACTCACGGAGACGAGGTTGGAATGGATGCAAGTGGATCCTCACCGTCTCCGGCACAAGCCCTAGCAGCCCATGTTGAGTCCTTATATCAGATGATCCAGGGATTGGCTGAGCGTCTGTCTGTTCAAGAAGAAGCCGCAAAAGTGTCACAACCCACTCCAAGTTCCGTCTGTGAACCTAAGATGAACTTGCCGGATCGCTTCTCTGGAAATAGGTCCCTGTTTCAGAATTTCAGGGAGAGCTGCAAGCTCTATTTCCGATTGAGACCCCGCTCCTCCGGATCAGAGCATCAAAGAGTCGGGATTATCATTTCCCTTCTACAGGGTGACCCCGAGTCCTGGGCGTTTTCCTTGCCGCAGACCAGTCCTGCCATGCAGTCAGTAGACGCTTTCTTCGAGGCGTTAGGTCTACTATATGACGACCCGGACCGTACTGCCTCCGCTGAAACTCATCTACGGGCCTTGAAACAAGGCCGGCGCTCGGCAGAGGAATACTGCGCTGAATTCCGTAGATGGTCACCTGATAGTGGATGGAATGATCCTGCCTTGCGGAGTCAGTTCCATCTTGGCCTGTCGGAACAGGTCAAAGACTCTTTGGTGCAGTACCCATCTCCTACCTCTCTGGAGGATCTGATGCACCTCTCCATTAAAATCGACAGGAGATTTAAAGAGCGGAAAATCGAAAAGGAGACATCATCACCCTCTCTCCCCTGAGGAAAAAGACAAGAGAAGATCACAGGGCCTATGTCTCTATTGCGGCACAAAAGGCCACTTCTCCCGTTCCTGCCCGAATAAGCCGGGAAAAGAGCATGCCTAGGGAACGAGGGGAAAGTTCACCTAGGTCTGCAGATTGTCTCCCCGAAAAACGCCGTATTGATCCCTGCACAGCTCATGTTTAGTGCTCGTTCAATGGACCTGTCCGCCTTCGTTGATAGTGGAGCTGCAGGCAACTTCCTGGACATCGGGTTCGCCCGCGCTGCTAAAATTCCGATGGTAAAACTCAAGTCCGCTATTACTGTCTGTGGATTAGATGGAGGTCCGTTGCCTGGTGGCAAGATTTCCTGGGAGACCTCGCCACTACAATTAAAAATCGGAGCTCTCCATTCAGAGTCAATAACCTTCCTTCTAATCGATTGTTCATCAGTTCCCTTGATCTTGGGCCACCCATGGCTTTCCCGTCATAACCCTGTCATGGACTGGGTAAAAGGAGAAATTGTCCAGTGGAGCTCTTACTGTACACAGTCCTGCTTGTCACTGCCCCTGCGGGTTATTCAGTCTATTCCGGAGCAGCTTCCCTCACAATATCATGAGTTCTGGGATGTGTTCTCCAAGAAAGCTGCTGACACCTTACCACCTCACCGTGACTTTGACTGTGCCATCGAGCTTATTCCTGGTTCCAAGTTGCCTAAGGGTCGCCTGTACTCTCTCTCTGGTCCGGAGACCAAGTCCATGCAGGAATACATTGAAGAAAATCTGGAGAAGGGCTTCATCAGGCCATCTAAATCTCCCGTAGGAGCAGGATGCTTCTTTGTATCCAAAAAGGACGGAGGACTAAGACCCTGTATTGATTACCGGGGATTGAATCTTATTACAATCAAGAATACCTATCCCCTTCCGCTCATCTCCGTATTATTTGATCAGCTGAGAGGTGCTACTGTCTTCTCAAAAATCGATCTTCGTGGAGCGTATAACCTCATCCGTATCAAGGAGGGAGACGAGTGGAAGACGGCATTCAATACACACTCTGGCCATTATGAATACTTGGTTATGCCGTTCGGTCTTAGCAATGCATCTGCAGTATTCCAAGACTTAATCAATGAGGTTCTTCGGGACTTTCTTGGTAGTTTCGTGGTCGTCTATTTAGATGATATCCTCATCTATTCCAGATCTCTGTCTGTACATCAGAATCACGTTAAACAAGTTCTACGAAGACTGCGAGAGAACCACCTTTACGCCAAACTAGAAAAGTGTGAGTTCGAGGTGCAGAAAGTATCCTTTTTAGGTTACATAATCTCTTCTGAGGGATTCTCCATGGATCCAACTAAGGTTCAGGCTATTCTAGATTGGGTGCAACCAAACAACCTTAAGGCGGTGCAGAGGTTTCTGGGCTTCTCCAATTATTATAGAAGGTTCATTCCAGGTTTTGCGGACATCGTGGCTCCCATTGTGGCCCTAACCCGTAAAGGAATGGATCCAACTAATTGGTCGCCTCAAGCAGTAGCCTCATTCGAAAGCCTGAAAAAAGCCTTTGTCTCCGCTCAGGTCCTTAGACACCCGGATCCAGCTAAATCATTTGTTCTTGAAGTCGACGCCTCTGACGTCGGTGCTGGGGCTATACTATCACAGAAGGACCCTCATACTAATCGTCTACACCCGTGTGCCTATTTCTCCCGTCAGTTCTCTTCAGCAGAAGCCAACTATGATGTCGGGAATAGGGAACTGTTGGCAATCAAATGGGCCTTTGAGGAGTGGCGACATTGGCTGGAGGGTGCTCCACATCAGATCTCTGTCATTACCGACCACAAGAACTTGCAATATATACAATCGGCCAAACGTCTAAATCCCAGACAGGCCCGTTGGTCGTTATTCTTTACCCGGTTCAATTTCCTGATCACCTATCGACCGGGTTCCAAAAATGTCCGGGCAGATGCTCTGTCCAGAAGTTTCTTGGCTCACCACGTTCCAGTTTCGAACCCAGAGCCTATTATTTCTCCTTCCATAATCCATGTTGGATTAACCCAAGATCTGAGTATCACACTTCAGAGATTCCAGAAATTAGCCCCTGATACTACTCCGGAACAACGTCTTTTTGTTCCAGTCCATCTAAGGAAGGCGGTTCTTGCAGAGGCGCATAATAGTAGGTCTGCTGGACACCCTGGAGTTTATAAGTCGCTGGAGATCCTTTCCCGTACGGTCTGGTGGCCATCCTTGTCCGCTGACGTCAAGAGTCATGTCCTCTCGTGTGAAATTTGTGCCAGGAACAAAGTCCCCAGGACTCGCCCGGTGGGTCAATTGCTTCCATTGCCCATTCCTGCAAAACCTTGGACACATTTGTCCATGGATTTTATTGTTGATTTGCCACCTTCTGCAGGACATAATACTATTTGGGTTGTGGTGGACCGTTTCAGTAAAATGGCACATTTCATCCCATTAACCAGGCTTCCTACAGCTCGAGATCTGGCCATTCTCTTCATACAACATGTTTTCCGGCTCCATGGACTTCCTTCCGATATTGTTTCTGATCGTGGTTCACAATTCATAGCACAATTCTGGAAATCCTTCTGCACCCTCCTCGGAATCCGGATCAGTCTGTCATCTGCATACCACCCTCAGTCTAACGGGCAAACTGAAAGGGTTAACCAAGCACTTGAACAGTTCCTCCGATGTTATTCCTCAGAATTCCATGACAACTGGTCATCTTTGCTGCCTTGGGCAGAGTTTGCCTACAATAACTCATCTCACTCATCTACTCAAACTTCCCCGTTCTACTGTAACTTCGGTTTCCATCCCAGGTCTAATTCTCTGTACTCTCTCAAATCTGCTGGTATTCCGGAGATTCATTCCACAGCTGCTGATCTGAAAGTAATTTGGGGGAAAGTTCAGTCCTCCTTGAAAAAATCCTCATTGTCGGCCAAAAAAATTTCGGATCGCCACCGTACCACCTGCCCATTCAAAGTGGGCCAGAAAGTATGGCTATCAACTAGAAATCTTAGGCTCAGACAGCCTTGTAAAAAACTAGGGCCTAAATTTATTGGGCCGTTCATGATTACCAAACAGATCAATGCGGTAGCTTTTAGATTGAAGATTCCTAGTTCACTAAAAATTCCGAACACATTTCATTGTTCATTGTTGAAGCCGGTATTGTATCCTAGCCAATCCTCAACTGTGCCCGGGGGAAGTTCGAGTAAGCCACTAAGATATGTGGTTCAAAGGATTTTAGATTCCAAAAAAGTGCAAGGACAGGTGCACTTCCTGGTGCAGTGGAGGAACCGCGGGTTAGAAGAACGATCTTGGGTTCCGCGAAGACAACTCCATGCCCCTAAACAATTGAAGGAATTCTTCAGGAGGTTCCCAAGAAAACCTGGATGTCGGGGTCCCTCGACCCCTCCTCAAAGGGGGGGTACTGTTATGAGCCGCGGCGGTGCCCAGCCGCCGCGACTCACTCACCTGCGTCCCGGCCGTCGCTATGGCGACCGGGACGTCACTTCCGGCCCTGACCCGGCCGGGGCAACGAGAAGACGCTTCAGCGCTGCGTCCCGGCAATGAGAGGAAGCCGGGCGCAGCGCTCACCATATGTTATAGCCTGTGGGCTAATTAATGAAGCCTATTAATTATGCTGGGGGCTGTGTCTAATTCAGAGCTAGGCTCTGATTGGTGGCCACTGGTATTTAAGGCAATGAGGTCTGCTGCCTCATTGCCGGTTATAGCTCCTGTGTTCCAGTCTGCTAACCTGCTAGTTCCTGTCCTGTATCCTGATATCTCTACTTGACTCCCCGTGTATGACCCTTGGCTTTGATTTGGACCTTGCTCGTGTTTCCTGTGACCCTGATCTTTGGCCTGTATACCCGTTCTGCTATTTGCCTGTGACCCCTGACCTCAGCTTGTTAATCGATACTGTTGTCTGCTGCCGGCCCTTGACCTCTGCGTGGACCTGACTCCTCTTGCCTGGGTTCTCCTCAGCTGGTACGCACTTCACGACCCTCTGTCAGTCTGCGGCCCAGTCTGTCCCCACCATCAGGGGCTCCAGTGAACACCTGACTGACAGAGTAGATTCCGGGTTGTGTTGTGCCGGCTGGAGGGGTTCCTAACAGTATCAATATGATAAAATAATCTTACCATGTAGGATTTTACAGTTTTCAAGAGAGAGAGAGAGAGGCAAGTGTGTTTTATGATAAAAACAAAAGTATCCATTAAAGCAGGGATTCTATATAAAACTATAAATGTTTAAACTATACATATAACACATTTCTAAAACTGAAAGGTTTATCTTGTTAAACATTTTGTTTTGTTTAAATAAATCTGTTAACCAATGGTTAATATGCAATCCCACAAATGATTGGCAGAAAGAGAACCATAAATACCACTACCAATATCCATTATTTTAAATGACACACTTAATTTAGACTCAATAGTGTAAATTGTTCAGTATTTTTCAACTCATAGTTAATGCTAAATAAATGTGGTATTGGGCTGGGATGTGCAGGGTCCACCGATAAATCTACTATGCAGGGCTCCTTGAACTGTGAAAAATACTATATTGTACTGGTACTGACTTTTTAAATATTTGCATTGTATCATGTGCATTAAGGCCTGACAGACAATTATCTGGGAATTGTAATACCATGTCCAACTTGACATGTCCTTGTGTATAAGAAAGCTGCATGGCATTGACTCCTTTGACATACATATAATCTACAGAAAGTTGACAATAATTTGCCCTATTAGCTCTTTTTTCCTATAATAAATGATTAAAAAGTAAATGTTTTACCTATTTGGTGACTGCAGGGCAGTGTACCCATCAGTTACTATGGTGATAATATAGTGATATGTTAACTAGGTGGAAGTTGTCTGACTTTATTTTGTACAGTTGCCAACACTTTACAATGATTCTCAAGGTGTAGCACTGTCAGGGCAGGGCTAGCAAATTTTAGCCCATGGGAAGGGCGGTAAGACTCAACTCAGCAGCCTATTAGGAAAAGGAAAAAAAAAATGCAGGTGGCCCAGTGACTCAGCCCAAAGTAGCCCTATAGGACCGGTCCAGAGGGCAGATGCCCCCCTGCCCATCCTGCTCCTGAGCACTGTCTAGGTAGAATGTGGTACACCATTATCCCTATCATGATATGTTTACTGTAGTTGCTTATAATGACAAGCGAAGCCATAAACTAAACAGCCTTAAATGCAGAGGATAGGGTTAATGTCTGACAGGGACACAGTCCTCGTTAAGCCCACAATTGATTCCAATTTATAGGCTCTAACAGGATCTGTTTAAGCCTCTTCCTAGCTGGAAGTCATGGAGACTCCATGAGAGCAGGCTCAGTATCTCATTTCAGCAATTGCATAACTTTTCATTATATTGTCATCTTTCACTCATTCATTTCCTACCTTTTTTTCTTTTCAGTGTCTCCTTAATCTCTGCGTTTCTTTCCTCTCCCTTTTTTCCTCCTCTTTTCCACTTTCTTGTCCCTCTTTGCCACCTGTGATTGTTCCCTCATTGTACCCCAAAAAATGTCTCGTCCTAGCAGATCCTCACCCCCTCCCGTCCATTACTCCATCTCCGGCCACAATCTTTCTCCCTCACCCCTTCCTCTCACCCCCTCTCAACCTTCTATCCCCCCTACCATTCCACCTGTGCAAACAGCACCTCCTAATTGTGCTTCTACAAATTTGCTGTTTAGTAAGAACTATGGGGTAACTAATTTCCAGTTCAAAGGTGGTCCACGCCACCATCTGACCAAAGAGGAGCGATGGCGCAGAATAACAAACAAGTTGTGTCTCTACTGTGCCAGCAATGCACACTTCTTACAGGACTGTCCTATCCGTAGACCACGACATCCTATGCAGCAGTCTTCAGTGTGCTCCTCTCCAGACCCTGGATTTGTAAGCACTTCACCTTCTGTTGCTATATTAGAACCTGATCTGTTCCCTGGGATGGAGCCTAATCAGCCGGCTCCAGTTGCTACCTGTCCTGTGGTGCCAGCTCCAGTTGCCACCTGTCCTGTGGTGCCAGCTCCAGTTGCCACCTGTCCTGTGGTGCCAGCTCCAGTTGCCACCTGTCCTGTGGCGCCAGCTCCAGCCGCCTGTCCTGAGGCGCCAGCTCCAGCCGCCTGTACTGAGGCGCCAGCTCTAGCCTCTATCTCCTGTTGCGAGGTCCCAGCCTCTGTCTCCTGTTGCGAGGTCCCAGCCTCTGTCTCCTGTTGCAAGGTCCCAGTCTCTGTCTCCTGTTGCGAGGTCCCAGCCTCTGTCTCCTGTTGCGAGGTCCCAGCCTCTGTCTCCTGTTGTGAGGTCCCAGTCTCTGTCTCCTGTTGCGAGGTCCCAGCCTCTGTCTCCTGTTGCGAGGTCCCAGCCTCTGTCTCCTGTTGCGAGGTCCCAGCCTCTGTCTCCTGTTGCGAGGTCCCAGCCTCTGTCTCCTGTTGGGAGGTCCCAGCCTCTGTCTCCTGTTGCGAGGTCCCAGCCTCTGTCTCCTGTTGCGAGGTCCCAGCCTCTGCCTCTTGCTCCGAGGAGTCATCATCTGCCTCCAGCTCTGAGTCTGCTGCCACTGTGTCCGGTCCTGAGTCTGCTGCCACTGTGCCCGGTCCTGAGTCTGCTGCCACTGTGTCCGGTCCTGAGACTGCTGCCACTGTGTCCGGTCCTGAGTCTGCTGCCGCTGCCTCTGCACCCGAGTCTCCTGCCACCATGCTGCCTGGTCCTGAGTCTCTCGCCACCGCGTTTCCCAGTTCCGAGTCTTCAGCTGCTGTCTCCAGTTCCGAGTCTTCAGCCGCTGTCTCCAGTTCCGAGTCTTCAGCCGCTGTCTCCAGTTCCGAGTCTTCAGCCACTGTCTCCAGTTCCGAGTCTTCAGCCGCTGTCTCCAGTTCCGAGTCTTCAGCCGCTGTCTCTCTTCCTGAGCTCCAGTCTGCTCCAGTAGGGGCGCCTCCCTTGAAGCCTGCTCCAGAGGGGGCGCTGCCCTTAAAGCCTGCTCCAGAACAGTTTCCAGTCCATGCGGTTCAGCCCAAGTTGCCTGTCCATGCGGTTCAGCCCGAGTTATCTGTCCATGCGTTTCAGCCTGAGTTGCCTGTCCATGCGGTTCAGCCCGAGTTGTCTGTCCATGCGGTTCAGCTCGAGTTTCCTGTCCATGCGGTTCAGCTCGAGTTGCCTGTCCATGCGGTTCAGCTCGAGTTGCCTGTCTATGCGGTTTAGCCCGAGTTGCCTGTCCATGCGGTTCAGCCCGAGTTGCCTGTCCATGCGGTTCAGCCCGAGTTGCCTGTTCATGCGGTTCAGCCCGAGTTACCACTTGGTGCTGTCTGCCCCGTGGCTTCTCAAAGTGCTGTCTGCCCCATGGCTACTCAAAGTGCTGTCTGCCCGTGGCTTCTCAAAGTGCTGTCTGCCCCATGGCTTCTCACAGTTCTGTCCCTGCCAAGCCGGCCGCCCAGTCCGGGCCTGCTGCCAAGCCTGCCGCCCAGTCCGGGCCTGCTGCCAAGCCTGCCGCCCAGTCCGGGCCTGCTGCCAAGCCTGCCGCCCAGTCCGGGCCTGCTGCCAAGTCTGCCGTCCTGTCCGGGCTTGCTGCCAAGTCCGAATCATCCGTTGCCAAGGGTGCCAAGTCTGAGCTGTCACCTACCTTTGAGGGGCATCTTTCTCAATTTAGTGCTCTACTGAGGTTTTGTGCTTCTTATTTCCCCTCAGTACCTAGCCTTGTCAGTGACCCAAAGAGTCAAGTTTTGTTTTTGTTAACACATTTTAGAGGAGAGGCTATGGAATGGGCAAACCCTTTTGTTAAGTCTGATCACCCCATCCTATCTGACTTACAACTATTTGTTAAGGCAGTGATCAACAAGTTTTCACCACCACCTCACGCTATGCCATCTTGCGGGGCCTCAGCATTATAAGCAGTACCACCCACCTCACCTGGTCAAGAGATACCTTTGTAACTCTAAGGAAGTCCCGTAAAAGGGGAGGACGTAAAAAGAAAGGAGGTTCTGCAGTGTTTCAACTTCCATCTGGCATGGTCTCCTTTGCCTCTCTGCCCATTGACGAGGACTTTTCTGCCGGGCCCCCCATTCTGGACTATGATTCCGATGAATTCAGACATTTTTGGTAATCGGGCGTCTGGAATCCGCCCTAGGAGGGGGGTACTGTCAGGATCTGCCTGCAAGGTTATGCATTACATGCTACTCTGCCTGGCAGCTCCTGCCTTTTGACTTTATTAGTGTGTATTTGCAGCAGTACCTCTGATCACCAGAGGTGCTGCTATCTTGCCTTTCATTTTTGCATTAGGGGTTAACACTTTCTCCAATTATCCCATGCACCTGGGTGTGTTCTCATTTTCCTTATATATACCTGTCACTCCCAGCACACATGGTTGGTTATTGATGTTACACCCTGTGGTTTTTTTCTCCTGCTTTGCTCCTGTGATTATGCTGCATTGGGATCTCAACATACATTCTGCTGACCTGTTTTCATCTGTGAACCTGGTACTTTTCTGTGCATCTCCCTGTACTTGCTGCCTGGAATCTTTCCACACCTCCCGTTTACCTGCAACTGTGTATACCTGGTAATTTCTACAAGACCATTATTACATCATCTCCTTACAATTTCTTCAGCAATAAACTTGTATGTTTTTCACCTTATTCATGGTTCCTCAGCTGTATTTCTACATTGATTCGTGACAGGTTCGGCCTGGCTCAAACACAACACCAGAGGTCAGCAACACAAGGTTTCCAGCACAGGGGAGGCAAAGTACTACCCAAAACATGAGAAACAGATGCTTTGCCTACAATAGTGGAGTGTGCACCCGCAGGGTGAACTTTCGCAATATACACGTCTGCTCTCGTGGTCCTCACTCAGCAGAGGATTGTTCCGGTCCCACCACCACTTCTGGTAGGGGACGCAGAGGCCCTCCCACCACTTCTTTAGGTCCGCTTCCCTATTTGAGCTGAATCGTTGGTTTGCGCTCTCTCCAAAGCCGGAATTAGTTTATTTTCTACGGGATGGCTTTCAGTTCAGTTTCAAACTTCCAGTTAATAGAGAAGTTAAGGTTCACTGTGTATGGAATTTACGATCAGCACTTGAATTACCGGAAATATGGTGCCAAAGTGCGCAAAGAAGTTAATTTAGGTCGGATGTCCCTTTCCATCCATACCAGGATTAGTAATTTTCCCAATGGGAGTTGTCCCTAAAAAAAGAGGCCGGGAAGTATAGATTTATCTAACATTTGTCCCACCCATTAGGTTGTTCTGTAAATGATGCCATTGATACTAGACATAGCTCCGTTTCATACCAATCATTTAAGACAGCTCTTAGTATAGTGCAATTCTTTGGAAAAGGCACATTGCTTGCTAAATTAGAATCTGCCTTTCATCTCCTTCCACTGCATCCAGACTTTTTTGATTCATGGAGTTTCGGCTGCCTGACGGGTATTACATAGACCTATGTCTCCCTCTAGGTTGTTCAGTCTCTTGTGTATTTTTTGAGAACTTCAGCTCCTTCTGCACTGGTGTATCCAGACAGGAAAAGGTCATGGAGGTATAGCTCATTACCTCGATGACTTCTTGTTTATAGGCCCGGATGATTCTTCAATATGTCAAGACGCACTTAAATCAGCTCAAGATCTTTTCAATGTACTGGGTGAGCTGATAGCATGGAATAAGACAGAAGGACCAAAGACATGTCTCTCTTTCTTAGGCATCGAAATAGATTCCATTGCCAGCTGTTGACGCCTACCCGTAGATTAGATAAACTTTGCACCACGATAGAGCAGTGTTTATCCTCTCACAAGCTTCCCCTCCGCAGGATACAGGCCATGTTGGGCTTATTGAATTTCGTGTGTCGGGTGATGCCTATGGGTCAAGTGTTCTGCAGGAAACTTCAGTTGACCACCGCGGGTTATACACGTCTATGTATAATTTCAAAAAGGTATCACTGAATCATCAGTGACAGTGTTGTTAGCCAGTATATCCTTTACGGCCCGCCCGTCTGTTAGGTAAGAGCGATCTGACAAAACATTTCTTAATTACCAAGGCACTTAGGGTATGGAGAAAGTTGCAACCCTGAGAAGCAGATTTCAGGTGCCCTGTGTTCTTAGCGGAAGCTAATAAAAAGCACTTTTGCAGGTTGCCCATGATGAATACGAGAAAATTTTATTTAGTACCACATATTCTTTAGCCTATTCTGGTGCCTTCCGCATTAGCGAGCTAGTGTCTCCATCACAACACTTAGTAGGTAATTGAATCCTCGCTAGGTATGTTAACATTTCAGTTTCCCAGGTTTCCTGTAGAATTCGCAGATTAAAAATGGACCAACTGGGCAGAGGACACTGGATTACACTGCAGTCTCGCAACGATAAAGTGATATGCCCTTTGACATAATGCACACGTTTTTCTGACTTACGCCAACCGATTAGTAGCCCCTGGTTGGTACATGCTGAAGGAACGTTGATGACAATATTTCAATTTAATGCCCTGTTCAAAAAAGCCCTATCACATGTGGGTCTAGACCCAGCTTTGTTCGATCCCGACTCCTTCAGGATTGATGCGGCTACCGCCGCGGCCGTGTCGGGGGCTTCAAAGAGTGTATTAAGTCCCTGGGGCGCTGGTCATCCTATGTAGTGTGTGGTCCCATATAGTGTGGTTATGTCACATAGGGAGTGAGTCATGCTCCTCCCCTGTAACACATTCCATTGTCACCTGTGTAGTAACATGTAATCTTCTTGGATTGTCTTCCAAGAGGCCAGACAGCATATGCTATCCATATGTGTCCAATTGCAAATAACTGTTCCATTCATCCTTTTCTTCCAGTCTCAATTCCCCCGGATTCCCTCAACCTCACGTTTCTCTCATCCTTTGCTTCCAGGAACACTGCTTTGGTTTTTGTCCTATTTTGGTCATCTTGGAAGCACAGGCACCTGTAATATTTGTCTGGTCCAAAGGATGTTACAAAGGCAGGTATAGGGTCCCAGGTAGCTCTTAAAGTATCAGATAATTCTGTTAATGACTCCCTTTTAACTTGAGCAGTTGCACTGGCCTCAAGGTAGATCTATGCTGCAAATTATGCATGCTGCACATGAAGGGTAGTGCATAAAAAACATATATAATTCCTAATAAAAGCATGATGTATATAACAATTTCAGAGCAATATTAATTACAAGAACCAAAATATGTATTGCAGATACAATTTATTGAAATGTATTAAAATATAATAAAGCATTGTTTAAAATACTGAAATTTAACTGAGAACTATTACATTATTATTTTTTAAAAAACATTTTATAATCCTTTGTACAAGTGTATAAACAAGTACATACATTAAATTCATGGCTGTACAACAATTAAAGATGGATTAATTTATCAAGTCTAGGTCTGAAAATGTTTTTGATGTCTATAAATAAAGTGGGATGTAAAGGGTTTGGTTGTGGTCACTTCAGGATGAAAAAGTAGATGTAGATGGGGCTGCTCATTATAAGGTAACCAGGGTTCCCAGACTAGTTTGAATTTAGGTGTATTTTTATTCCGGTCAGACATATTATGGAGGGAGGTAGGGTCTGTTTCCAGGCCAAGTTGCATCTAGCTGTTTTAAGGATATAGAAATCAAGTTTATTGATGAGTTTTTCTTAGCTTCATAATGGTAAGCCAAGTAAATAGTGCCAGGGTATTCTGTGGAGCCTAGGCCCTTCTCAATTTGACCCAGCTTCAGTCTTAGGACATGACCAGCATATGAAGGAAAGAACCTACTTGTACACACCTGTTCTAGCATTGTGAACAGTAGAAAGTAGGCACCAAATTACATTTATAATACATTTTACAGATCACAGGGTAAATGTATTAACCTCCGGATTGTTGAACTCCCGCGAGTTCGCCGCCTTCAGTGCTTAAATTTAAAGCGGCGCTGCCTTGTAAAGGGAAGTTTCCCTTTACAAGGCAGCGCCGCTTTAAATTTAAGCGCTGAAGATGGCTGTCACTCACCGGACCGTGAGTGCCTCTACGCTGGTGCGTGGCTCCCTAGCCTTCCTGCCGGCACCTATCTTGAACCGCGGCCGTCCGCCATCCTGATGGACTGCGCATGCGCAGCACCCAAGAACTCTTGTGACTGTTGCTTTTAATCTAATTGGTTGATCAGGCAACTCTCCCTATTTAAGGCACCTGTGCTCATTACCTCATTGCCTGATCTTGAGTCTCCTTCCCTGTGAATCTCTGAAGGTGTCTCCTGTGTTCTACTAGTGTCTTCAGTTTCCTGCTGATTCCTGTTCTACTCATCGCTGGTCTCCATACCCGCTACTGTCTCCTGTGTACTACTAGTGTCTTCAGTTCCTGTGGATTCCCTGTGCTACTCATCGCTGGTTTCCATACCTGCTACAGTCTCCTGTTTTCTGCCTGTGTCCTCAGCTGAACTCTGATTACCGGATCTACTTACCTGTGGCTCCTACACTCGTCTCTGCCGTTCAGCGTCTCTGCAGTCCCTGCATCTTCCTGTGGACAGACTGTTCTACTGAATAGCAGTATGCCTATCTGTTATTGACTTTCTACGTTTACTCTGCATATCCGCTAGGACAAGTTTCCACTCTCAGCAGCGGTATCCATACCCGCTATAGACTGTTATTGTTACGCTGCATATCTGTTTGGAATTAACCGTACTACTCAGTCGTTATATGCATAATTGTGATTGACTATCCTTTATTGGCCTGCATATCTGTGCTGAGCAAGTCTCTACCAAGCAGCGCCACATACCGTTATAGACTTTGCTGGATACGCTGCATATCTATTGGGATCAAGTTCCTCTGTGCTCTCAGTGTCTGCATCCTATTATCCTTTGTATGCCTCCACTCATCAACACCTGCACCTGGACAAGTCTTCTCAACATAAGCAGTGGTACAACTTGCTGAACGCAGACCACTGACTTCCCCGCTACCTACCTGCACCTGGACAAGTCTTCTCACCATAAGCAGTGGTACAACTTGCTGTACGCAGACCACTGACTTCCCCGCTACCTACCTGCACCTGGAAAAGTCTTCTCACCATAAGCAGTGGTACAACTTGCTGTACGCAGACCACTGACTTCCCCGCTACCTACCTGCACCTGGACAAGTCTTCTCACCATAGCAGTGGTACAACTTGCTGTACGCAGACCACTGACTTCCCTACTACCTCCCTGCATCTGCTCACGTCCATCCTGATCTCCGTGTTCAAATCTGCCTTTCCACAATATCAGTTAGTCGCTGATTCACTGACCAAGATTGCTGCAAGTCACTGACTTTCCTATTCTTTATTGGCATTCTCTCTCCATCTGCTGTGATATATGTTCCGCTAGTCACCCTGCTACCAGAGGACCGTTGTGTTAACTTCACTACTCAGGAAAGCCCAGTCATCTGGTGAATTCCTGGGCAAGACTCCTAGTGCCCGTGACAGTAAGATCAGGCCATGACAGACCCAGGATCGGAACCAACAGCTAAAGAGATGCTGCAGTATCTGGTCACCCGAATCGAACAACAAGATGTTCGCCAACAACAGTTGTTGCAATATTGTCAGGCTTTAGCATCCCAAGGAACCCCTGTGCAAAATGTAGCAGCTACCGTTGATCTTCCAGTATCTCCATCTCCTTCCCCAGTGCCATCCCAGGTGTCCATCGCTTCCACGCTACACCTGCCTACTCCTTCTAAATATGATGGAGATCCCAAAACTTGTAGGGGCTTTCTTAACCAATGCTCCGTTCATTTTGAACTTCAACCTCATAACTTCTCTACTCATCGTTCCAAAGTGGCCTACCTCATCTCTTTGTTTTCCGGACAGGCTCTCGCATGGGCCTCCCCTCTGTGGGAAAGAAATGACCCTTTATTGCAAGATAGTGCCATGTTTATTTCTACGTTTCAAAGTATTTTTGACGAACCTGGCCGTGTTATCTCTGCAGCTTCCAGTATCCTCCGACTACGCCAAGGATCTCGGAATGTCATTCAATGTCGGATACTTGCCTCTGAACTTCAGTGGAACACTGAGGCATTGATCGCCGCCTTCTGGCAGGGGCTTTCCGATAAAATTAAAGACGCACTGACCTCTCAACAATTACCCTCCTCCTTGGATGATTTGATTTCCCTTTGCCATCGTGTAGACATGAGATTTCTTGAGAGAGATTCCGAGAGAGTAACTTCCTGCAAAGCGCCTCTTCGCTCAGTATCTCAAGTTCGTCATTCTCCACCTCCAGTAGAACCTATGGAGGTAGGTCGCTCTAAACTAACATCAGAGGAGAGAGAACGAAGAGTGAAAAATAGACTCTGTATCTATTGCGCTGACTCTACTCACATGCTGAACTCATGTCCTAGGAAGTCAGGAAATGCCAGGCCCTAACCAGTTCTGGAGAGGTAAGGTTAGGGTCCCTGGAGTCCTCTCCATGTTCTACGAATGTGAAAGTTTGTGCTTTTGATGTCACTGTTTCCTTTGCTACCAAATCCTTTGTCTCTCAAGCACTTATAGATTCTGGAGCTGCCGGAAATTTTATCTCTAGTTCCCTAGTGAATCAATGGTCTCTACCAGTGATTTCCTTAAAGGTACCCATTGCCGTTACTGCTATCGATGGGTCACGTATAATTAATGGTCTCATTACTCAAAGTACGTCTCCACTGACTCTTCAAATTGGAGCCTTACACCAGGAAAAAATTTCTTTACTGATCCTTCCTGTTACTACCAGTCCCATCGTACTAGGCCTGCCATGGCTTCAACTTCATTCCCCTCAGATTGACTGGAACACTCCTCAAGTCTCTTCCTGGGGTCCCGAATGTCATCATCGTTGTCTCTCTCAAGTTGTTCCGCTCAAAATACAGCAGTCTTCCATTTCACTGTGTCCTCCGGGTCTCCCCCCACAGTATGCTTCCTTTGCGGATGTGTTCGATAAGGTTCAATCAGAACGCCTTCCTCCTCATCGGGCATGGGATTGTCCGATTGATTTACAACCTGGCAAGAATCCTCCTAGGGGCTGTGTGTATCCACTTTCATTACCTGAGACTCAAGCTACATCTGAGTATATTAAGGAGAACCTCCAGCGAGGATTTATCCGACCTTCTACCTCCCCCGCTGGAGCGGGGTTCTTTTTCGTAAAGAAGAAAGATGGATCATTACGTCCCTGTATAGATTTTCGTGGACTCAATGACATTACCATCAAAAATCGGTATCCTATTCCATTAATTACCGAGCTCTTCGATCGCATTAAGGGAGCCCGGATCTTTACCAAGTTGGATCTTCGAGGTGCCTATAATTTAATCCGGATCAAGTCCGGAGACGAATGGAAGACAGCTTTTAACACCAGGGATGGCCATTATGAATATCTTGTTATGCCCTTCGGGTTGTGTAACGCCCCCGCTGTCTTCCAGGTTTTCGTGAATGAGATCTTCCGGGACTTGCTGTATGTCTGTGTCGTCGTCTATCTGGACGACATATTAATTTTTTCCCAGGATCTGCCCCCTCATCATCAACATGTGGCAGAGGTCCTTTCCAGACTCCGAAGAAATTCTTTATTTTGCAAATTAGAGAAATGTTCATTCGAGTTATCCCAGATTCCATTCCTGGGATATATTGTGTCCGGAGTCGGTCTTAAGATGGATCCAGAAAAGGTGAACGCTGTATTACGTTGGCCCCAGCCAACTACTCTCCGAGCAATCCAACCATTTTTAGGTTTTGCGAATTATTACAGACGCTTCATTCAAGGTTTTTCGTCCATTGCCTCTCCTATAGTGGCCTTGACCCGCAAGGGGGCTAACACTAAGCTATGGTCCTCCGAGGCTCTTCAAGCTTTCCAGTCTCTCAAAGAGTCCTTCTCTTCCGCTCCTGTTCTTCGACAGCCTGATGTGACGCTTCCCTTCTTCCTAGAGGTAGACGCCTCTAATGTTGGCTTAGGGGCCATATTATCCCAAAGATCGGAGCAACAAAAATTCCATCCTTGTGCCTTTTATTCCCGAGGTCTTCTACCCGCGGAGAGGAATAATACCATCGGGGACAAGGAGTTTTTGGCCATAAAAGCAGCATTAGAGGAGTGGAGATATCTACTGGAGGGAGCTCATCATCCTGTAACCATTTTTACGGATCACAAAAACCTGTAATATCTACAGTCAGCTCAATGTTTGAATCCCCGTCAAGCAAGATGGTCTCTTTTCTTTTCCCGTTTTGAACTTATTATAACCTTCAAACCGGCTTCCAAAAATAAAAAAGCAGACGCCCTGTCTCGGGCATTCGTGACGTCCTCAGACGTTGAAGATGGTCCTAACCATTCTATATTAGACCCCAAGTGTGTGACTCTGGCCACTTCGTCCACCAAGGTGCTACCATTTGGGAGAACCCTCGTGCCACCATATCTTAGGAGGAAAATTTTGTCTTGGTTTCATTCTTCACGTTTTTCTGGACATTCGGGTGAACGCAAGACCTTAGAAATCCTTTCTCGAAGCTACTGGTGGCCTTCTATGAGGAAAGACGTCAAAGACTTTGTAGCCGCTTGTGAGCTGTGTTCCCAGCTTAAAACTCCCCGCAGAACACGAGTGGGATTACTGCAACCACTACCCATTCCTTCCAAACCTTGGACCCATATTAGTATGGACTTTGTCATCGATCTTCCTCCAAGTAAAAAGTGTAATACCATCTGGGTAGTGGTGGATCGATTTTCGAAAATGGCACATTTCGTTCCTTTGACCGTTTTACCTTCTTCATCTACTCTGGCTGATCATTTCATCAAAGAGATTTTCCGAATTCATGATTGTCCTTCTGAGATTGTTTGAGATAGGGGAGTGCAATTCGTTTCCAGATTCTGGCGAGCCCTCTGTAAAACCTTGGGTATTCGATTATCACTCTCATCTTCCTACCATCCTCAATCAAACAGACAGACCGAGAGAGTCAATCAAGATCTTGAAACTTTCATTAGGATGTTCTCCTCAGCCAACCAGACAACTGGGTAGATTTGCTCCCATGGGCTGAATTCGCCCATAACAACATGTATCACGAGTCATCTTCAAGAAGTCCATTCTTTGTGGTTTACGGTCACCATCCGTCTTTCCCGGAATTTCCTGACCTCCCTCCCACCCAAGTTCCTGCTGTGGAGACTGTTTGTCAGACCTTCAAAGATATCTGGTCTCAGGTTAAAACCTGTTTAAAGAAGACTTCTGCCAGATACAAGTCCTTTGCGGATAAAAAGAGGCGGGCTATTCCACCACTTAAGATTGGAGATCGTGTCTGGCTTTCTACCAAAAATATTCGCTTGAAGGTTCCATCTATGAAGTTCGCTCCTCGTTTCATTGGTCCATATAGGATCACTCAAGTGATAAATCCAGTCTGCTTCAAACTTCTACTACCTAAGAACCTTCGTATCTCCAACGCCTTCCATGTGTCATTACTCAAGCCTCTTATCATCAACCGTTTCTCTGTTCCTCCTTCAGCACCTCGGCCAGTTCAAGTTCATCAAGAGGAGGAGTTTGAGATCACTCATATATTAGACGCAAAAATTTTGCGAGGGGTTCTTCGTTTCCTTGTACATTGGAAGGGCTTTGGTCCAGAGGAGCGTTCGTGGATCCGGGCAGATGATCTGAACGCCCCAGCTCTTCTAAAAAAATTCTATTCCAAGAATCCGGGCAAACCCGGCTCCATGTGTTCTGTGCCCACCTTTAAAAAGGGGGGTACTGTCACTCACCGGACCGTGAGTGCCTCTACGCTGGTGCGTGGCTCCCTAGCCTTCCTGCCGGCACCTATCTTGAACTGCGGCCGTCCGCCATCCTGATGGACTGCGCATGCGCAGCACCCAAGAACTCTTGTGACTGTTGCTTTTAATCTAATTGGTTGATCAGGCAACTCTCCCTATTTAAGGCACCTGTGCTCATTAACTCATTGCCTGATCTTGAGTCTCATTCCCTGTGAGTCTCTGAAGGTGTCTCCTGTGTTCTACTAGTGTCTTCAGTTTCCTGCTGATTCCTGTTCTACTCATCGCTGGTCTCCATACCCGCTACTGTCTCCTGTGTACTACTAGTGTCTTCAGTTCCTGTGGATTCCCTGTGCTACTCATCGCTGGTTTCCATGCCTGCTACAGTCTCCTGTTTCCTGCCTGTGTCCTCAGCTGAACTCTGATTACCGGATCTACTCACCTGTGGTTCCTACACTCGTCTCTGCCGTTCAGCGTCTCTGCAGTCCCTGCATCTTCCTGTGGACAGACTGCTCTACTGAATAGCGGTATGCCTATCTGTTATTGACTTTCTACGTTTACTCTGCATATCCGCTAGGACAAGTTTCCACTCTCAGCAGCGGTATCCATACCCGCTATAGACTGTTATTGTTACGCTGCATATCTGTTTGGAATTAACCGTACTACTCAGTCGTTATATGCATAATTGTGATTGACTATCCTTTATTGGCCTGCATATTTGTGCTGAGCAAGTCTCTACCAAGCAGCGCCACACATACCGTTATAGACTTTGCTGGATACGCTGCATATCTGTTGGGATCAAGTTCCTCTGTGCTCTCAGTGTCTGCATCCTATTATCCTTTGTATGCCTCCACTCATCGACACCTGCACCTGGACAAGTCTTCTCACCATAAGCAGTGGTACAACTTGCTGTACGCAGACCACTGACTTCCCCGCTACCTACCTGCACCTGGACAAGTCTTCTCACCATAAGCAGTGGTACAACTTGCTGTACGCAGACCACTGACTTCCCCGCTACCTACCTGCACCTGGACAAGTCTTCTCACCATAGCAGTGGTACAACTTGCTGTACGCAGACCACTGACTTCCCCGCATCTGCTCACATCCATCCTGATCTCCGTGTTCAAATCTGCCTTTCCACAATATCAGTTAGTCGCTGATTCACTGACCAAGATTGCTGCAAGTCACTGACTTTCCTATTCTTTATTGGCATTCTCTCTCCATCTGCTGTGATATATGTTCCGCTAGTCACCCTGCTATCAGAGGACCGTTGTGTTAACTTCACTACTCGGGTAAGCCCAGTCATCTGGTGAATTCCTGGGCAAGACTCCTAGTGCCCGTGACAATGGCGATCTGTAAAATGTATTATAAATGTAATTTGGTGCCTACTTTCATGTCCACAGGTTGCGGCCCTTATGTTAGCACACTAATGTGGTAGGTGACGGTTGGTAAGGAGAATAGACTCTGTAGAGGTAGTGTAGTATGGCACAGAGGAGCAGGATCAGTAGCTGAAATACAGTGGACACACAGGGGAACAGGCAGCAGCGTAGTCAATAAGGATAGCCGGGTCAGGTACACAAGTGCACAGGCAGCAGAGTAGTCAATAAGGATAGCCAGGTCGGATACACAGGTAGCAGCGGATCCAGAAGCAGAGATTAAACAGGCCAAAGGTCATACACAGGGAAACACCAGAAACAGCACAGGATACACAGGGATAGCCAGTCACAAGGTGGCAACTTGTTGCTCTGACAAGGCTGCAGTGTCCAGGTTAGCTTTATAGAGTCTGCAGATTGTATATGCCGCCTTCCAGCCACGATCATGTGACTGCCCAACCAGGAAGTTGTGAGCTGTAGACAGAGGCAGGGAAATCAGCAGCACAGGAGCAAGTAAGTTTGTGACAGGTAGACAGGTAGTAGACCTCTTCAGTTTATGATTTCAAACCACACTGAAATCACTTGAAAGTATTACTTCCCCGGTCTGGCAGTGGATAAGCTCGTAATTTAATATTTTGAAGACTGTGTGTAATATGTTCACTAATAAAATTGTTTGTTTGTCTAGTTTTCCCATTATTCTGAGATATCTTCCTTGTTGGTCCTTAATTACCTTACTAATATCATGCACTGTGATATAAGTCACAGTTCAGAATTTTTCTTCTGGAAATCACATGACTTTTAAATTAATTTTCTAGATTTTAGTGCAGGGCGTTCGCTCATAGGATGTGTGTTTTTTGAGTAAATATTATATCTGTGTTTAATCTGATTACGTCTAGATATAATTTAGTTCATTTCAGAGGACAGTTTAAATTCTTTACATTTAATGAAATAATATTGTCATCCAGAATATTAGTAGAAGACCTTATAGACATAAAGGGGCTGAAGCAGAGCTAGCCGCAATTGCACCCCAAATCGCTGCCGCAAATTGTGTTCACTAAAAATCCGCAATTGTGGGCATATGCAAAGCTGGAAGATATGTGCAGGTTTGCACCAGTAGCGTATATGCCCGGTTTATGACCGTCACATACACTTACACCCATCTATATAACCATTTGTTTTGTTTGCAAAACATGCACACAACAGCCTAAGATATGCATGGCAAGAAAGCACCTAACAGCATCCGTGTATATTAAAAAATATACATGACATACAATTTTCATTACAGTATCTCTTTAGCAAGGTCATTGAAATGCTTATTAAAACACCAGTGTGACAGGATGGACCGCCTATGCTACCCTGTCTGTTGCTGCTGGAAACCGGCTGGGGTTATTGTGCCACCGTTCCCTTTCTTTATCCCAAATACGCCCTCTAACCTAGGGACTTAAGTTGCTGCCACCACTGGACTCCTTAACGGCATCCAGAACCGCGTTCCTTTTGGGTAACTGTCGCTGCTAGTGTACCCCATTGCTGGTGTACCTGGGCTGGTACACTGATCTCCTCCTATAGATCAGGGTTGCTGTGGATGGATCCCGCCCTAAACTATCACACTGGCCAGAGCTGCTGGGTAGCGAGCAGAGCGGTAGTACCGGAAAGCGGGTCCAAACCTCAGAACAGTCGGGAACAGATTAGAGTTGGGTCTAATCTGTAGGTCACAGGTATTTCAGCATGGATGAAGTTGTCAACCATGTCTTTGAAGCAAGTAATGTTTATTTACCTCCAGTACTCCTAGCAAGGACAGTTCACACTGGTTGAAGGTACCAGCGATCAATAGGTCAGAAGAAACAAGAATGCCTTTCAGTACAAACCAGGGTTCTTTTTATACACATTTGGAGACTAGTCTTAGCAGGAGGTAATCCGTCCTCCTGTCCCTTTATCTAATATGGGTTGATTTATGCAGCTTGCATGTGAATCAGCCCAGAGAGGTTTTTACATAGAGGCTAGTGGCAGGCGGGAGTATACTTCCCCCCTGTCCACGAGCTACCAGGGAGAGGGGGGCTCAGCCCACACTCCTCCCCTGGTGCCATTTTGTCTGGGGAGGGAGATTTATATTTTAAATCTCCCGCCTAAACTGACTTCCAGGGACTGGGCTCCAGGGTCTGGCTCTGCTCCCTGGCCGAAAATAGTACCAGGGGAGAGCAGAAAGATCCCGGGGCAGCAGTCCCTGCCCTGGCTCTAGTTGAAACTCTTTGAGCTCCAGCTTGGGACTTAGGTTCCTGGAACCCCCACGAGGCACTGCACCTCCTAGACCCATTGGATTCTAGAAAGCTGGTTGCTAAGCCCCTCCGGTAGCCACTGAAGCTGTCTGCCGGAGTGTGAAGGGGATCCAGGGCTGCCTCTGCAACCCCAGCACAAGGTAAGTGCCTTTTAACTTTATATAAATTTATACTTCACAATTCATACATTTATAATACACATTTTTACACTAAATCCACATGTGTGTTCTCCTGGCGTCTAGCACCGGGAGTTGACCCCTTCCCTGCTGCATGCCATTTGACTATAGGCGCTGCAGCGTACACAAATACTACATTTTTGCATTTACACGTAGCTAACGTGGCCTCCGTTGTTGTGAATCTGTCACTAGACTGATTGCTATCATTGCAATAATTGAGCCTGGGGAAACAATACATAGCAATAAAGCAGTAAGTAGTACAAATTACGATTAATAATTAGGCCTTCCTCCTGTCCCAACATTAAAATAATAGTATTCACATTTAATAAATAAACCTATTCCCTTCCTGCAAACAGCAATACCTATTTCCCGCAACCATCACTGCCATAAAATAATTCATAGTCACATTTAATAAATGGACCTCATTCTCCCCAAACTCACCCCCATATTCAATATCCCCCAAACCACCCCATCTTAAATTAATAGTCCCCACTATTAAATTGTCTCACCATTACCCTACAAACAAAATAGCGCCCATTAATTAGCCGCCACCTACCTCACACACACTACATTGCAACAAGCCCCCTGTGCCATCACATACACAATACTGTGCCCCTTCATCACAACTACACTGTGCCCCCTTATGCTCACACTGCGCCCTCCATGCTGCTTTTCCCCTTTCTTTTTTACTTTGTGCCTCTCTTCCCTTTTTTTCCCTCTGTGCCTCTCTCCCCCATTATCTTTCCTCTGTGCCTCTCTCCCCCATTATCTTTCCTCTGTGCCTCTCTCCCCCATTATCTTTCCTCTGTGCCTCTCTCCCCCATTATCTTTCCTCTGTGACTCTCTCCCCCATTATCTTTCCTCTGTGCCTCTCTCCCCCATTATCTTTCCTCTGTGCCTCTCTCCCCCATTATCTTTCCTCTGTGCCTCTCTCCCCCATTATCTTTCCTCTGTGACTCTCTCCCCCATTATCTTTCCTCTGTGCCTCTCTCCCCCATTATCTTTCCTCTGTGCCTCTCTCCCCCATTATCTTTCCTCTGTGCCTCTCTCCCCCATTATCTTTCCTCTGTGACTCTCTCCCCCATTATCTTTCCTCTGTGACTCTCTCCCCCATTATCTTTCCTCTGTGCCTCTCTCCCCCATTATCTTTCCTCTGTGACTCTCTCCCCCATTATCTTTCCTCTGTGCCTCTCTCTCCCATTATCTTTCCTCTGTGCCTCTCTCACCCATTATCTTTCCTCTGTGACTCTCTCCTCCATTATCTTTCCTCTGTGACTTTATCCCCCATTATCTTTCCTCTGTGCCTCTCTCCCCAATTATCTTTCCTCTGTGCCTCTCTCCCTTCTTTATAGCACTGTCCCTTTCTGTTTTCCCCCTTGCCTCTCCGCTTCTTTGCTCACCTTATGTCAGCTTCTTTCTTTTCTTTTCTCTTCTGTCTTCTGTCTTCTCTTCTCTCTTCTTTCTTCATGCTTGGTCCTCCTGGCTGCGGCGCTCCTCACTGACTGACGGGCGTGAATTGATGACGTCACGCCCGGCAGTCAGTGTGAATGAAGCAGAGAGGAGGAGCGCAGCTGTCACGTGAGTATGTATTTTTTTTTTTTTTACAGCTCCCCCCACCAACGATCGAGGCGGACCCGTACCCCCCACCCCCCGGCGGAGGGAGAATGAAAAAAAAAAATCCGCAGGGAATGAGAAAAAAAAAAATATATTTTTTTTTAATTAACAGTGAGGGTAAAATGTACCCCCCCCCCCCCCCTCTCGGCGACCCTGAGTACAATGTTCCAGTGCATGCAACCAAGGCATGAAGTAGTACAACATGCATGGTGTGTCTGTGTTATTTTTATCTAGACAGTTAACTGACGTAAATGTACAATTCCATTTTGTCTCAAACAAAAACAATAAAATTGACCAATTTCCTACTTAGCACTTAAGGCAAGGGTATTATCCACTCTCAATAAAAACTAGTAAAGACTGATCTTTGAATTGAATGCAGGAAGTAGGTGGGATGTCTGTAAAGAAAAAGTGAAAGGTACCATTGTATAAGATGCGAGAAATAAATACTACTCAGACATAACTTCCTGCAACTGGTTTTTCAACACATAAATTAATTTTAATTATCTAGAAGATCTTTTAGCTTACCCACCTGTTACAATAAAGCGTTAATGTTGTGGAGAAGCAACGTCACCATGTTTGCTGTTCCATAAATAACAATTGGGCATACATCCTAAATAATAATAATTAGAGAGACACTAAAACATTAGCCCTTCATGTTCCTTGTGCTCACCCTGTTTTAAAAACAACTGTAGACATAAGCTGTGGGTAGTTGTTTGTCTTCTGCTATTGTTTGTTGTCTTACTCCAATATTTATTTGTATTGTTATTCCATTTGAGTACTGCTGACTGTATTGCACTGTAAAATCTTTGGCGTCTCACAAATAAATGATGATGATGGTTTGAGTGAAGAAGGGGGGTGTAGCCTCCTGCCTTCTAGTGTGCCAATGGGTAATGGAGGAGCAGCAGCTGTTTCCCCTAGAAGTCAGTGACCAGTGTTATGTGTGGATGCATTAAAAACACTGGATATTGTCACTCATTCAGTGTTTCAGGCACCCCCTAACCATTGATACTCTAGGCAACCAAATAACTTTGCATAATGGCATCGGCCTTCGGTATAGACAGTGGAGATAGCACTCTCCAAGAACACCAAATTCACCCCCCTCCCCACATGATCATCTGTCTATGATAGATAGATAGACAGACACCATATATGGCTGCATATTGGTCTTGTCACCAGATATGGTTTGGACATAGATGTGGAACTAGACATGGCTCAAAACAAACCTGACACCAGGAGAAAAATGTATCAAGCTGCGAGTTTCCCGTGGGTTTGAAAGTGGAGATGTTGCCTACAGCAACCAATCAGATTCTAGTTATTATTTATCTAGATTAATGCATTCAGTGGTTTTAATATATCACTGTTTTGTATCACTTGACACATTACACTAGTATTTCCCTGTTTTTATAAATAAAGATGGTTTTTAATATTGAGAGGAGTTGTCACGGGCACTAGGAGTCTTTGCCCAGGATATCACCAGATGATGTTCTTACCAGAGTAATATAGCTGGTACTATGGTCCTCTGGTAGCAGGGTGACAACGGAACAGGAGAATCAGCAGATGGTGAGAGAATGCTCAAGGAAAGTCTATAACTAGCAGCAACTGGTAATGACTAGAGATATGCACACGAGGAACCAGATGGACAAGTAAACGTGAGGAGAGTCAGTGGTCTGCGTACAGCAAGTTATACCACTGCTATAGTGAGGAGGAATGTCCAGGAGTAGAGAGGAGGTAGTGAAAGTCAGTGGTCTGCGTATAGCAAGTTGTACCACTGTCTATAGTGAAGGAATGGATTCCAGGTGCAAGTAGGTAACTGGGAAGTCAGTGGTCTGCGTACAGCAAGTTGTACCACTGCTTATGTGAGAGGATACTTGAAACTGGTGCCAATGGGAAAACAGGAGTCAGTGGTCTGCATTCAGCAAGTTGTACCACTGCTATATATATGTGAGGAGGGGCACGAGGAGATGAATGGAATGCAGAGAATACACGGGGCACACATAACTTGATCCCACGATGATAACCACAATATAATAATAACTGACAAGCGCTGCTTGAAGTATACAAAGTCACTATAGAGATCCAGGTAATAGGAAACAAAGTCAATAGTAACAATAGCTTCAGTAGATGGAAGACTCCGGAGATGAACACAACACAGTCCAGACGGATATGCAATACAATAGCAAAGTCAATGGAAAGTATGCATACCGCGGTTCAGGAGAGCAGACTGTCAAGGAGACGGTCAGGGATACCTGAACGGCTGAACGCCGGCAGGAGGAGAGACCACTGGAGGATGGAAGTGGTAATCAGGTTGGTGCAGCACACGGAAGGTAACCGGTAATCAACGGAGCAATACTCAGGAAGCAGTAGTAAGTAAAACTGGAAACATGATGAACACGGGAGAGTTGAGGCTGTCTGGTATCCGGCAGTAGTAGCGGAGGCAGCGGAGGGAAGGCACGCTGAACACAGGAGAGTAGAGGCGGTCTGGAATCCGGCAGCAGTAGCAGATAGGAATCAGTGGAGAGCTGACACGATGAACACAGGAGAGTTGAGACGATCTGGAAACCGGCAGTAGTAACAGAAGCAGCGGAGAGCAGACACGCTGAACACAGGAGAGTTGAAACGAACTGGAGTCCGGTAGTAGTAGCAGATATGAATCAGCTGAGTGCAGGCACGATGAACACAGGAGAGTTGAAGTGGTCTGGAAACCACAATCGTAGTAGACAGGAATCAGCTGGAGCTGAATACACGAGGAAACACAGGAACACCTTCAGAGGCTCATGGGGAATGAGACTCCAAGATCAGGCAACCAGATAATGATCACAGGTGGTTTAAATAGGGAGGGTTGCCTGATCATCCAATCAATTAAAAGCAACAGGAACTGAAGGTTTCATAACGGCTGCACATGCGCAGACCCTCAGGATGGCGGACGGCCACGGTTCCTGAACACAGGAGAAATGGCACTCACAGTCCGGTGAGTGACAGTACCCCCCCTTTTAAAGGTGGGCACAGAACACCTGGAACTGGGTTTGTCCGGAAACTTGGAATAAAACTTCTTAAGAAGAGCTGGAGCATTGAGATCTTCTGCTTTAATCCATGAATGCTCTTCAGGACCAAAGCCCTTCCAATGAACGAGGAAACGAAGCACTCCTCGCGAAATTTTTGCATCCAATATGTGAGTAATCTCAAAGTCCTCTTCTTGATGAACTTGAACTGGCCGAGGTGCTGAAGGAGGGATCGAGAAACGGTTGATGATAAGAGGTTTGAGTAAAGACACATGGAAGGCATTGGAAATACGAAGGTTCTTAGGTAGTAGAAGTTTGAAACAAACTGGATTTATCACTTGAATGATCCTATATGGACCAATAAAACGAGGAGCGAACTTCATAGATGGGACATTCAAACAAATATTTTTGGTTGATAACCATACACGATCTCCGATTTTAAGTGGTGGAATGGCCCGTCTCTTTTTATCTGCAAAAGACTTATATCTGGCAGATGTCTTCTTTAAACAGGTTTTGACCTGAGACCAAATATTTTTGAAGGTCTGACAAACAGTCTCTACAGCAGGAACTTGGGTGGGAGGGAGGTCAGGAAATTCCGGAAAAGACGGATGGTGACCGTAAACCACAAAGAATGGAGTTTTAGAAGATGATTCATGATACATGTTGTTATGAGCGAATTCAGCCCATGGAAGCAAATCTACCCAGTTGTCTTGGTTGGCTGAAGAGAACATCCTTATAAAAGTCTCAAGATCTTGATTGACCCTTTCGGTTTGTCCGTTTGATTGAGGATGGTAGGAGGATGAGAGTCCCAAATGGTAGCACCTTAGTGGAAGAAGCAGCCAGAGAAACACATTTGGGGTCTAATATAGAGTGGTTAGGACCATCTTCAACGTCTGAGGACGTCACAAAAGCTCAAGATAGGGCGTCTGCTTTTTTATTTTTCGCAGCTGGTTTGAAGGTTATGATTAGTTCAAAACGAGAAAAGAAAAGAGACCATCTTGCTTGACGAGGATTCAAACATTGGGCAGACTGTAAATATGACAAATTTTTATGATCAGTAAAAATTGTCACAGGATGACGAGCTCCTTCCAACAAATATCTCCATTCCTCTAATGCTACTTTTATAGCCAGCAACTCCTTGTCCCCGATGGTATAATTCTTCTCTGCAGGCAGAAGATCCCGAGAGTAAAAGGCACAAGGATGGAATTTTTGTTGCTCCGATCTTTGGGAGAGAATGGCTCCTAAACCAACATTAGAGGCATCTACCTCTAGGAAGAAGGGAAGTGTCACATCAGGCTGTCGAAGAACAGGAGCGGAGGAGAAGGACTCTTTGAGAAACTGGAAGGCTTGAAGGGCCTCAGAGGACCATTGTTTAGTATTGTCCCCTTTACGAGTTAGGGCCACAATAGGAGATGCAATCGAGGAAAAATCTTGAATGAAGCGTCTATAGTAATTGGCAAAACATAAAAAAGGCTGAATTGCACGAAGAGTAGTTGGCTGAGGCCAATGTAATACAGCATTCACCTTTTCTGGATCCATCTGAAGACCAACTCCGGAGACAATATATCCCAGAAATGGAATCTGGTGCAACTCGAATGAACATTTTTCTAACTTGCAGAATAATGAATTTTTCCGGAGTCTGGAAAGGACCTCTGCCACATGTTGATGATGAGAAGGCAGGTCCTGAGAAAAGATTAATATGTCGTCCAGATAGATGACGACACAAACATATAACAAGTCCCGGAAGATCTCATTAATGAAACCCTGGAAAACAGCGGGGGCATTACATAACCCGAAGGGCATTACTAAATATTCATAATGCCCGTCTCTGGTGTTGAAAGCTGTCTTCCATTCGTCACCGGACCTGATTCGAATTAAATTATAGGCACCACGAAGATCCAACTTGGTAAAGATCCGGGCTCCCTTGATACGATCAAATAACTCAGTAATTAATGGAATGGGATACCGATTTTTGATAGTTATGGCGTTAAGTCCACGGAAATCTATGCAAGGACGTAATGACCCATCCTTCTTTTTTACGAAGAAAAACCCTGCTCCAGCGGGAGAGGTAGAAGGTCGAATAAATCCTCGCTGGAGATTCTCTTTGATGTACTCAGATGTGGCTTGAGTTTCAGGTAACGAAAGTGGATACACACGACCCCTGGAAGGAGTCTTGCCAGGTTAAAGATCAATCAGACAGTCCCACGAACGATGAGGAGGAAGACGTTCAGACTGAATTTTATCAAATACATCGGCAAAAGAAGCATACTGAGGAGGAAGTCCCGGTGAACAAGGTGAAATGAAGGATTGCTGTATCTTGAGAGGAACGACTTGAGAGAGGCAACGATGATGACATTCAGGCCCCCAAGACGTAACTTGAGGAGTGTGCCAGTCAATCTGGGGAGAATGACGTTGAAGCCATGGAAGGCCTAATACAATCGGACTGGTAGTAACAGGAAGAATTAAAAATGAAATTTCTTCCTGGTGTAATACACCAATTTGAAGGGTTACTGGAGACGTACTCTGGGTTATGAGACCATTAATAATGCGTGATCCATCGATAGCAGTCACAGTAATAGGTATTTTCAAAGTAATCACTGGTAGGGACCATTGATTCACGAGGGATTTAGAAATGAAATTTCCTGCAGCTCCAGAGTCAATAAGTGCTTGGGACATGAAAGATTTGGTAGCAAAGGAAACAGTAACATCAAAAGCACAAACTTTTAATTTCATAGAACATGGAGAGGACTCCAGGGACCCTAACTTCACCTCTCCAGAACTGGTTAGGGCCTGGCATTTCCCGATTTTTTAGGGCATGAATTGAGCATATGAGTTGAATCAGCACAATAGATACAATGTCTGTTTTTTACTCTTCGGTCCCTCTCCTCTGAAGTTAATTTGGAGCGACCTATCTCCATAGGTATCACCGGAGATGAAACTTGGCGAACTTGAGGACTTGAGCGAAGAGGTGCTTTAAATGAAGTTGTTTTTTCAGACTCTCTTTCACGAAATCTCATGTCTACACGATGGCAAAGAGAAATCAAATCTTCTAGAGAAGTAGATAATTCTTGAGTAGTCAGTGCATCTTTAATTTTATCAGAAAGCCCCTGCCAGAAGGCGGCAATTAAAGCTTCAGTGTTCCACTGAAGTTCAGAGGCTAATATCCGAAATTGAATGACGTACTGGGCTACAGTACGAGAACCCTGACGTAAACGGAGGATGCTGGATGCAGCGGAAATAACACGACCAGGTTCATCGAATACACTTCGAAACGTGGAAATAAATTTGGCACTATCTTGTAATAATGGATCATTTCTTTCCCACAGAGGGGAAGCCCATGCAAGAGCTTGTCCAGAAAACAAGGAAATGAGATAGGCCACTCTGGAACAATGAGTAGAGAAATTGTGAGGTTGAAGCTCAAAATGAACTGAGCATTGATTTAGAAAACCCCTGCATGTTTTGGGGTCTCCATCATATTTTGAAGGAGTAGGCAGGTGTAGCGTGGAAGCAGTAGACACCTGGGATGGCACTGGGGAAACAGAGGAAGGCACAGGAGCATCAACAGTAGCTGTGATATTTTGTGCAGACGTTCTTTGGGAGGCTAATGCCTGGCAACATTGCAGCAATTGTTGTTGGCGAACATCTTGTTGTTCAATACGGGTAACCAGATACTGCAGCATCTCTTTAGCTGTAGGTTCCGCTCCTGGGTCTGTCATGGCCTGATCTTACTGTCACGGGCACTAGGAGTCTTTGCCCAGGATATCACCAGATGATGTTCTTACCAGAGTAATATAGCTGGTACTATGGTCCTCTGGTAGCAGGGTGACAACGGAACAGGAGAATCAGCAGATGGTGAGAGAATGCTCAAGGAAAGTCTATGACTAGCAGCAACTGGTAATGATTAGAGATATGTACACGAGGAACCAGATGGACAAGTAAACGTGAGGAGAGTCAGTGATCTGCGTACAGCAAGTTGTACCACTGCTATAGTGAGGAGGAATGTCCAGGAGTAGAGAGGAGGTAGTGAAAGTCAGTGGTCTGCGTATAGCAAGTTGTACCACTGTCTATAGTGAAGGAATGGATTCCAGGTGCAAGTAGGTCACTGGGAAGTCAGTGGTCTGCGTACAGCAAGTTGTACCACTGCTTATGTGAGAGGATACTTGAAACTGGTGCCAATGGGAAAACAGGAGTCAGTGGTCTGCGTTCAGCAAGTTGTACCACTGCTATATATATGTGAGGAGGGGCACGAGGAGATGAATGGAATGCAGAGAATACACGGGGCACACGGAACTTGATCCCACGATGATAACCACAATATAATAATAACTGACAAGCGCTGCTTGAAGTATACAAAGTCACCATAGAGATCCAGGTAATAGGAAACAAAGTCAATAGTAACAATAGCTTCAGTAGATGGAAGACTCCGGAGATGAACACAACACAGTCCAGACGGATATGCAATACAATAGCAAAGTCAATGGAAAGTATGCATACCGCGTTTCAGGAGAGCAGACTGTCAAGGAGACGTGCAGGGATACCTGAACGGCTGAACGCCGGCAGGAGGAGAGACCACTGGAGGATGGAAGTGGTAATCAGGTTGGTGCAGCCCACGGAAGGTAACCGGTAATCAACGGAGCAATACTCAGGAAGCAGTAGTAAGTAAAACTGGAAACATGATGAATACGGGAGAGTTGAGGCTGTCTGGAATCCGGCAGCAGTAGCAGATAGGAATCAGTGGAGAGCTGACACGATGAACACAGGAGAGTTGAGACGATCTGGAAACCGGCAGTAGTAACGGAAGCAGCGGAGAGCAGACACGCTGAACACAGGAGAGTTGAGGCGTACTGGAATCCGGCAGCAGTAGCAGATAGGAATCAGCGCAGAGCTGACACGATGAACACAGGAGAGTTGAGACGATCTGGAAACCGGCAGTAGTAACGGAAGCAGCGGAGAGCAGACACGCTGAACACAGGAGAGTTGAGGCGGACTGGAATCCGGCAGCAGTAGCAGATATTAATCAGCTGAGTGCAGACACGATGAACACAGGAGAGTTGAAGTGGTCTGGAAACCACAATCGTAGTAGACAGGAATCAGCTGGAGCTGAATACACGAGGAAACACAGGAACACCTTCAGAGGCTCATGGGGAATGAGACTCCAAGATCAGGCAACCAGGTAATGATCATAGGTGGTTTAAATAGGGAGGGTTGCCTGATCATCCAATCAATTAAAGGCAACAGGAACTGAAGGTTTCATAAGGGCTGCACATGCGCAGACCCTCAGGATGGCGGACGGCCACGGTTCCTGAACACAGGAGAAATGGCACTCACAGTCCGGTGAGTAACAGGAGTACAACTTTCTTCGCATAATATTACGCTATCATTGACTGTATGTGCACTAAAATAAATGAACACGGCAGAGCAAGATCCAGGCCGAGGACAGGTTAGGCAGCACAGGTTCAAAATCAGAATGCAATCGAAATTCACATACAGGCAACACAGATGCAATATGGAAAAACAAGAGAGGGGATCAGGGTCAGAAGCAATACAAGATTGGAATCAATAGATTGTGGTATATGATTGGTCGATCTGCTCACACACCACCATTTAAAGATTAACTAAATTCGTCCTGTACTGAAATGCAGGCCATGGGGCTGGGGATAAGTGTGGACAGGTGGCTGCCTTAGTAAAGTTTCATCTAGCGCAGTGCCTCCACCCGAATCTTGGTTGGAGTCAAGTATTTTTAGATTTCTACCAGATATCGACTCAGGAATCCTCCGCCCGGCTTGTTGAGTGTTAAAGGGAGTAAATAAGGGTAAAACATGCCTGTCTGGAGGAACGTTTGTGTGGTGCATTTATTTTATCACAAAAAGACAATGTAGAGTGGCTTAGGAAAGGCATAATGGTTACTAGTTGAGTATACTGGCTGCTGTATTGCTATGGTAGGTGACTTGGCATGTTTCTGGAGCCACATGCAACTGCTGTAACAACAAATCACTTTACAAAAATATATATATATATATATATATATATATATATATATATATATATATATATATATATGTGTGTGTGTGTGTACCTTTGAGATATCTCTATCTCTATTTTAAAGGATAAAACGAAAGCAAAGTGCCTGATAGTGTAATATTTCTGGAACTTTTAGCCAAAAAAAGGTGATATTGTATATGCATACCGAATAGATTCTTCGATAAGGTATGTAAAAGTTGTGTGCTTCACAGGCTGTACAAGATACATATGGAAAGCAGCAATAGTGTAATATTGTTTCAGTATAACACTAGTCAAACTCAGACAGACTAGGCTGCTGCTGGACTCCCTCCTGACTGCTATACATTAGCCTGGATAGGCTAAGTTGAAAGAGACATCAAGAGATTTGAGATTTGATTACTACTACAGATAAGCGATTTTTATTTATTATCTGGTACACACAATTACATCCACGGGGTGTTTTGATGTTGGTTATTATTATCATATATTATTATATATCATATATATATTATTATTATTAGTTACAATATCACTTTTTTTAGCTAAAAGATTCAGAAATAGCACACGATCAGGCGCTTTGCTTTCCTTTTATCCTTTACAATATCTTTACCGGACCAAACATCTGGATTATTGCAACACAGCTGCCGCTTGTACATAAGAGGTGTTTGGGTGAAACTTATGAACTATATTGGGACTTGAGTTGAATTTAGCACCACTTATAAGTATATATATATATATATATCATCATCATCATCATCATCATCAACATTTATTTATATAGCGCCAACAAATTCCGTAGCGCTTTACAATTGGGAACAAACACTGATAAGACAATACTGGGTAATACATACAAACAGAGAGGTAAGCTTACAATCTATAGAACAATGGGAGTTAGAAACACAAGGGCATGTGCTACATCATATTGCACAATGGACCAGCTAGAACGCAAAGGTAAAAGTATTGAGTGGGCTGTGTGTGTTGCAATGTTGGTCAGAGGGTTGTCTTGCGTTAGCAGTGTAGAGGATGGTAATAGGGTAATCTAGGGAAATTAAGATGGTGGTTGAGGAATATCATAACCTTGTCTGAAGAGGTGGGTTTTCAGTGAACGCTTGAAGGTTTGAAGACTAGAGGAAAGTCTTATTGTGCGTGGGAGGGAATTCCACAAATTGGGTGCAGCCCGGAAAAAAGTCCTGTAACGAAGAATTGGACGATGTGATGAGAGTGGAGGAGAGACGTAGATCTTGTGCAGAATGGAGGTGTCGAGTAGGGAGATATTTTGAGATAAGTGAGGAGATGTATGTCGGTGCAATTTTGTTGATGGCCTTGTATGTTAGTAGAAGAATTTTATATTGGATTCATTGATATACAGGCAGTCAATGTAGAGACTGACAGAGTGGCTCAGCAGAGGAATAACGGTTAGTAAGGAAAATCAATCTAGCCGCTGCGTGCAAAATAGATTGTAGGGGTTCAAGTCTGACTTTGGGAAGACCAGTAAGGAGGGAATTGCAATAGTCGATGCGGGAGATGATGAGTGCATGAATTAATGTTTTTGCGGTGTCTTATGTCAGATATGTGCGTATTCTGGAAATGTTCTTTAGGTGTATGTAACATGATTTAGATATAGAGTTGATGTGGGGAATAAATGACAGTTGTGAATCAAGGATTACACCTAGGCAACGAGCTTGCGGGGTGGGATTTATGGTCATGTTATCAACAGAAATAGAAATGTCAGGCAGGAAGCTTCTGTTTTTGGGTGGGAATATTATTAATTCAGTTTCTGAAAGATTGCGTTTGAGTTGGCGAGAAGACATCCAAGATGAAATGGCAGAAAGACAGTCAGTAACGCGAGACAACACAGATGGTGAAAGATCAGGAGAGGATAGATAAATTTGTGTGTCATCCGCATAGAGATGATACTGAAATCCAAAGGAGCTTATTAGTTTCCCAAGAGAAGTGGTGTAGATAGAGAATAGCAGAGGACCTAGGACTGAGCCTTGTGGTACTCCAACTGATAAAGGAAGCGGAGCAGAGGTGGATCCAGAGAAATTAACACTGAAAGAGCGATTAGATAGGTAGGATGAGAACCAGGATAGGACAGTGCCTTCAAGACCTAGGGATTGTAGCGTTTGTATGAGGAGAGAGTGGTCAACAGTGCCAAATGCAGCAGAGAGATCCAGGAGAATTAGAAGAGAGTAATCTTTGTTATTTTTTGCTGTGATCACATCATTGACAACCTTGGTCAGCGCAGTCTCTGTGGAGTGTTGAGAGCGAAAGCCTGACTGAAGAGGATCCAATAGGTTGTTTGCTGTAAGAAAGTGTGTGAGGCGAGTGTAGGCAATTCTCTCGAGAAGTTTGGAGGGGCATGGGAGTTGGGAGATGGGGCGGTAATTTACAAAAGAGTTAGGGTTAGAATTCTGTTTTTTTAAATTGGGAGTAATCACTGCATGCTTGAATAGTGATGGAAAAATACCAGTAGAAAGAGATAGATTACAGATTTTAGTTAGAGGGGGAATGAGCACAGGAGACAGGGACATACCAATTTGTGAGGGAATGGGATCAAGAGGACAGGAAGTAAAGTAGGAAGATGAGAAGAGAGTAGAAACTTCCTCTTCATTTGTGGGATCAAATGAAGAGTGTCAGAGGGTGCTACAAAGGAATTGAGCCGATTGCTTGTCAAGGGAGATGATACCATTTCAAGCCTGATCTTATCAATTTTGTCCTTGAAATAGGAAGCAAGATCCTGTGCACTGATGTTAGTTGGAAGATTTGGGGCAGGTGGATTCAGAAGAGAGTTAAAAGTGTTAAAGAGGCGTTTGGGGTTAGAAGCCTGAGCATAGATTAGAGATTGGAAGTATGTTTGTTTTGCAGTGTCCAGAGCATTTCTATAGGAGTGGTAGATATCAGTATATGTGATGACATCATTAGAGGCACAAGATTTACGCCAGTGACGTTCTGCTTTACGACAACGTTTTTGTAGAGTTCGTGTTACTGTTGTGTGCCATGGTTGGCAACGAATTCTATGCAAAGTATGTAGTATATATATATATATAGATAGTTAGATATATGTATATGTCAACAGATGCAAGGAGCCACAAATATGGTGAAAACATACAATGTTTATTTGCTGAAGAATACAAACCAGAAGGTGTAATAATGAGCTTGCAGGGAAATGCAGAAGTAAATACCAGGTTCACAGATGATGCAGGTAAGCAGGAGGTATGGAGAGATCCCAAGCAGCAAGTAGTCCAGAAGTACAGCCGAAAGGCAGCAACAACAGCATGTAACAACAATAACCAGCAATGCATGCTGGGAGTGACAGGTATAAGAAGGGACACACCCAGGTGCACAGGATAATTAATGAGCAGGTTAACCCCTAGTAAAAACAAGGAGCACAATAGCAGCACCTCTGCTAAATAGATGTACTGCCACAATAATAAAGTCCAAAAGGCAGGAGCTGCCAGTCAAAGCAGCATGCAATGCATAGGGCTTGCAGGCAGATCCTGACAAATTAATGGACGCCTGGATACCCTCCAGACGTCTGGACCTCATTAGACCCTGAGCTCCCCTGCATACCAGACCCTCTGTGAACACTGTACACCTGCTTGACACTGTCACTGGAACCATACCAGACCACCATTGTGGTGCTGGACACATTCTGGGTAATGGAGCTCAGCTGGTCACTGGAACCACTCTGGATACAGAGCACTGCTGGATCTAGGCTTTCGACCCATTTCAGGATCCCACACTAGAAGTTCTCTTTGGGAAAGTGGACCAGCCAACCAGCACTCTCCAGAATGTCCTCACATCAGCAATCCTGCTCTCCTCTGACTCTTTCCCAAGCTTCTATTGCATCATCTTGGGGGCATTACCCTCCTCCTCCTCTTCTTTCTGACGGAAGGACCCATGGTGAGCCAGCACTTCCCTGGAAGTCGGTACCTCTTTCTCCTCTCTACACCTGCACGTTGGCTCCGCTGTACAGGTAAGGTGGGGGAGGGGTTACAAACAGGACTAGCAGATCCCCATGAAAAAAATGGCTGTTTGTAGCAGCCAGGAGGAGAGGCACATTAGTAATATCCTGTAGATAAGTGATAATACAGCTTTAAGAGATCAGTTGTCTTTTTATCTAATACAACAATTTTGTTTGCATTTCAATTTTTATTTTTTCTTCCTTAGCTATTATTATTATTAGATTATTATTATTTGTATTACCATTACATTGCTGTATTCCTTGTATTTCCATAATGAACTTTCAATCCATTCTAGTTTTAACATTTAAGTGCTTTCTTTTCCGTATATCTCCCAAACTTTCCTACTATATTGTCTTTTATTGCTAGATATTTTGGGGCTCATTTAGAGTTGGACATACCGTATATACTCGTGTATAAGCCGACTTTTTCAGCACATTTTTTATGCTGAAAAGCCCCTCTTGGCTTATAAACGAGTGAACTTACCTGTTCTCCGGTCCCTCAGCTCTTAACTTCAAGCATTTGCGTTCCAAATGCCGAACCTCCTGTCAGTGGAACGCACATGCGTTCCACTGCGGAGGTAAGTAAAAGGCTGAGGTGGAAATTAGGAAGCTTAAGTAGCCCTACGGAAACCTGCCAGGTGAAAAGCGTTGAACGCTGTGAGGAATGTACCAGATGCAACTGGCTACACGCGTCCTCGCCACCTGCGTCTGGAGAATCCACTGTTCTGCCCACCTGCGCTTGGACGCATGATCAACTATTGTCGTGAGAGGCCGAGGAGGGGATCATTTTAAGTGACCACCCCCAACACTGGGACATCTGCAGACCGTATGTAATAACTTGATTACTAGATGTTGGATATATCTACTTCTAGGAACAATCACCGTTAGAATTTCCTTTCTTTCAATACATGCAATCTAATTTTCTGGAGTTTTCCTCTTTATTGAATCAATTAACAATTGCAATTGGCTGTCTTTTTGCTAGTAGTACTAATTACCCTATTGGAGTGGTAACTATTGTTTAATGGACGCTGTTGTATCTTATATATGTTGCTAGAGGTGTTCTCCATGAAGACTGGTGGAATTCTCACGTTCACTAGAACTAATTGTATTAATTAGTGATCGTGTTCTATTCTCTGTACCATCTACACGTTACCAGTAGCTGCTGCATTTCCCACCCTAGGCTTATACTCGAGTCAATAAGTTTTCCCAGTTTTTTGTGGTAAAATTAGGTGCCTCGGCTTATATTCGGGTCGGCTTATATACGGTATATCTCTTTTTTTCTTGCATAAGGTATGCATATTTTATACTGTCATGCACACAAAAAAGTAGACATATATCCGTATCAAGTTTTTTCATATTTTTGACTTACAATTCCTTACACCTGGAGAGGTGGTATAGGAGTGTTCATGTAATTGCTTCTCAATTAGACTTGGACACAAGTCTGATGGCGTATCTCTTGGCTTGCTGAAGAGCTGTTGCATATGTGATGATGATGACGACGACTATTTGCAGCTGTATGATCTTCAGCTAATTGTGCTTCATTCATCATAGCTATATTAGATCAATTACATAAATGAATTATCATTTGCATTACTTTGCTGCAGGCAAGAAGATTCCCATTTAATTTTTAAAGGAATTGATGGATGTGGAGGCATTGCATTTTAATATACTGTATCTATATATCGATATCTATCTATGAAATATGCAACTTTGGTTTTTATTTAAAAGACAGTATTTGACTTCAATAACCTACTTGCACACAACATAATAATTTATTAAATTTGCTTATTTTCTTTAAGTATTGAATTTAGTTTTTATATTCTATTGTATTAGCTTTTATAAAAAAACACTTTAAAACAAAGTTTAGTAGACATATTATTAATGAGATCAATGAAGTGTCCCTGGAAAAAGGAACATCTAAAAATGTTATTGTTAATATTTTAATTTTACAGTAATTTCCTCTGACACTTCGCTGCTTAACTAGTCCAACAATTCAACAACATAAGTCACAACAGTTATATTATGATCAGGGAGAGCTGGCAAATTTTGGCCCGAGGGGCAAGATTCGATTCAGCAGCCTATTTTAAAAGAAAAATAATGCAGGTGGGCGGTAGCCCAGTGACCCAGCCCAAGGTAGCCCACTATGGGACCGGCCTGGGGGGCAGATGCCCCCCTGTCCCTCCCCCCAGTCCAGCCTGCCCCTGATCTTGGTGAACTTGGAAGTCTATTTATTATTGGATGGCGGTACCGCTGCAAATACCTGCTCTGGGAACCCATGAGAAAGGTCCCCCCTCCTGCACAATGATGTTTTCTTATTTGCAGGCAGCCTAATGCTGTTTGTGAAAGGAGGAACAGCTATGCATGTCCAACAACGCAGACTGCGGCCCCACACTGCACCAAAAGGACGCTGTCACGTCACTGCATGGTGGGCCAAAATGAGACAATTTGTGGCGCACTTGCCTGTAGTTGATTTTGGCTCTTCACTGCTTTTTAAATAGACCACAGTGTACAATAATGTCCATAATAGCATGTTCACTAAACGTTGCTATAATGTATGCAATGTAATGTTCACATTTTACATACTCCTGTTCCATAAATATTATCTTCAAAAGATAGAATAAGGATCAGTGATAAATTGTATCAAAAATAAAAGAAATGTATTGCGTAGTTGGACATTCTCAGGTATACGTGTTTAAATTTTAAAATATGGGACTGTCCCTTAAAATTAGGATCAACGAAAAAAAGAGAGAGCAAGACTAGTGTATGCAACCTGTACGTTTCTAAGACAAAAAAAAACAAAACAAAACAGACCGCCAACCAAAATATGGCGTTTCAAGACCGTGCGTAGTCATCCATATTGTGATTGGCAAGTGAAAAGCAGATTATTTCGATTTCCGGAAATCCTCTGTTATTCTACGTCACTCGAGGGCAAGATGGCAGCTTCCAGTTAATAGAAACGTGTTTATGGTGTGGACGAGAAAGTGCAACAATTTAATACATACATATACACAGTATTTCCCACTGGCTTATGTGTAATACGGATTTATATTTGTTCGTGAACCATGAAGACAAAATCATCTCACCACAAGTCCGAGAACACTTTTAAGGTAATGTTTCGCTCATATTATTTGTAAATTAGCTTCTCTATTCGTTTTCAGACGGAAACGGTCTTTTTAAGGGGACACACGTATCTAAACATTTGCTGCAATTAATTATTTCTGCTTTGTTTGAAAAGCACTTTGCCATGTCAGTTCATTTCACACATGTTGTAACCTGTTGCCACGATAAAATATCTATTTCTTAAATAACTTTTCCTTGATCTGTTGTTATGAGTTGCCAGTGTAATATAAACAGAAAATTATCTGTTACAATCTATCAATATATATATATATATATATATATATATATATAAGCATCAGGATTGGTAAACGGCATGGCATACATTTATGATGGTTGCATAGGTTTTTGCTTAGATGTGAAATCAATGGATATCAAGATCTTGCTATATGTATACCAGCTCATTTCTGCCCTTTTTTCTTTCTCTTACAAATCCATGCTAAATGCTGTACTCTGCTACTGTACAAACATTTATCCCTTTCTGTTCACGGCATGTGGCCATATTTCTGAGATAGTATATCAATCACACTACAGATTTAGGAGTCTTTTAAGCCAACATATTTTCTTCTGGTTAATAAATAGGCATGTTACGGTTTCTGAGGTATTATCCAGGATGGAAATCTCTTCAGAGGTTCATAAATAGAGTAGACCCCGTTATCCTTGTTGGGTACTTTACTTTTGCAAAACACTTGATTTATAAAAACACATTTGCTCTAATGATATTATTCTAGGGTGCACAAATTCACTGTAATGTGCTGCCCGACACTGCAATGTCTGGTTGCACACATTACAGACTATTACTGTAAGTATTCTCTGTTTAATGCTCTGCACACTTTTGTGGGGTGTGAGCATAATGAGCGGGGAGAAACATTCGCTGACTCTTCTGGAGGCACTCCTTGGCATGTTGCGTTGAATTGAATCCACTCCTAAGTCTGTAAAAAAGAAAAACACACTAACTTAATGTGAAATAGACCTCAAATGGGCAGACAACATTTACCAGTGTGATGATTTAGGCCACTGAAGGGGAACAGCAGCCCCAGGGCCCAATGCAGCCCTCCGAGCTTTCACCTGTGGCCTGCAGCTCCTGCTTTATTGTCAGATTTATTTGTTCTAGCTTGTAACACTTGTTCAAAATGCCCGCATATATATATATAATTACAGATAGGTGTCTTTTTCTTTGACTAAATGTATTGTCTTAATTATTGAGATTAATGCTATTGTGTGGGCCTTTGGAAGGCTAGAGGGCCGTCCATGCGTGTATCATGTTGCCTATCACTGATTTTTGCTATCAGAATCAGTAAGTAAGATCTTTTGCCATCCAATATGAGATATAATCAATGCAGCTTATAGACTATTTTGCTGGTGAAACTGGGTTTTGGACGTTAGTACCAATATGAATAAGTATCTGGAACAGTCAAAAATGTAAATTAATTATAATCATATTCCCAGTAATAAAAGTTTCTACAGTGCTTTTACTTTCTTATATAGTAAGCATACACATGACTGCATTTTAAAAGCTCTCTTGCTATATGTTTCATGTCTGTAACCGAATCTACAGTATTGCAAGATTAGGTCGTATCAGCAGCCATTCTAGGTACTAAAATGTTCTCTCATGTGTTCTTTAGTAGGCTTAATTAAATGAGTATTCAAGTTTTCTGTACATAATTACTTAACAAAATCTTGTAGTGCTCAGTAAAATTGCAATCCTGAAAATGTAAGTTATTGAGAAATTGTGTTTCTGTTGTCTGGTAAACAAGGCCTTACGTGTGTCCATATGTTTAATGCAAATTGCAATTCTACATATATATATTGCAGATTTTCTCTATCACATTGCACATCCAGGGGGTTGGATAAGGTCTGCCTAATTCTGTAATTTATAATGTAAAGAGAAATTCTTTTTTTTCTAATGTAGAGAGTAGTATTGTCTTTCTTTCTTACAGTGTTGCTATTATTTTAGGATTGAATTCTTGGGGAGATGGGTAGCCAATATAGAAAGTTGCAGTGGTGTCACCATGGAAAGTCTGTTTTGCCGCGGCCTTTAGGTCAGATAGGAGGAAGTTACAGTAGATCTAGCAGGATACGATGAAAGAATGGATAAGAGTTTTGTTTACATCTTGGGTTAGCAATGGGCATATCCTAATATCAAATATTTCAGAGGTTGCACAAAAGTGAAAGTACGGAAGAGGCAAGCAACTACCGACCATTGAGTTACATCCGTAATAGGGAAACTGAAGGAAACACTCTTAAAAGAAAGAGTTGCCGAATGCCTCATATCCAGTAACTTACAGGATCCCAAACAGCATGGATTTATTGGGAGGGGGAAGGGGGGGTGGTAGGGCGTCATATCAAACAAATCTCGGTAACTTTTTTTGAATGGGTGACTAAAGTAATAGATCAGGGGGGGGTGTAGATGTAGCTTATCTAGACTTTTGACACTGTCCCACATCACAGACTGTTAAATACACTTGAAAGCTTGGGATTGGATTCTAAGGTGGTTGCAGGATAGAAGACAGAGAGTTCTAGTAAATGTAATGCATTCACAGGAAGGAAAGGATACCAGTGGAGTACCTCATGAATCTGTACTTGGACAGGTACTTTTTAATGTCTTTATTGGTGAAATTGCAAATGGTATTGATGGGAAAGTATGCCATTTTACAGATGACACAAAGATATGCAACCGGCTAGACCCACTAGGAGGGGTAAAACAAATGATCGATGATCTAGGTAGACTAGAGGATTGGTCAAGAGAGTGACAGCCACAGTTTAATGGCAAAAAATGCAAAATCATGCACTTGGGTCTCAAAAACTCAAAGGCTAAATATAGTATTAATGGTTCTATAATGAAAATTTCTGAAGTGGAAAGGGATCTAGGAGTCTCTATTTCGGGTGACTTAAAGGCAGGTAAGCAATGTAATGAAGAAGGCAAGTCAGATATTTGGTTGCATAGAGAGAGAAATCGGTATCAGAAAGAAAGAAGTAATACTGCTACTGTATGGCCTTGTCTAGACTACTGTGTTCAGTTCTGCAGGCCATATCTACAGAAGGACATAAATGCATTAGAGACTGTACAAAGAAGGGCAACTTAAATGGTGCATGCCCTACAGCACAAAACAACCCTGAAAGACTATAATATGTTAATCTGTATAGTTTGGAGCAGAGAAGAGAACTAGGGGACATGATAGAAACTTTCAAATATATCAAGGGTTTTAACAAGGTACAGGATGGAATCATAAGAAATATAAGAATGCATGGACATACACTGTAACTAGAGGGAAGTAGGTTCAGAGGAAATTTGAGGAAAAACGACTTCACAGAAAGGGCAGTGGATAAGGGGAATAGCCTCCCATCAGATGTGGTGGAGACTAATAAAGTAGAGCAGTTTCAACATGCTTGGGATAGACATAAGGATAGCCTTACAAAGAACAGCGATCAAATAGGGTTTGAGGTTACGATAGGTTAAAAATTGGGCAGACTGTATGGGCTACGCGGTTCTTATCTGCCATCGCATTCTATGTTTCTATGTTGAACCGACAGGACTGCGAGAGAGTGGATGTGCGGAGTAAAGCAGGCAGAAAGGGTGACTTCAAGGCAATGGGTAGATTGTGGTGTTGGTGAGGGAGTTTTATGAGGAGGTAGTGATTCTGGGAAAAGGGAAGATTATAAGCTCTGTTTTGGATATTTTAAGTAACATCAAGTAACCTTGTAAAACTATAGTTTGGAATTTAGATTCCGAAACAACAGCTCCTAATTTTTTTTTAGAATGTTTAGATAAACCCAAAACTTCTCATTTGTCAAAGCAGTTGGTGAATAAGCATTGCCTTCTGGTTATAAATTACTCCCATACTTTGATGACTTTATGATCAACAAACACTGTATAATATGAATGCTACTGTCTTTGGATTTTTTATTTGTGAATAGTATGTATTTTTTTTATTTTTTCAGTTTCTGACATTTTCTGAAAGACTAGCAAATGTGAACATTGACATTATACATCGCATTGACAGACAAGAAGGCAATTCAGAGGTAAGATATGACAATTTGGGAGTGGGATCTGGAGATGTTCCCCGTTTCATGATGACTAAAACACAAAGAAACTCATTGTATGGATAATCAGAAAAGTTATTGCAGTGAAACTGACTGTGATTTAGTTGAGGAGACTAGTAAGTTCACCCAGCCTATACATGCTTCTGTGTTTTATCAATGTAAAGCATCACATTATTGGTATGTCTTCCTGCAGACTGCACAGTGACAAATAAATATAGTCATTATTAGGCCAGTTCTACTATCGAAGATTTAATGGGTTTATGCCCCCAGCATTCATTAGTAAATAGTGCAGTTTAAAAACACTGCATGTGTCTAATTCTTATTTTCATGTATATTAATTTTATTTACATTTTTATTTATGTTTTAAAAACTTGTGCCTATGGCTTTGTGTGTACAATTTGTTTGGAGATTATTGAAATATTTTAAGTGATTATTTTTTCTCCCGTAAGCATTTATGCAATTCCAGTTCTTGAACAAACTATACGGGTTTACCTAATTTCTGTTATCTGTTGAACTAGGATGTTGAAACATATTTCTATGAAGGTTTACAGAAATGGAGGGATCTCAACCTCACTCAAAATTTTGGTATGTACATTGCTTATGCATATACTGGGGTGGTTTTCATGGACAAATACTGGGATTTATTTCTTGAGATAAATACTGTTGGTACTTGAGTGTTAAGCAACTGAAAGTCATAGGAGAAAATATTGATAAACTATAGACAAATTACAATGCTAAATCTTGGCTTGTATTTGATATGGAGGATTCCAGCCGATTGACACCAGTTCATTTTTTATCACTGCTTAATTTAGCTGATAGGTCAGAGTCCTTAGAGACCATCTTAACAACCAATTTTGCAGTGAACTATGGAAGCAGCAGTTGTACATTTGTCCTATTGTACAATATTGTACTACTTGGGTTGTATGTAAGGATGATCTACATGACAATATTCACTTAGATATCATACGCTTAGAAGCAACACATGTGAACAACTTGTTTCTATTCATGTTGAGTTTTTTCTGTGAATGTATTTTGTCTCCATACCTGTATGCCCATATGTGGGAGAAATAATATAATTGCTTGGTTGAAAATTAAATGTAATCGTTTAATTTGTGACTACTGAAAAATTATCCTATGTGTAAGTGTCTTGTGCTCTTAATTGGTATTTTTAGCAACTCCAATATAACACTGTGGTTAACCCGCCAAGGCCTGTCCGATTTTCTGATTATAATACAGTGTCTGTTTATTTTACAGTGTTTATAAAAGTTGCATTTTTACGCAGTATGAAAGGATTCTAAAGTGGTATATTAATACTTCTGATTTAATCATATTGGATTACACAAGCTTAATTCATAGACAATTACTCCTCTCCAATCTGCAGATTATGGATTGAAATGCCACTCAATTGACTGTTAGTTGAATAGAGAAATACAACCTTTATGTGATCCTGCGAGGTGTGTGCACAGTGCATAAAATGGTGTTAGGGAAGTGTGGTTTATTACTTCCATATAATTGCCTTAATGAAATCTAAAAATGATTTTATAAGCTGCTAAAGTGCTTTGGTTGTCATGTATTCACTCTGCAGCCAAAACGTCAATAACAATTTTGTAGTGTATCTTTTTAGCTTTATTGCATGTAACACGTGTCAGTTGTTTTTCTGATAGAAAAATAGAATTTGACATAAAAAATGACCTACAGGTTAATTTAGCCTTTTTGTTTTATTTCGGTGTATATTTTGTTTGAGTTTGTGGTTTGAAGATTTGTTTTTGTCTTTTGTGCTGGGGAAGGGGGGTTGTATGATTTTGTTTTTTTTAATGTATTATTTTATTTCTAATATTTATATCCAAGTCTTAACAATAGCAATATCTTTGCTAGCACCTATTACATAGAATGACTATGCAGGTGCAAATGTTCTTTAGTTTGTAACCTTGTCTTCCATCAACTTTAAAAGTATGTCCCCTTGTTCTGTAAATCATCTTGTTTTAAAAAAATACTGCTTCCTGGAACTCAATAAAGTATTTTTTTTATATATTTGAATATGTGTGTCATATCACCTCTGCCCCCTCTCATCTCTAAGCTGTACATATTCTGCTATTGAAGTATTTCCTAGTATGGTTTGTTATGCAATCCTTTTACTATTTTAGTAGCCCTTCTCAGAATTGTTTTGTATTTTATTGTAGACAGGGCATGTCGAACAGTTTTACATCACTAGATTCGTGAAAATGTCTCTTTTTTTTTTTCTTATGTTTATTTTGCTTCAAATATGTGTAAATATTGTGTTTTATATCATACAACTGTACCATTTTAACAAGTGGATTATAATATTCTGCACAGCTACACATAATCAATATTTGGCAGTGTTCCAGTATTTGTAGTTCTGAAACCCAGTGTTTATAGTCCTCAATCTATGTATTTAATTGAAATGAAGGAACATTTTTATTAAATCAAAGCATAAACAAAAATAACGCCATCAAATATTGACACTGCCCAAGCAAAGTGAGAGGAAAAACCTGATTGTATTATTGAGCGACCATTAGTGCAGACCCAAGAGAAGTGAGTGACTGTGATGTTTGTTAATTTAAACCCCTATAAGGAGCATTGGAACAGGGACCACTCCCCAGCCCTTATCTCCATACTTTATTTTACTTTTTTTTACAAGCTCTATTAATCTGGGTACTTCTTTTGATTATCATCACCTTATGATGAGGGTTCCAGTTGCCTTTTCTGAAGCTGAATAAGAGGAATCTTAACATGCATTCAGCACTTGAAGATGTCCGGTACTCCACCAGTCTTGTCAGTTGAACTACAGGGTCTACAACCTCCAGATTCGCATGATCATAACAACAGGTCAAATTACAATTACATGTTGAGATCAAATGAAAGTCTGTCTCATTGTGGATATTATATCTTGGGATGAAATGGTTAACAGTGAATCAATTTATTTTCTTTCTATTCTTCAAAGTAAGCGTTTGCTATATTATATATTAGTTAAAGATATGTATTATAGAAATGAACAGAACCACCCATTGTGTTGTTTTACCTAAAAGCTTAATCATTAAGCAGAATAATTACTTTGTATTTATCGATCAGCTAGGCTCCTGGCTTGTGTTGACATGGTTTCATTTGCAGCTCCCTTATTCACTGATATGTTGTACATATACTGTCTCATGAATCAGTCATTATCTTATTGCTACTAATGTAGAGACTAAGTGGAAAACTAATTGCCTGTTGTTCAGTTACATTTTACAGAGAAGTGTCCAATAAATGCCAGTCATTTCATCTGCTGGTGTACCACCAGAATGCTATAGTGCAAAGTCTGAAGACCCACCTACAAGTGAAGAACAGCCTCGCTTACCAGCCACTGCTTGAGTATGTACAAGACTTCAATTACGACATGATCTCTAGAGATATGTGCCATTTCCTTTCTTACAGCTTTACTTAATCTTGTTTTGTGCTACTCATGGAAGAATTGATTAATTCAGGGTAGCCTAAACAAATGTGTGTCTAACAAAGTGTAGAAGTGAAAAATTCTGATGTTTTAAGCATATCAACTGTGTGTGTGTGTGTGTGTGTATGTATGTGTATATATATATATATATATATATATATATATATATATATATATATATGTATATATATATTTATTTTTTTCTAGTTTTGCTAGTGTTGATATATTTTGCATCCCTCTTAAGTTCTAATTACAAACTTCCACCGAGTATACAGTAATGGACAAAGAAAATTAATATACTAATAATAGTCACTCGATAGAGCATTGGGCCACTTTGTGACCATCACAATAAAAATCCGATGGGGCATTAAATCTCCCAGTATCTGTAATTTGTGCAAGAGAGATGTAATACACATTATTCTACTCTACAGACCACCTGGTTTGTGGTGGTGGAAAATCCTGTCTCAGGCGTATAGCATCATTAGATCATTTGGGTTCAGATCTGATAACTGAGAAAGTCATGACATATGGATGTCATATGTAATGTCATGCTCACCAATCCATTTGGAAGCCACATATGCTTTGTGAATGGGGGGCATTGTCACCCTTAGAAGACACCCCTCCCATCAGGAAAAAAAATGCTGCAACATTGGGTGGAGCTGATCACTCAGTACCATTAAGTAGTGATTAGCATTGACCTTGACAGCACATGCACCCCCCCAACATTACAGAACCAACTGAACACTTCACTGTTTGTATCAGGCACTCAAGATTGTAGAGTTCTTTAGGTTGGAGATGTGCACTGGTTCATTTGTTGAGAATTTGGTGAAGGATTATTCATCTGATTATGATGCATTCCTCCAGTCCTTGGTAGTCCATTGTCTCTGCTCCTTGCTCCATTGATATCGCAAATATGTGTTGTTAGGTCACATGAGCAGTTTATACATTGCAGCCTGATGAGAACATCAGTGTTTTTGTTTTTTTGTTTTTGTTTTGTTTTTTTTTAACTGAATGCTTCTCACAGGTTGAAATTTACAGTTAATTGATCTGTAGTTGCTCACCTGTTTTGCATTAAACAGATAACATGACCCTTGAGTATTGGCTTTTGGCCTCTGTTGCCGTCTGCATATGATCTTTCACCTTCAGAGTTCCATGCTGACATCACCTTAGACACGGTTGCTTGTGAAACATTAACAAGTTAAGCTGTCTTGTTCACTGAAGCTCCTGCCAAACGAGCCCCAACAATCATCCCTTGCTCCATGTCATTGAGATCTCCTCTCTGAGCCATGCAGCCCAACATTATTATACATGATCCTGACTATATTGGGATGCTTACTGCTTAATTAACACATGAGCCACCCCTTTGTGGAAGCACATGCTTTCAGTATGCTCCATTTTCCTCATTTACCAAGATGTTTCCATTTTTTTTCTGCTACCTGTACTTTGCATTTATTTATTAACTTGTTATGTTAGCAGAGTTGTTTATAATGTTACTAAACTAGAATATATCATGGATTAGAAAAAATTGTTGCAATATCCCTAGTACAATGTAAGGTTGCATGTAAGTAATTTTTCTAATATAGCTTTGAAATCGCCTCAAGTCAAGCGTTAATGGAACTTATTAGACTGTGTATCCAAGCTAATCTAAGTCCTATAATAAATGGGGATTGGATGTGGGGATTTCACACAACATAGGAATGTACAAGTATGTTTTCTTAGTCTACAGCTTTGTTTATACTCTGTGGTAAACTAACCCTTGTGCTTCTTCCATTCAGTCTGGTGGTCCAGCTGGCTCGAGATCTTCAAGCTGACTTCTACCCCCATTTCCAAGACTTTTTTAAAGCTATTTCTTCCTTACTGGACACAAAAGACACTGCACTGATAGAATGGTCCTTTACATCCTTATCTTACCTGTACAAGTACCTGTGGAGAATGATGGTAAAGGACATGCCAACGATATACAGGTATTCACATTATTATTCCAATTATTTAATTTGTTTTAATGCTATCCTCAGTTATGAAAGTTCACAGTATAGGATTCTCAAATTGCTTCTGGTGTTTACATTGTGTCTGAATTGACATTGAGTGATACTTGGGTTATCTTGTTAAAATATAGAAGACACCAGTAAACCAGGTAAGTAAACCAGGTTTAAGCCAATAATTTGCCAGACTGTCCCCAAGTTCTTGTATACAATAGGGTACAAAAAGAATGTGTATATCCTAATAGCTTTCTGGGTTCCAAGTGTTAACAATCACACATGTTGGCAATATATTTTTAATTATAGTAAACATTCACGAAAATTCCTATATACCAAGAATCACATGTTTATAAGATACTAGTATCTTATCAATATGTAATTTTTCACAATAATACATGCCAAAATAAGGATCTAAAATCTTTAGAGCCAAAAGATGTAAACAACCTGTAATAACATTACAATGTGGTGAGTAGGTAGTCTGCCTACAAGCAGCCAAGTCACCTTGTTGGTAAGATGCTAGTATTGACATTTGAATTTTGGTGAATCTGTCCATGTTCTTTCACACTATAATGCTGATATGTGATCATTAACACCTGGAAAATCTTAAAACACAATTTTTACATTTTGGTTTAAACATCTTCAGTTTGATTTTCTATAGCTATTTTTATTTTAGGGTCTTTGTACCTTTCAAGGTTAAAATCGTCAAATAGGAACACTCAATTCATCATATAAAAATTAAACACTTTTTGTGTTTCATAGAAATGTATTTGTCCCTCAACTGACTGATACAAATTATCATAAAAACACTTAGGGGCATATTCAATTGTTGGCGGTATTGCCGAAAATCCCGCGGTCCGTGCACTATTATCGTTATTACGGTAATCGTGCGCGGAAAAACCGTTAATACGGTAATTTACTCGCTGGATTTCAGCTCGCAGCTCAGGGAGCTGCGAGCTGAAATCCAGCGAGAGATTACCGTATTAACGGTATTAGTTTTTCCGCGGCGGAACCCGCCGACATTTGAATACCCCCCTTACTGTTTACAGCTGTAAACACAGCGAAGAAAGTTATACCTCATAATGTGAAGTTTATACAATGTGGGATGCAAATTAGGAATTTATCAATCTGTGTTGCTACACCAACCCAAGAGAAGTCAAAATTGGAAGGAAAAAGGGTTAGACACCTTCAGATTATTGCACAATGTGTTCAGATTGAGATTTCATTAAAGCCATATGAATACTGAAATGTAACTGATGTGATATTTTCCTGGTGGTGTTACTTGCTTTGCTTTTCTGTTGGGTCACTATGTTTATTAACAAATATACAACATTGGCTTAGCTGTTAACACTTCTGCCTCACAGCACTGGGGTCATGAGTTTGATTCCTGACCATGGTCTTATCTGTGTCAAGTTTGTATGTTCTCCCTGTGTTTGCATGTGTTTCCTCCGGGCGCTTTGGATTCCTCCCACAATCCAAAAACATATTCGTAGATTAATTGACTACTATCAAAATTGACCCTAGTGTGTGTATGTTAGGGAATTTAGATTATAAGCTCTATTGGGGCAGGGACTGATGTGAGTGAGTTCTCTGTACAGCGCTGCGGAATTAGTGGCGCTATATAAATAGATGCTGATAATGAACCTTGTATAAGGTAAAAAAATTATATGCTGAAGTAATGGCAGCAGTGTTTCTCCTAATTCATGTTGCTGTTACTAGAGAACTTCAGTCATCTTCATTGTGGCATTCATGGGACCTCATGATTTATCCGAAGGATGGGGGATTTGTGCAAAACATTGCAGGTTAGGTGACTGGAGTTCTCCATTTGATTAGACTCAGTTAATCTTTAATGTCAACAAAGAAAGATTTCAGGCTTTGTAGAAGTGATTAAATGAAACATTGACTGATATTTTTAATGTTCTCATAATACGTAAGGGTGGGGAAATTTTATTTGTATTCTTAGCTGCTGACACCCTTTTTGTTCTGACTTCAGTTTATACAGCAAACTCTTGGCTCATCATAAAGAGCACATCCGAAATTTTGCAGCGGAAAGCTTTGCTTTTCTAATGAGAAAGGTAAGTAACTGGTAACTTGTCATTTCCTTTCCATCCCAACAGACATGCACAATAGTCAGGTGCACTATGTATAATAAAATTACTATGAGAAAGAAGGGGGGGGTTCACTCAGGTGAGGTAAAAGGTAGAGGCTATTATTGTTAGTAGGTTTGTTGAGGAAGTCTTCTAAAGATCCAGTAGTAGGGGAGGGGTCGACTGTGAAATGAATGCCAGGTCGTCCAGAAGAATTACTTTGAGGTTTTTGTCATATTTGTAACAGTTAAATTACATTTACATTATTTGTTTTCAATGTTGAGGAAACCCATCTATAATTTGCACTCCTGTTGGATCTTTATATTATGGTTGTAATATAGCAATAAGGTTTCTCAGGAGATCTGAGGAAAATTGCTTCTCCCTTATATTATGTTTTGTTAATGTGCACATATTTTCAGATTTGTAAGTACCATAATGTATATAAAAGTAGATTCCTGTGCCAAAATGCTTTTAGTCTATTTTCTGATCCTAACACATTGATCTGAACCTGGTTTTCTTTTGATTTTAGGTGCCTGATTTGAATGAACTGTTACATTTTATGTTCCTGGATTTGGAAGAACATCCACAGAAGGTGGATGGTTTGGGGCAGCTGCTATTTGAGATGTGCAAAGGAGTCAGAAACATGTTTCACTCTTGTGCCACCAAGGTAATTAACTGGCTGCAAATGAAGAAAGAATATATGTAAGCAATTCTGTCCATGTAAGAGTTTGAACATGGTGACCTTTATTCCACTATGTGACTTTTCTTGGCTTGAGTGACAGATGCCACCTGATTGGCAATATCTATAAATACCATAAAATTGAAAACTGATTTTTTTTTTTAATCATGCATTGGTGTTATTTTATGTGTCTCTTTTCAGCCACTGGGGGACACTGCGACAATGGGATATTGTAGGTGGATTTGGAGTAAAGGCACTTTAACACTATTTGAGTAGATACCCACTATGCCCCCCCCCCCCCCCCCCCCCCCCCCCCCCCAATCTGGAGCCATCCTCAGTTTTAGTAAAGCGCCTTCTAAAGTAGGGAGTTTTTTCTGTGTGCTCTTGCCCTGTGTTTTTATTTTTACTCTTTTTTGATTTTTCTTTTTCTTTGACATGTTGGAATGAATAAGGATGCCTCCAAAGTGGTGAAGAACCCGTCTGCTGCCTTTCTAGGCTTTCCTCTCCCCGACAGCCTGTCAGCTCCTTCTCTTATTGAACAGTGCGTGCTATTTACTAGCTGTTGCAATGCTCCTTCGGATCTCCGACGTTTGTTAGTGCATCCCCTTGGCAATAAGCAGTGCTCTTGCTGGTAACAATGTCACAGGATGCAGCATCGCGGCCTTGGAGGGGCTGAGATTGCTGACACAGATCTCCATGAGGGAGAGAACAGTGTCAGCATTTATAAGATCGCGTATGGAATCTTGTTTAGACCAAACATGGCTACAGCCTGGGTCAGCAAGGTAATTCAAACATGGGAGGTACATTTGGCTTAGGGTCTGCAGGAACATAGACCTAGGACTTAATTGTTGGCTGAAAATATTCAGAAAGCTTTGGACTTCCTAGGTCAGGCACTTTTGAATGCGGTTTCCATAAACTCCAGATTTTCTGCTCTCATTATTGCGGTCCGGCGTTCTTTGTGGCTGTGCTCTTGGTTAGCTGATGCGGACTCAAAGCATATGCTGGAACTCTATGCCATTTGATAGTGTTTCTCTGCTTGGTTCGGAGCTGGAAGAAATCATTCAGGTGGCCACAGGTGGCAAGAGTTCTTTTCTGCCTGTCGGCGGTGCTAAAAGAAAGTTTCTGTCCTTTCATCCCCTAAGACGGTCGAGGGCAACTTCCTCCAGAGGTGTTTCCTATAGGGGCCAGGACTCTGGCAAATGAACCGTCAGACAGGACCTCCACATGTCTGGGTAACCCGCCACGATATTGTGGTTGAGGGCCATCTGCTGCGATTTCAAGATCAATGGTGAGCTTCGACTTTGGGTGCATGGGTTTGGGAAGATTGAGGCTTTATTATGGACCTCGTAAACTCCCCCAAATCCCCCCCCCCCCACACACACAGACTCTTCACCACAGGTCTGTCCTTGTGCGAATTCAAAAGGTACTATAGGAGGCTATCAAAAAGCTTCTGGTATTGGGTGTGATTGTTCTGGTTCCTCCTCTGGAAATATGTTTGGGGTTTTACTCCAATCTCTTTGTGGTTCCAAAGCCTTATTTTGTCCGATCCTGAATCTCCGAACTCTCAACAAGCAGGTTCGGGTTCTGGGGTTTCGGATGGGGTCGTTGTGATCCAGGAGTGATCAAGGAAATGCAGTGGAGGTAATTCCTGGCATCCCTAGACATCAAGGATGCTTACCTGCACGCCCCTATATTGGAAGAGCATCAGTATATCCTGCGCTTTGCTGTCTGTGAGGCGCATTATCAGTTCCGGCCCTTACCCTTTGGACTTGCTTCACCCGAAGTGTTCACCAAAATTATGGCCGTCATGGCAGGTTTTCTGTGCTCTTGGGGCGTCGCTATTGTGCCTTATTTGGATGACCTGTTAGAGGCGCCGTCCAAATGTGTCTTTCTACATCACATTCACTTGGAGAAGGTTTGTTTGCTTCCAAACAAGTCCAGGGGATATATTTACTAACCTGCAGGTTTGAAAAATTGGAGATGTTGCCTATAGCACCCAATCACACTCTAGCTGTCATTTTGTATAATGCATTAAATAAATGAAAGTTAGAATCTGGTTGCTATAGGCAACATCTCCACTCTTTTAAATCCACAGTTTTGTAAATATACCCCCAGGTCCCTTTTGGCAGAATGGGAAGTATCCTTTCTCCACTGCATGAAACTGCTTGGAACCATGGTGTCTGTGTTCAAAGCTGTGCCCTTCTTCCCGGGTTTCATTCACCACTGCTCCAGGTGGAGGTTCTTGTGATATGGTTCAAATCCACCCTTCATCTGGGCAGGCAGATCTTCACGCTGTCCAAGGCCACGCATTGTTCCCTCACATGGTGGTTGACTAGAGCAAATCGCGTCAAGGGTCAGTCCTTTCACTTGTGGTAATGGACCTTGGTTACCACAGATGCTAGTCTGTCTGGTTGGGACGCGGTCATCGGTCATCTTCGGCTCCAGGGCATCTGGTCTCCCTAGGCATCCTCCTTGCTCATCATTGTCCTGGAGATCAGAGCACTCCACAATGCGCTCATTCAGGATTAAGGAAGGCCCCTGAAGGTCCAGTTGGGCAATGCTAAGGCTGTAGCCTACCTGAACCATCAGGGGAGAACACGTAGTACAATGACAATGCAGGTGGCTGCGTGAATTATGTCCCGGACAGAACTCCTTGTTCCAGTGATCTCGGCTGTATTTATCCCGGGTGTGGAAATTTTACATCCTGTGATGTGGAGGTCACAGGTTTCACTTTAGTCCTTCCTGCTTGCTATCCTTTTTGCAGGCCAGTTTTTTACAAAGGCCTTCATCTCTATTCTCTGAAACTGCAAGTTTCTGCATTCCTTATTTTCCTCCAGGGCAAGTTGGCAGTCATGACATGTGCAGACGTTTCTGTACATGTTCAGTGCCCGTTTGTACATCTGGTAGAACCTTGAAATGTCAGTTTGGTGCTTGGGACTCTAACTGAGGAGCCCTTTGAGCCTTTTGATCTCTTGTTATGTTACATGAAAGGTGGTGTTTTTGCTCGCTATTTGTTCTGCTCATCTGGTTTCTGAGTTGGGAGTGCTGTACAGTAAAACCCCTTTTTGGTATTTCATTCTCTTGTACCGAAGTCTCCTGTTTCCACATGAACCAGGCGATTGTCGAACCGGCGTTTGTCCTACGTCACAGCCTTCTGATTCGTCCTTCCACCTTTTGGATGTGGTCCAGGTCCTCTGGTACTATGTGAAACGTACGGTTTCTGTTCGTCAAGTTAATGACTCTTTTCATCCTATATGATACCGACAAGTATGGTTGGCTGGCGTCTAAATAATCTGTTGCTCGTTGGCTTACATCCACAATTCCTTAGGAATTCTGTTCAGTCGGCTATTCCACCAGGGCTATTGCTGCTTCGTGGGTGTACATCGCAGTCCTTTGGCCGAACAGTTGTGCTGTGCTGCTATCATCATCGGCTATTTATATAGCGCTGTACAGAGATTTTACATCAGCCCCTGCCCCATTGGAGCTTACACACTAAATTCTCTAACACACACACACACACACACACACGCAAACACACACCAAGAGAGACTAATGTCAATTTTAATAGCAGCCAGTTAAACTAAACTCCAAAAACATACCAGTAGGTTAACTTTTATTATATAATGTACATCACTCACGTCTCCATTCAGGAAAATGCACCTACTTCCTCTTGTGTGCTCTGCCCGTTAGCAACCCCATCTGCAAGACTACAGTCCACAGAACCTGCTATGTGGTCATCTGTCCACACCTTTTTCCAAATTCTACAATTTGCAGGTCTTTGCATCTCAGGATACTAACTTTGTGCACAAAGTTTTATGTGCAGCTGTTTCAGAGCAATCCCTCCATTACGGACACCATTGGCACAGTGGCTCCCAACCCCCCCCCCCTCCCTCCCTCAATGGCAGGAAAAAAAAGGGGTTCTTCTATTCACTGTAAAAATCAGTTTCTTTGGCTCCATTGGGGGACACTGCGCTCCCTCCCCTTGCTCTGATGGTTTTGTTGTTGGTGTTTACCTTTTAAGCGGTTTCTTGTTACGCCTAGTTGGGCCCTCTCTTCTCGGCTTTGTTATATGAGAACGGAGGATGGCTCCAGATGGGAGGGCATAGTAGGGGAGGAGTCATCCACTCAAATAGTTTGAGTATTAAAGTGCCTTTACTCCAGATCCCCACCTACTATACCCCATTGTCGCAATGTCCCCCAATGGAGTCAGATAAATGGATTTTACAGTGAGTAAAAAATCCTCTGTTTACTTGGGAAGTTTTCTAGGTTTCTTGCACTTCATATAATAGGATACAAATACTTTGTGTTGTTCCAAAAACATTGTGCACACCAGATAAACTATCTAACGGTTGTAATCAATGTAAAGACTTCTTTCTATATATAGCCTGATACAATTTGAATATTTCTAAATTGCAGTTCAATACAGTTCATCTGCTGCTATATATATTCAGTGTGCATGCTTTGTTTGGTAGGCAATACGACTGATTCTACAGAAGTTGGGACCTGTGACTGAGTCCAAGAAGTTGCTGCCCTGGAGTCTGGTGGGAGAGGCTTTGAAGCACTTTGTGGAATCTACTACATTGTATATCCACAAGGAACATTTTGAACCACTTTTTAGTAATATTCAGGTACAATAATAAATTGCTTAAAAATACAGTGCACATTTTCAGTGTAGAATAAAGCTTAAATTAATCAAGTAGCCTCACTGGGACATGTTTAAAATGTAATCTGTTTGTTAAAGCAAAGTCCAGGTATAAAGGGATACACATTTTAGCAAGGTTTTATGCTTTCTGGCTTGGGGTTCCTCTTTGATGTTTAATATTTATTCAATTCCCATGTAGTTTTGTTTAGCTGGGAGTTTTGTCTGAAAAGGAGGCTCCCATTGTTTTGATTTTTGGGAGCTTTATGAAAAAGTTATTGCCCCATTTAAGCACTGAAATTACAAGGGTCTAGGGACTGCAATGTTTGACGGATGTATGAAAATGTCATCCTGTTCCCAGTGCTTACAGATCAGAAATGGTTGCTATGTAGGATTGAACACATGCTTAGAAATGTGCTAATTGCAGTTTTGATGTGACTATATTTTTCAAGGAGTCACTGCTGGAGCTATCAAGGAAAGTGGTTCCCAGTCAGAGTACAGAATGCTCTGATCAGATAGAAAGGCTACTGGAGGCATATAGCATCCTGGTGGAACATAGTCAGGGTTCAAAGATCCCACATCCAGAACGTGTCTGTACGGTGAGTTTCTCTTAACCCTATTCCCTCTGCTGATATCTAAATGCAACAGAGACTCATGTGTTTTTTCCATTTTTCTTTTAATCTCTTTAGACCTTAACAGAATTGCTGAGAACATCAAATATCTCATCATCTTGCTGTAATAGACTTTTGGCTATCATTTCTACTTTACTCCTCAATGAAAACAGTTTGCTACCAGACTCTGAGATTAGAGGAGCCATAAATAAGGTAAATTATATCATTCAAAAATTAGGATAGTTGTTTTGGAACATGTGAAATGTATGAGCATGTCTTTTATGTAGGTTCCACATATAGTAAATACAAAGTTCCAAGACACCTAAAAACTAGTGTTTGACATGTGGATGGCTTGATGAATATGTAGAAAACAGATTCATTCCATCTTCATTGTATAATCTGTCTGCACTTTTATTTTGTTTTTTCTCTTTCCTGCCATTGGGGGACACTGCGAGACATTGGGGTATAGTAGTGGGTCCAGGAGTCCTTAATATTTATTTTTGTGTAAATCAACATATTTTATGCAATACCCATGTATTGTATAGACCTGCTAACAGTAGCTATGTGTAGTCACTATTAATTACCTAATAAGATGTAGATAATTGCTTCTATGCAGAGTAGTTTTTCTTTGACCATGATGCTCATATCTTATACTGATTTGTTAACTGGATATAGGTCCTAGTTATAAACAGACAATATGTTTAATAGCCATTAAAGAAGTAAAACATAAAAATGAAAGTTTGTATAAGTGAATTAAGATTGACTGTCAAGTAGAAAAACCTAGACTTAGGTGAGAAGATGGTTTCACATGTAATAAAATGTGGTGATCTGACCCCTTTGTCTTGCTGCTGTAATATGATGTATACATAATGCATGTGTTCTGTACTGGTAGATCTATACATGTAATATAGCTAAGCATATTCTGCATAGTGCTCTGCTTCTTTGTCATTATAAATATGTGGGACTACCATGGGGGCAGCAGGTGCGGTGCATTGGGGCCCGTGGACCCACTGCACAGGAACTAGCAAGCTGTGGGCCCAAGTTCCCTGCTTACCTGCATTGGGTCCACAGCTCGCTAGTTCCATCTCTGTGTGGGACAGAGACAAAAAAGTGAGGGTTGACAAATCTTTATAAACATATGTTATCTTGTAGGTTTTTGAAAGTGGATTTTCACGGAGATTACTTTTGGAGTTCTCAGAAGAAATGTTCACAATGAGGCAGTTTGAACAGGCAAGTATCATCTGGAAGAAGCAATTGATTACTTGTATGCTTTGTTAAAATTCATCAGTCAGGCAAGAATGTATTAAAGCAGGGTTTTCCTTGTTCTGAAATGCTTTGATCCTGCCAGAGCTCTTTGAATTCAACTGCATGCGGCACCTTTGACAGCATGAGCTATAGAACACAGTAAAACTTCAGAACCTGCAATATTATCTGCTTTTTAGGAGATTATTCTCTGACTTTTTTAGCCAATTTGTGGAGAGTGCTGTTAGATAAGCCATTAAATAAAGTGTACAGAATGGCCTATACATTTAGTATTTCACATTTGCTTGGGAGGGACACTAACAAATATTTGGAGTTGGTCACAGTTTTATGGACTGAACAGAAGTCACTACTACCCATTGAACTAATAGGCAGTATTCTAGTTTAATCTAATACACCGCATGTTCGTTTACATGAAAATGTGCTTTGTATTCTCGCTAATCTAATCACTACAGTGTTTGGGATCCATAAAGGTCTATGTTGGCAGTGAAATAAGTAACGGAGAATTCCAATAAATCTGTGCCTACAGATTACTTATAACTCTTGATGGTGATTATTTCTACATTCATAATCTGCTGAGTTAACATTGATCTTTTGGCTACTGTCATCTCCATTGTAGGCGTTCACACTTATAAAACATATCTTCTCATGTGTGGATCAATAGATATACATCAATTTTGTTGCTTGTCTTCCTGGTTATTGAAGTAATTTTTAATTTATTTATTTTTTTCAGCATTTTCTGCCTAGCTTCTTGCAGTATGTCCTAACATTGTTTTCAGAAGAGGATACCACCGTTAGGAGTGAGGCCTTGGCAATCTTAGCAAAGCTCATTTTGGAAAAAGCTGAGCCTCCCGCTGTCGCTTCAATGGCATTTGAAAAATATCCTCTTGTATTTGTGGAAAAATCTAAACCGTAAGATTATATAGATCTTAACATGGGTCACACAGTACATCTACAATTGTTTACGATAGTTGTCAGTCTTTATTGTAAGAGCTGTGATACCACACATTTCACACACTCACTGGTCACTAATGTATCACAAGACAAATTCAGACTTATTAAAGAGAGTGCAAGCACAAACCTTAGAAGTGCAACTTTACCTGCTTCAATAACTATACTGACCTAAATTTTAAAGTGATTACAATTTGCCTCGATCTGATTGGTCTCTTTACTAATACACTGTTATTTTATATGCGTAATTAGTGGGTTCCATATTTTGTTTTCCTTTCGTCGTTATCATTGTTTATTTCTAAAGTGCCACAAAAACTCAGCAGTGCCAGACAGTCACAAGGTTCCAGAATAATTATTTGCATGAGTTGATGATTGCATGTCATTCATACTTCTTTTCAGTGGCACAAGAGATAAACTATACCACATATGTCCGTAATAGCCCATTAGGCAAGAAAATGACTACATGTCTACATAATATATCCTCATGTACGATAATGAATAACTGTAACCTCTGTGTCGTGATCCAAATAATATCACATTTATATATTGAGGAATGTCATTTAACCATGACATACACATGTTCTGTGTTGCTCTGTTTTTTTTTTTTTGTTTTTTTTTTTTTGTTTTTTTTTAATGTTACTATACATACACCGTTCAGCCACAACCTTAAAACCAGCCTCCTAATTTTGTGTAGGGCCCCTTGTGCTGCCAAAACAGCTCTGACTAGCCAATGAATAAACTCCCAAGTTTCGGCCGTGTGTTTTCAGCACATGCCAGAGATTTGGGGCATCTTATAGGCCAAGTCAACACCTTTAACTCATTGTCATGTTACTCAAACTATTCCTGAACAATTTTTGCAGTGTGGCAGGGTGCGTTATGCTTCTGAAAGAGGCCGCTGCCATCAGGCAATACTGTTGCCATAAAGGGGTGTACCTGGTCTGCAACAGTATTTAGGTAGGTGGTACATGTCAAAGTAACATCCACATGACTGGCAGGACCCAAAGTTTCCCATAAGAACATTGCCCAGAGCATCATCACACTGCCTCCGCCGGCTTGTCTTCTTCCCATAGTGCATCCTTGTGCCATCTCTAAACGACGAACATGCACCCAGCCGTCCACATGATGTAAAAATAAGATTTTTACTCACCGTAAAATCCATTTCTCTGACTCCATTGGGGGGCACTGCGAGACATTGGGGTATAGTAGTGGGCTCGGGAGTCTTGTCACTTTAACTGCTAAGTCTTTGGACTCCTCCCCTGCTATGCCCCTCCTCTCCAGAGAGATCCTCCGTTTTGAATAACCAAGAGTGAACGTAAAGGAGGTAATATAACTTGGACAGGTTATAAAGAACCATACCCAAAGTTTTCACACACAGAACTATATACAGAGCAAGGGAGGGTGCGCAGTGCCCCCCAATGGAGTCAGAGAAATGGATTTTACGGTGAGTAAAAATCTTATTTTCTCTTCTCTGCCATTGGGGGGCACTGCGAGACATTGGGGATATACCAAAGCTTCCTCAAGGGTGGGAATGCTCTGGACCAGCTGCACGCATAATCCTGCGACCAAAGCTTGCATCAGCCGATGCACAGCCCTGAAATCTATAAAATTTAGTAAATGTGTGGACGGAAGACCAAGTCGCCGCCCTACACATCTGCTCCGCCGACGCCCCGTGCCTAGCCGCCCAGAAGGCACCTACTGCCCTAGCAGAATGTACCCTTAAAGTCTGCCGGACAGCTAGAGAAGCTGAAACGTAAGCCTAACGAATCGTGGACATAATCCACTGAGCAACTGACTGCTTTGAAGCAGACCAGCCTCTTTTATTGGCGTCATATAAAACGAACAGATCTCTGGTCTTTCTGACCTGCGCTGTACGATCTACATAAATCTGTAAAGTTCGCACCACATCCAAGTACTGCATAGACCCTTCTGAAGAGTCTTTCTTTGTCTTAAAAGCCGGGACAACAATTTCCTGCTTTAGGTGGAATCTAGAAAACCACCTTAGGAACAAAAGACGGCTTGGTACGAAGGACTGCCCTGTCTGCGTGACAAATAAGAAAAGGAAGGTCACAGCGAAGTGCCCCAAGCTCAGACACTCTCCGTGCTGAAGCTATAGCCAACAACAAAATACTGTCTTCCACGTAAGATACCGCAAGTCAATAGACTGTAAAGGCTCAAACGGAGGTTTAGTGAGAGCACGAAGAACCAAATAGAGGTCCCAGGGCTCGACAGGATGACAAAAAGGAGGTTGTATACGCAACACACCCTGCAAAAATGTCTTAATATCTGCATATTCAGCAATCTTTTTCTGAAAATAGACAGAAAGGGCGGATATCTGCCCCTTGAGGGAACTAAGCTGCAAACCCTTCTGAACACCTTCCTGAAGAAAACCCAGGACACGGGAAATCTTAAATCTTGAAGAATGAAATCCCTTAGACTCACACCACACAATATACGTCTTCCACACTCTGTAATAAATGGAAGATGACGCAGGCTTTCTGGCCCTAATCATGGTGTTTATGACCTCTTGAGAGAAAACCCTTAGCTTTAAGTATTGGGGTTTCAATAGCCAGGCCGTCAAAGCCAGCTGATCCAAACCCTGGTAAAGGAATGGACCCTGAACCAGAAGATCTGCCTGCATCGGAAGCCGGAATGGAGGAGCTCCTGCTAAAGACAGCAGATCTGAGAACCACGCTCTGTGTCGCCAAAATGGAGCTTTTAGAATAGCGGGAACTCTGTCCCTCTTCACCTTCTTTAGCACCCGCGCTATCATTGGAATGGGCGGGAAAATGTACACCATCCGGTGCTGCCAAGGGGCCGACATGGCATCTACTATTTCTGCCGCTGGGTCTCGAGCTCTTGCGTCGTAGCGCGGCACCTGATGGTTCAGACTGGACGCCATCAGGTCTATCTCCGGACGGCCCCACCGCTCCACCAGTAGAGAGAATACCTGACTGTTTAGAGCCCATTCCCCGGGATGAAGGGTATGTCTGCTGAGGAAGTCTGCTTCCCAATTCTTCAGCCCTGGAATGTGGATGGCTGACATCTTGGGGACCTGATGTTCTGCCAACGCTAATATGCGTCTGGCCTCTCGCATGGCAGCCGTGCTGCGAGTGCCCCCCTGATGATCTATGTACGCTACCGTGGTGGCGTTGTCGGACTGAATCTGAAGAGGCTTTCCTCTTAGAAATTCCTGGGCTCCTATCAGAGTATTGTACACTGCTCTGAGCTCTAGAACATTTATAGGAAGAGTGGCTTCCTGAGGGGACCATAGACCTCAGGGTTCCCCCCCCCCACCCCAACAGACTGGCGTCTGTTGTGACTAGGGTCCAAGACCAGGTCTGAAAGGACTGGCCTCTCTCCAAGTTGGATTGGAACGTCCACAAGACAAGGGACAGCCTTGTGGCCGTGGACAGACGAATAATCTGTTTGTCTAAATTCCTCTGAGACCCTGACCACTTTCGCAAGATCTCTGCCTGAAGTGGACGGGAGTAATACTGCGCAAAAGGAACTGCCTCGAATACCGAGACCATTGTCTCCAGAAGCTTCATGCAACTGAGAACCGAGACTCTCTTTTCCATTAGCATGGCTCTGGTCCTTTTCTGCAAAGCTAAGACTGTTTCTGCTGGAAGATAAACTCTCAGAGACTGAGTATCGAAAAACAGACCCAAGAAGCGCATCTGCTGAGTTGGCACCAGCGATGACCTTGGTAAATTCAACACCCAGCCGTGACTCTGAAGAAACTGCATAACAGTCTAAATCTGTTGGGATAGAGGACCACAGACGGTGCCTTCAACAGAAGGTCGTCTAGGTAAGGGATAATTGTTATGCCCTTCTGGCGCAATAGACTGGCCATGACTGTCATGATCTTGGTAAAGACTCTGGGGGCGGTAGCCAGGCCGAAGGGGAGTGCCCTGAACTGAAAATGCGCCCTTCCTACTGCGAACCAAAGGAGACTCTGGTGTCCCTCCCAGATCGGTAAATGTAGGTAGGCATCTTTGATGTCTAATGATGCCAAAAACTCCCCTTTTTCTATCCCTGCTATCAGAGCGTAGGGATTCCATGCGAAATTTGTGAATCTTCAGCTGCTTGTTTAGAGACCGAAGATTCCGGATGGGCCGGAAGGATGCATCTGGCTTTGGCACCAGAAAGAGGTTTGAATAAAAACCTTTCCCCCTTTCTAGAGGAGGAACCTGAACTATTACCTGTGCAGTAAGGAGCTTTTGAATGGCTTCCTGAAGTGCAACACGTCTGAGGGGAGAGGAGTGACGAAGAATCTGTGAGGAGGGGAGTGGGCTAGATCTATGACATAGCCCTGGGACACAATTCCTCGAACCCAGAGATCCGTCGTGGATTTCCACCACTGATCCCTGAATTGAAGTAGCCGTGCCCCCACCTGATGCTCCCCCTGAAGAACTATGTCACGTGGAGGGCTTGTCTGCTGGACGAGCAAAACCTCTCCTAGTTGTACCTCTACCTCCTCTTCTTCTATTAGCTGATGGTCTAGACGCTGAGGAATGTCCTCTATTAAAGGTACCTCCTCCTCGGGAACAAAACGCTGAAAGGAACATAATATACCCTGACGGGGTCTGTTTGAAACCGTGGGTAGAGCAGAACTCTTTCCTCCCGTGGTCTCCTGAATAACCCTTTCGAGCTCCGCCCCGAATAGAGTTAATCCGTCAAAGGGTAAATTCTCCAAAGCTCTCTTAGAGTCTGCGTCCACTGACCAAGTCCATAACCATAGGTTACGACGAGCTGTTACAATAAGAGCAGAGGCCTTAGCATTTATAGAAACTGCATCCATGGCAGCGTTCGCTACATACTCCGAAGTTTCTAGTACATGTTCAGCTAGATTTACTAGCTCTGTACGCTGAGTGTTATCTCTAAGGCCCTTAATCAAAGCCTTCATCCATAACTGCACCGCCTTGTTAGCCCAGGCTACAGCCATATTAGGTCTAAACAAACTTCCCACAGCGGTATAAGCTGAGCGAAGAGCCAGATCACACTTCTTATCAGTGTAATCCTTAAGGGTTATCCGCTCTTGGACAAGGATAGCCGAAGATGAAGCTAAACGGGCTACCGGAGTGTCCACCCTAGGCAAAGTCTCCCACTCGTGGAGACTGAGTCAGAAACATAGAGAGCCTCCCCTTCCGGGTCTATATCTACCTCACCTTCCTCTGCTGAGGAGAGATCAGAGAGCTGATCTCTGTCCAGACCTGCATCAGTAATAGCTCTTACCCCTCTGGGAAATGGATACTAGCCTATCTTCCCTGTGGGTAGACCCAGCCTGTGATGTGGAAGCATTCTCGTCAGACTGGCTGCCTGCAAGTGTAAGTGGGGTAGTGTTGTCACGTACCTCTGTTACCCGCAGCATCACGTCAGTTTCTCCACAGCCAAAGACAAGGATTGCATCCAGGGCGATTCTACCACTGCAGAAGACCCCTCCTGGGCTGAGTTGTCTCGCCTCTGAGCTTCCGCAGTACAAGCTGCGCAAAGGGCGTTTCGGTCTGTGTGGCCAACAGAAAGTTTTGTGTTACATTTTGCACAGGTATAATACATTGCAGAAGGCACAGAGTGACCCTTGCTTTTTAGCTGTCCCCTTCTCAGCCATTGTCCTGCTTCTTAAAATAATTATTAAAAGAAATGCAGACAAAATGAGACTACAGAAATAGAAGTCTCCTGTGCTAGGAAGTCTCTATAAAATAAGAGCACCACTCCAATATCAAAGGGGTGTACAATACTGTCTGTGAAAATTCCTTTTCCTGAAATAACTCACAAGACAAATATAAACATATAAAACACCTCCAGACAACACTCCTCTAGTCACACAAGCCTGAAATCTGTACACAGTTAAGGCTATCACTGGAGGAGAGGCAAGCCGAGAGTTCCAGGGCAGCGCTGCACGATTTCAACCAGAGGCTATTACTCACCACCACGCGGAAAGAACAGAGGAAGGAAGTTACCTTAATACTCCTCCCCTTCCTGGCGCTGCCTGCTCTGCTTCCTCCGCTCTCACTGGCCCCATCCACGAATGGCCGCCTAGGAGTGCCCGGCGCGCGCTGTCAGAAGTGCCCAGTACAGCGCGCGATCTTCCTGCAGCCAACTCACCTCTCCCGAGTGTGAGCGCTGCTTAAATGTCCCCCAAAATGCTCGTTATCTGCGAGGAGAGCGGGGACCTGCCGGCAAGCTGTCCGCGGCAAGGGAGGAGAGGCTGATACAGCATCCTCCCCTGTCGCTACTTTTCAGTGCATCTAAGCAGTGACTTTCCTCTGATTATTTCTATTGGCCCAATAAAACTAATGCCGGCAGATGTGCTGGTAATGTGAGCGCGAAGATTCACTTACCTGCGCTAGGATCCAGAGTGAGCAGAGCTGAGTCCTACTCACTCTGCTGGGTCTTGTCTGGGATCCTGCGCTGCACCTAAAAGGGAATAAAAATAAAAACATGTAACCCTAAAAACTATAAACAGAGTATAGGCAGGAGCCTATACTCTAGTGACCTTGACTCTCCAGTCACTTACAAAAAACTGAGGATCTCTCTGGAGAGGAGCGGCATAACAGGGGAGGAGTCCAAAGACTTAGCAGTTAAAGTGACAAGACTCCTGAGCCCACTACTATACCCCAATGTCTCGCAGTGCCCCCCAATGGCAGGGAAGAGAAAGAAAACATGATTCTTCAGACCAAGCCACCTTCTTCCATTGCTCCTTGGTCCAGTTCTGGCACTCACGTGCCTATTGTAGATGCTTTCGATGGTGGACACTGGTCAGCATGGGCACAGCCCTTTATGCAGCAAGCTGCGATGCACTGTGTGTTCTGACACCTTTCTATTATAGCCACCATTAACTTTTTCAGCATTTTGTGCTACAGTAACTTTTCTGTGGGATTGAACCAGGCAGACTAGCCTTTGCTCCCCATGTGCATCCTTGGGTGCACATGACCCTGTCGCCAGTTCACCGCTTGTCTTTCCTTGGACCACGTTTAGTAGGGACTAACTACTGCAGACTGAGAACAACCAACAAGACCTTTTTTTTTTGGAGCTGTGTCCCAGTCGTCTACGCATCACAATTTGGCCATTGTCAAAGTTGATCAGATCCTTACGCTTGCCCATTCTTCCTGCTTTCAACCCATCAACTTCAAGAACTGACTAGTCACATGCTGCCTATATCCCACCTCTTGACAGGTGCCATTGTAATGAAGCTAATCAATGTTATTCACTTCACTTGTCAGTGGTTTTCATGTTTTGACTGATCGGTGTATATTCTTATACGTTTAGTTTTTATAAAAGTGTTGCACGCAGGAAAATAGGTATGAACCGCATGGTGGACATTTGTTTAGACTATACCAGTGCTCCAGGAAGTGTCTTAATGCATTTTTACAGGCATATAGTTTCAGAGGTGGAGTGTTGGAACACAGAGGTTTAAGTGGGCAATGCAGGTGTAAAGAAATTAATTGGCGGATACATGAAAATATATTTGTAGGTAGAGATACATGAAGTAATATAGAAGGCAGTGGCTGAGCAGAGAGGCTTGATAAGGGGATGTACGTGTGCCATATTTAGTCTCTTATGTCCGACAGACACCGTGGTTACTATGGCATTCTCTTCACTTCTGCATAATAACCACAGCGTCTTTCAGATATGACAAGCTACCACGGTAGGCTGGAGCTTTGAAGGCAAGTAATTCCTTCTTTTTGGTAGCTGCCTCTGACAGATGAGTCAGTAAAATTTAATCTAGGGTGGCGATACGCTTCAAGGCATCCATACATGCAACACTCTTGTGCATGTGTGTTTTAATGGATATTTTGAATGAAAGGTTTATACACAAATTAAAATCTAAATTTCTCTTTCCTACCATTGTGGGACACTGCAAGACGTTGGGGTATAGTAGTGGGTCTAGGAGTTTATACACTTATCTAACTTCTATTAACTTCTTTGATCTTCACTCTCTTCCCCTACTATGCTCCTCCTCTCCTGTAGATACCTCAGTTTTTTCCACAAGACTCTTTGGGGCACATTTATCAATATCGGAAAAAAATTAAAAATGGTTTTCAATACTTATCACATTGAAAAGGATTGAACTATTTCTCAAATTTTACCAACACAGGAACAGCAGTTCCGATAAACTGCTGTTCCCGCGAAAAAGATTTTTTTACTTACCACTCGATCTTTGTAATGCGATCCTGGGTGGCTTCTTCGTTCCTCTTGCCTCCAGGCATCCGAACAGCAGTGACCCGAAGGACCTGAGTCATGTGACTGCTGCACATGCGCTGTAAAGCTCTGCTCTTTGGAGCAGAGCTTTACAGTGCTGAAAACAATCAGAAATAGTAATGTACGCCAGCCTGAGCTGGCGTACATTACCACAAGTGTAAAAGTTTTTACAAAAGTTAATAAATTGCGGTACATAGCAGTACCCATAGACATCTACGGGGACTGCTATGTATTTAGAAGAAAAATGCAAAGCAGCAGATATCTATATCATCTGCTGCGATGCACCAATAAGAAATTTGAAGAGAGAGAGCAATCTTTGGGAGCTTAGTTATACCCTTTGCGTGTTGTCTTAGATTTTTGGACCTTCAGTTCCTGCTTATGCTTGCAGTGATGTAATATTATGCCAACTATGTTAGTCCCCTCTTCTGCAACTGTGGAACTGGCCCCAAGAGGTTGGGAGAGGTTATTAAAAGGAACAGGAACTAACGCAAGGTAGATAAGTGCAAGGAAATAAAAAAAAAAATAATTTAGTGTCCGTAATAATGAGGCACAAAGGAGTTTTAAGAGCTGGTGAGTCAGTTCCATTTCTAAAGAAGAGAAAATAGCTTAAAATGGTAGCGAGATGGAAAATGTTATTTGAAAAAGTTATGCAATTTTTTGGTTGCTTCTATATTTTGTATTTTCTTTTTCTGTTAGAGTAAAGTTGAAAAGCAGTGACAGCCAGAGATCTCCAGTACTGGACTATGTATTATCTTTCGTTCAACAGACACCAGGTCAGGACGTACATGAGCTGTCACATTGTTGGGCTGCACTTCTTGTTCTGCCTCACATAAGGTAATTATACATATAATCTGGGAACCGCGGGAACGTTAGGAACAATTATTTGCATTTCCCTGAAATTAAGATATTTTACAGGTCATTTAATGCAAGAGTGGAATTTGATATGTCATCTATATTAAATTGTAACCATTGCCTACACACAGCAGAGGTAGCTATTTTGCAGGAGTTCATCACAGTTGAACAGTTTATCAGCTCATTAATAACAAGAGTCCTCACTGAGTTGTGAAGCACAAAGTATCTCATGTGTTAGTGATGTCACCAGTTACTAATACATTGATTCAGCATCTAAAATAATGGTCTCCACTGGTATACTTTCAATGAAATGAAATGTATCGCTTATAAAATGTTACTCCTGTCCTGAACTGCACATCAGTGGAGGATAGGAGCTTTGTATTTTGAAGTATAATGCAGCTCCTGCCGCTGAACATAATTGACAGTCTTACCAAGCTGACTCCCACACTTTACCATCTCTTGCTCAAACATAAAGGGTTTATTCACACCTTTGTCCACTGTTAATATGCTTTTCAGGTTCTAATCAGTGCCTGAATTAAAATAGGGTGAATGGATTTTTAAAGCATTGTTCCCACCATTGCATTCTAAAATTTTAATTGCCAGAATAGTGTAGTATTATTATAGTATTGCTAAAAGTTACACACATCAAAAGCATGTGGACCACATTCTAAAAATGTTTTCAAAGTGCAAGCATTTGTTTTTATGCGTTTTACCCATTTTTCCACCGCATGAGCCTAGAATCAAATTCTATCCAGATTGAAATTCCCTAAATGTTACCTTGAGAACATTTTACAGCAGTGTGATTAACAAACAAATATACTTCCACCATCCTATCCATTCCTTGTTCACCATCAGGCACTGAAGAATGAAAAAAAATCTAAACTGAAATTGTGTTTTCTCTTTGATCCTATCTGGGGAACACTGCTACCATGGGGTTGTGCGAGGGGAGGAGGAGTTTGGCACTTAACCAGTTAACTCTGTTAATGTATGCTGCCGACAAACCCCTCCCCTCTGCAACCCCCCTGCAGCCTTCAGTTTAAGCATAAAGCACCAAGTAAGGTGAGTCAACCAACCAAAGACCAAACAGCAGAAGAGCAGAAAGGAGGGAACGCAGTCTCCTCCAGATGGAATCGGAGAAACGGAATTATCGTCAGAATAAAAATCCTCTTATCTCTTTCATCCAATCTGAGGGACACTGCTACCATGGGGTCTTTCTAAAGCAGCCACCTTAAGGGAGGGACTGCTTTGACAGCTCGGCACGTAGAGCACTACGGCCAAAACTGGTAAAATTTAGTAAAGGTATGGACCGAAGACCAGGTGGCTGCTCTGCATAACTGGTCCACTGAGGCCCCATTTTGCGCAGCCCAAGACTCCCCCCACAGAACGGGTAGAATGTGCAACAATACGATCTGGCACAGGGCGGTTAGCATGGTAGTAGTGTCCCCCAGATGGAATCAGAAAAACGGATTTATCGTGAGTATAAAAATCCTCTTTTTTGCCATGTATTTTAGGCATTTCTTCTAAGTATTGGGTTTTAATTATTTCTCAATACTTTTTTTTTTTTTTTTTTCCTCTCTTTCCTCAGGCCATTGGAGAAGGACAGAATCTGGCCGATTTTATCATGCTTTATAGACACAATTTTTTCTTTAATACACCAAACAAAATTCACTCAGGGTAAGTTACAAAGAGCAGTAGGTAATACTATAAATATTGTTCAATTAAGTTCTCCTGTACATCAATATTTTTTTTTTTCCTATAGTCTCATCACATACTAGTGAAAAGGTTTTTCATTTGGTCATATTTGCCATTTAATCTGTTGTTCCAGGTGGAACCAGGTTCTTTTGGGTTCTGAGAGTTAATGACTCTTTTTTTCGCTAATAATATAAACAAAGAGAATACTTAGCTGCCAATAGATGTCTTCAGCAAATATGTGCAGTCATCGATCATTCCAGGGCCCCATCTTTCTGATAAGAAAGCTAGAAGAAACAAACTGGGAAAAAAAACTTGACACCCCTGCAGTGGGTCAGATTGTTACCCAGAAGGCAAGGGTCCCGTAAATCACATTTTAAGGTATAATCGTGATTTTCAGATTCCCTGTTGGTACAATACTGTTAAGAAACCTGCACATGTGCAGTAAGCAAATGAGACAACGCCCTGGCAAGATATGTGATATGTGGAGATGTCTCTGGTTTTGCTTTGGTTATATAACTATTTCGCAGTAAAACATGAAAGATCAAAACAACAAAATGGAATTCAGCAGCCATTTTTATAGACCTGCCACATCTGTATTATGTCATTCAGTACAGGGTCCAGCTTATTCAGTAATATTTTCTGTTTGTATATATGTTTTATACATACGTTTTTATGTCCATACACAAGTATGGCCCATTTTATTTTCAACCTCTTAAAGCTACGTATGGATGGTTTATTGGTGTATATTTTTTGGCTACTGTACGTACTAACTGCACATCAATGAACATACTTTGCTTTTATTATGATTAAAGTAACTTAAACCTTGTTCTCTGTTCTATTGTGCTTGTGTTGTTAAATATATGGTACATAGGCATGTTCATGAATTGATAGACAGTAGATTTGGCGGGGGTGCTTTAGTTACCTGCACATTGGCTTATGTCTTTTTCCCTTCCATCAGGAGTCCTGTGTATAGCCTGCCAGGCTGTGAGTACCCTCCTTAGTTTGGATGACTCTGCTGAAATTCTGAACATACTTCCGGTGGAACGAGTGAAGAGTTTGTTACTGTAAGTTACAAGCAGTAAAGTGGACACAGTTAAACTGATGCCAAGACATTTATGTTGTCTCTATACAGTTAATCATGTTTGTAATTTTTTCCCAAAAATAGTTTATCATGTTTGATCAATGGGACTATATACATTTTATCATTTAAAAAGACTTTTGGTGAATGAGTCTGTGACACTTTGTAATGTAGTAAGAAAAAAAACCTAAAAAACCTGCATGATCACTGCATCTCGTTATTCAGGCATTTACACATACAGGGGCAGATTCTATTTACTGCGCGCTTTATTACCATTTATATGGTAAAAAGTAACTGTTACATTTGCTCGCACCTCTGTGGGGTAGTACTTTCACTAAAAAAATTGCCGCTTAGTGTCTCGTGGCCGTTCCAGGACACTATGCGGCAATGTTTTTTAGAATTGAATCTGCCCCACAAACATTCATACAGAGAGCAAAACATCCATTTTTTACTTTTAATAAATTAAATTACAGCCAATCCACATGTTGTGGGAAGGCGTAATCTTGAGGCATGTCAGTATGGAGTGGTATATTCTGTAGGTCAAAACAGTGATTCCAATCTAGCTTATGCAGATAAAGTATCCCCGGCCCACTGGATAACATCAGTCCTAATATTGAATATAATAGTAGACCAGTGTCTAGGTATGTTGCATAATTTTAATTTGCATCATGTAGGTGCACACATTAAAATGTTAAACATTGAGTTGCCCTGTGCATTAGAATAGATTACTAAACACTGTATGGAAAATATATAGCTGAGTTAAACTTATGAGTAGAGCGAAGAGAGGCATATCCATAATTGTTGTTTACCATTCAAAATCATAAAGTCAGCCTGCTCTTTACCTACTCCTTACTATTACAACTTCACCTGATCATATTTTGGAAAGAAAAATCATGTATAGTTTGTGGAATAACCAGTTATAGTTATTTTCACTTTTTGAACATTTTGATAAAGCTATTACATAGAATAAATGTAAAAAATATGTATTTTAATTGTGCTGCATTGCTTTCTTGTCATCTAGACAGCCTTCCGCTGTTAATAAACTGTCTAGAATAATGCAAAGCTGTGGTTTATATGTGATGTTATTTGCCTGTTTCTGATCTTCATGTACTGTGAATTGTGGTGCAGTTCTGTGAATGGCATTTGGCTAACATGTACCACTGGTTTTCTTTCAGAACTGTCCATTCTGATCCGTGTGTATTGCTCCTGGCTGACCTTTACTTCACTAGATTAGTTTTCTGTGGGTGTCAAGAGCAACTTTCTCATGACATACGAATGGAGATTTTTTGCAAGTTGCAATATAATATATCAGCCAACTCGTCAAAGGTATCTTAATGCTAAATAAACTTGGAAATATTTTGAATTGATGATGGTCTCCTTTTAGGGCCCTCTATTTTTCCACAATTGTTATGTTATCTATTGGATGAGATACCGTCTAGAACATCCCTGCATGGCCAGGGAACCTTACCATCTAGAACATCCCTGCATGGCCAGGGAACCTTACCATCTAGAACATCCCTGCATGGCCAGGGAACCTTCCCATCTAGAACATCCCTGCATGGCCAGGGAACCTTCCCATCTAGAACATCCCTGCATGGCCAGGGAACCTTACCATCTAGAACATCCCTGCATGGCCAGGGAACCTTACCATCTAGAACATCCCTGCATGGCCAGGGAACCTTACCATCTAGAACATCCCTGCATGGCCAGGGAACCTTACCATCTAGAACATCCCTGCATGGCCAGGGAACCTTACCATCTAGAACATCCCTGCATGGCCAGGGAACCTTCCCATCTAGAACATCCCTGCATGGCCAGGGTGCTCACTAATTAAGGTTGAAGTGACTGTTCATAGTGCATAAGACTTTATTAAACGTTTACCCCTTATTGTCTTATTTAGGTGCGTCTCTTAACTATACGGATTTTAAATCATTTTTGTATTCAGACATCATCAAGTTTAGAGGTGAGTAAATATATTAGCAGCACTATAAAAGCTGAATGATCATAAAAGGACGTCTAATCAGTATTTGCCTGATTTCTAGGAAACCAAAGAAGGAGAAATTTTGTCTGTGTTTTCAATACTCTTGCAATCTGAACTTGTACCTGCGACTGTCCATGAATATCGAGAGAAACTGCTTCATCTTAGGAAATTGAGGCATGATCTTGTACAAGCAGCAGTAAAGGAACATTTTCAAGAGGTTTGTATGATTGTTTTTTGTGTGCTTTGAAAATATTAATTGGTTTGCTATGACGTCAGTCCTACCCACTTTAAATATGTTTATCTACGGTCGGGTGAAATGTGCATTCCCATATGTTTGTAGAAGACTATTTAATTTATTAACATGATGTAAAACTGACTTCTCTGTAGGAATGAATGCAGTGCATTGTGTATAAAATCCAGTACTAATTGTTCTCTTTTATTTATATTATAGATACCATTGAGATATTTACTGGCAATGCTATATGTTAACTTCAGTCCTCTGTGGGATCCAGTAATTGAGCTTATTGTGTGAGTAAATATATAATCATTCTGAATTTTCTTTAAGTGGAAAATTGAATTTGGAACACAACAAATACATCAACCATTTGTGAATTAATTTATTTGCGGTTAAAAAAATGTAGGCATAAAAATAAAGTAGATTTGCCTTGAGCTGTTGTTTTTTTACTAAACTATAATATCTGAACCCTGACCTAATCTATACCGGCAGGCCTTGTTTTAAAGATTTCTCTTTGTGATAACATGTGGAATAATTATTGATCAAGTAAATTAGATAAGTTCACTTGTGCACGATTAGGGAAATCCACAAAACATGGTCTGTTGGTGGGTAGCTAAAGAAAGGGTTGAAAAACTATATTTGTGCACGGACAGGTAAAAGAAGAATTTTACTCGCCATAATATCGATTTCTCTTACTCTATTGGGGGACACTGCGAGACATTGGGGTATTATATTAGGTGGGGCACTTAACAAACTTGTTTGTTCCCCACACTCCTCCCCTACTATGCCCCTCCTCTCCAGTTCAGACCTCAGTTTTGTATAACCAAGCCAGGAGAGAGGAGAATCAATCTAGAAAATAGCACCAAAGACAGCACTACTTTCAGAGCAAGCAAGGGTGCGCTTTGTCCCCCAATGGTGTAAGAGAAATCTATTTTACGGTGAGTAAAAATCTTCTTTTCTTTTTTCTCTTTCCTACCATTGGGGGACACTGCGAGACATTGGGGACATACAGTACTGACATTAGGAGGGTGTGGAAATAACGGAGGTGGCGGGAGATGAGTAGGTGAAGCACCGGGAGGAAAAAATGGCGTTGGGGGCTTGATGAAATTATTCACTTCTGAAGGAGACTGTTCGGTAACCACCTGGATTTTGCTTTGGAACGACTGCACGCAATACCTTGCGTCCAAAACTCGCATCGGCAGATGGAGAACCATACAACCAAGAAACTCTGCAGAAGATGTGAACGTTGCCACCCTGGACAACTGCACCACCAAAGTACCCTGACATGCCATTCAAGGAGCGACAACCACCTTGGAAAGAGATTTAAGACCCCCTGAACAGGTTGAGGGACACGAACAGAATACAACAGAAAGATGGGAGCGATGTAGCGGACAAGAGACCGTTTGAAATCCACACCAAACGCTGTAACTCAGACCAATTAGAATGGCTGAGGATGGTGCCCTACGGGCAGTATTCAAGGTATCAACCAGCCCTCTGCAAAAAACCTCTGGCCCTAAAATTAGGATTTGCAACGCCACAAAGCAAGCTAGACAATATAAAAAGTGGCTGCAGAGGCCCCTAAATTCTAAGATCTGGCCGCACTGGTAGGTGGAAGGGAGGCGCGCCACCAGCCGCCGAATGTATGAGAACCATGTTCCCTGAGAAGAAAAGGAGGGACCACCAGGTGGGCTGAAAGGCGCTCCCTCCCAGAAAGTCTTTAGCACCCACGAGAACATGGGACAGGGAACAGACAGGTACACCAGTAGAAAATTGCAGGGAAGCATCCTGGCATCGGAGAATTCTATCTGAGTGTCTTTTGATTTCGAGCAGTAAAGGCTGATATAAATAATGAATACGGACGGCCTGGGGGCTAAGTCTGGAGTGTTCTATGGATTCGCCAGGATTTGAAAAGACGTCTCCGTGGAGAGACCATTCTCCCTGGTTAACCCTATTGCCTGCTGAGACTCTTGGCCTTCAATTTATACACATCGAAATAAAATTGTCAATAGTATGGGAACATAACGCACTCTGGCCCCGTGTTCCCTCTAGATGCTAAAGATATACAACAGCTGTGGCAATATCTGACTGAATGTCTAGAGGTTTCTTGATTAGGAACTGCTGGGCCCTTGTGGCCTGTCAGCTCCAAATGTGAACGAACAGTTCTCTTGGGAGAACCAAAAAGACACTGGAAACTTCAGAATCCTATTAATACACCTCAACTTATCAGACTAACGCCTGTCATGACCTAGGATCAAGTCCTGGTGACTGACTGACTGACCTCACTACTGACTGTTCTGACTAACCACCACGAGAAGGATATACGAGTGGGTTAGGACAGAGTGGTGATTTGTATTTACAATAGCATGGGAACCATACGCTTTCTGGAGAATCTCCCCCTGGGGATGTCTGGAATGGATCGTGCAAACGTTACTGCCTAGAGAACATTGGTACCCTGGTTTCCACAAACTTTCATACTTCTGAAAAGAGAAACTACTTTCCGCGCCAGGAGCATCCTGGTCCTGCGCCAAAGTGAGAAGGGCTTGTCCTCCGGTAGGAAGACCCTGAGGGTTACTATATAGAGGATGAGGCCTAAGAAACGTATTTGCTGTGGTAGAATGAGTGTGGACCTGGGAAGGTTCCGAAACCAGCTGCGCTTCCAGAAACTGGATGGAGCTCTGCATCTGAGAGAGTGCAATAATGGAGCCCCGGGAAAGAGGTCATCCAGGCAGGGTATATCGTGACCCGCCGGGAGCACAGTAGCCCTACCCTGACTACCATTACCTCAGAAAATTCTTGAGGCACAGTGTCCAGAACAAAGGTCAGGGCCTTGAGCCGAAACTGAAAATTCTGTACAGCCAAAGCGTAAGAGACACCGGTGCCCCCTACATAATGGTACATGAAAGACCTCTTTGATATCTATTGAGGCCAGGAACTCTCCTTGTTTGCTGTCTGCAATGACTGTGCGTAGTGACTGTATCCGAGACAAGAGAATGCAGGCCTGTCTGTTGAAGGCCTGCAAGTTAAAATGGGCTGGAAGAACCTGTCTGACTGAGGGCCAGGAGGAGGTTGAAAAAAATTACCCCAACCTCTGTGAATGTCATCAGGTCTATAGGTTCCTCACCTAACTGCAAATGTGCATGTACTATTTGTTTCTCTGGAAAGCAAGGAGTGACCATGCCTTGTGGCACCTGACCCCAGAAAAAAGGGGGGGGGGGCGCGAAAGGATTGACACCGTCATTGTCGTGACCTGGTGGAGCTGACGGGAAGAGAGGTACCCCTACCTCCAGTGGCTAATGGATATTACTTGTAATTATGCAAAAGTGAGAGGCTCCGTTCTTGGAACGCAGTCCTGGATGCCTCTGGCTAACTACTCTCCAAAGCTGAATGGCTTTATAGAACAAGCTACGACCCTGTTGGGTCTAAACAAACTGCCTGCCGTCACTAAAGCTGAGTGATGGGCAGGTTACACTTATTGTTAGAGAGATCCCTCGAGAAAAGCATTCTATGAGCACCTGCCCCTGCGTAGGATAGCAGAGTAAGTGAACAGACGAGCAACAGGATTGTCAACCCCAGGGGTTTCTTGCTTATCTATTTATTCTGCCGTGAGAAGAAAAAGAAATGAAAATCTGCCTAGCCTATTAATTGTTTATTTGGCTTTTGCCTAAGGTCAGTCACTATGTCCATAATATGAGGAGATGGTATCCTAAATAGGGCGTGTGTGGATGGAACTGCAGGCTCACGTTCCGCAAAGGATAAAATGTGTCTAACGCTTAATCTGAGATTATCCTCCCTGTGAGTGGCTGTGGAATCTTCAGAAATATAAATGCTTTTGTCTGTAAATGAAGATCCAACTAGCCATCCTTTGGCAAGGAATGAACCTTATCTTGACTGTGAACAACTCTGAAAATCAAAATGATGCTTATCCCTGTGAGATGGTGAGCAAATGTGTCTCTGTCTGGGTGGACTCGGACTAGGATGGAGGCATGTCGCTTCTGTTTTGGACGATGTGCCTGTAACAGATATGATCTGTGTGGGCTGAGTGTGTGTAGAAGCGTGAGAAAAGGGATATTCACGGCCATTATTGAACCATAACATCACCTTAGTGAGTTTGGCCACTGATGCCGCCAGTGGTTTGGTGTGGTGTGGTCTGGCTGCTCCATAACTGCTGACACCTGAGAGGGAGCTCACTGTTCGCAGTGAGCATCTGGGTTTGACTTTTTAAAAGACCATATAAAAATTACATTTGACACATATATAACGCAGTACAGGCATACCAGCCAGTCTGTACCCCTGGAAGATTCCTTTCCAGACACAGTGCAATGCTAGGAACGGTTTAATAAAATAAAAATGTGTTTTATTATTTTGGCACATATATAGTGCAGTACCGATGGGCTAGTAGGTGTCTTACCCCTGGAAGTCCCTTTTTTCATTCTTTTTTTTAAAACCTAGTGCAATGATAGGAAGAGTATCACAGGCAAAACATGTATCTTATCGTTTTAGCACATATATAATGCAGTACAGATGTACTAGTGGGTTTCTTACCCCTGGAAGCTCCATTCTTAGATATAATGCAATGCTAGAAAAAGTGATACAGAATAAATCTGTATGTTATTCTTCTGGAATGTATATAATGTAGTAGAGATGTTCCAGTGGGTTTCTTACTCCTGAAAGTCCCATTGTTAGACATTATGCAATGCTAGGAAAAGTTTTGCAGAATAAATATGTAGCTTATCGTTTTGGCACAGTACAGTACAATGCCGTACAGAGTACCAGCGGGTGTCTGACCGCCGGTAGTCTTATTTATATATATATATATATATATATATATATATAACACCTGTGTCCTAGGATTTATACTCAGTCTGTCTACCAAGTAAATCCTGATTAGCCATTCACCCTCTGAAAGCATTTCTGTCTTTTTAAAGAACAGAATATTCAGGAGGAAACACCCCTTTAACCATTAAAATGGTCCACAAAATACAGAGGTACCTTTAGGAGAGGCCGAGTAGGGAAGCGTGCAGCGCGGTGTGTATAACTGCACCATGTTTAGAAAATGCCTGTCGACTACTGAAGCCCGGCAAATTTGTAGATGAAGGGGGAAGTTCCGCCCCCACACTTCCTCCGTAATGGCCGCCTCCAGCCTATCTATAGTATTGCTGTCGGTTGGCACTAAATGCTAGAGGTATAATATCTAGGTGCCCAGACGTGTAGCTGTGTCTCCGGTTCTGCGGTCGCCTCCTGTGTAGTGCGATCGTGACCTGTGCCCCCTGCTCGTTGCTTAAGTAAAGATGCCGACAATTCAGTCAGGGTTGATGGAGAGGCTATTAACTGCTTCACCCTCGCCCGACCTGTGATCCTTTAGTCACGTCCTGCCGATATGGCAGGCTAAAAATGTAGACCCATTTAGCTCGTTCTGTCTAGGGGCAGAATGCCGGCCTTTGTGCAAGGGGTGAGTGAGCTGGAAGGCTGCTGCTCCCCCTCTGTATGGACCCAGAGGGAAGGAAGCCGACAGGCTATTCACTCTCCTAGGTCTTTTGAGGTCCCTGCGCTCCACCTGAAAAAAGGGAATAAGATAAAAACATGAAAACTAAAACAAACTAAAGTATAGGCAGGAGCCTATACGAAAGTGACCTATCTCCTAGGCCAGTGGTTCCCAAACTGTGCGCCTAGGCTCCTTGGTGGGCCTTGGAGATCTTACAGGGGTGCCTTGGCAAGGGCCAATGGTAAGCAAGGTGGGGGACTACTTGGTAATTATTTTGGCTTTGGGGTGCCTTGAAAATTTTTTGGAAACCCTAAGGGGGGTATTCAATTGTTCGGCTTGACGGCCGAAAAACTTGCGCTCTAAAACTATTACCGTTAATACGGTAAAATTACGCTTAAAAACCGTTCATACGGTAATTTACTCGCTGAATTTCAGCTCGCAGCTCCCTGAGTAATTACCGTACTAATGGTAATAGTTTTAGAGCGCGAGTTTTTCGTCCATCAAGCCGAACAATTGAATACCCCCCTAAGTGTGCCTTGAACTGAAAAAGTTTGAAATCCACTGTCCTAGGCACTTAACAAAAAACTGAGGTCTGAGCTGGAGAGGAGGGGCTTAGTATTGGAGGAGTATAGGGAACAAACAAGCTGGACAACCTAGACTCCTATCCCACCTATTATACCCCAATGTCTCGCAGTGTCCCTCAATGGTAGGAAAGAGAAAAAGATAGATTTGGTTTGCGTTCACATAGGAATGGGAAATGTTCTGTTAATGTTACATCCTGTACTACATGGTTCATCTAGGACAACAAGGAATTGTCAGTAGTCAGTCACTCAGAAAATGTGCAAAACAATCCTTGGCTCTGGTCCTAGAGTGAAAGCCTGACCTTTTGTCTTTTTCACAGTTCTCATGCAAATGAAATGGAAAATAAATCTTTCTGGAAGGTATTCTACGAGCATTTGGAAAAGTCTGCTGATTATGCTGGTAATGTATTACTAAGCACAAATTACCATTTGGATATTAAATATTGGAGAGTTTTTATTAACAAGTGCTGTAATTTTTTTTTTTTTTTTTTAAATCAATTACATTTTTTTTTATTCATTGTCTCAAAAAAGGCACAAAAACACAGAAAACGAAAACAGTATATAAATATATCATAATGCCCATCTCATCAGTAACATTAGCTCAGTTAGGAAAATTCACATACATAGTATGTTTATAACATGATCTACCAGCAAGGTCTAATATACATAACTACACAAAAAGAGAAGAAAAACAAAGCAAAAATCTCACCACACTAGCTTATTATGGATACAAATGATTAATCGGTTAATAGAAATAAAGGAGTTAATATTGCACAGGTCAGGCCATCCAAAAAACCCTCTCCTCCCTTCCTCTAGTGGCAGATTTACACCGGGGTCATCATTGCTCCATACCTGGAAGTAAACCTTTTGGAGCATATTTTATGATATTTCGCTTTTGCTTTCCTACAAGTGTACATTTAACTTTTCGGTGTTACAGAGTAGCATTAACTAGCGATCTCCACTTATGGAATTTCAGTTGACCAGAAGCAAGCCAAGCCCGAGCAATCGCCACTTTTGCCAAGGTCATGAGGTTAAAAATATAAGTGGCTATATATTTGTTAGTAATATCTTCTAAAGAAATGCCATATAAACACACTTATAATAATTCTACAATTTACTATGTTTATAACATAAACATATTACTCTACTTTATTCTAGAAGCTTTTTAGAGACTTGTCTGATGGAGAGTATTTCAAGTGAAAATTCACAGTCCACAATGAATGTGTAGTATTTGAGGAAAGCAATGAGAATGCAAGTTTTCTTCTGCTCAGTTCTTGCTACCGGAACATATTGTCACTCTGAATCAAGGGACTTTTTAAAGAGCTGTTTCAACAGATAACCATTCCCTCAATCTCTCTGTAAAGATTAGTTTTAACACGTCTAGCCAAATCGAAAAATCTGGATGTTCGGTACTCGGGATACATAGCTAGATCCTGTGGACACACAGTCAGGTTATGGTCATCAATATCTGATGGTGGTCAATTTGGGCCCCTAGACACTTCAGTTTGCTGCCAATTAGGTCTAGAAAAACATACCTACCATTCTACTTTGAATCAGAATTGATATATACAGTTTCCCTTTAACTATACATTTTAGTGCTCCGTTTGTAAGAATTTGGTTAAAAACTTGTCCTCTATCCTCATACAGAAAAAGAACTGCAGGATGAACTAAAGGAAGAGCTACAATGCAGCCAGACGCAGGATATTACTGGCTCTCTTGCAGGAGATACTGGAGTCCTATATTGTGACTTCCTGAAACATAGAACAGATATAAATGACAGGACTGATTTCACCAATTTTCGTTTTCTGCTCTGGAAAGCAATGTCACTCTTCCCAGAGAGGGTGGAACCCAGGTCAAGGGAACTTTCCCCCCTTCTCTTGAGATTTATAAGGTAGGTGCATGTGCAATTCATGTTACATTTTAAATTATGCCATGCTTTTCTTTAATGTTTTGAATTCTATGCATGTCACTGAGGTTTTAAAGACCTCCCTAAATTGACCTCACCCCCCAGAATCTCCTGGAGGGGAGAGGAGTACAGTTGGCATGTATGCAGTTGGGCACTAGTGTTCTCCAAACAGACCTTTGATCTGGAGACTGGAAGATTCATATAGATCTTTGGAAATATAGCCTGTCTTTTCTGGTTTGGTGCTGCACCCACATGTGACAAATTCCCACCCAAACTTGTGCAAGTAACATGAAAGCCCAGCTATTGATTATGCAAATTCCATTTTGGGTATTGTAAAATGCATTTCTTACATGCCCCTCTATCTACACTTCTATCATTAGAACGTAATGTTTCTCTTTCATCCAGTCTGGGGGACACTGCTTACCATGGGTTGTGGAGGAGAGCATGGGAGTTGGCCCTAGCTAGTTAACTTTAGCACTGCTGACAGACCTCTCCCCTCTACAATCCCCCTGCCTCTTCCTCTCAGTTTTTTCTAGGTGCCCAAGGAGTTGGGCTGCTATTTTTAATGCTAGTTTTATTTTATTCATTTTTAATTGATTTTTTTCTTAATTAACTTGTAATTTTTATTAAGCATTTCTAAAACTGTATTTGTTTACTGACAAAGTGGGGCTAGTATGGGTAGTATTATTGTACTCTTTACTTGCCAAAATTATGTTTATTTAAAGGGACAAGTGCAACTTTTATTGTAGATTAGTTGATTACTTGTTTTTTCCTCTGTCTCCCTCAAGTCACGGTGTGCTTGGTGATTCTTTCCTTTGTAAAATTTCAGATAAAGGAAAGGGTCCTAGGGCAAAATATTGTACCTGTTCTAGATGTAAGGTTAAATTACCATGTGGCCACAAGGACCCGTTGGCGCTTGCTTTGATTGCGAAGGGGGCCCCCCCCTCTGCGTAAATCCAGCAGACTCTGGCCCCTCTGTCGTAGGAACCGGCCTGAGTGGCTTCTCTAACACAGTCAGTTTCCTCTTTAGCCCAGCTTCTCACTAAACCTACTCAGTTACTGACAAGCTCGAAGCAGCGTTTTCTTCTGTATTGGATAATGCTGTGATACTTTGGGGGTACCTGCTGCGGCTGCTTCTATCGGGACAGCTATAGCAGGCCCTTCTTCTTTCATAGTGGACCAAGACCCTGTCTCGGCAGAACCAGCATGGTCCTCATCATTAATAAAAGGTTTAGACAGGCTAAACCAGTTCTTGAATCCCCATATTTGGGCCCTACTAAAAGAAAGCGGTTTACATCCGCTAATCCTTTACTGTCCCCCTCGGATTCGGAGGGTTTTCTAAAGAAGAAAGGGAAACAAATTTTGATCCTGACCAGGTTCACGTATATGATCAGGAGGTAACCGCCAGATATCAGGGCATTGATGATTTAGTATTAGCGTTGAGGCTGGCCTTGGACCTCCCAGAGTCAGAGGATCCTAGTCCTATAGATAGAAGTCTCTTTAAGAAAGCCAGAAGAAAGGTTATTTGTTTTCCTCCTTTGGTGGAATTGAGAAATATTGCTGTGGAAGCTTGAAAACAACCTGCTAAAAAAACAAACAAAAGTTTTCTATTCCAAAAAAGATTCTCCTCCTTATATTCATTACAGGAAGAGGATCTGGGTCGCTGGGAAGGAATCCCTAAGGGGGATACTCCTGTAGCCCGTTTAGCCCGCCACACTACCCTGCTGGTCCCGGGCACTGCAACTCTGCAGGACACTACTGACCGCAGAATAGAATCTCAGCTTAAGTCTATATTTGTAGCAGCGGGTTCTTCCTTCAGACCCACATTTGCTTCGGCTTGGGTCGCTAGAGACATGGAAGCATGGGCAGAGCAGCTGGCTGAGGCCTTGCAGAATTCAGAATTGCTTCTCTTAGCTTTACATTGGGTATCTTTACGGGGCAGCTCAGAACACAGAGTCTGTGTCTTCCTCTATTCAGGCTTCGGCAATTTTCAGCAACAAGAACCTTGTGGCTGAAATCCTGGGAGACCGATTTGGAATATAAGAAATCCTTAGAAACCATTCTTTTTTTTTTTTTTCAGTATCGGTTTTATTCGAGCCAGAATTAGACAGTATCATTTCTCAGGCAGCGGGTGGCAAAAGCACCTTTTTGCCAGTGAATGTGGGCAGAGCCCGCCCCCTGCGTTTCAGCTCCTTTAGCCAGTCCTTTCGGGGGACCTCCTTTCCTAGGGGCCAGTCATCCAGGGGCAGACAACCAAATCCTAGAGGTTTCTCAGTCAGAGGTAGATCCTCTTTCTCAGCTAGATGTCAGGTCTCCAAGGTTCAGGAGAAGCCTGCATGCTGACTGCAATTATACCCACCAGGAGGTGGCAAGAGTGGGGGAGCGCCTGTCTTTTATTTCTAGAACAGTGGACAGCGTCTTCTCAGGATCTTTGGATTCGGGGCATTATAACGAGGGGGTACAAGATAGATCTCTTGGGTCCTGTTCCACATCGTTTCTTGTAACCCCGCTACCCGAGATTCACAAAGAAGACAGGCAATACAAAATTGTGTCACCTCTCTTCTTCAACAAGCTATTTGCAGGGTCCCAGAAATCCAGAAGGGGAAAAATTTATACAGATTTTTTTCTTGTCAATAAGCCGGACGGTTCCTTTCGACCCATCTTAAATCTAAAGAACTTAAATGTGCACTTAAAAGTGGACAAAATTTCAGATGAAGTCCCTAAGGTCAGAAATAAACGGATTGGAAAGGAATCAGTTTATGGCTTCCATAGACATAAAAGAAGCATACCTCCACGTTCCTATCTGGAGCGGTCATCAGTCTCTAATGAGATTCAGGGTGGGGGCCTCTCACTATCAGTTTCGGGCTCTTCCCTTCGGGGCTCTTCTCGGCTCCAAGGGTTTTCACAAAGATCATGTCGGTAATGGCAGCTTGTCTTCACTCAGGGGGAGTTCAGGTTGTGCCTTACTTAGACGATCTTCTCATAAAATCCACCTCAGAGGTTTGCGTGCAACAGCACTTGTCCCTCACCATAGCTTTCCTCGAGAGCCATGGATGGTTAATAAACTTAAACAAATCATCATGGACATCATACAACAGAAGGTGTTTCTGACAGAAGAGAAAATCAGGTCGGTTCAGAGGATAACATCTCAGGTCTTGTCCTCTCCCAGTCCTTCAATTCACTTGTGCATTCATCTTCTAGGGAAGATGGTGGCCTCCTTCGGGATGACCCCTTTCGGTCGTGCTCATTCCCGGTGTTTTCAGTGGGACCTCTTGACAAAAAGGTCGGGATCCCACCTACATTTGGATCGCCAGAAGTGCTCTGTCTCCGGATGCGAGAAATTCGCTTCGGTGGTGACTGATTCCGGTCACGTGTCGGTGGGCAGGTCTTTTGCTCCATGGTCAGGGATCATAATCGCAACAGACGCCAGCCTGAAAGGTTGGGGGTGCTTGTAGCCTTTCATCTCTGGCTCCAGGGTCTTTGGCAGTCCAGGAGTCCTCCCTATCCTTCAACACGTTAGAGTTGAAGGCAATTCCTTTTGGCTCTTCGGGGGGCCCAAACCTTTCTTCTGGATCATCCAGTCAGAGTTCAGTCCGACAATGCCACTGCTGTGGTATACGTCAAAGGGCTATGAGGAACGAGAAGCACAGGTGCAACGATATTCACTTGGCCTGAACAATATGTTCCAGCAATCTTGGCAGTGTTCATTCTAGGAATAAAGAACTGGGAGGCCAACTACCTCAGTCGCAATGCGATGATGCCAGGGGAAGGATCCTTTCATCTAGAACCTGTTCAGAGGTGGGGTCTACCGGATATAGATCTCATGGCCTCCAGACACAACAAAAAGGTTCCCAGGTTTGGCGCAGGGGCAAGGAACCCTTGGCAGTAGCAGCGGACGTAATGACCATGTCGGGGGACTTCAGGTTGAGATATCTGGTACCCCCAATTCCCATGATTCCTCGAGTACTCAGACGAGTGAGGCAGGGAGTTCTGCTGGTAATTCTGATAGCACCTGCACGGCTGTGGCGAGCGTGGTACGCGGACATAATCTCTATGACGGTAAGGCGAGAGCATCGTCTCACGTCGCGAGACGATCTTCTCCTTCAAGGTCCTTTTCGTCACCGGGATTTACCGCGGCTGAATTTAATGGCATGGCTGTTGAAGCCAGGCTCTTTAGGGCTAGGGGTTTCTCTCCCCGTGTAGTAAATCCTCTGCTACGAACTCGTAAGCCTGTTTCGGCTCACATCTATCATCGCATTTGGCGAGCCTATATCAGATGGAGTGAAAATAGGTCTTGTCATACGTCCTCTTTTTGTCTTTTCCGACTTCTGGCTTTTCTTCAGTATGATCTTGAGGCAGTTCTCTGCTTAGGTTCCTTTAAGGTATAGGTATCTGCCCTTTCAGTTTCCTTCCACCTGAAGTTAGCGGATATGTCAGACATCAGGACGTTTCTTCAGGGGGTCTTACAGATCCAGCCTCCTTACACAGTGTCTCCTACAGCACCTTGGGATCTTAACCTGGTGCTTGATATGCTTACAGGGTCTTCTTTTGAACCCTTACTTTCGGCATATTTTAGGTCTCTGACCTGAAAGGTGGTGTTTCTCTAAGCTATTGCATCCGCTTCTAGAGTTTCAGATTTGGGAGCTCTGTCCTGTCGACAACCATAATTGGTGTTCCACGAGGACAGAGTGGTATTAAGAACTCTCCCTTTTGTTCCGAAGGGTGTTGAGCCTTTCATTTGAACCACGAAATTGTGGTTCCATCTTTCGGACAGCTTCTCCATCTGATCAGGTGTATATGGAGAAATTAGATGTTTGTTAGGGCTCTCCGCATTTATGTTAAGAGAGCTTTCCAAAATTCGGAGTACCGATTTTCTGTTTGTCCTTTAATGATTCTCATAAGAGGCTGGCCAGCCTCTAAGCAGTGAATTGCTAGATGGATTAGGGTAACAATTACAACAGGCTATATCGCGGCTAACCGTCCTATGCTAGAGAGACTTGTGGCCCATTCCACCCGACCGGTGGGGGCGTCTTGGGCAGCGAGAAATTGGGCTTCTGCGGACTAACTGTGCAGAACAGCCACCTTATCTTCTGTCCATACTTTTACAAAATTCTATCCGTTTAATGTGTTTGTGTCTTCGGATGCAAATTTTGCCCATACTGCTCTACGGGCCCGGCTTTCAGAGCGGTCCCACCTTTAGGGGGCTGCTTTAGAACGTCCCCATGGTAAGCAGTGTCCCCCAGACTGGATGAAAGAGAAAAGAGGATTTTTGTACTTACGTTAAATCCGTTTCTCTGATTCCGTCTGGGGGGGGGACACTGCGATCCCTCCCTTGTGCTTTTCTTCTGCGTGCTCTTGGTTGATTGGCCTTTTCTCCTTGGGGCTTTTTAATTAACTGAGAGAAAGAGGCAGGGGGATTGTAGAGGGGAGGGGTCTGTCAGCAGTGCTAAAGTTAACTAGCTAGATGCCAACTCCCGTGCTCCCCTCCACAACCCATGGTAAGCTGTGTCCCCCAGACGGAATCAGAGAAACGGATTTAACGTAACTACAAAAATCCTCTTTTTGGTACTCTGAAGTTCTTATGTATGGCCTTGCAGTGGTCAATTAGGTTCACTCGATTTAGGGTTGTGTGTTCCATTTTTAAAAATACTGGACTTCAAAGATTGGACCCAGTCTCCATGATCCCTTTTTTAATAAAAGCTGGTTTCACGAGAATGTACTAAACTGGACATGTTTCTGTGCCTTACACTGTTTTAGCGCTCCCTATTTCTTTGTCCATCGACATCTGTAATAGTGTGAGGCACACCCATAGTTGATACTCTGGTGTCTACATTTCCTCTTCCTAATGTGCTCTTAGGTCTGCCTTTTGAGACAGCTTGAGTACCATAGTGTTCTTTTCGGTTGATAGAGCAAATCTTAGAGGGTTTACAAGGTGATATGCCTGAGACAGGCATCACACAGATTGTCTCAGTTTCCAGGATACATGCTTATGTGGAGGGCACAGCCTTTGATTTCTTGAGGTTGGCGGCGGGGGCGGTGAAGAGTCCTCTAGCCGAAATCTTGAGTGGAAGACAACATGTCCAAAGAATCCCTGTTTTGGGTTTTATTTTGCATTTCTCTTTCATCCATCTGGGGGACACTGTTAACCATGGGGGGTAGAGTAGGGTAGGGAGGAGTCTTGCACCCAAATAGTTAATCTTTTGCTGCTGACTGACATATACCCCCGCCCCTTTCCCACAGAACTCAGTTTGAAGTAGGTGCCCTAGGAGTATGGGCTGAAGTTTGGAGAGCTGCACAGTGAACTGAGTTTTACTGGGTTTAGGCTTTTTTGTTTTTAGCTGTTGACATAGTGCACGAGTGGCTCTGTGAGACAGAGCGCATTCGTGAGCAGAGAAGGACTGTACAGCGGGGGAGCCGCGGCACCCGCTGACAGGTTGGAAACAGTGAGACTTCTCGCAGTGTGAGATGCGCTCTCACACTGCTAGCAGAGTGAGACGCTGCCACAGGCAGTAAGCGCTGCTGCTCTTGCCGTCCCCGGGGCCATGGAATATACCAAGTCCCCTCCTCAAGGAAAGAGGAGGGGTAACTTGAGCTAATGGTCGCGCTATTCAGCGCTTTGCAGAGGGGAACAGAGGAGCGGATAGCAGCGATTCCACTCACAGGAAGTGTGTGGAAATTGTTGTCAGTCTGCACAGGAGAAACAGAGAGAGCCAGGGAGGGGTAAGTTAGAAAACCTCCCCCCTCCCCCGCTGTGTGAGCAGGTGGAAGATTAGCCAAATTACAAAGGAAGGAAGGACACAGCAGCCATTTGGAGGAGGCACAGCTGCTGGCAAACATCTCCCTGCTAAGTATCATTTATTTTCTCTATATTGCATGGATAGAGAAGTATAATTGTTATGGGCATATATATTAAGTCGAGCCTGTATAAAACAACAAAATTTGGCTCTCCTGTCTTGATTCAGAAATGCTGTAATGTGTTAAGACATAATTAGTATTTCTGATAACTATTGAGTGTTTGTGCTTGTCTGGTTGTTTGTGGCTTTGTTTTTTCTCCCAATAATGGCTGATAAAAGTAAAGCAACATGTGCCAAACATATGATCTGTTCCAAGTGTAATGTTAAATTAACTAGTGAACGTCCGGATCAGGGGCTTTGTGCTCGTTGTGCTGTGACACCTGTAATATTGCAGCCTAAAGACAGCCCTATTCAGGGGACAGAGCCTCCAGAGTGGATGGAAACCTTTTCACAGGGGGTTAATACCCTTGTGAACCTGTTAGCCACCACTGGGATCTCTGCTGGTTTAGATATGAGACTTACATCTACCTCTGAGATACAACCCCCAGTGAAGTTAGGAGGGGAAATGTGTAGTTCATTACCTCCAGAGGTTGTACAATTTCCTTTCCCGGCACTGCAAGAGTCACCCCACAGTGGCTAGAGGTCTTGACCGACTAAACCAATTGCTGGAAAATCCTAGACATATTCGTAGTTATAAAAGACATAGATCAGCTAATACGCTGTTGTCTCTGTCTGATTCAGAGGGATCCTCTGTAGAGGAAGGTGAATTGTTAGAGGATTCTGATTGTTCATTAATAGAATCAGAAGGAAGCTCCAGGCACCAGGGTATGGATGATCTGGTAAAAGCAGTACGTCAGACCTTGGGGTTTATTGAAATAGAGGAGATGAGGTCCTTGGACCGGTCTCTCTTTAAGAAGGCTTCTAAACAGCTGGTCAGGTTCCCTCCCTCAGCAGAGCTGAGAGATATTGCAGAGGCCTCTTGGAAGCATCCGGACAAGAGGTTCACTGTGCCTAGAAAATTTGGTTCATTATATCCTTTACAATAGGAGGACATGACCAGATGGTAACAGGTGGCGAGAGTAGATGCGCCTGTGGCGAGACTGCTTCGCCAGACCACGCTACCAGTACCAGGAAGGGCAGCCCTACAGGATTCGACCGATCGTAAGTTGGAAACTTTTTTGAAATCGGTCTTTACGGCTGCTGGTACAAGCTTCAGACCGGCATTATCTTCGGCCTGGGTAGCAAGTGCTATGGAAACCTGGGCTGGGCAGTTAGAGTCCGCATTACAGGATTCGGAACTGCTCCCCCTGGCCATGCACCTTAAGGAGGCGGCAGGATATATATATATATATATATATATATATATATATAATAGGCGGCCCAGAATTCAGCCTCCATATCATCTTCTATTTCTGCTACAGCAGTAGCAGCAAGAAGAACATTATGGTTAGGAGCCTGGTATGTGGATTTGGAGTCAAAAAGATCATTAGAATACATTCTGTATACTAGTGGGATGCTATTTGGTCCAGAGTTGGACTCCTGGATCTCACAGGCCTCTGGGGGGGTAGGAGTATGTCCTTGCCTGGGAATGCTCCTAGACCCAGAGTTCCAAGGTTTAGTTCTTTTGGACAGCCTTTTTTGCGGTTGCGCGTCTGGCAGAGGCCAGACAGTCAGGTCAAGGGCTGCTGGAGGTAGGAGACAGTCGCTTAGAGGAAGGTCATCCTTTTCCTCCACGGCAGCAAGGTCCTCTTCCGCCAAGCTGCTGGATAGACCGACAGCATGACTTCCACCCTCCTCTGATAACGGAGGGGGGAGTGGGAGGACGGCTGCTGGGGTTTGCCCAGCAGTGGACAGAGTCCTCAGCAGACAGGTGGGTTCAGGGGATCATGAGAAAGGGTTACATGATAGAGTTGGTGGAGCCTGCTCCACACAGGTTTTTTGTAACCAGTTGTCCTCAAAAAAGACAGGCAATGCTCTCTTCTGTCGATTTGCTTCTTTTAAAGAAGGTTATTGTACAGGTTCCGGAGTACCAAAGAAGGGAGGGGTTTTACTCAAACCTATTCTTGGTACAGAAACTGGATGGTTCATTCAGACCAGTGCTGAACCTCAAGCAGCTAAATCTGCATCTGAAAGTAGATTCTTTCAGGATGGAATCCCTAAGATCTGTCATAGATGGCCTGGAGGCAGGCCAGTTCATGGCATCAATAGACATCAGGGATGCCTATCTTCATGTGCCGATCTGGGAGGGGCATCAGCCGCTTCTCAGATTCACGGTAGGCTCAGCTCACTATCAGTTCAGAGCTCTTCCGTTCCGGCTTGCCACAGCCCCAAGAGTATTCACAAAGATTATGGCGATTATGGCAGCACTCCACTCCAAAGGGGTGCAGATTGTACCTTATTTGGACGATCTTCTAATCAAGGCGTCAACGGTCCAGTTGTTGGAACAACATCTTCGCCTTACAGTGAGGGTGCTGGAACAGCACGGTTGGCTCCTGAATGTAACAAAGTCACAAATGATCCCTTGTCAGAGAATTACATTTTTGGGACTAATAATGGACACTTCAGACAGCAGAGTTTTTCTCCCAGAGGACAAGATAAGGTCCTTGATGGAGTGGACAGACAGGGTTCTGTCACACAGGAGGCTGTCAGTACTCATGTGTATGAAGCTGCTAGGAAAGATGGTGGCATCTTTCTAGACGCTGCCATACAGAAGGATCCACTCCAGATTTCTTCAATGGGACACTCTGAGGAAGTGGTCGGGGTCCTTCCTCTGTTTGGATCGCCAGTGGATGAGGTTATCTCTAGAGACTAGAAAATCCCTCAGCTGGTGGTTGTTCAAGGACAACCTAATAAAGGGCAGATCCTTTGCCCCGTGGGCCTGGATCTTAGTATCCACAAACGCCAGTCTGAGGGGTTTAAGGGGAAGTGGTCCTTCACCTAGGGATGCAGGCTCTGTGGTCAGAGAGACAGTCTGTTCTTCCCATAAATGTGCTGGAACTTATGGCCATCCTGAAAGCACTGCAGAGGGCTCAGGGTGTGTTACAGGGAAGGCCGGTTCGCATCCAGTCCGACAATGCCACGGCAGTGTCATACATAAACAGACAAGGGGGCACCAGGAGTGCAAGAGCGATGAGGGTCACGTTTCAGATTTTTGCCTGGGCAGAAAGAAACGTGCCTGCGCTGTCAGCGGTGTTTATCCCAGGGAAACAGAACGTACAAGCAGACTATCTAAGTCGGCACGAAATTCTACCAGGGAAGTGGGCTCTGCATCCGGAAGTATTCCAGTTGCTGGTGGACCAATGGGGACTTCCGGATCGAGACCTGATGGCGTCAAGAGTCAACAGGAAAGTCCCAGAGTTTTGCACAAGTACAAGGGACCCACTGGCTGTGGCAGTGGACGTCCTAACAATGCCTCGGGACTTCAGGTCAGGATACCTGTTCCCCCCCCCCCTATCAATGATTCCCAGGGTCCTCCGAAGGGTCAGGCAGGGAGATCGACCAGTCATTCTGGTAGCTCCAGCCTGGCCACGAAGGGTATGGTTCCCAGAGATTCTTCTGGTCGCAGTAGGTCAAGGGGTTCGGTTGCCACTTCGAAGAGATCTGCTGACCCAGGGACTGTTCTTACATCGGGGTCTAGACCGGCTGAATTTAATGGCATGGCTTTTGAATCCAGTCTGTGGAGAGCCAGAGGGTTCTCTGTGAGTGTAGTAGACACTCTCCTAAGAGCCAGGAAGCCAGTTTCGGCTAGTATTTATCACCGCATCTGGCATGTGTATATAAGGTGGTGTAAAAAGAAATCTTACAATTCAAAATCCTTTTGTCTGGCTAGATTTCTACCTTTTTTCAGGGTGGCTTGGATGCGGGTCTCCGGTTGGGAACCTTAAAGGTTCAGGTGTCAGCATTGTCAGTGTATTTTCACAGATGGCTGGCGGAGATTCCGGATGTTAGAACTTTCTTGCAGGGAGTGCTTCACATTCAGCCACCCTACGTGCATCCTACAGATCCTTGGGATCTTAATTTGGTCCTGGACATTTTGCAGGAGCCTCCATTCGAACCACTTCGCTCAGCGAAATTGCGGTTCTTGACTTCGAAGGCTGTTTTCCTGCTGGCTATTGCCTCAGCTAGGAGGGTCTGTGAGCTGGGGGCCTTATCTTATAAAGAACCTTATTTGGTCTTTCATGAGGATAGGGCAGTTTTAAGGACTATTCCATCCTTCCTCCCTAAGGTGGTGTCGGGTTTCCATATTAATCAGGAAATAGTAGTTCCGGTATTCAGAAAGGATCCTCAGGTTACTGGAACAAAAGGAAGTAAATGTTTATATGTCGTTAGGGCGTTGCGGATATATGTTAAGAGAACTGCAAAGATACGTAAGACAGATTCTCTATTTGTGTTATTTGATTTCGCTAGGCGAGGATGGCCTGCGTCTAAGCAGTCAATTGCTAGGTGGCTTACCCTAACAATTAGGGAGGCTTATGTCCGTACTAAGCGTCCTGTGCCGAAGCGTATTGTTGCCCATTCTACCCGTTCGGTTGGGGCGTCTTGGGCAGCACGAAACGGGGCCTCAGCGGACCAGCTAGGCAGGGCAGCAACCTGGTCCTCGGTCCATACTTTCACAAAATTCTACCAATTTAATGTTTTTGCGTCTGAGGACGCCTCATTTGGCCGTAGTGCTCTACGTGCGGGGCGATCAGAGCAGTCCCACCCATCAGAGGGACTGCTTTAGTAAGTCCCCATGGTTAACAGTGTCCCCCAGATGGATGAAAGAGAAAAGAGGATTTATACTTACGATAAATCGGTTTCTCTGATTCCATCTGGGGGACACTGCGTCCCCCCCCCCCCCCTCTTTTCTTTTTTGTGTATCTTGGTTGATTGGCCTGTCCTCCTAGGGCTTTGTTAATCAAACGGAGTTCTGTGGGGAAGTGGCGGGGGTATATGTCTGTCAGCAGCAAAATATTAACTATTTGGGTACCAGACTCCTCCCTACCCTACTCTACCCCTCATGGTTAACAGTGTCCCCAGATGGAATCAGAGAAACCGATTTATCGTAAGTATAAATCCTCTTTTTTCAGGCAGGGTTCTTTTTATGTCTCAACTAGAAAAATTGAGAATAAGGGGGTAATCTGTAGCCCATTTGATGCTTAGAGGGCCGCCCATTCGGCCTCTGAAGTGTATCAGGTTGCCTATTGCTGCTCTAAGACCTACAGGTACGTCAATGGCATTGCTGTCCAAAAAGAGTTTTTTTTTACATAAACAGGTCTTCTGACACAAACTTGTCCTCCTGTCAGTAGGGCAGTGTAGACTCTCCTTCTGTTTGTTAGTGACTCCTGTCTTGTGAAAGGCGAGAAATATTTTTTGTACTTTCTATATTTTCTGTTTGTATCACTAAGCTGGTTACCAGCATAACATAATATTACTAATTTAAAAGTTCTTTCCTTGGTAGAAAAATATGAGTGCAACGTGGTCCATGTGCATACGTGTCAGGTTTCACATAAGGCACAGTAAGAGCATTGAAGACTGAGATGAGGGCTCTTTCACTACATATTGTATCTGTCTGGCTGCTTTGTAACAAAAATAAAAAATGTCTTTGATTTGCATGTCTTTCATGATGGAATTGTAATTAATCTGTTATGTGGAACATATTGAGAATGGGATGAATTATATGTATTAGTACAGCTATAAAGAAATTTGTAACAGAAGCAGGGAGGCTATGAGTATGTTTATTTATACTTAGCGTTATTGGTACACTGTATGGTGAAGAGCTTATAATGCAGAACACTGTGGATTTACATCACAGCAGCCTAAAGACACAGACATGAACATCATATAACCAACTTATTACAATGATTCCTTTCAGCAATGAATACTATCCGGCAGATTTATTAGTGGCTCCTTCCCAGGACCTTCGGAAGAAGAGTGTTGACAAAGCAAAGAGTGTAGCTGAAGAAAGTGTCGGTGTGGAAGAAGATGTAACAATGGAGGAACAAGACTGCACAGAGTCGGATGAAACCCAGAATACTGGGCCACAATCAAAGAAAACTAGAAGAGCTGCCTCAAAGTGAGTGTGTTATCTGCACAGCGCTCAATGTAGCTGATTCTGTACATATTATTGGAACTTCCCAGCTTGCAATAAAATGCCAGAGTGTTAGGTCTTTAGAAGCTTTTCACGCCATCAGTTATGAGAGAGCCTGGAATGATGAGTCACTAAAGCAAAACCTCCAATTTTAGTGTTATTTACATACCATATAATGGACTCTGGCTCACAACAGATGACTCTGATATGGCTTAGACTTTTAGTTCACAGATTGTCGTACACATCATGTAGTTAAAGTGCCTCTATCTCGGTACAGTGCTTACTTACTTCAAGAATAGTGTAGTTAGGACTGGATGTTTGGCGACAGGTCTGAGTTCAGGAAGGTCTGGGCATTATGACAGTTTTATGATTGACATACTTGAAAATAATTCCTGCTTGACTTATTTAACAGTTTATTTGTGAAATGTAGTTGTTTTTTTTATTCCAATGGGAAATGTAGAAATCTTTTGAAGGCTGGTAAGATTTTCAGCAGTTGATGCATAATAAAACTAGGTAGCTTGCCAAATGTGTTAACTTCCACAGGTACAGTTCATTATGTTCATAGATGCAAGCAAATACTTTAATAATTACATAAGGAAGGAGGAATGCCCATCCTGTAGAGATTTTCTTGCTGAGTAAAAATGCAAATAATTATCAAATGAAAGGTGCACCAAGAAACTGAAAACTAAGACAACCAATGGACCTGTGTCATTGTACATATGCCATCCAATGCTTCTGTTTGAATTCTAAATATGACTATATTATAATTACTTGCATAGTGCCAGTGATGTATCAACAGAACCACAAAGGTCCTTCACCGGCACCTGGGACTAATTTGCTTCTGAGTGGTGTATGCAGATTGCAGAGAATCGGGCAGAGCATTGTCTCAACACGCTAGTTCAACATAGGACAGCCAGTGGATGGGTGAGAGTGTTAGCTCTTATCTGTAGGTCACAGAAATAGAGCATGATCTCTTAGAAGTGGTAATATTTATTGCTAAGAGATAGCTCTTGAAAGAGCTGTCGCACACACCAACACAAGGTAGTGAAGATGTTACATACATACACACAACATAAATTGAAATAGTCACTTAAAATACTGGACCAATCCTAGGGGGTTACGTGAGTTGGGTGGCCAATGCTAGGGGGTATATCCCACTGAATCAACCAATCAAGATTAGATTTGACTAGGTCAATGTACCAAGACTTTATCATGTGCAGTCAATTTCTTCCCAGGTCGAAAGACATCTCCTTTTCCAAACAGGAAAGCTTTCAAAAGAACAATATTATTTACTAATGATTGGCATTAGGGCGTAGCTTTGAGTTGCAGGGTGAGACTTTGTGTCTGAAGATTTTTAAGCCTACTTACAGTATTTTCTTATTCCTTAATAACTATATCTACACAGGTGTATTTTACCATTGGGAAAATTTCGCCAGCTATCCTTCCCTTTTACATGAAGACCTCCCACTGTACTTGGCCCAGCACTCAAAAGAATGTGGTGACTAAAGTAACATCATTCCCCTTTCTGGGCTCAGTCCAGATACTCAGTCCAGATACTCAGTCCAGATACTCAGTCCAGATACTCAGTCCAGATACTCAGTCCAGATACTCAGTCCAGATACTCAGTCCAGATACTCAGTTAACATCAATTAATAACCTCTCTCACAGAAAAATGTTTGGGCATCCTACATCAGAAATACATCCATTCCCTCTACATCCATATAAGCATCAGCAATGCAAATAAAACCATTTCCTTATGCACACAGCACCATAACGTTATAAATATGAATGCACACATATTTATATATTAATATTCTCTTTATAAAGGTTAAAATATTACCAGCAGCACATGCAGTGTGGGGGTGAATGTGGATCCACCACACTGATACTCTAGGAGAGTTACTGGTGAGGTTTTTGATCTATATTAATATGAGAATGACATACACAGATTAAAAGGTAATCGAAATAGAAGCTTTACAAAGCGCATATTTGTCCACATTTATTACTTTGCTTGTACATCACATTACAGCACTTGATGAGCTGTCTAGGTGGCCCTTAATTTACTATGTTTATGGAACTTTGTTATAGTGTCATTCTTTTGCATTTTTAAAACTCGTCAGCAAATACAGAAAAAGAGGAAGTTTTATTGTGTGCAGTTTGTCAATACTGACATTTTTTAAAACATGTTACTTCCCCTGGATATTATGAACAGTTGACAACTATGAGAGAACATAGTTGGAAAATAATAATCATTGAGCTAAAAAAAATATGTAACTACATAGTTTTGTATATATTAGGTTTCTTTATGGATTTATTTAGAATCCATGTAATCTAATAAAACTAGGTTTATGGGTGTAAAAATTCAGTTGTTAAGAGACACCAAGATCATTTTACCATGTGAAAATGTACTTATATTTTAAATGCAATGATATTTTGGTGCTCATGAGCTATTTTCTGGTTATGTGTATAAATACACAGGGCTTTATTCATTAAGGAAAGTAAGGCAAAATAAGGGGTAAATCTTTGCCTGGAAAAAACATGTTACAATGCAAAGGGTGCACATTAGTTTATTATTTTGCACATAAGATAAATACTGGTTGTTTTTTCATGTAGCACACAAATACTTGATAACTTTATTTTTACACTGAAATTTAAAGTTGATCTACTACTTGCCCTACCCCAACTTTAAATCTGTCCCCACATTTTAAAGTTGCCTCCCCCTCCAGTGCAACATAGTTTTGCCAAGATTACTCTTTCTCTGTCCTACCACTGGGGGACACTGCGTTACCTTGGGGTATAGTAGGTGGGACTGGAGTTAGGCACTTATAAACTTGTTTGTTCCCCTGACTCCTCCCCCACTATGCCCCTCCTCTGTAGCTGACTTCAGTTGTTGTAAGTGCCTTCTGGAGAAAGGTCACTTTTGTATAGGCTCCTGCCTATACTTAGTTTAGTTTTAGGTTTCATGTTTTTATTTTATTCTTTTTTGCTAGTGCGGCGTAGGGATCCAGCCTAAGTCACAGAGTGGGTGAATAACCTGTCAGGTTTACTTCACCCGGGGCCCCCACGTAAGGTAAGAAGCTGCTTGCCTCTTACTTGCACCATTGCCGGCAGTCTCCCCCTAGAAATGAGCAGTTGGCCCTCTTATTGTAACTGCATATACATATATATATATATATATATATACATAATGGCCGGGCCCTTAATTATTTATCGGGCGGGAGTGAAGCTACAATAGCCTTTCCTCCCCACGCGGACATGCCGGCAAGGTCCATCGCCTCCTTTCCCCTGTGGGCAGCGAGCGGGGGGACAGAGACGCAATCGCGCTGCACTAAAGACGATTAGCGCAGTCATGCTCCCCGCAGCCTGGGCACTTTAAAATTGGCGGTGGATGCCTTGTTAAAGCCGACTGACATACTTTGTATGTGCAGTTCGGTGGCACGTGGAGGCGGCCATCTTGGGGACAGATGGAAGTCTGAACTCCCTCCCCCTTTCAGCTACTGAACAACAGACGGCGCCCATGCCTGGAGGCTGTGCCAGAGACATGGGGCTGCACGCTGAAATCCCTCTGCCTCCAAAACTGCGGGTACCTCTGTATTGTTTTTAATTTGTTTGCTAAACAAAAGTTAACTTGTTCAGTCTTTTTGGATATGGACTATGACTGTTTTTCTCACTTGGTGTCTAATTCCTAGAAACTTCCTGGTATATAGCCTAGAGGAGTTTCTATGCTGCATTGAACCTCTAATATATATATAAAGGGCTTGTAATTGCAACTTGTGCCTTTAATTTTCACTGTGTCTGCAGCAGAGTTCCCAAGTTTAATAGACATTTTCTGTTATGTCTGTACTAGGATACACAGGTGCCCTATGTTCTTCTGGATTATCTTTTGACCAGCCTATCCAGAATGCTCTGTATGCACACGTGTGTGTGTGTGTGTGTGTGTGTGTGTGTATATATATATATATATATATATATATATATATATATATATATATATGTGTGTGTGTATAGGTATATGTATCACACAATGTATTTAGTTAAAAGAATATATATTATGCTGTATGCTTTACCAAGGTAAGAATCAGCATTTGCATGTTGCAGTGTGTATATAATTAAGGTGCCAAAGACATATCATTACGAAGTAATCCCGGCTGGTGACAACCCTGTGGTTGTTCAGTTCTCTTATTCTGCTATCCCTGGTGGGAGCTGACTAAAGAGGTTTTTCCTACACAGAGCAGGAGCTGGTAGAGTGGTTCTCTAACCTTTATTTGCTGTATTCACCCAGCGGAGTCATAGCTGGTAGTAATATAGCCATCCAGCTATGAGAGCTATGAGAACACTAGTTTGTCACAGGCTTACAGGACTACGTTCCAATATTGGAACTCTCAATTGGCACTATTACAAACAAGTATTCAAAGGCTTCTGGCCGGTGGGTGTGCTTTCTTTTTTTTTTTTTATGTCAGCGACACCAGGCCATGATGTTTACGTGTTCAATAGGTTCATATTTTCTGTTAATCTAAGGTCATGGTACCACATTCCGGGTCAGGCCTAGCCTTACAGGGGTACTTTATAGTTTATGTACAGTGGCTGTCAGGTAAACATCCATAGGTCTGGTGGGCATCTCCCGTACATGGAAGTTTTTTTTATTGCAACCAACACTTAGCTTATAGCTAGACGTTTTCATCCAGAATATTATACTTGCAGCCTCAGCAAGCAGCAGGGTTGCATTATTGAGTTCGCAGGTGGTCACTTTAGACCTTCCCAGGTCTTCGCTTATTCTACCACACGAGAAGTGTTGGCTTTTGCCTTATCTTCTAGAATGGAACATTTCGTATCTTCCTACCGAAGAACACGCTCGTCTCTCTTCTACACAGTGCCAAAATGTTCCTGGCAGAATTTCCTTTCAGTAACATGAGTTTATGTTTTAAAAAATAGGATACCAAGGTTCTAGTGAATCATTGGCACTCCTCATCGGAACATCTCCCATGTCTCAACAGGGAGATTCTCATCAAGGGAAGCTACCTTCCTTGTTTTGGACGGCCATAGCATCCCTCTGCCCTGATCCACTGGTTTACCTTTCGGGTGGTGCTTAGCCACACTGATTTTTGAGTGGGTCAGTTGTCCTTCTTGTGCAGGGGGTCAGAAAACCTGTAGAGATTTGGTCTCATAGTGCAGGGCTGTTGTATATTTTTAGCACTTCTGGAATATCCATATCCTAATTGCAGGATAGGGGTCGACCTGAGTATGGTCGGAGGGGTGTGCTTTGTGCCATACTATGGGCCAAGTTAGTCCAACGTATGTTTATGGAGGGCCAAATGCTTTAGCAATCGGTCATTTACCAGATAAAGTGGGTCACTCCAGGATGAATACCTTTGTGCCTTCCTGGTTAGGTCATAGGGCTCACCGAGAGGGAGCCCAGGTTCCTTTGACATGTTAACCTGTTTTGTCTGTCGGTTCTCAATCTAATGACCCTGAAGTGGATTTGTCCATAGCCAAGTCGGGTTTCCCTAGAACTTAGGGAGTGTACATGTTATTTACAGGTCCCATTTCCTCGTGGGTGTTCAAGAGTTTCTAGGAGGGGGCGCATCCCAACTTGTCTGGTGGTCCGCCGTGTGTCTCGCAAAGCAGTGTTCTCCTGGTTTAGGGGACTAGCGTTGACGTCCCTCTTTTTCCGGTTCCAGAACGGCCTCATCTTGCAGTTCGGCTCTTTTTGATTTCCATCATCTAGTTTTACGCAGTGGCGTCGGGCGCCCAACATTTACGGCCAGAGAGCCCTTACAGGGAAATGGTTGCTACCTCAAATACAGCCGTAGAGCTTCTTCAGCTGTTACTTTGGGCTTGAAACTATATTTGGTTGGTGTAAATTCCTTGAGTTTTACACGTCCCACTCAGGAATCTTTAAAGGGTTTTCTTTTCTAGCTGGCTCCGATTCGGGTCTCAGCCTTACTCCCTTCAGCGGCAGTTCCCGTGGCTCTCCGGTTAGCTCAATGGAAGGTTGTCTTGCTTAAAGGGTTTCTTCAGGCTTAGCCCACCTTTGGTTGGTCACATATTTCCAGGGAGTCTAATTCTTGTCATCAGGGGCTTGCTTTGGCCTCCGGTGACTCTCTGAATTATTTAAGATGTTAACTGGTATGAGTGCTCTCTTGTATATATGACGGCCTTACATTGTCAGTTTTCTATACGAGTGCTTCCTCAGATATCGCTGAGTTTGTTAAGCCGTTTAGTTCATTGTATAAGTACTCCCTGGTATATCTCTGAATGGTTTAAGCACTGTATCAGTGCTTCCTTAGATATAGCTGATTGGCTTAAGCTGTTGAATCAGTGTATATAGTGATCTTTTGGATATCACTGAGTGGATTGAGTTGTTAGCTCAATGCAGGCTGCTCCCTTGGATATCACATCTCGTAGGGGTTCCAGGGCAAGAGTGTTTATGGCTCTTCCTCATTTTATTTCCCAAAAGCTTAGTGGCGCGTTGTACGAGGCATTATTGGTTCTGTCGTTTAGTGCCTGCATACCACTAACACAGGGATTGCGGTATAATATTCTTGTGCCTCTTCTTTGTGTGTAACGTTTCTCCAACGGAAGATAGTTTGTGCTCTTATTCGCACAGTTCCTGTTTAGGAATTTTATGCCCTTTAGCCTCTCTAGCGCTAAAAAGCGTAGGGGGCGGGGCAGGGTCTAGGTGGTCTCTTGCCACTGCATCACGACCAACATTCTGTCTGTACCCTTCTGCAGGTTCCAGTGACTTTTACAGTGCACTCTCCAGGAGGGTTGCAGCTTTTTGTACGGCACAACAGCGTCATTCAATGGCGCAGTTGTACAGAGTGGCAGAGTCTGTTTCTGCTGCATGTTGTTTTTTTTGTTGCATGCCTTTGCATTCACAAATGCAGGGTTTTGACCACAAAATATTGCGCACAGCGGTTCCAGAGCATTCCCGCCCTTGGACGCAGCTTTGGTAGCTCCCCAAGGTAACGCAGTGTCCCCCAGTGGTAGGACAGAGAAAAGAGGATTTTTACTCACCGTAAAATCAGTTTCTCTTACTACACTGGGGGACACTGCGCGCCCTCCCTTTCTCTGAAAGTAGTGCTGTCTTTGGTGTTGCTTTCTAAATTGCTTTTTCTCTCTTCCTAGCTTGGTTATACAAAACTAAAGTCAGCTACAGAGGAGGGGCATAGTGGGGGTAGGAGTCAGGGGAACAAACAAGTTTATAAGTGCCTAACTCCAGTCCCACCTACTATACCCCAATGTAACGCAGTGTCCCCCAGTGTAGTAAGAGAAACTAATTTTACGGTGAGTAAAAATCCTCTTTTTTTTTTTTTTTTTTAAATTGCTTTATTTTCCTTAAGGAATAATTATGTCTAGTAGTGGACAAAATCTGAGACTGTTGTATATAAAATTGGGTAAATAAGAAACCTACTGTAAAAGCACAATTCACTTTGTGCCCTTGATTTGGCGGCTGCTGGTGTAGTTACATGTGTATATTTTGCCCTTATTGTACAAAGTAGTTAGAATGTGCAACAAAAGCCGTATGTCAGCTGTTCAGTTACTCTATTTTCACACTTTACTCCTTGACCTCACAACCTTATTAAGTTAAAACTTTTTTTTCTAGAGTTAATGATCTTACTGAGTTACAGTTTCTGAAACTGCATGTTGGCATTTTCTGTGTGAGCAGTTCTTGTTTTTTCTGGGTTTCAGTGGTTGTGGTGTATAGTAAATCCGTACTTTATAGTATCAAGCTAATTTGCCACTTAAGAGATGCGAAAACAGATGTTTCCACATCTTTTAAGTTTAGTTGTTACATGCCTAAAGGAGATTTCTGTGAAATCTCCTCTGCTTAGGCTAATACTGTGCAGCATCATAGTTCCCATAGGTTAATATGGGGACTGCAATGTCCTGCATTGCATAAAGCTTTGATAAGCTTCACATTGCGCAGAAAGGTAACGCCATTTCCTTTGGAATTCTGCTGAAGCCTCTCTGCTTTGCAGAATCCGATACAGTGAAAGTGCTGTGTGCGTGCAGTAAACAGAAAAAAGTGTTTGCAGCAGAGTGGTCACTTCATCGGGTCTCCAAGAGTAGCCCCGGCATGGCGCATTTAAGCGGTGCATAAATATGCATCACTGCGATGTGCAGTGATGCATATTTAGCTGCACTGCATCTTATGATTAGAGATGCTCACTGACCCCCGTGAAGTGGTTTTGGATCTGGATTAGCTTCGTGTTTTGGTTTTGGCAAAACCGTCCTCGTGTGTTTTAGTTTTGGATCTGTATTTTTTTGAAAATATGCTAAAATCACACAATTTTGCTCTTTTTTGGCTCCTACATTATTATTAACCTCAATAACACTAATTTCAAGTCATTTGCAGTCAATTTTGACCACCTCACAGGTCACAATATTATTTTCATACACTTTCACACAAATATTGCAGCAGTTCTTGCCAGTGATAAGAAGACCATTGTCATGTCTAGGCATAAGACCAAAAAATCCACCTCTTATGTGTGGAATTATATTTACCTAAATTCTGACAAGAGTTGTTTAGCCATTTGTAGCATTGTAAAGCCACAGTCAGTAGAGGTAGGGACCTTAACCATCTATGATCCTCATCCATGTTACGCCATTTGAAGCGAGTTCATGGAAAGCTCTTGGGAAAATCAGAAACTTGTGCTAAAAACTAACAGCATGCAGTCCAGCATCAGCTACCTCCCTTCTCTCATCTAGATCCCAGCACCTGCAATCTACCCCCCCCAACACCTTCAGCATCAATATTCTCACAAGTGATGGGAGTTAGTTCTGCATCCAAGTTGCTAAGACTAGATGACTCCTCCACTAACAATGATTCCTCTGAAGAATAATTGAGCGTTAGTCCCGCTGCTGTTGGGGGTGGATCTTCAACCCAGAAGTAGACTACTAGTAGTTTACAATGATTGACTGTTAAACAATCCTTTTGCAAGAGGAAGAAAGTATGAAAGCTGTCACCCAGTCGCAAAGCGGATCACAGATGTCATGGCGACTGTTAGTGTTAGATCAGCGTCCAATATCCACTATTAATGCAGCTGGTTTTAGACAGTTACTTGAGGTCTTGAGTCCCCGCTACCAAATTCCATCATGACACCATTTTACTAGAAAGCTATTGCTCACCTCTACCAGAAGGTTCGTAAAAATGTAATTATTGGGCTACAAAATGCCATTCTACCCACTGTACACTTAACCACAGATATGGGGACAAGAGGAACGAGGCAAATGAAAGATTATATGGCTGTGACAGCCCACTGGGTCGGTGATTCGTCTTCACCAACAGAAACAGCAGCAGCATGTACCCAAGAACGTCACATTTTTCTGAGGCAGGCTACTCTGTGTATCATCTGCTTCACTAAGAGGCATATTATTATTATTGTAGATTTGTAAGGCACCACAGTGCTCCACAGCGCCGTACAGTAGGGAAGACAAGGACATACATAAAACAGGACATACGTAAAACAAGAACAGGCAAGGCAGACAAAAATGAATGGAGACATGAAAACAAAGGGTATGGAGGACCCTGCTCATTACAGAGCTTACATTCTAAAGGGAAGAGGGCACAGCTGAAACAAGAGGAGCGAGTGTGGCTCAGTAGAGATTGGGATAGTTGTGAGGGTGCAGTAGTGTGTATAGTGTTATTGAGGTTAAGGTCACCTCTAAAAAAGAAATGGGTTTTCAAAGAGCATCTAAAGATTTGAAGGCTGTGGGAAAGTCTGATTGAGCATGGTAGTGAATTCCATAAGTGGGGAGCAGCACGGGAGAAGTTTTGAAGGCGGGAGTGAGAGGTGGTCATCAGACTCGAGAAGGCGCAGGCCAGAGGTAATACCGCTGACAATCTGTTTGAAAAACTAAGGGATGTCATTGCAACATGGCTAATCCTGCTTGGACTCTCCTGAGGATTTGTGATTTCTGATAACACCACCAATATTGTTAGATCATTACAGCGGGTGGGGGCGGGGGGGGGATTCCATCACATTTCCTGCTTTGCTCACACAATCAACTTGGTGGTACAGAACTTTTTAAAAAATGACAATGACATACAGTAGATGCTGTCTGTGTCCCGAAATATTTGGGGTCATTTTTGGAATTGTGCAACAGCATGTAGGAGACTGCAGCATGTAACAGCTGCAAGAAGAATAGAGGGGGAATGTACTTTAGTCCAGCAAAGTAGTCACCTGTGAAGAGCGTGCAGATACGGTTAGCTTGAGTCAAGTGATTGCCCTAATTAGACTTTTTGAGAAGCAGCTAGAGAAATTGAAGGAGGAAATGAAACAAAGCAAATCCGCTAACTTTATTGTAATTGTAGATTAAGTAGTTAATTCGCTTCACCAGGATCCAAGAGTTATCAACATTTTGTAATGATGTCTCCTCCTTCAGTTTCTCTGGCAACTGCTTCTAGGAAAAAACTAAACTTTCCCAAGACACCCAGTGGTGATGCACATGAGTCAGCACAACATTTTGACATTTGGGCTGGTCTAAAAGAATTGCCCCAAAATCATGATAGCTCTGCCATAAAATGAACTACAAATTTCATGAAGAAGGCCATTATCGGCAATTACATCAAAGTACACAGACTTCTGTAATGGTGGATTCCAGCAGGGATGAATTAGTATTGTTTGAGGAAGATGTACACAATGATGAGGGTGAATATGATGACAGTGTAGATTGCAGGTGCTGAAATCTAGCTAAGAGGAGGGAGCTACTTGATGCTGTTATGCTTGGTAATATGTTAGGTAGAATGACATCTTGGAAATTTTATGTTTTTCTACAGTAAACTTTCACCTTTTTTAGGGAGGTTTTTTTTTCCCTTTAAAGAGGTACATGATTTTTATTTACTTTTTTTTGTTTCCCTGACTTAAAACCACTCTGCACTTGAATATTGGCTTCAGCACATGAGGTAGTATCATCATGACTGAGACTGGAGAGTGACAACAACAATGTCGCCACTCCTGTTTCTGTATGAGCTATGGCACAGTACAATGTCACTGGAGATTTTTAAGAACACTGACAGCCCTATTACAATTTCTGATTCCACACTGAACCCTGCCACCTCTCCTGTTTCTGAGTGAGCTATGGTACAGTAAGCCAGCCAGCTCTATAATTTTTATTTCAGCAATTACAGTGAGCAATGGAGCACTCCTCTTTGTGTGTTACCTATATAACTCAGAAATTGACTGCAGAATTACACCAACCCTGACACCACTAGTATTTGTATTTTTCTGCAGTAAGAATTAGCAATGAAGCTCTCCTGAATGTCACTGTAGACTTTGTTGAATACTGCTACCCCCTCCTCTTTCAATTCTATCTATTTGGCTGACCAAGTGCTCTACACAGTGTGCTACCCCTTCTGTGTCTCTCTTTCAAATGGCGCTAGATCGTCTTGGAGGGTGGTATTTATAGATTTCAAAACGCTTGAGTTCCGACGACGTAACAATGACATTTTGCCTCGTTTTCGATCCCGATAAAGCGCGAAAGTACCCTGTACCCCTAAGTTCGGGTGTGTTCGGTTCTCAAGGAACCGGTCCTGAGCATCTCTACTTATGGTGCTTAGACACCTTAGTATGTTGTGGTGGTTGCATTTTCAGGACATAAATGATGGTGTAGTAAAACACAGAACTAATGAGTAAATAACATTATGTATTTATATTAATAGGGTATGTGATACATCTTTTTGTTTTGTAAATTTGGAATGTGGGCTGATGTGTCTAAATACCTGCATCCTCTATTAGTGTGCATTCATTTACATGCCCAGTAGATGCCCATCAGAGCATGCCCAGTAGATGCCCAGCAGTTTTCCTCCCAGTCCTGGCTGTTATGTAGATCGATCAATTGCTGCACTTATTGAGCGGATGGAAATTAGGAGCCGAAGATGAAAATATTCCGATGTTTTGCTTTGAATAGTACTAAAAGGTGAACAGTGTTGTTGCTAGTGGGCTGTAGAGTGGACACAGTTCTCTATTTGTGGTAAACTGTTTCCTGTTTTATTATAAAGTGGAATTTTTTTATAAGAAGTCATCAGGTTGGTCATTGCAGTTTTAATGGAGAACTTTACCTTATAGTCTTATTCACTTTAGCAGCCCACCACCATCCTACAACCATTAATATTTTATGCCAGGGGCTCCTACTGTTCCAAAATTATTCACCTCTTTAATTACATGTAATAGTATATTTTCCTGTGCTGACAATACAACTTTATTGTGATTTACATTTATGTCTGGACATTAAATAATTTGGTCATTTTAGTTGAGTAATTCTCGATTCACAGAAGTGGATAGCAATTCCATAAAAAAACTCAATTGAGTTAAAAAAAAACTTTTTTAATTTTCCATTTAAAGACTGCCCAATGCTAACCAGTTTCTGAGGAATACACCATTTACAAGCGGTAAACATAATGAAATTCAGCTGTATAGTTTGATTATCCTATATGAATTCACCATTGTTAAGGACTATAGTCACATGACCAAATGCTGCTAGAAGAAACCTTTTTGTTTCAGTGCTTTTTATGGAAACCATCTACTGACAGAACTGCCTTGTGGCATTTTTACATTGTCACACACTACTCCCAAGTTATTTAAAAAAAAATAAAAATAAATGAAAATGGATTAAATTATTAACAAAAGCCTAAACATTTCAATCGAAATATAGGTCAGATATCATCCCTCCATATTTTTATTGTAATTTCATAATCGCTGCTAAATTATTGTAATCTATCCAGCCCAATAAAATGAAACACAGGCATTAGCTCAACGTTCATGTCCAGCACAATTTCTAATTCATAGCAAGTATTTTGTTAGTCTGGTGTCCCTTGTTGAAAAAAGAAAAATCTGCATGATGTCACTGCGTTTAATAAAAAAAATATAAATAAAAAATGTGATGTGTAAAATATTATTTGGATTTAATGAAGTACTAAATCATATTTTTAAAACTGACTTTTTGTTTTTCTTTGAAGGCAGCTTATAACGCATTTGACAGTTTTTTCCAAGTTTTCAAATCCACGGGCTTTGTACCTGGAACCCAAGTTACAAGAGCTCTATACTCAGGTAATCATTGTGGTCACAAAGCATGGTATACATGTGTGCTAATTGAAATTGTGTGTTTTTTAAGAATAAAATGTGTGCCTCTTTTCTAAAAATGCATCTCATGCAATGTTTAGCCCCTGCCACACCCCAGTTACCCTATATACATTGCTGTAATGTTTTGAAGGTATGTACTGTAATGATTAAAGTGTGACTTTATTATCCATACTACTGTTTATCTTAAAATATATAACTAAACAGCCCCATAAACTTAATAATTTTGTAGCCCTGCTGTTCTCTAGTTTAATGACTTTGTACCATGTAATGTACATAACATCACATTGCTTGTTTATTGAGCATGTGTTCAAGTTCTCTATTATTGCAAAGTCAATAATATTTGAATATAAGATTGTATATTAACATTTACTTTAAATTATTAAGAGTAGAATAAATGCATATGGTAATTGTGTATTATGGATAAAGAAATTATGGTGATATCTGGATAATTATCCATGTATGCTTGGTTAATTGCAAAATATTTCTATACAAGGACTAGGGCTGTGTGTTCTGTGGCTTTACAATTAAATAGTATTTTGGAGTTTTATGCATCAATTCAAACTTAACAATGCAGTTCCCACTGAACCTTTTTACCTATAATTACATATGACCAACTTGTATATGCAAAATGCAAGTATTTTGATGCTGTAGGATACATTTTTGTTTCCCTCTCCAGTTGTTGTGTCATCAAGATCAGAACGTGCAGAAAGTTGCCTTGGATTGTGTGCTGAGCTACAGACACCCAAATGTCCTACCCTACAAGTAATCTCATTGTTTTGTTCTTGTTGTTAGTAATGGGAAATATTAAATCAAAACAATTTGTCCAAATTGCTTACTTAGTTTGATTGCTTTGATACCATAAAGGATTATATTAAAACCTAAGACCAAACTGGTAAATTTTATATGTTTATTTTAGGAAATGCAATATAAAATGTAAGAAATGCTGTGTTTATGTTCATTTGCTTCCTTATTTCTTAATTTATTATTTTGAAAACAATATTTTATTAAAAAAGCTATTGGTAATGCCAATCAAGTGTTCTAGTTTTTCATGTTAACTTGGTCATTGACTTGTGAATTTCCATTTAATTTTATCTCACCATATAGGAGTAATGTAAGAAAAGGGTTTCTCTGCCAAATACATTTTTTTAAATAAACAATCCTCATATATTTTTATGTGCATTATTGCACTTTGAAAATGTTTATTGTGCATTAAAGAATAATGTGGCATAGACTAGAGAAGCTTGAAGGCCAGGTTCTTGAATTGCTATACCACAGAAAAGGTCTCATCATACTGTAGCAGGAAAACTGCTGTTTATTAATACCCATAAGATTTTTGTGTCCTTTTAAGAAAATAACAGTTAGCAATGCTTTGTGATTTTTGTTTCGTTTTAAAATTCATTAGAATTTTTTACTGATATTTTTGTTTTGAACATTTTACAGGGAAAATTTACAAAGATTGCTGGAAGATAAAAGCTTTAAGGAGGAAATTGTCCGTTTCAGTATTTCAGAAGAAAATGCAATAGTAAAGTCCATCCATAGACCAGACCTAATGCCTGTTCTGATGAGGTATTTATGTACAGAGTGTAACCATAATGATTTAATTGACATGTTGGGTGTGAAAAGCTCAGGAGTAATTTAATGAAAGAGAAAGATAATGCATGGAATAAACTTCTTATAGAGACACTATAGGAGGAAACGCACATTGGCACACAGATGAATCACTGGGTGTTTTCTTCTGCAGTCACTTTATGAAAAGAGCGTTGGTGACTGACGATCTGTTCTCAAAACAATAATCTGCTTTTAGTTTCTCATTCTTAGTAAAGTTGAATCTAAGAGCATGATAGTTTTAATATTTTTATTATTATTTATAATCATATGTACCTAAAAGAATACACATTGATGTTTTTGTATTTTTTCTCTTCCTCAAAGAATATTATATGGCCGCATGAGAAGCAAAACTGGTAGCAAAACACAGGGCAGGTCAGCTGCTGGAACCAGAATGTCAATTGTTCTTCGATTCCTTGCTGGCTCACAGTCTGAAGAGATCCGCATGTTCCTAGATCTTTTGTACGAGCCAGTGAGACATCTGAAAGATGGTAAAGTAGCATTAACAGCAAACAGGCCTTACTGTATCTCTATTTTTAGAATGCACATCTGATAATTAAAAGGGGCTTATCCTCTGTTAAATCCATCACAAGCTTTTATTTTTAGTTCCAAAAGTTTATATTAAGATGTAATAATATCAAAGATAACTTAGGCTACACACTCCTTTATTTGCTTATTAGTAATAAGCCAAGAAAACGTGATTCCTTTATGCCCCAGTTCGCCTGGTAGCACACTCAAGTTGATAGCTCAACTCAAAAGCAGTGTAGGGTTGTCTGTATATGTGTCCTTGGTTGGCTTCCTGTATACCTTACAACTCTCCTGCTGTGGAGTTACCGAGGATGTTGGCCTGGTAGAGAGCATAATGCATAGACAGTGTTCTATTAAATGTATGTAAGGGTTGCAGGGGATTTATTAAATCGTGCCATGCACATTAGGTCCAATAAGTGATACTAAGTATATTTTGAAACTAGTGACATTAAAGAAACATTTCTAAATTAAACTTCTTTGCATATCTATACTTGGGTGTAAGCTCCTTTCAATTATGAGATCTGTTGGCTCCTATTATTATATTCCAAAATAGTTAATCTGTTTTAATATAATATTGTTCTTCTTAACTTTATTCATCTCATAGTTCATTTTGGTTTATCTAACACTTCAACTGAATGCTAGCAGACTCTTTAAAATCAACATCTTGTTGGTACCATTGATTGGTACCAACAAGATGTTTGTACCAATCAATGGTACCAACCATGTAAATCAACCATTGATTTACATGGAATTTATTTGTTTTCTGTCTTCAAAGTGCTAAATTGCTAGTTTTATTCCATATCTTGACAAGTGAGGTTTTTTTTTTTTATCAAATCTTCAAAAATGTGTTTTTAATGTTAATTGATAGTGGGGGTGGGCAACAGATGGCAGGTGGCATTTTGACTAATTTAAATGACCCTTTTGCTCTTTTGTTTTGTGTGTCAAATAACCACCACACACAACCTTTGCTACAAGTTAACCAATAATCAGATGGGGCGATATATTCATGATTGAGCATAGCTAAAGCATAGCTTGGAAATTAGTCAGAAGATGACTTTACAGTCCTCTGCCAACAATATTAAACGGCTCCTATCAGGTTGCTCAGTTTAATGGAATAATCAGATCTTTCTAGTTTGTTCATCGGTCTTGTCACTTAACTTTAAGGCACGTATCCAGATCCGTCACTTTTTTGGATGTAAGTAGTATTTTACGGATGCAACAGTACTTTTTTTTTTTTTATTCGTTTTTCATCTTGCTCATTCTTATGTCCCAAGTTTTGAGGTGGGTAGAGATAAAACACTGTTAACAGCATTAGACACTGCACCATGTGGTATAGAGGATCCTCCAGGATCTTCAATAAAACTTTTCTCCCCTCTGCTCTATATCATTCTGCAGGGAAGTTCTTGATTTCGGCATTGCATTAATTTGCGACAGATCACATCTATCATTAAATGAATGAGTGCAAATTGTCAGAAAATCTGGTGCATCAAAGATACAACTAGCTGCTATATACTCATTGTTACAAACTAAAATGACAGTCAGATGCTATTGTAGTTAGTTCAACAATACTTAATATGTTACATAAGTCGCTAGTGTAGCATAGCCCTAAGTGTGAAAAGAAGCTGTATTGAGTGTCCATACAGTCTTCTGATTCTGTGAAAATGCAATATGTGGCAACATGTGAGTACAGAATTCAAGTTTCCCACCATTCCAAAGGCTTGTACATTGTATAGTACAATTGTTATCGCTCTAGCTCCCCTCTGTGATTATTTAAAGTGCTGTTATGATCTTTTGGTATTCCAGAAAATGAAAGAGATTGCAACTGTCTTATTATTAAGTAAATTCCTATCACTCTTGTGTTACCAATATGAATATAGTTTGTGTGTGGGTATTTTTTTTTTTTTTTTTAAAGCTAGTCTGATATCTAATGTTTTTTTTTACCTCACAGGCGGCTGTCTTGCTGTTGTGCAACAGTGTGTAGAACAGGTAGACCTTTCTAAAGTGCTACCTCTAGGACGTCAACACAGCTTACTCAATAGTCTGGAAGTTGTTTTGAAAAATCTGGGTCATCTGATCAGCCCTTACTTACCTGAGATGCTCCAGATTTTACTCTGCATGACTGCTGCCGTGTCTCATGTTCTTGAGCAGAAAGAAAAGGTAATGAGCTGGTATCTTAGTTTTCAGTCTTCAATAAATCCTGTTTTTTAATGCCACAATTATTGCCAATGCTGTGGAACTTATTTAAGAGTTGTGCAAAGTCTTGGGTTTAAACAACATTCTATTTTAGCACTGTCCATTTGTACTCCAAAGAACGATTTGCACATTTGGGTGAGCAAATCAGCAAATTGTGTTTTATAGGTGTGGTATAACTTTAAAAGACTGCTAAAGCTGGGATGGTATAAAATGTATTGCCTCTCCTTTGCTTGAGAAAGAGCGCCTGTGCCAAGCTTCAGAACGGTTGTACTGAACATAGACCTACTCACTTCAGTAGCTGAATTGGTTAACACACTCCTTTGATTACAGCCAGTGCAGCTCTGAGTGAGGGGACCAGTATAATTTCCAGGGACAGATCAAACCAAAGGAATTTAATTACAAGGGTAGAACATAGCCTGTACTCAGATACTTTCACTGTCTTTACACTCTGTAAACACTCCTTACTTTGGCAGGGGGCCTGGACATCCTTCAGCTTTGGAAAACAGCTAGACATGTTTAGATAGTCACTATTGGTTCACTACCATTTCATCCACTAAATCGCCTATAGCAAACACCTATAGCAGATCCTATCTACTCCTACATTTTTGTAAGCAAGGCCTTCCAATAATCAGTAAATATTTAAGGGTTTCAATATGAAGACCCCAGTATGGGATGGAATTTAAATTTGTAAAGCTTTAGCCAATAAGTCTCATCACAGAGTTGAGGACATTTGAGCAGGAACTAAGCCTGTACCTCTTTGCACCTATCTTTAACATTACGTGTACTACAATTGATTTTCAATTTGTCTCTTCTGTAAACAATATGGAATGTTTCAGAAATTCCATTTGCGTGGTTTGTAAGTGTCTGAATCGTTGGGTAGCTTGTCTGCAGCCCTTTATTAGTGGGTGCATAATGTAATTTTAGGGCACAATCTGTATGGTGTTTATACATCCTCCCTATTCTCCCCGTGTTTGTGTGGGTTCTTGGTGCTCCAGTTTCCTACAACAGTCCAAAAACATGCTAGCAGTTTAATGGTGATGTGTGTGTTTGGCAGATAATCTAGACTGGGAAAGGATCTGATGTACACGAGTAAATTTTTTCTATAATGTGCTGTGTAATATGTTGCCGCTGTATAAATAAAGGTTAATAGTAATGGTAGACAATGACCTATTGCTCTACTGGTATAAGAAAGAAGGGAAATATAGTGGATGGTATTCTCCTAATATAAATAGGGTAATATTTGTAGTGAAACTAACCTTCTATAGCATGGTAATAAGGAAAGAACACAGCAGTATGTCTTAGTTTCAAAGACATTAAAGAAATCCACTTTGTTTTTTCAAGTAATCACCTCACTTAAAACTGTGTTACATGTTCAGACAAACATTCTAAACATTTATTATAAACAACTTTTACATTTTAAAGCATGTAATCTCCCTTCTCAGAATTGCTTAACTTTGTTTTTACAGAGTCAGTAACTCTTAGATATGTGCCTCATTTGCCAGGTAGTCATTTGCAGAGTTCATTTATCACTTCATTAGTTATCAAGGTGTGAAAAGTTCAATAAGTTAAATGGCACAGGCTTCACTTTGGTTAATGATTATTAAACTGTTCTTGGGTCTGTAAACAAATCACTTAAGAAGAATACTGGAAGAACGTAACAGAGCAAGATATAGCTAGACCAGTAAAAACTTGATTTGGTTAAAATTCCACTTATTTTAGGGCAGGGCTCTTACCAGCCCTTAGAATCCAGATACTGCCACATTTTAAACTCTATCGTTATGAGCTTTTTGCTGGAACTTATTTACAGAGGGTCAGCTAAGCATTTTAAAATTCATAGCTTAGTCGGGGTCAAAGCTCAACTTCCTAAATAGTTAAAAGTAATACTCTGATAGCTAGTATGGAATTAATCTTGAGGCTGTTCTTTTACTGTTGCAGAAGTTATATTGCAAGCCATTTTATTACTTTGGTTCATCGTTTGTCCTATAATAATGTTGAAACATTATGTTCACACTTTGAAATCTGACATTGTAAATGTGGTATGACAGATCAAAGCATAACACATAATTTCTCTTTCATTCTATAGGGGCCAGTGGGCCATGTTGTATAGAAGCTCCTTAAGGTCACTGGCACTTTAACCCCTGCTGGTGTAGTCCTGCTGGGGAGTGACAAAACAGAGCAGGGTCAGGTAGGGGTAACCTAGGGAAAGGAGGTCCCTCACTAGGCATGGGAGCAGCCATTAATGGCCTGGCCTTCCGGGAGAGGTGACTGAGTACCTACTGGACCCTGGGGCGGAGGGTGCGGTTCCTGGGCAGCGTAGCACCTCCTTCTTGGCAGGCTTCAGTACACAAATGGAAGCTCCACTACAAGAAGCAGACACTGTGCAGCAGACCTCCTCTTCTCTGAGTATCCCCAACTGTAGGGTAGTGTTTCTTTTAGCTGTGGTTGTATTGCATAGGCGTAGTGTTACCCATTTGCTGTCTGTGTCTGCTGTTGCAGTGTTCACTTAATTGAGTACCCTGTATTTGCCTTTATTTCTTATTCTTTTATCTGTCATTCCTGAATAAGGAAGTAGTTCCAGGTCACATGTAAAAGGAGATCCTTCTAGACAACAAGGGGTGAATGATCTGACAGGCATGACAGACTCTGAAAGTTCTGGTGTCTGCTCTCTGTTATCTTTCAAAAAAACATGTTTTCATGGTGTACTACATGTACAACTTCCATACCTTTTTCCAGTGGTTCTGTGGGACCCTATCTTGGTGTTGAATGTTTTCTAGCATTCATCCTGTTAACCATTCGATTCAGTAGGCTTAAAACTTCTGACTTGGTAAATGGTTTTGCTCTTAGCAATTTAGACTGCTAGAAGACACTGAGAACTGGCAACTTTTTCCTCTTCTTATATTCCATGTGGACAGGACTGTACTTAGGACCAAGCCTTTCTTTCAGCCTACAGTGGTCTCTGCATTTCAGCTTAACCAAGGTGATTGCAGCTTTGGACCTGGTTAGGTTACCAGATGCCATTAGAGTGTAGAGGACTTATGTCCATCTGACTTGTGACATTTCCAAAACAGAGGATCTTTTGGTTCTCTATGATGGCCATAAGAGGAGTTGGCTGGCGTGTATGGTAACCATTGCTAGGTGGATTACATCTGTTATCTATCAAGCTTACATTGTAGCAGTGCAATCCTTTCCAGAAAAATCTCAGGGCTTACTCCATCAGCTTGGCGAGTGCCCTGGGTGGCAAAAGACAGGGCCTTGGCTGAGCAACTGGCTCTCAGTTCACATGTTTACCAAGTTGTATAGGTTTAATAGTTTTGTCATATAGAGATGCCAGTTTTGGAAGGAAGGTGATTTACACCGCTTTCGCTAAACATACCTACCCATAAAGATAGCATTGGGATGTCCCCAATGTGTTTCGACTCTCATTGGATGTTTGAGAAAAGAGAATTTTTATACTTATATTAAAACTCTTCTCTTATTCCATTGGTGCACACTGGGCAGAGTCCTAATGCATTCAGAGAAAAGGATTTAAAGGAAGTATAAAATTCTGTTTTAGGTGTTAATTGTCCATAATTGTAACAGTATGCCATTTTTATAAAATTTATAACATCCCAGATTTTATTACTTGTACTGAGTAGTATATCATAAAAAAACTGCTCACAGCATGCTGCCATAACTGTTTGAAAATCTATCCAACTGGTATAAATAAACTTATGTGTTTGTAGTGTGCTACAGCTGACCTCTAACAATGTGACCTATTTACATATCATACATCAAAAACCCGTTTTCAATACATACTACCAACTAAAAGTGGTCCAAGGAAGGAGAACCAGCGACAGGGTCATGGTGGCCCAAGGCTCATTGATGCATGTGGGGAGCGAAGGCTAGCCAATCTGCTCCAATACCACAGAAGAGCTACTATAACACAAATTGCTGAAAAAGTTAATGCTGGCCAGGATAGAAAGGTGTCAGAACTCAGTGCATCGCAGCTTGCTGCGTAGCCGCAGACCGGTCAGAGTGCCAATTCTTACCCCTGTCCACCGCAAAAAGCGCCTACAGTGGACATGTGAGCACCAGGACTGGACCATGGAACAATGGAAGAAGGTAGCCTTGTCTGATGAATTCTCTTTTCTTTTGCATCATGTGGACAGCTGGGTGCATGGTTTACCTGGAGAAGAGATGGCACCAGGATGCACTACGGAAAGAAGCAAGCTGATGGAAGCAGTGCGTTGCTCTGGGCAATGTGTTGCTGGGAAACTTTGGGTTCAGGCATTCATGTGGATGTTACGTCGACACGTACCACCTTCCTAAACATTATTGCAGACCAAGTACATCCCTTCATGACAACAGTATTCCGTGATGGCAGTGGCCTCTTTCAGCAGGATAATGCGCCGTGCCACACTGCATAAATTGTTCATTAATGGTTTGAGGAAAATGAGAGAGTTCAAGGTGTTGACTTGGACTCCAAATTCCGCATATCTCAATCCGATCGAGCATCTGTGGGATATGATTGCTAAACAAGTCCGTGTCATGAAGGCCCCACCTCGCAATTTACAGAACTTAGGCTAGGTGCACACTGGAGAATTTTCCGACCAATCTGTTATCGACAGCGGTTGTCCCTACGCCTGAAGGTCCGACTGGTAGGGCCGAATCAGGCATACGCACGATTTACCTTCAGATCTGTGCACTTCATCTGGTCCTATAGTCGTTTAGAGAATGACAGCATGATATGCATTATTTTATTCGTTCCTGTCACACTGATTAATTGCTATCCACATGTCATATTAAATTTTGTTAGCTTCTGTGACTCTGAAACAAAATATATAGCACTCTACATTTAGTCTCCAATACATGTTCATTTCTGGCATTGGCTGAAAAGACCATGACTCTGTAAACTCTATGGAGATTGTGAGTGCATGCACTCTACATGATCGAAAGGTGATTGGAATGAGATTATTAAACAGTACGACCAACCAAATGAAACGACAATCGGCACTCTGGAGCGACTGTCGTTCATCGTGTAAGTTTCCGCACTAATGCAATATGTGGCTGAGCAGTCGTTTATCGGGTGATTGGGACCATAGTTGGCTGAAAATCCTCCAGTGTGTACCTAGCCTTAAAGGATCTGCTGCTAATGTCTTGGAGCCAGATACTGTAGGACAACTTCAGAGTTCTTGTGGAGTCCATGCCTTAACAGTTGAGAACTGTTTTGGCAGCACAAGGAGGGTCTACAAAGTTTTATGCAGGTGGTTTTAATGTTGTGGCTGATCTGTGTGTAGAGAAGATATATAGAATGGTGAACACAAGCTTGGTTTCTATTAAAGTCTGTCCTGTACTTTGGGGTATATGTCTTATATACAGTTCTAACAAAAGTGTTGCATGAGAACAAGCTCTGATGTTGCACAAATCACCAAGTCCTTCTTCAAGTGGACAGTTTATCTAGAGGGTGGCCAATTACAGCATTATGTGACTTTGCTGCCTTCTGAATCGTGTTGTCTGCTGCAGGGGTCACACCTTTCCACATAGAAGGGTACGGCAGAGTTCTAAAGTTCTGTGTATGTAGTTGAGGGTGGAATGCAGTGGTTTGATTATCCAAAACATGGCAAACTAAAAGCTTGGTTATTGAAGCACAGTATTTCTGACAGAATGTCTTGTATATCCAACTAATTGTCATTTTATTTTCTTCATAGAAATTCATAGCACTAAATTGAAATGAACAGTGGTTCCTACTAAACTTGTTGCTCATTATTATTTTTTCTAGATACAGCTTAAGTTTATTAATCCACTAAAGAATTTGAGGAGACTGGGTATGAAACGCATAGTAGAATTTTTTACCGACTTTGACACCTACCACTATTCTGCTGAGGAGATTGATGCTGTGTTTCTTGCAGTGATTTGGCCACAGGTAAATATCCGTTTAATCAATAGTCAAATGTAGTAATTTTATTTTTTTCCTTAAAGACAAAATAAAAATAAAAATGGTGACTATTTATTCCTACTGTGATGACAGATCATATTAAGATGATTTTTTTTGTCACCAACTACATTCATGCAATGAAGTTATAGTTTAGAAACAGAACAACAACAAATGTAGTTGATTTGACAGAATGCATTGGTTTTATAATGTCATCTTAATATTTCCCCTTTTCTATTATGATATTGTTTATGAACTGTTGATCTTTTTTGGTTGCACCTGCTTTGCGAAGTGTATTTTTTTTATTTTTTTTTTTAAATCCTCACTATTTTTTGAACTGGTTATATAAAATCTGTTGTGAATACTGTGCAGAACTTTTTCATTTTGTGTTTCAGATATGCAAACTTGTATTGGAAAGTCAGCATACTCCTTCCCTTGTGCTAAAGCTTGTTCATGCTTGGAGTCACAATTTCAGGTAGTAAACATCAGACTAGACCAGGGTACAATTGCAAATAGGTACATTGTATTGTATAACTAAATATGATAATCTCCTAGCAAATGACATTTACTTGGAGTTAGACATGTTGAATTGATAGTTGATATCAGCCAATTGTTTCACTCTGTCCTGGCCATTACATTTCCATAAGGGAAGTGATGACTGTAACACTGCAGCTGTCAGTAGTGTAGCAGCCTGGATTCTGTGTACCCTAAATCTTCAATCATTCATATGCTCAGAAAAAATATTCTGAGTGGTTACAGTGTCCAAAACTTTATCATTGGATAAGGTTTAGACAAGAAAAGAGGATTTTTATACTTACGATAAATCCGTTATTCTGATTCCATCTAGGGGACACTGCTACCATGAGGAGAGCGTGAAGTTGGCACTTAACTACTTAATACTTGTTTAAATGCTGACAGACCCCTCCCCTCTGCAACCCCCTGTAGCTCCTCAGTTTAATTATAAAGCCCCAAGGAAGATGGGGCAAACAACCAAAGAACATACAGCAGAAGGGAAGGGAACACAGTTGTCACAGTTGGAATCGGTGAAACGTATTTATCGTAAGTATAGAAATTCTCTTTTCTCTTTCATCCTATTTGGGTTATACTGCTACCATGGGAATTTTCTAAAGCAGCCCCCCTAAGGGTGGGACCGGTCTGACAGCCCGGCACGTAGAGCACTATGGCCAAAATTGGCGTCTGTAGACGCAAAGATGTGGAATCCTTTATATCTATTGACGCTAAAAATTCGTCTACCTCCAATCTATTGATTACTGATTGGAGGGAATCCATGCAAAATCTGTCCACCCGTAGGTGTAGATTTAACATTTTTAAATTTTAAATGGGTCGGAATGATCCATCCGGCTTCGGGACCAGAAATAGGTTTGAATACCGTGCAAATGAGTCCTGCAGAAAGAAGAGAAGCGACACAAAGCCGCATCGCCTGTCTCCTTTCTGGATCGTGGGATAAAGATGTTACAAAGAGACAAAGAGGGGCTGGACCTGACAGGTCTATCATGTACCCTCTCGTCATGATCCTGCAAATCCAAAGGTCTTTGCTATCCACTGTTCCCTGAACAGACTCAACCCCCACTCCCCCCACTCCTGCTGTCGCAAGAAGGGTTGGATGACAGTCAGGGTGCTGGTTTTTCCGGAACTTTGGCGGACGGGCGTCTCGTAGAGAGGGAAGACCTACTTCTATAAGAGTGTCCCCTGCTACCTGTTGGTCTGCCTCTACTCGTCTGACCTCTCGCAAAGGAACCTTCCTGAAAGGGCTGGCAAAAAGAACCAAAATGCGAAGCTTTTGCCTTAGGAACACTTACTGGCAGAAAAGTACTTTTGCCACCAGTGGCCTGGCAAATAATATTGTACACTGCGCCTGAATAGGGTAATTTTTCAAGCTATTTCTTAGATTCTGTATCTGCGTCCCAGGACCTCAGCCATAGGGTCCTTCTAGCTGCCACCGCCGAAACCTATATGGAGGACAAAATAGAGGCTGCATTTTGGGCCGCCTCATACAAATATCCAGACACCTCCTTTAGATGCAGGGCATGGGAAGCAATTCTGAATCCTGCAGTCCCTCGGCTAACTGTTCTGCCCATGCTTCCATTGCTCTAGCAACCCATACCGATGAATACATGGGTCTGAAAGAGGTGTCTGCCACTACATAGATTTTTAATGGACCCTCAACCTTGCGGTCAGTGGCATCCTCCAGGGCCGCTGTTCCCGTTACCGGAAGTGTAGTGTGACGAGCTACCGGAGTGTCAACTTTTGGGATCTGTTCCCAGCGGGCCAGATCCTCTTCCTGCAGCGGGAACAGGTTAAGGAATCTCCTTGGAATAATAAATTTCCAGTCCGGTTGTTTCCAAGCTGCTTTTGCGATGTCTGTTAATTCCACGTGGAAAACGGATAGCGCATCTTTTCGAAAAAAATGAGAAGACCCTGATCTGAAGATTTGGGTTCATCCAAATCCATTAAGTCCATGAGTTGTCTGACTGCCAAGACCAGATCGTCAATGCCCTGATATCTAGGGGATTCTTCCGGGTCCGTGACCTGCGCAGAATCTGAGTCAATAATAGGCTCACCCTCTGATTCTGAGAGATCATCAGAAAAGGAGGGGGATAGGAGAGGATTTGCAGTCCAAAGCCTCTTATTTCTAGAGATTATAGTTCTTTGTGCTTCTAGAAAACTGTTTAATCAATCTAGGCCTCTGACCAAGGAAGAGGACCACGCTGGTTCTCCAGAGGGAGGGCCTGGGTTAGCAAGAGAGTATGATGTACCCGCCAAAGCCATTTCAGAAGTCCCGGCAGTCACTGGCATCGCTACTGTCACAGGGAGGGCAGATTCTACTAAAGTTGCGGGGAGAGCAGCAGAAACCGCTGTTAGCCCCATAGGCTTAGTAAGCAGTTGGACCAATGTAGTAACCGACTGCACCAGAGAAGATGCCCATGCTGATTCCTCCAGTTGTGGAAGTACATTAATCTGGGCCTGCGTAGTGTCTGCCCCCATGTCACAGTCAGTACAAAGTGCCCCTGGGTCCTTTTGTCCAATTGGCAACATAACTTTACATTTTGAAGTGAAATATTTTGTAAGTGGTGCTTTCCATTTATCACACTTATTTTTAAAGTGAAAACACACTGAAGCAATATAAATTCAGTATAAATTCAGTCACACAAGGTATAGGCTTTAAATAATTACACGTATTCTAACTGATCTATGACAGTGAAAGTTGTATCTTGTAATAATATGAAAAGATGTAAGTTGGCGAAGTAGAATACAATATTTTTTTAATCCATTTGCAACACATTAACAATATATCCCTATATCCAATATGAGTAAAAAGGTATATAATATTGGTACTTGGCCTTCCAGCTGGGCCAGATATGCAGGATAGGACTCAGTCAGCAGTGTCCCCGACGTCAGGCTGAGGAGAGTCTGCTGTCTTCCCGGGCAATGTCTTGGCGCGCATATTGGGAGAGTGCAAGTAGAGGTGGGGGAGCTCTATATACCTTAGCTCCGCCCCCCGAGTTTTCTGCCCCTGTTCCTGGAATCGGTGGCTGTTTTATTTCTATTTTAAACAGGCATTATGTATCCTCTGTTCTCCTCCTGACCAAAGTTTTTGCAGCTTAACAAGATTTCCCCCTCATCTCTCTGAGGGGGGAACTTGATATGACCCAGCAAGATGGCGTCCGCCATCGCTCCGAGTACCGGCGCTCATTGCCTGTCAAGGCAGCGTCGGTATGTCGGAAGGCTGTCAGTGTGACGGCGGCTTCATTAAGTCGCCTGTCAGCACTGAAACACTACAGGCACTCATATGAGATTAGTGCGGCTGCCTAATAGGAGTGTGCTCTCTTTCTCTAGAGCACTCTCCTTAGATAAAGATAGCAACAGAAAAAAAAATTATTTAAAGAAAAATAAAGGAATAAAAGAAAAAATAAAAGTAAAAAGCTATGTTAGCAAAAAAAAAAGTAAGCCCAACTCCCTTGGGCACTTAAATTAAACTGAGGGGCTACAGGGGGTTGCAGAGGGGAGGGGTCTGTCTGCATTTATACATTAAACAAGCTAAGCAGTTAAGTGCCAACTCCACTCTCCCCTCATACAACCCCATAGTAGCAGTGTCCCCCAGATATGATGAAAGAGAAAAGGAGGAAATAAAGATGGTCAGAAACCTCTTCAAATTGTTTCGTATTTTTCAGGATTAATACGCAGTCCTATGGACAGTGTAGTGTAGTTAATTGATTCTATGCAATCCACATTGTCTATTACAAAAGGCCCTTATTTTTGCTACTTTCATGTTGTAATTGTACCTGGTTCCAGCACTCTTATGTACTATCTGGGCTGTGTTCAGTGCAGCGCCACCTTCGCTTAGTGTAAGGACAGTTGATGCCTGTAACTATCCACAAAGTAACATTCACAACAGTACTATATTAATTTACACAATGGGTAATGTCCATGCATTTTAACAATTGAATACGTATATGGAACATTGAACACTACATGCACATTAGGGATAGTCATGTTTATAATAATAATGTGAATTTGATGGACTTGGTAACCCTAGGTATTTATGCTTTTTCTGTAGATATTTTCCTTTACTTGCTAAGCAAAAACCTGGGCAGCCTGAGTATGATATACTGTTCAATACGTTTGCCTTGCTATCAACAAAGAATATATCGGAAACGACAGCAAATATAATTATAGATGTATGTAATAATCTGCTGAACATCCCGGACTCTGAAGAATCAGAAAATATTTCTCCCCTGGTGGTAAATGGTTGCGTTATTCCTGATGCAACTTACTCTAATGAAGGTAAGAAGGAAGCACAAGTGTCTGAGTTATTGTGCTCCTTTCACGTGAGCGTGTACTCACTACAATTGTCCCTCTGGTAATAACATATGGATAATTTTTTGAAATTAGAATGTCCAAGTGTTGGTGTGAAGCTGGTTTTCCCCCATATTCCTGCAATTCTCCAGTACCTGAGTAAAAGCATGCTGAATTCAGAGAAAATGAGGAAGAAGAAATATAGTGCACAAGTCAGCAAAGAGCTCAGCATCCTTTCAAAGTAAGTCCTCTCCTTCTTGTACAGCTCCAGGAAATGAAACCTAAATTCCTGCTTGGTTCTTATGAAATAATAGTTCTCGGTCAGGCATTGGAGTGGGGAAGTTTCAGTGTACTGGGGGTGTAAAACTCCCTTGTATACAATAGTCAGATTAAAGAAAAACATACATATGTTTTCATTGTGCCTGTCTTCACTCCAGTCTAAGGCATATGAATCTATACACGTGTGGGGAGTAAATCTGGACCTATTGGACCCAGGATTCTGTACAATAGGCACAAAGAGCCTAGTTTGTAACAGGGACCATGATCCTATCTTCATTCATTCATTGGTTTGGTACATTCTTTTGAAAAATGAATCTAACGGTATTAATGTATGAACAGTATAATGTATCTTTTAAAAAATGTATCTACTCCTTAGGGCATAGTTTCCTTAAGAGGGGTATGCATCTGCAATAATCTTCATATGCCCAACCCCCAACACTGTTATCAATGCTTTCATATTACTATTGTAAGTTACACTATGGAAGAAACCGTAAACTGTAATGTAACACTTGTCATATTCACACTTTTTAATAAGCTTTGTTATAGTCTCATTTAACGCATGTTGGTAAAACTGAGAATAAAATAGGATACTTTTTCTTTGTTTTCTCTTTCTACTCCATAACATCTAAATGTAATAAGTATGGTTAATAAAAAAAACCTTACAGGAAATATTGGACTGGTGTTTTTTTGGTTTTTTTTCACTATACATCCGGATGTTTTATAGCGAGAATGATTATTTGCTTACTATAATATCCTGAAACAACCTGGGGTCTCTCTCACTTTTCAACCATCTCTGCTTTTGCTTAGTAACAGTCATTTGAGGTATGCTGGCATAAATACGAGTGTGGTGTAATATCTTTATCTGTAAATATATTTGATTTGCAGGATTAGCAAGTTTATTCAGGACAAAGAACAAAGTAATATACTCATTGGGCTTCTTATATCCTACTTGTATAAAAGTAACCTGGCTGAGGTAAGCAGTACCAGTTTATTTACATTGTGTGTATATGTCAGATAATAATCTGCTGCTGATACATTTATTTGTATTTTGGAATGTTTCATGCACATGAAAGCTAATGTTTGAGTCTAGAACTGGCCACATACATCGATTTGGTTGTCCTATTTGAAAATCATTACAAATAAAAAAAAAAAAGAAAGATTTGTGTGTGGATGAAAATGATTCATTGTGTCAAATTAAATTATTGAGAAAATGGGACATGTTTTACAAGCTGACTTTGTCAGTTTAAATGGACGTCTCAATGCATGGGCTCATTGGCTGTATCTGCTCAAAATGTTATAGTGTTCAAGATTTGGTCACTGGTCTCATCATTTAGGACAGCGGTGGCCAAACTGTGGCTCTAGAGCTTTGAAACGTGGCTTGTGACTTCCTCTGAACAATGCAGAGAGGCCACAGTGTCACAGACAATACAATCAGGGAAGGAGGAGGACAGAGTGTAGTGTGCTCTTCTTCCTTCCTCTGCAGGCAAGTAAGGGCACGTGAGATCTGTTGGCACGTGAAGAGGCTGATGGGCATGTAAGGAGATATGACGGCATTTAGGCAGATGTGTGTAGGTCTGTAGGCATGTATGGAGTATATGGGAAAGTCTGATGGTATGTATGGGGATTTTGGGCATATCTGATGGCTTGTGGGAAGGTTGATGGGTATTTAAGGGGCATGTGGTGAGATCTATTGGTATGTGGGGAGGATTAAATGATTTTTCTGAACATTTTGGCAATGTGTTGGATATTTTGTTTTTTTTGTTTGCTTAGTTATTTTTAATGTATGTGTGTATGGTATGTATGCGCATGTTTATACTGGATATATATATATACATGCATACACACATAAAAGGTAAAGTTGGCTCTTTGCAGTAACTGTAGATATTTTTTGGCTCTTGGTTGATCACCCCTGATTTAGGAGTTGAATCTGTTCATCAGAGGCAATCTGACATGTATGTGTACGTTGGCACCATATAAAAGTTATAAAGTGCAAAGTGTTATATGCAAGATGTATATAGTGTGGGAATAGGCTGCAAAAATGTCTATGAAAATCTGGTTAATTTTGATTACACATGTTTTTCATATTAGGATACAGAGGTGGATATCCTGGCGACAGTGCAGAACTTACTAAGGCACTGTTTGAACCCTATGGGTTTCTTGAAGCCATTGGGCAAATTATTTTCCATAGTTCAGAACAAGCTATCTCGGCAGACGCTCTGTATCACGTTTCAGGTAAAGTTTGTGTTTTGTAATGTTGTATGTGCTGCTTTAAATGTATCAGCCCTCATATGACCTCTCATCTGAATATTGAGTTCGCTATATTATAATCTTGCTGTATTTTTATTTCAGGCCCTATCTGAAATAGTTCCTGAGATAAAGTCTATCACTGATGTTGCTATTAAGGTTCGTGGTGGTTTATTTCTGGGTTACCAATTTTGGTCAGTTTATGTGAAAGCAGATCTTGATTTTCATCTTGTGTATTTTAGTTAAATGCATTTGATCAACGACATTTGGATGATATCCACTTTGATGTCCGATTGACTGCTTTCCAAAAAGCAACTTCGTATATTAAAGAGATGCAGACAATTGATGTGAACTATATTCTTCCACTCATGCACAACTGTTTCTACACCATACAAGTAAGTCTTTACAGCCAGCCTTCTTTATTTTTCTCTTTTATATAGCTTAATTGTGATGGTAATTTTAGAAATAAGAGATATTAACTGTCTTAAATATTTATATACCACATAATTGTAAAAATGCCTAGTCTGGAGCCACAAACTTATATCTCCTTTTAATAAATGTAACTTTATTACAATGAAAGAGCTACAGCTTTTTGTCCAAGTCAGAAGAAGTGATTGAATGTGAGAGAAATCCAATAGTGAATAGAGTTATTGGACCCTTTTGTGTGCTTAACGTGCATTGTGTTCCTAATTTAGCCTTTGATTTCTACTGTACATGACCTGTAATTTACAAGGAAGTAAATGCTGTAAAATGCTCTGTGTTTCAGCTTGGCGATATGTCTCTGAGTGACAATGCAGGTCTTTGCCTCACCAGTATTATGAAGCAGTTGGCTGCACTAAAGCACACAGAGGCGGATTTCCGGGAGATCATAATTCGCACTCTGCTCGACAGCCTGAAAACTGGTCTCAAAAGTAAAGTAGAGGTACATTGCTGTGAACATAAAATTGCAATAGTTTATTGGGCCTTATTGTACACAGGGGCGGGCTGGGGTGCAGGGGGGCATATGCCCCCCTGGCTGGTCCCATAGTGGGCTACCTTGGGCTGGGTCAAAAGGCTACCTACATTTTTTTTTTTTCCTTTAAATTGGCTGCTGAGTGGAGTCTTGCCCCCCTGGGCTAATATTTGCCAGCCCTCCCCTAATTGTACATATAATCATGTTGTATTATGTTTCATGGATGTAAATGTATTCTTTCAAAATATAGTATACAAAGTATATGCAAAATCAGATTATAGGCTGCCTGTTAGAGGTGGGAAAGCTTCTAATGACTTTATACTGAAGTGCACACAATCAAGAATATTTGTGGTTTATTTTGCTGACTATTATTTGTTTCTTTTAACAGAATATTCAGCAAGATTACACAACTTTGCTTTCTAACCTGATCCGAACTTTTCCTGAGCATCCAGAGTTTTCAGATATGGTTCAGCTTACAGATTATAATGATCCTGAAATGGACTTCTTTGAGAACATGAAACACATCCAGGTAACTGCAATGTATTTGACCACTCGTGTTTGAATACTAGACATGGTAACTGGGTTGTTTATGCTGGAACCAGTGATAATCTCCACCCGATATAACCAGAACATGTTTTCATGTTTACTTTTAAGATCCACAGGAGAGCGCGAGCGTTGCGAAAACTAGCAAAGAATATTACAGAAGGAAATCTGGTGCTGTCCTCCAAATCCCTCCAGAATTATATAATGCCATATGCCACCAGCACTATTTTTGATGAAAACATGCTTAAGGTAGGTTACAGAGGAAGAAATATGTTTTACGATATCTCCCTGTATTCAGTCTTAAAATCTGCAGGTCTTACCTATATTTGTTTTTCTTTCTTGAAACACCTCTTTTAAATTTACAATCTATCTTTCATTAACCGGGTATTGTTAAGCCTTGACTTCAACCTACTGTAGGCTGTTTTTTTTCCCCCCATTATGCATATATTTTTCTCATAATGAACTTTTTCGTTTTTAATGTCAATATTTTTCTTTATTTTTCAGCATGAAAATATGGTCACTGCATCTGTTGAAATGATAGGATCTGTCTGTAAACACTTGTCCTGGTCTGCGTACATGTACCACTTAAAACATTTTATTCATGTGCTTCATACAGGGCAAATCAATCAAAAATTGGGTGTCAGGTAAAGTGTATAGTCTTTTTGTTATTTTTAATGTAAAAAAATGTCTATTACTGTTTTTTAATTTATTTACTAGAATTTATCTTTAATACTCATTCAGGAAACCACTTTTATAAAATATATTTAAGCTGGATACACACTACAAAAAATTACTGCAGATGTGATTTCTGTAACAATTTTACCAACAACTGAAAGTCCAGATGAACATGCAGATTTATGTGTACACACCTACACAATTTACCTTCAGATCTGTGCTCTTCATCTCTCATACCCATCTGCTGGAAAGATTGTGGCTCTGCCCACTCTATAGAGATCTGCCTACACTGCTAGTTGTGCAGTTTTGCCTGACACACCTCCACTTTTGCCTGACATCGTTCCTTCATTGAAGGAACTTTGTAGGAAGTTTAGAAAACCAAATCAAACGATACAATAAACCATGATTGTGGAAGAGTACACACTGATGCAATTGTGTGATCTGTACAGTAATTGCATGAAATTACTGTAGTGTGTACCCAGCTTTAGTCACATTTGAAACAGAATAAGATACTGGGAATCAATTGATTCCTATGTCCATACTCGCCAACTCTCCCGGAATGTCCGGGAGACTCCCGCATTTCGGGTGAGTCTCATGGACTCCCGGGAGAGTATGACAATCTCCAGCATCGGGCAGAATTTGGTCCAAATCGCCGCATTTGGCCCCGCTGTAAAATGACGCGTTTTTCGTTATTCTGTCACGGGGGTGGGGCCAAAATGACGCCATTTTCAGAGCCCCGCCCCCTGCACGCCCACCTTCCTTCTGCGGCTTCCGGATCATACTTACCATAAGTATGTCATGTCTCATTGGGACAGCATTGAAATTTGTAGGTTACATGAGAAAATCATGTCTGCGAGCCCTGAATCAGGCTAAGATTTAAAGCTGATATATCGCAACTGTGCAGGAACTTGATTTGTGGTTAGAAATGCATAGGAAAGTGTTAATTGTAACTGGTAATTGTGTTCTCTGTTTGTACAGCTTGCTTGTGACTGTGCTTGATGCTTTTCACTTTGATTATGGCACTTTGGAGAAGCAACTTCAAAGCATTGATAATAAAGAAAGTGAGTAAAACTGGCAATCCTTTTACTTTCCATTTTAAACCTTCAAATACTTTTTAATGCTTTTAATTGTCCGTGCTTGTTCTGTTATTGCATTATGTAATTGTGTCGTCTTGCTTGTTACTTGTTAAGGTTCAAAGGACTCTGAGAACCACGTGCAGGAGGAAGTAATGGAGTTAGAGCATGAGGAAGGAGAGGAGCATATGGACACTCAGGATATAACCCCCATGGACATTGATACTACTGTTATTGAGACCCCTTCTGGAAAACTGGATAACAATCCTAAAACAAATCTAGTGTTGCACTCTCTCCCAAGAAACAAGGAAGAATTGACAGCCCTTATCAGTCATATTCAAGAGGCAGTGACTGGTAACCTCCTTCCAAAGCTACAGAAGTGCCTTGATGCAAAGGTATAAATCCTCGATAAATGTAATGTCTTTTTACTGTGGGTAATTGTTTGGGGAGGGAAAGTTTTATGTACATTGGAAAATAAAAATGATCCAATCCTTATTTGAAATATTTTGAGCTGTGCATTTTTGGCATTGTGATGTTTTTCAAAATATAGCTACTACTAACATACTATTTTGTTTATTTTTTTTTTACTATACTTCTTGTTTATTAATAAAATATAACTCACCGAATTTTACCAATTCAGTTGTGCCATTAATAACTGTTTGTGCAGGTTAAGAGCGAGGAAGAGCACAAGTTGGTGAAAACCAAGGCAGTCAGTGAAGAAGAAGTGGTCCGTGTCCCGGTAGCATTTGCTATGGTGAAATTAATGCAGACTCTTCCACAAGAGGTCATGGAAACCCATCTGCCCAGGTATAATTAAATGTTTTAGATTAAAGAAAACACTAGAAGATTATGTCACTTATGCTGGGCAAAAAAGATCAATGTGATTTTGGTTAGTTAGGTCGGTTACCCACTGGCATTAAAAATCATGTGTAAAAGCCTGAGAATGGAACCTATTTATTCCAATGACCTCCATACCCACTTGTGCTTGTGGCTGAGAGCTGCTCCCATTCATGTCACCCCTAGCAATATTTTTTTCTTAACTGTGGAAGGTAACTACAATTAACTTGGCCAATTTGACTAAATTGACCAACCATTACATTGTATACATGCTCATCATGCCTGATTAACATCCCATCTGACTGGATGTGATTAGCTATGGCAGAAAGTTGGTTAAAGCAATGAGTCTGCACCTCACTTGCATTCCTATTGCTGAACAGCAGCTTAAGTACAATTTGGTCACATGTGTTATTCAGCTGTTGTACTGAACAATTGGATCAGAACGCCTGTGATCAGACTATGGGTTAATTATGTTTTTGCTTTTTTAGATGGAAAACAACTTGTCCAATTGTTTATAATAAGAACATTGTAGATGTATAATAAAATTGCTTATTATTTTTCTGTAAAGGGAGAGGAGTTATCAGTGACTTCTTTTCTTGTGCAATATACATTCTGGTCCTGATGAAAACCATTCTGTTACTTTTAAAGAAATGTGGGATTTGACTAGTATTTCCTTTTACTTTTTGCCATTTCAGCATCCTGTTAAAGGTCTGTGTTCTCCTGCGAAACAGATTCCAGGAAGTCCGAGACATTGCAAGAAATACTCTAATTAAAATTCTAGAAACACTTGGGCCTCGATACCTACACTATATAGTAAAAGAGATGAAAACTGTCTTAGTTAAAGGATACCAGGTAATTTCCAGCAAATGAATACTCCTACCAGATTGCCAGAAATAATGTAATTACAGTTTTAAATTTATACTTGGTATGTTTTTATTTCATTCATACTATTTTCTGCTTTTGTAACTGTATTTCTTCTTTTTTTTTGTTTTTTTTTTTAAAAAAAAAAAAACTAGGTTCATGTACTAACATTTACTGTGAATCTACTGCTGAAAGGCCTTATTGGAAACCTGAAGAGCGGAGACTTGGACAGCTGTATTGAAACACTAATTCAGGTATATAAAATCAGCACTGACTCTCAAACATAAAGTCATATGTTCCTGTAATAGTGGCAGAGAGGGATGTCCAGATTTTATTGTTTTGTGCTTACATATTGTTTAAATAACAATTCCTCAAAGGAGCACAGCAGAATGTGCATATATCTTTAAGATGCTGTATTTTACCTGTTACCTTTTCAGCACAGATATTTACAAACAATGTTAACATTTTGACACTTGTCTTTAGACATGTACTGCTTGCATATGGAAAAACAGTAATTTTGTATGTATGGGGGGGGAGGGGGTGACCCACATGAAAGAATAGTTTGGATGAATTGGGTGTGTTCTGGGCAGATTGGGGGCATGGCCAGTTTTGTGTACTGGAAGTTTGGTTAGGTTGTCAGACTGGGTACATGTCCTGTTTTCTCCAACTTCAAACTATTAAATGCATGTTTCAATATAATTATACACACACTTGTGGTGATTGTGTCATTTTAAACTACATTATTTGTGAAATGACATATTTTAAGATAAACAGAAAATTTATTGTAAAACCATTGTACCTATGATGCTCTCTTTTGGGATACAGGAAAATGTATATAGTATGTAGAATATAAAATGTAAAAAAGGAGTTTTAAGATCCTCATTAATTTGTAGAAATAAAATAACACAAAACATTTTAATAATTGTATTTTCTGTTGCATGAAGATTTTCAATCATGAGCTGTTTGGGGACATCGCAGAGGAAAAAGAAGTTAAAGGGATAGTCTCTAAAGTCATGGAGGCTCGAAGCAGCAAAAGCTATGATTCGTACGAACTCCTTGCTCAATTTATTGGAAGAGACCAGGTTGTGCAGTTGATCCTTCCCTTGAAAGAGGTGAGCTGTGTGCAGCTGTCAGAGCATGCTGTGGGTTGTTTAGTTCAACAACAGATTAGAAGCCATACATATCTGCTATAGCTTGAAGTTAGAACACTTTAGTTCTCTGATACTTTGTGAAAACCAATGTGAGCAAATACAGCAGTGACGTGAAAGCTCACATTTTAAATTTCATAGTTGAGATATTTGCACTTATACTTTTAAGTAAATGTTTCTGTTACCATTAATTTGCAGGTTTTGGAGAAGACCACAAGTTTAAAGCTAGCCCGAAAAGTGCACGAAGCTCTACGCAGAATTGTTTTTGGTTTGATAGCCAACAAAGACATGACGGCAGAGTCCATCCTTTTACTCAGTTATGGCCTCATCAGTGAAAATCTTCCACTCCTAACAGAGAAAGAAAAGTATGTTTTATTAAATTCACAAAAAAAACCCCAATGTGGGTGTATGGATTTTTGTTTTATTCAGAGGTGTATTTGTCACCACAGTGTTCAGGCACTTATACGACAGGAGCCTGACATCACAAATATGTGATTTTTAAATATTTAGATGTCTAGATTGTCTAATGTTGATCTAGCCCCTTCCACTTCAAACTTGCCTACACATGGGCATGCAGATTTTTACTGGAATACTCTGTGTGGCTCTTTACATTCTAATGCCCTGATTGGCTATAGGTTATTCTAACATCACTTCATCTCTTGCTCTTCTATGTGCACCCTGTTTTGATGGCTGAATGATGGATTTGTAAGCGGCAACTGACTTGATTGGGCATGGCTCCTGTCCAGTTAGCTGTTGCATACATGACATATCCATGGATTTGAGAGGTTGAATCTCCAACCCATCTGCGCAGATAGGTTGCGGAAGTAGGAACTGTCAGCACAGCTAGACAGGGAGCCATGATAATTGTAAGGGTTCTGTTATTTTGCTTCTAATATTATAGAAGTATAAATGTTGACATTCTTCCTTTTAGAAATAAAGACTCAGAAATGCTTCCTCTAGATCCACGCCTTCAACCAAAGAGCTGTTTGTTAATTCACGCTCAGCTGCCGCGTGGCGGCAGGAAAGCTGCCGTCAGCACCAAGACCAACATGCATATTCTCGTAGACACTGGACTGAAGGTTCGAAATAACCGTTTTATAATCTCATTTCTAGACTTTCCCTTAGCTTGGGTTGTTGCACCACACCACACCCCACACACAAACGTCCAATTTAGCCAGTATACGATGGCATGCCATGCCTCCTCTTCTCCTTTTATTGTAGATCTTTCAAATTCCATTCACTTACATTTCCACACCACCACTTCTAATTGAGCTCCACATAAGAGGAAGGAACTATTGTCACTTTAACTTTAGATCTATTACAAGATTAAAAATAAATATTTTGCTATACTTTCACATCTAGAACATTAGCATTTGTTCTGTACAAAGAAAACCTTTCTGACTGATAATGCATACTGTTTTCATCTGAATGGGGGAGGTGTAATAGAGTTTAGTTGACATGATCATTCATCTCGAAATCTGCGTATAGTGACCTGGTTTTTCATATGAGTGAATGGAACACAGAAAGTAAACTTTCTCAATGTAACTACTCTCAGCTGACTTAGTTTACCGCATTGCAGGGCTCTGCAATAAGTACATTTGTAGCACCTCTTGCTTGTAAACATTTGTTGTGTTGTAGTGTGCAGCAATTCCTGCTGCAACCAGGTGGCCATAAATGTTCTTAACAAAGCATAATTGTGACTTGGTGGTTACACTGAATAAATGCTACAGCTTCAGTTTGTTAGCTTGCCATCTGATCTAGTAAAACGTGCTCAAAACCATGATGTATTCCAAACAGCATATTTCAGAAAAATACAGTACACTCCTCTGATGCTTTTAAATGTAATTTTGAAATGTCTATGTTTATATATTCTATTGTGCACTAGTCATTTAAATTCCGTTTTTGTACAACTCCATGTCTCTGTTCCTGTGATACAGCTGTTGCACATGAGTTTGAAAAAATCCAAAGTGAACTCCTCCGAGGAGCATGCCTTGGAAATGCTGGATCCCTTTGTGCAGATGCTCATTGGTTGCCTGCAATCCATGGATGTAAAGGTTAGGAATACTACCACTGTGATATCTACATGTATCCCATGTATGCTGTACATGTAGCATCAGGGGCAAAGCAGGCTTTCTAAAGGGGGAGGATTTCAAATGCTTAATTGTTGAACCGCGGAAGTAGGGAGATTAGGGGGGTGGGGGTGGATTGACACTGGGCATCAGCAGGCAGCCATAAATGCATGCCTGCTACTTCTCTTCTGTTTATACCTTATATATGTATATTTCTCATATGTATCCAGGTATCTGTTTTATATCTATCGTCTATTTGTTATTTATCATTTATATTTCATTATACTATACTGCATCTCCTCTATAAAAGCTTATCAATGGTTATATATGTATATAATACACCTGTGAACTCCTTTCCCAAACTGTTTATGTAGACAATATAACAAACACGGACACGGGCGCTGTGACACACACATTGCCTTTTACCAAAAGTTAGATATAGTAAAAGCAGTTCCCTTAAAAGAAGGGGGAATTGGTACCCCTAAAGGTGTAAGTGCAGTAAAATTTAAAATTAATCAATATAATACCATTTATTGAAACATGTACAAGCTCAACAATGTAACCATAATCCTTTTATCACTAGGACACCTGAATTGTAATTTCTTTAATGTAGGAATAATTATTGCATTGTTGGATTTTATCATACATGTTCTAATAAATGTTGCTATACTGATTTATGGTAATAGTATAATTTAAGCAGAGCCATATCCCCTACATACTGTATATAGTGTGTATGTGCATATGTATGGTGTGTGTGTGTGTGTGTGTGTGTGTGTGTGTGTATAATTTTCATCTGTAAGATTGTAATAGTCTCATGAATTTCACACGACTTTAAACATATATCAGTAACATTTTTACAACTTCACTAGCACGGCATTCATTAACAGCTCATATTATCTTTTATTGATAGTCTCTAAAGTGACATCACTTCATGGGAATACAGTATATTCAGCAATAATGAAGCCATGCCATCAAATACTGAAATTTTGTTGTTTTATAGCATTGAATTTTCATTCATTTTGTGCCTTGATAAACTGTAGGTATTACACAAACAGCTGTACACTGGTGTTTTCTTTACCGATTCCGTCTCTGAATGAAATCCCTTCTTTGTTGACTGTATTTCACCTGGTTTCTTTTCAGGTCATCACTGGAGCATTGCAATCCCTCATCTGGATGCTGAAGTTTCCTTTGCCTTCTCTTGAGAAAAACACAGAGCAGATGATTAAACTGCTTTTCCTATTGCTAAAAGACTATGCAAAAGCAGGAGCAGCCAAAGGGCAGAATTTTCATCTGGTGGTCAGTTGTTTCAAGGTAAGAAATGTGTAATTATAAACCAATGCAGAACAACGCTGCCTATCTCACATACCTGTAACAGGATGGGGCTTCTTTTGCTTCGCTGTCAGGGTTTTCAGATTGTTCTTGGTTGTGTTTGCCATCAGTAGCCTGCCATTACTGAAGACTCCTACTGGTGCTTCTTGCCCACCTGGCACTCACCAAATGTAAGTGTCAAGTGTGCACATATGTGATGCCCACAGTTGTATGAGAATAGTTGCTGCCACCACCAGACTCTTGCATCGGAACCCGAAGCTATTTACTTCTGGGTGGTGTGTGTAGCTGCTGCAGAACCTCTTTGCTGGGTACTTGATCCTCCTGATGATTTACTTTAGATCAGGACTGCTTGTTAGTTGGCAGAGCGTTGACTCAAAAGTGCTGGGTTCAACACAGGACAGTGAGAAAGTGGATGAGAATGTTGGCTCTTGTCTATAGGGGTCACATGAATACATCAGGTAGAGACATCTTGCAGGAATAGAGCAAGATCCTCAGGGATAGTAGTGTTTATGTTGCATCTCAAGAGCTGTTAATGGGGAACATCTATTTAAATGTAGTGTATATAAACACACACTTACTGTATATAAAGTGCAGCTGGTTAAAGGGACAGGGGTCATCTTGCATAGTTTATATATAAATTAATGTTTTTTTTATATAAATTAATGTGTGGGCAGCATTATTGTTTATACATTATATAAATCAGGGCTGACTAACTTAAGGACCTTACCTGACACTCAATCAGTAGAGAGTAGACAGTGGTACTTGTCAATAATATGTAGTTGTTTTGCGGCCCTGTTCATGTTGATGTATACTATTGCTTACATTATTTGTAATTTTAGAATGCAGACATAAAAACAGTATTCCAAATTAATGAGATTGCTCCTCAAGGTCCCTTAGCACATGTTTCATTTAATCTGCAGTAGTTACGATGGCTCTAAAACTTTATTCTTGTACCCCCTAGTTTCTCTGGTTGAACAACTCCATTCTTTCAAAAACTGCCACTTGATGCAATGACAAACATTATTTAATTGTTAGTTATTATCTGGCTTACTTCTACTATATAGTGCTGTTTTCTTTGCAGTGTGTTACCATACTGGTACGAAACTTGAAGGGAACCATTACTGAGAAACAGTTGCAAGTATTACTGGGATATGCTGAGGAGGATCTTTATGATTCATCACGGCAGGCTACAGCTTTTGGTTTGTTGAAGGTAAATATAAAAGGACTCTTTAAGTGTACATTTATTTAATAGTAAATGCTGGTTAAATGTCATGTTTTAGAATCCAATATCTGGTGAGAAATTGCATTTGTGTCTTTGTATGGATGATTTGTGTGTGCTAAATAGCTGCTAGTACAGGCACTTGCATCTACAGTAGCTGCTACAGCACTTGCATTTGGTTTAGCTGCCCGTACATGAGCAAATCAGACTGCTTGACCAAAGTGCTGAACAGCCTGTTCTATCAATTACAGATCTGGCACATTTTCCACCTGCCCTGATAAACATCTGAATGTTCCTGATCAGATTATTTTGTTTTTTCGTCCATACTGACTCTGATTTTCAGATAAAAAAGTTGGCCTGGCACATATAAATCTATAAAATGTATTTTAAGCCCGATGCAGTAACATCTCTTCTCATGTAGTTTCTTCTTTTTGTAAGGGTGGAAAAGGAGTAACTCATTTGTTAAAGGAGAATAGATATTTATGAGTGGATTTGCTACCAAACATGTATTTAAATTTCGTCAAATATGGCATGCTTGAATGATTAATAATAAAATATTCTGTTTTATCTAATCTTAAAGGCTATTGTATCTAGAAAGCTGCTTGTTCCGGAGATGGACGAGGTGATGCAGAAAGTAGCAAAATTATCAGTCACTGCTCAGAGTGACCCAGTTAGAGTTCAGTGTCGTCAGGTGAGTGTAAACCAAACTGTCTCAAGAACTGTATTGCCAAATCAATGCCGGTACTGAAAATCTCTTCAGTAATTTTTAATATTACTATTATATAGCCAGCTACCCAAAGATTAATGGTCCAAGCCCCACTGGTTTAATGATGAAGTCAAAGTAATTTTTGAGAGGAGTATATATATACATATAGATATCAAAATGTATATTGTCACACTGTGTAGTAAATAGTAACATTGATAGTAACAAAATTGCATAGTCTTATCTTTGCTATAGAGCACCAAATATACATTTCTGCAAATGATCAATGGTTTTTAATGTTTTATTTAATCTAAAGAGGTTCACATTGAAACCGTAGTATTGCAGATCATATTCGCCATTAAATAATGGTCATTGATGATGATGATAAAATTAATTGAATAATTGAGCTAGTCACCATTGTTGTACACTAAAGTTCTCAGAATTAATAGAATTACTATAAACAATGGGCTGGTGTTTGTTTTCTGCTTTGCTCTGTGTAATATCTTACATTAATTCTAATTTGGATGAGTCTTTCATAGCCAGTTTTTTTGGTTTCTACCCTCGCATGTGTACTTTGAAATAATCTCCAGTAAGGATGCCTTATGGTGCATGTTATATGGCCATCTACTGTAGATGCATAAAATGTGTGGCAATTTATTTATTTTTTTGGTGTGTTCCTCTTAAAATGTTAACTGATATACTTATGTTCATTAGTGTTAACATCTAGTGTCAGTGTAATATATTTTTTCTGATTAAGCTTCACTGATGGCTTTTTTACAGCCATACCAGAGAAATTCAATCAATATTAAAGATGATGTGTTAAGTACTGCCACCGGTAAATCACAGTGAATGGTCTCTAAAACAGTTGAGAGGGATGTAGAACACAATTTGATTACAGAAGAAACTGAATTATCTAACCAACTGTTTCCCAGAACCAATTACCAATGAAATGTGGCCCTCACGGGGTACGGGGGGCGGCGGGTGGCTCACATTGGGGGCCTCACGGGGGAATGGAGGCGCCCTTAGCCCAGGGGCCTCCATTCCCTTAATCCGGCCCTGAATGTGCAGACTGATCTTTAGTAAAATAACATGTTTATTTTAGTTGTTTCAATAACATGTCTTGTAACGTATGCTTCAATTGTCTCTCCAGATATACCTGAAGTATTTGCTTGACTACCCACTTGGTGAAAAACTAAGACAGAATTTGGAGTTTATAATTGCACAACTAAAGTAAGAAAGTAATTGAATTTCCCTTTGCACAGCTGAGTGTTTGTGTATCAGACATCTTTTACAGTGTAAAATGAAAAGTTATGATTACTCCAAGCAGATTAATTGTTATTTATGCAAAGTTTTCGTTACAGAAGGAATATCTATTTTTCCAAGTGAATTCTATATTGTTGTTTTTAACCTTGTTTTTAAAAAATGTATTAATATCAATTTACAATGTATATTTTGAAAAATGTACATGTTATACTCTTATCTGAAAGCCTGTTATCCTGAAATTTTAGAAAGCCAGAAAGGAAATTATTGCTGCTTGTCAGTGATAATGTCATATACTCAAAGTGATCAGCAAGTGCCTCTTCCTACAGTTACTACAAAGAGCGCTAAACACTTTGCTATAAAGAAACAAAGCCTTTATATATAGTTTACAGTAACCAGACCTAATTTCATAGTGTGTTTGTTTTGCACAGAATAACTTCTTTTCTCCTTCTACCCAAGCAAATGTTATTATTTTTGGGGGGCATAAGGGAGGTTTTTTTTGTACCATATTGAAATTACTTTTTATTTTATATCCAGTAGCTAGGTAACATATTAGACTAATTCCCCAGAGTAGGGATTCCAAATATGTGTACTTTTAATTGAAATGGTAGTGCATTATAGGGACCGAAAAAAATATTTTTTTAGCCTCTTTGCACCATATATAATTTCTCTATCCTCCATTGGGGTACACGGAGGTGCCTATTTTGCCTGCCCCCCTCTCCCAACGTTCTTATGCCCTCCTATCAGCCGGGCACAGTCGCCACAGGCTGTGTCCGTCCGTCCTGATCTCACAGCCAGTAGACTGTAGACACTGCGTGAGAAGGGGGATGGCAGCGGGTAAGTGAAACCCTCTCCCAGCAGCACAATGCTGGGAGAGGGGGGGTAGTAAATTGCAGTTTATCCCCTGAGTCAGGCTGCTTCTTACTTGGAGCAGTCATTTAAAAAAAAAAAAATCTATTTTTAGCTTAGGGGACTGGGTCAAGCTAGGGTAACTAAGATAGCGAGCCCGGCTAGGCACTGGATTGGTTGAGGGGGTTGTTCTGTTGGACACTTGCCAATCCAGTGCTGGGCCCTGGGGGAGAGGTGTGTTCCTCTATTGCACTTCCTCCTTGGTGGTCTCTCACTCCTTTGTGTGCAGACACAAGAATAGACAGCCATTTTATAGCTCCAGCCTCTCCCCTTTTCTGTCTTGAGTCCTGTAAGGTAAAGGTTTGGGGGTTGTTATTTTCAAAAGTTTGTCTTTTACTCTGTGGGGCTATTTAGCTGTATTGCAGGCTCACTTTCTGTTCAGATTTGTGTGCTTCTTGTCATCTATATTGTGTTTTGTTCACTGTTTTGTGTGTGTTTTGTCCCATCTGTTAACATGTCAGATAAGGGAAAATCTATGTTGAATTTCACCAGTGCTGTCTGCCATGTTAAGTTACCATGAGGACAGTCAGGCACACATGCTCTGTGCGCAGCCTGTCAGCCCTCAGAGAGCATACTGTGTGAAACAGCTGCTAGTGCAGATACGGCAGAACCTGTCTGGGCTCGGTCTCTTTCCAATACGGTGGCTGAACTTGCTCAGTTGGTGCTGTCACAGGCTGTGGCCGCTCCATCTTCTAATTCCGCTTCCACTGTAGCAAATGACATGGGTTTTGGTTCGCTAAGTCAGGGTTTGAACGTTTCTACCCCGGTGGAGTCTGTCGAACCAGCTTGGGTACAGGGACTTGCATCTTCTGTACAGGGTTTGGTTTTGGTTTCTTCCTCTTTAGAAAGGATGTTGCATTCTGCACCGTTGCTGCACTGTCTTCCTCACGTAAGCGTAAGAGCGTGGCGGCACCCCTTCATGGAAATGAGTCAGATTCTGACTGTTGTTCCCAGGAGGAGGTTGAATTAGCGTTGGATTCTGACATGGTGCTCCTTTGGTGTTGGAGGCGGTCCATTCTGATCGTCAGAGTGTAGAGGAATTAATACAAGCTGTGCGTCAGGTACTTGATTTTCCTGAGGAAGAGGTTCTTGACACTGCAGAGGCTTCTCTTTTTGTGCGCCAGAAAAAGAAATCTTTCTCTTTCCCGGCTTCTTCCCAAGTGGAAGATTTGTTGCCAGAGCCTTGGGCTTCCCCAGATAGGAAGTTCCAAGTATCTCGGCTACTGCAGTCATGCTATCCTACTGCAGTCGTGTTATCCCTTTCTAACTAAATGGAAGAAGCCTCCACGTGTGGATGCTGCTGTTGCAAGGTTAGCCAAGGTAACTACTATTCCTCTTCCTAATGCAGCCACTCTTAAGGATGGTACAGACCATAATGTTGAGGCCGTCCTTAAGTCCATTTTCGTGGCAGCAGGTGCCTCTGTGAGGGCTGCTTTGGCATCTGCGTGGGTTAGCAAAGTTGTAGAACGCTGGTCAGAACAGCTGTCTGAAGGTTTGTTGGCAGGCAAGCCGTCCTCTGAACTGCTTCCATTAGTGGAGCAAATTCAGAGTTGGACAGATTATTTAGGAGAGGCAGCTATGGACGCGGAACTGATTGGGGCACGTCTTTCTGCCTCTAAGTCCTGGGAGGCTGATGTGTAGTCTAAAAAGGTTCTTGAGACAATACCTTTTTCTGGAGCTGTTTTGTTTGGACCCCAGCTTATCAGTCAAGCAACAGGAGGAAAGAGCACTTTTCTACCTGTTAATGCTCCCAAAGAAAGATTGTCCAGATTCCGGTACTTTCGGTCTTCAGGAAGGTTTCAGGGTCAATATTCCTCGGGCCAATCTTCTAGGGGCTAGTCATCCATCCCCAGGGGTTGTTTACAGCGTGGGCGCCAGGTCGGGTATGCTTGACGTCCAGCAACGAAGCCTGCAGACAAGCAGTCCGCATGACAGGCATTTTGCTCCTCTGCAGTTGCCAGTGGTGGGAGCCCGTCTTCTCTTGTTCAGGGATGGGTGGATTCAGTCTACCACCGATGTCTGGGCTCGGGGTGTGGTGGACCCAGGGATACAAGATCGATCTGCTCAGTCTTCCTCCCAGGCGGTTCTTTTCCACAGGGCTTCCCACTTGTCCACGAAAACGTATGGCTTTACGAGAAGAGATCCAATCACTCCTCTCTTCCGGAGTGATTATTCCACTGCCAAATTTTCAAAGAGGTTTGGGTTTTTAGTCCAACCTTTTTCTCGTGCCAAAACCAGATGGCTCATTCAGACCCATTCTGAATCTGAAATCATTGAACACCCAGGTCAAAGTGCCCAGGTTCAAGATGGAGTCTTTGGGCTCAGTCATTCACGGCATGGAACAAGGAGAATGCATGGTGGCTCTAGACATCAAAGATGCCTATCTCCATGTGCCTATCTGGAAAGGTCATCAGTCCCTTTGGAGGTTTGCGGTTTGATCAGAGCACTTCCAATTTCAGGCTATTCCCTTTGGTCTGGCCACGGCCCCACATATCTTCACCAAGATCATGGCGGTCATGGCTGCTCTGCTAAGGTCCAAGGGGATTACAATCATACCTTACCTAGGCGATCTTCTTTTAATGGCAGATTAAGAAGTGCTACAGTCGCATATCCAAGTAGTAATCCAGATCCTAGAATCACGATTGGATTCTCAACTTCAAGAAGTCCAAGTTAATACCATCCCAGCGAATGATCTTTTTGGGTCTTTTATTCCACACCCGACAACGATGGTTGTTCTTACCCCAGGATAAGATTCTAGCCTTGCAGAAGATGGTGAAATCTCTGTTGGCGTCATGGCAGCCTTCGGTACATTTCGCCATGAGACTTCTGGGCAAGATGGTATCGACTTTCGAGGCGGTCCAGTTTGCTCAGTTTCATGCACGGCAGTTCCAGTTGGAATTTCTGCCGCAATGAAACAAATCCCATCTGAATCTGGTGGAGCAGTTATTCTGCCTGTCTCCGCAGATGCGTCAGTCGTTTCTTTGGTGGTTACACAAACAGAATCTCGCATGGGGACGCAAATTCTCAATTTGGAATTGGACTTTAATCACAACGGATGCCAGCTTTTGAGGTTGGGGGGGGGGGCGTCTTTCAGGGTCTTTAGACTCAGATGGAATCCAAGATTCCAATCAGTGTCTTGGAACTGCAAGCAGTGTTTCATGCTCTTATGAGCGTGCAACACTTGCTGCAGGGAAGGCCAGTGAAGATTCAGACAGACAATGCCACGACAGTGGCATACCTCAATCATCAGGGTGGCACCAAGAGTCCCTTGGCCATGCGGGAGAGACACAAGATATTTCAGTGGGCTGAGGCTCACGTTCCGGCATTCCTGGCCATCTTTATTCCCGGAATAGAAAATTGGGAAGCAGATTTCCTAAGCAGGCAGACTCTGCATGAATGGTCCCTCCATCCAGAGGTGTTTCGTCTGTTGGTGGAACAACCCAGTGGCTGTTGAAGCCATGATCGTGAGAGCTAAGGGTTTTTCTGAACATGTGGTGCAAACCATGCTTCGGGCTCGTAAACCAGGTTCTGCAAAAATCTATCAACGGGTCTGGATGACATATATTGGCTGGTGTGAAAAGAAGGGATATCCTACTTCTTTTCGCTTGGCCAGGTTCCTTAGGTTCTCGCAGGACGGGTTGGATGCAGGTTTGCACCTTAGTTCTCTTAGGGGTCAGGTGTCGGCTCTTTTGGTCTTCTTTCAAAGAAGACTTGCTGTCATACCTGATGTGCAAACTCCATGTACAACCTCCATATGTTTCTCCGGTAGCACCATGGGATTTGAATTTTGTGTTGAATGCTTTACAGCATTCGCCTTTTGAACCTTTGAATACAGTGGAATTCAAATTTCTGACCTGGAAGACGGTTTTCCTTTTGGCCATATCTACGGCATGCAGAGTTTCAAAGCTTGCTGCTTTATCTTGCCAGTCTCCTCCTCTTGTTTTTCATGAAGACAGGGCAGTTATTCGAACCAAGCCTCTTTCCTTCTTAAGGTTGTGTCTAGATTTTATGTCATTCTATAGCTGATGACCAAGGTGAACTCCCCTGGCCATGCTACAGTCCCATGTTTGGGAAACGGTCCAGGTGTTCGAGTCTCACGGTTGGACTATCAACTTCAGGGAATCAAACCTTACTTCTTCCCAGCAGGATGATCTATCTGTAACTTCTGTTCAACACCTGGTAGCAATGTGTGTTCTTACCAGAGGACAGGATCCTCTCACTCAAGGGACTGGTGAAGTCCCTGTTAGCTCACAGACAGGTGTCTATTCAACTGTGCATATGAAGGTCTCCACCATCAAAGTGGTACAGTTTGCACAGTTCCCTTCGAAGGTGTTTCCACTTTAGTTGATTTCAAAGTGGAACAAGTAACAGTCTCTTGACCAAGCTGACTTTGTGTCTGGAGGTGTGTGTCTTGCTCCGCTGGTGGCTGAAAGGAGACAACCTCAATAAGGGTTGCCTGTTTACTATCAGTGACTGATCATTGGTTACTACAGATGCCAGTCTTTGAGGATGGGAGACAGTGGTGCTTCAGCACCAGTTCCAGGGTATTTGGACTCAGGAGGAGTCCAAACTACCGATAAGTGTGCGATGGGTGCAGCTTTATAAAAACATCAAGTGACACATGTTCACGTAAAAGATCAGATAAACTGGTGCTATAACCATATGCTCTGTGGTTACAAACTGTTTTATTGAGCGGCTTAGAAATGGTTTTTGTTGTTAAAAGTGAAAAATTGCCATGTGTAAATTGATAAAAATGAACACCATTACAGTTGATTTGCGTAGAACTCCAAAGGGAAGTCTTCCTTTTATGCAAGAAGTTAAGTGGTAATTAGAGTACATATCCTGTGTTTGTTATTACAGTGCAAACATATGAAACATGGAAAGGTGTGAATAATGGTAGCATTGTTTACTGCTGCGCAAATAACATTTTCTATTGATATGGACATCTGTAGCTAATGCTTTCAGCCACAAGGAAAGTAGACATTCAGCAGCATGATTTCTTGAATCTATTCAAAGATAATGAACAATAAAGTTTGTCATTGATGCTGTAAAGATATAACAGCAATGTATTTATCCCACTATAAACATGTTTATTTGCATCACAGTATTAAGCATTAACACAAATCTTTCTTCTTGACATAGCTATGAATATGAAACTGGACGAGATTCTACTTTGGAAATGATTGCTTTTCTGTTCCAGACATTCCCACAAGTAAGAACTGGCTTTTGTTGTATTTCAAGTATGTTGAAGTGACTTATTTATAAGAAATCCCTATTGTTCACATAAATAATGTCAAACATTTTTCACCTGCAAATATTAGATGCATTAGGATGTAGCCTTTGCAATCACAATATAATTATTTATTTTGCTTAATATATCAAAATGTGTTCTTTCTCCCCCACTAGGCAATACTTAACCAATACTGCGGTCTAATGTTTGTACCACTTGCTTTGCAAATGGTGAATGATGATTCTACAAAGTGTAAAAAAATGGCTGCCCTTGCAGCGAAATCTCTCCTTGGGAAAGTCAATGAACAGCAAAAGGACTTGATGTTCTCATTGGTTACCCAGTGGCTAAACAATGAAAAGGTAATTAGCCAATACCCCCACACTGTTATATTATCTTCCGTTACTTCACACTGGTACTGTACTGCATTTTAATCGGCATGTGTAGTATTGATGTGTAAAGGTGTTTTTGTTGCTTTTCAGTCTGTTCACAAGAGGTTGGGTGCCTTGACCTGTGGTTTGTTTGTTGAAGTTGAAAGAGTTGAATTTGAGCGGAGACTTGCAGGTACTCTTCTGATAATTGAAAGAGATATTGACCCCATTCACTTTGAAGATGTGAGTATCTTAATGTCTACTGATTTTCTAAAAGATAAACATGTTTTACGGCACAACATTGATTTTCTATTTTTATTTCCAGTTAAAAGAGGAGTCCGAAGAGAAGGCAGCTGACAGATTGCTATTCAGTTTACTTACCCTGATTACTAAGCTGATCAAGGAGTGTAATGTAATGGAGCTGCCAAAATACAGAGAGAGCATGAATAAAATATGTGGTATGAATTCTTCCCTACTCTAGTTTTACAGGGGAATAACAAAATCCTTGTTCATTAGTTATAATTTGTTATATAATAAGGTATAACTGTTTAAGAATCAAAACAATTGTAAACATTGCAACAACCCCTGTTAGTGTAGAAAATGCTATTTTGTGTTCATCTGTCTGCAACATGGAATAGAAAAGTGAATTTCTGTTGCCTGGCCTATGTAACATAAAGATAGTCAGTTACACTACTGTACATAGGCAGTACTAAGACAGTAATGATGACTTATATAATGTTTTCATTATGCAGTTATTATTGCAACTTAAATGCATCAAACTTGTTGCATGTAAAATTGTATCCCCAGTTCAGGCATCTGAGGGACACAGACATTACTCTGGGGTTTAGCTCTACCAACACAAATTAAGAATAGAATTTATCCTATGCTTGCTTAACCCCTCCTAATGCCAGACAGTATTAGTCCACAGACACAGAAGGTTCTGCTCGATCTTCACTTGGTTTTAACTTGTTCAACAAGGAAGTAGAGATTCAGAGTATAGCTGCTCTCACCTACCCGCCCAGAATGTCAACTTTGGTACTTCTATCTATCTGCTTGGGAGATATATATAAAAAGAAAAATAGGGGCGCCACACATAGTGCATTAAATGTAAAACACAATTAGTGATATTCTCCACAGATGTTAAATTCCCGTACCAGAAGTTCAGATAATATTAGCTTGAATAATGTGCTGATGAATCCCCTCTTAGTACCGTCTGTATTAGACCACTGGAGCATGAATGGGTGCGGACCACCAGCAGTAGATCACCGGATGGCTGGAACTCAAAAACAGCCACAATAGTATAATACCATCAAGTTATATTTGACACGACTGATGGCTTGATAACAAATTTATTAAAATTGCGGCACAATGCCTCACACAGCATAGCTTAAAATCTATTGGGTTTCATTTATATATATATATATATATATATATATATATATATATATATATATTTATTTATTAGTGGGAAGGGTTATGTTGTCATAGGAGGAGGAGGTCTATAATAAAGTGTTATAGCTCCAGTTGCTGGAGTTTAACCTTTGAGTAATATATGTGTCCCTTATTGGCTTCAGAGAAGAGGAATGAATAATAACTTTAATCACATTTATATTCTGTATCATACCTATCATTTCCTTCTTTTTCTTCAGAATTCCCTCCTTTCTCAATAGTTGCCACAATGCCATGCATACCACTTTCCTACTTTACTTGGACGCAGGGGAGGCTCTTAACTCAGGCTAAGGTGGTAGATGGAATGGAAACTAGTGTCTGCCATACTTTGTGAGCGTTCTTATGCTCTGATTGGCTGTTGGTTGATTCTAGCTCCACCTATTGTTATCGTAGATTTGTCAGGCGTCACAGTAGAGAAGACAGGACATGCATAAAACATGGACATACATAAAACAAGGACATACATGGCAGACAAAATAAATGCAGACATGAAAACAAAGGGTATGGAGGACCTTGTTCATTAGAGATCTTGTGTAGAACGGAGTTGCCGAGTTGGGAGATATTTTGAGACAAGAGAGGAGATGTATGTTGGTGCAGCTTTGTTGATGGCCTTGTAGGTTAGTAAAAGTATTTTATATTGGATTCTGTAGAAAACAGGCAGCCAGTGTAGAGACTAACAGAGTGATTCAACAGAGGAATAACGATTTGCAAGGAAAATCAGTCTTGCCACAGCGTGCAAAATAGATTGTAGGGGTTTGAGTCTGTTTTTGGGAAGACCAGTAAGGAGGGAATTGCAATAGTCAATGCGGGAGATAAGTGCATGAATTAAGGTTTTTGCAGTGTCTTGCGTGAGATATGTGCGAATTCTGGAAATGTTCTTTAGATGTATGTAGCATGATTTAGATCTAGAGTCAATGTAGGGAACAAAGGATAGGTGCGAGTCAAGGATTACACCTAGGCAGCGAGCTTGTGGGGTGGGATTTATGGTCATGTTATCAACAGAGATAGAAATGTCAGGTATGCTCTTGTTGGTGGGTGGGAATATTATTAACTCTGTTTTAGAAAGATTAAGTTTGAGTTGGCGAGAGGACATCCAAGATGATATGGCAGAAAGACAGTCAGTTACACGGGACGGGGATATAGGGTAAGCTTTAAAAAAAGAGATGGCTTTTTAGATAGCCTCTAAAGATTTGAAGGTGGCGGTTACCAGAGATGAGACAGGGACAGGTCAGAGGTAGATCTAAGAGGGAGTGAGGGAGAGTATTTTGATATGAGATTTGAGATGTATGAAGGGGTGATGGTGTTGAGGGCTTTGTAGGTAAGGGTGAGTAATTTGAATTAGATTCTGGAGGACACAGGGAGCCAGTGAAGGGATTTGCAAAGTGGTGAAGCAGATGTGAGAAAGGAAGATCAATCCATCCTAAATTCTGCTGCAAGACTGAAGTGTGGATATATGTGTGTTGGGAATGCCAGATAGCATGCTTGAGGTTGCAGTAGTCAAGACGGGTTATAATGAGAGAATGGATAAGAGTTTTTTGGTAGCATGTTGAGTAAGAAAAGGGGGTTTTCTGGCAATGTTTTTAAGGTGGAATTGACAGGACTGGGAGAGAGACTGTATGTGAGGAATAAGGCAGAGGGCAGAGTCAAATGTGACACCAAGGCAGCGGGCTTGGCAGACTGAAGAAATTGTGGCATTATTGACAGTGAGGGAGATTTGAGGGGAAGCTGATTCTGGCTGGAGGGAATATAATAAGCTCTGTTTTGGATAGATTTAGGTAGTGCTTGGGACATCCTTGTGAAGGTAGTTAAAAGACACTAGGTTATACAAGATAGTTCAGAAGGTTCAGGGGAAGAGATATAGATTTGGGTGTCATCAGTCTAGAGGTGGTACTGGAGGCCGAATGAGCGAATTAGTACCCCAAGAGAAGAGGTGTACAATAAAAATAGTAAAAGACCAAGAACAGAGCGTTGTGGGACTCCAACAGATAGTGGGAGTGGAGGGGAGGATGTGCCAGAGGTAGAAACGCTAAAGGAGTGGTTCGATAGTAAGAGAATCATGAAAGAACTGTGTCATGAAGGCCAATGGAGTGAACGGTGTGTAGGAGAAGAGGTTGATCAACAGTGTCAAAAGCAACAGAGAGGTCTAGAAGAATGAGTAGAGAAATGACCCTTAGACTTTGTACCTACTTCAAAAATAAATACAGACAGACATCTCTCATGTGGTGACAACAGATGCTTTTATCACAGTGAAATATATAAAGAGGTCTGACCATACAACATAAAGAACAGCTGAGGAGATATAAGAGATATGGTAAGCTAGTGATAGCTTCAAAATTATGCACACATTTCATCAAGCCCAGCAAAGTGGTATGAAACAGAAAAGTGGTTAATAGTCAGCATATTTGTAATACAATACTCAGTTGATTTATCCTGTTCCTTAATGTTTCAGGTTATGTTCAGTCCCATTTGTGGTATCCCCACAGTTGGGTCTGGCTAACGTCTTCTCAGATTTTTGGACAGTTGTTTTCCCTTCAAAAACCTGAAGAACTTGTGAGTAAATGGATGGCCAGAGAGGCAAAGCAGAAGAAGACCCAGCCTGAATCCTCGGCTCTGTTCTTAACAGATCATTTGGATGCAAAGGTAACAAGACCTTTTTTCCAAAAACATCTTCACCTGTTGCCCAAATTCCTGGTATGCACCCAATCTTATCAATTCATAGTATAGCAAGAGAAGTACAGTTCTATTTTTCTCTCACATCCCTTGGGGGACACCGGGACTTTGGGGTATAGAGTAGGGCAGGCGAATGCTGGCATTTTAACTTTTAGTTAACTAAAACTCTGGCTCCACCCCCTCTATACCCCACCTCCTGCTAGAGGCCAGTCTAGTTCAAGTACCCGGCAAAGCGGGCTGTGCACGGGGCTGCTTAGCAGCCAGTTTTACTTTTTTTCTTATTTTCTTATTTTAATGATAGTGGAGACTGTGTCTCCGAGTTCTGACAGCCGGCGGCTTAGTTGGCTGTCAGTCAGACTCCTGACTGCAAGTTCATTCATTCTGCTCTCCCGCGGCTGCGGCCGGCGGGGAGAGTGTGAGGCAGCGATGGGGGAGGTCTGTGAAGCGCACAGCACGGACGGCTGTGCGGGGGGGGGGGGAGGAGCGGAGGTGCCGTGTAGGTCCTCCTTGTCTGCCTGCTCCCTTTCCCAATTATTTAACCCTCCATTGGAGTCAGACACAGTCGGTGGTGGCTGGGGTCTGTCCTCCAAGTACAGAGAGCATGCTGTCTGCACACACTGCGTCTGGAGGGTTGGCATCAGGTAAGTGAAACTCTCTCTCAGCATAGCGCTGAGAGAGAGACATTAGAAATCGCAGTGGGTTCCCTGAGCTGGCTGTTTTTTTTCCTAAAAGCAGTCTTTTTAATTGGGTAGAGATAAGAGTTCTATTTTTAGCTCAGGGAACAGGGTCAGGCAAGGGTCACTGTCTCAGTGAGCCCTGCTAGGCTGTGGATTGGTGGAGTTGTCTGTCTGTCTTAAATGTTAGCCAGTCCAGAGCTGGGCCCTGAGGGTGGGGTGTGTTTTACTCCTCGGCACTTCCCCCGTGGTAGTCTTTCACTCCTCGTGTGTGGACACCTGAATAGGCAGCCATTTCTAAAGCTCCTGCTTCTCCCCTTTTCTATCCTGTATACTGTAAGGTAAAGGGTTGGGGGTGGTGTGTTTAGCCTTTTGTATTTTTACACACTAAGGAGCTTTTGGCTGTATTGCAGGCTCACTTTCTCTTGTAGTTTGTGTGCTGCTTGTTATCTGTATTGTGTGTATTTTACTGTACTGTTTAGTCCCATCTTTGAACATGTCTGAGAGGGAAAAATCTACACGTGGCAGGGCTGGTGCTACTATGTTAAGTTTCACCTGTGCTGTATGTCATGTTAAGTTACTGTCTGGGCAGTCAGGAACACCGGCTCTGTGTGTGTCCTGTCGGCCCACGGAGACTACTCTTGGTGAAACAGTTGCTGTCTGTTCAAACACGGAGGAGCCTGCTTGGGCTCGGTCTCTATTTAATACAGTGGAACTGCTTGCTCAGAAGGTACAGTCTCAGGCTGCTCAATCTTCTGATTCTGCTTCCTTAGTTCAGGCTTTACCTGTTGTTGCTCCAGTGCAGTCTGGAGAACCAGCATGGGTGCAGGGTCTTGCATCCTCAGTACAGGGTCTGGTAGCGGTCTCTTCCTCCTTGGAGAGGATGATGCAGTCGGTCACTCTGCCTTCCTCAAGTAAACGGAGGCGGGTGGCCGCCTCTTTTCTGGGACATGGATCTGATTCAGATTGTGGTTCCCAGGAAGAGGGTGAGTTTCCGCTGGGCTCTGACATAGATGCTGCTTCTCTGGTGGAGGTCCCAGCAGATCGTCAGAGTGTGGAAGAGTTAATTCAGGCGGTGCGTCAGGTACTTGATATTCCTGAGGACCAAGTGCCTGAAGCTTCTGCATCCTCTCTTTTTGAAAGACGCAAAAAGAGGGAGGTGGTTTCTCCGGCCTCTCCCCACTTGGAGCAGTTGCTGTTGAAATCTTGGTCTTCTCCAGACAGGAAGTTTCAGGTGACTAAGCGACTGCAGTCGTGTTATCCATTTCCCCCTGAGGTTCTCGCTAAATGGGAGACGCTTCCTTAGGTGGATGCAGCTGTGGCGAGGTTGGCAAAGATAACTACTATCCCTCTGCCTAACCAAGCCACTCTTAAGGATGGTGCAGACTGGAAGGTTGAAACCGTTCTTAAGTCCATTTTTGTGGCAGTGGGTGCTTCTTTGAGGCCTGCTTTAGCATCAGCTTGGGTTAACAAAGCTGTTGATCGCTGGTCGGAACAATTGTCTGAGGGTCTGTTGGCTGGCAGGCCATCCTCTGAATTGATTCCCTTAGCGGAACAGATTCAGAGGGCAACGGATTATTTAAGTGAAGCTGCTATGGAAGCGGTGACGATGGCAGCGCGCATTTCTGCCTTGGCAGTGGCAGCGCGTTGTACTCTCTGGTTAAAGTCCTGGGAGGCTGACGAAGAGTCCAAAAAGGCTCTGGAGTCCATTCCCTTTTCAGGAGGTGTTCTGTTTGGTCCTCAGCTGGATTCCTTTTATTTTTATTAGTCAGGCATCAGGAGGTAAGAGCACTTTCCTCCCGGTCAGTGTTCCCAAGCAGAGGATGTCTAGATTTCGGGCCTTTCGTTCCGCAGGTAGGCCTAGAGGACAGTATTCCTCAGGATAATCCTTCAGAGGTCAGACATCCAACCATAGAGGTGCTTTGCAGCGGGGACGTCAGGCCTGGTCGGCGCGTCGTCCAGCTGCTAGGCCAGCAAACAGTCTGCATGACGGGGATTTTGCTCCTCCATTGTCGTCAGTGGTGGGAGCCAATCTTCTGCGGTTCAGGGATCGGTGGTGTAATTCCACTACAGATTTCTGGATTCGGGGAGTGGTGAGCCAGGGTTACAAGATCGATCTGCTCGTTCTCCCTCCTAGGCGGTTTTTCACCACGGGGCTTCCGTCGTGTCCAAGAAAACGGTTGGCTTTAACAGAGTCGATTCAATCCCTTCTGTCTGCCGGAGTGATTATTCCGGTTCCTCATTCTCAAAGAGGTTTGGGGTTTTATTCCAATCTTTTTCTTGTGACAAAACCAGACGGCTCCTTCAGACCGATTCTCAATCTAAAGGCTTTGAACACTCAGATAAGAGTGCCCAGCTTCAAGATGGAATCTTTACGCTCGGTAATTCTCGGCATGGAACAGGGAGAATTTATGGTGGCTCTAGACATCAAGTATGCCTATCTCCATGTGCCCATTTGGAGGGGTCATCAGTCCCTGCTGAGGTTTGCGGTTCAGTCAGAGTACTTCCAGTTTCAGGCTCTTCCGTTCGGTCTCGCCACAGCTCCACGAATCTTTACCAAGATCATGGCGGTGATGGCTGCTTTGCTAAGGGCCAAGGGGATTGCAATCATCCCCTACCTGGACGATCTACTTCTAAAGGCAGACTCTTCGCAGAAGCTTCTGTTACACATTCAGGTAGCAATCCAAACCCTGGAGTCGCACGGTTGGATTATCAACTTCAAGAAATTCAAGTTGATCCCATCACAGCGGATGGTGTTTCTGGGTCTTCTATTCGATACCCGTCTGAGACGGGTATTTTTTCCTCAGGACAAGATTTTAGCCTTACAGGGGATGGTGAAATCCCTGTTGATGGCAAGGAGGCCCTCCATTCATTTTGCGATAAGGCTTCTGGGCAAGATGGTTTCGTCATTCGAAGCAATCCAGTTTGCTCAGTTTCATGCACGGCAGTTTCAGTTAGAACTTCTGTCTCAATGGAACAAATCTCATCGAAATCTGGCGAGTCAGGTGTTTTGCCTGTCTCCGCAGACGCGCCAGTCGCTGATCTGGTGGCTACACAGGCAGAATCTCTCCAGGGGCCGCTTGTTCTCCATTTGGAATTGAATTCTAATTACAACAGACGCCAGCCTTCGGGGTTGGGGGGCTGTATGTCTTCAGGCTCAGTTTCAGGGGCTTTGGACTCAAAAGGAGTCCAAGCTTCCAATAAATGTCTTGGAACTGCGCGCAGTGTTTCACGCTCTAAAAAGTGCGCAACATTTGCTGCAGGGAAAAGATCCAATCAGAAAATGTCACAACAGTGGCATATCTAAATCATCAGGGCGGCACCAGGAGTCCTCTGGCCATGAGGGAGACTCACAGGATATTTCTGTGGGCAGAAGCTCACGTTTCGGCAATCATGGCCGTATTCATTCCCGGAATAGAAAATTGGGAAGCAGACTTCCTAAGTCGGCAGACTCTACATCCAGGGGAATGGTCTCTCCATCCGGAGGTGTTTCAACAGTTGGTGATGAAATGGGGTCAACCGGATGTCGACATGATGGCATCTTGGTTGAATCACAAGGTTCCTCGCTACTGTTCCCGTGCGAGAGATCCCGGGGTAGTCGCGGTAGACGCTATGTCCGTTCCTTGGAAGTACTGCTTAGTGTACCTTTTTCCTCCGATAGCCATGCTTCCTCGAGTACTGCAAAAGGTGGAGAGAGGGTGTTCCAGTGCTGCTAGTAGTGCCGGATTGGCCGCGCAGAGCTTGGTACACAGACGTGCTCTTCATGGCAGGAGGTCGGTCGTGGTGGTTGCCGATTCGCCCAGATCTTCTAACCCAGGGTCCCTTTTGTCATCAGGGTTTGCATCGTTTGGATTTAACGGCTGTTGAAGCCAGGATCTTAAGAGCTAAGGGATTTTCGAGGCGGGTGGTTCAGACCATGCTTCGTGCTCGAAAGCCGACTTCAGCCAAAATATATTGTCGTGTTTGGAGGACATATATTGGTTGGTGCGAAAAGAAAGGGTATCCTACATCTTCTTTTCGTCTGGCCAGGTTACTGAGGTTCTTGCATTACGGCTTGGAGGCAGGTTTGCGTCTTAGTTCTCTTAAGGGTCAGGTGTCAGCTCTTTCAATTTTCTTTCAGAGAAAACTTGCTGTTATACCTGATGTGCAGACTTTCATTCAGGGTGTTCTTCATGTTCAACCTCCTTATATTCCTCTGGTTCCACCATGGGATTTGAATTTGGTGTTGAGGGCTTTACAGCATCCTCCATTTGAGCCTTTGAATTCAGTAGATTTCAAATTTCTTACTTTGAAAACGTTTTTTCTTTTAGCCATTTCAACAGCACGCAGAGTTTCAAAGCTTGCGGCTTTGTCTTGTAAGCCTCCTCTGCTAGTTTTTCATGAGGATAGGGCAGTTCTTCGAACTAAGCCCTCCTTCCTTCCAAAGGTTGTCTCTAAGTTTCATCTGAATCAGGATATTGTCATTCCGGCTCTAACTGATTCCTCGTCTTCTAAAACGATGACTCTTCGTTATCTTGATGTGGTTCGTGCCTTGAGAATTTATGTTAAAAGATCTCAGAAGTTTCGTAAAACTGAGGATCTTTTGCTTCTTTATGATCACAAAAGAGGCTGGCCAGCTTCTAAGGTGACCATTGCTAGGTGGATTACGGCTGTTATCCGCCAGGCTTACAACGGGGCTGGGGAGCCTGTCCCTGATAATCTATGGGCGCATTCTACAAGATCTGTAAGTGCTTCCTGGGCGGCACGCCATGGTACCTCCAGTGAACAATTGTGTAAAGCGGCCACGTGGTCTTCTGTACACACTTTCACAAAGTTTTACAGATTTAATGTGTTTGCCTCTAGGGATGCAAGTTTTGGGAGAAAGGTGCTTCGGGCTGTTTCTTCTGAGCGTTCCCTCCCGTGAGACAGCTTTGGGATGTCCCCAAGGTCCCGGTGTCCCCCAAGGGATGTGAGAGAAAATGGGATTTTTATACTTACGTAAAATCCGTTTCTCTTAATCCGTTGGGGGACACCGGGCGCCCACCCTTACCGCTCTGGTTTTTCCTTCTGTTTGACATGTTGTTTGATTGTTAAGAGAATGTTATGTGTTAAGTTTATTCTCTTTTCTTTGGTTCTCTCTATATCCCTTTCTGCGGGCTTGGTTAAACATAGACTGGCCTCTAGCAGGAGGTGGGGTATAGAGGGGGTGGAGCCAGAGTTTTAGTTAACTAAAAGTTAAAGTGCCAGCATTCGCCTGCCCTACTCTATACCCCAAGGTCCCGGGGTCCCCCAACGGATTAAGAGAAACGGATTTTACGTAAGTATAAAAATCCCATTATTTAAACAATGAATTGTGACTTTAATAATCATCTGACACTAATTGTTGCTTGCGTATTTAGATTAAATATATATGCAATGTTTTAAACATATTGTTGTTAATTTTTTGGGCTATTATCATCCTTAAGTAAAAATTATTGCTTATGTTGTTGAAATCCATGTATTATTTGTATACTGTTTTTGTTTGTTAGAAAAGTAAAATATGTAATAGTACTATACATCAGTGGCATGTCATAGCCTGCATTTATAGATTTTCTGTACACATTTGATGTCCTTAATGTTTATACTATATTATTTGTGTTCACAGATGAAAGACATGGCTCTCGCATTCTTCCATCAGCTGCATTCAAAGTTTCTTGACCAGACCCTGGGAGAACAGGTATATTTTCTACAATGAATAAAAGATTAGCTCTAGTGAGGTCTTTGCCAGTGTAATTTCAAGAAGGATCGCCATACAGAAAAGCAGCCTTTACAGGAGTTTAGCATGCATTTATTTGTACAAAAAGACAGAATTCCTATCAAGGGGGTCACGCAAATAAATGAGATGGTATAAAATGAAATCCTGCCAATAGTGTAATGTACATGAGCTCTTGGCACCCCTGAATCTTTTAATGAGTAGTCATCTGCTAACAGCTTTTCCTGGAACTGCTGCTTAATACATTATCTGGAAAACCTTATATGTATAGATGATACAGCTGAATATACTTCCCCCTACAGGAACTTGGTAGCAGTGAACTCTCATTTAATTTGCTTTGTATTTTGGTTACAGACAATATACCTTCATTGTGAAAAAGGGAAATTACCATCAATTTAATATGAACTAGCAGAATCAATATTACTATCAAGAAGTGAATCAACAATTTTCAACCAAGGCAACAAATTTCCATTGTCATAGAAATTTGTGTATTGTAAATGTGGCCATGTACTTGGCTACTTTGTTGGCCAAATTAGCAGATTTAGGTAAATTTGTCTGAAATTGTTGTATGTGTGCGACACCACCAAATAATAAAGATGACGGAGAATGATTTCCGGACACAGTCTTGCATATCTCGTGAGATGTGGCTTCTAGTTGGATTCAATTGAGATTGTAGAACTGATAACTATACGATTTGAGATTTATGGCCATTCCATATCTACGATCCATAATTGTAAATGGCATGGAGGAGACCGTGGGAAAACAATACAGGTGTAACTTTGTCATGGTAGCCGGTGACCTCCATCGTGTGTGTGTATGTATATGTGTGTGTATATGTATATATGTGTGTGTATATGTATATATGTGTGTGTACATGTATATGTGTGTGTATATATATATATATATATATATATATATATATATATGTGTGTGTATATATATATATATATATATATATGACACATATACAAGTTAACCCGTGCATGATACTCATGCATTCTAGTCAAATCAAGCTACTTAAGGTGTTAAAAAGGTTCTTGTCATGCATTTGGGCCTAGCCCAGGCCTCCTCAGGGGAAGAGTGTTACTTCCCGACGCAAGCGCCCTTTTTTTTTTTTTTTAAATTCTTTTTTTATTGAAAAGAAAATTAAACAGCTTTTACAAATATATCTGTTTTGCATTGAACGATGCATTAAAGTCATTAATAAACATTGCATATAAAGATACAGTTACACGAACGAGGTGTGTCATTGCACCAGTATATATAAAAAAAAAAAAACAAAGTACCATTTAGTATACTATAATACATCATGTAAGGATGGGGGAAAGGTCAAGAGGAATACAGACAGGGAAGGAGGGATAGATCAGAGATGAGAGAGAGGGGAAAGGGGGGGGGGGGGTTCACCTATTCCACTGAGAATATAGTGGCGAGTCCTTAAATTCAAGCCACTTGAACCATATATAGTAATACTCCCTATATTTGTCTTTTGATGAATAGAGTATGTCATCCATTATTCTGTAGGATTCTAGACGGGCAAACCATTCTTTGGTGGTAGGAATATTCTGTGATCTCCAATGCACCGGGGTCACGGCCTTTGCCGCGTTGCTGAGGTTTTTAATTGTTGATTTTTTATATTTTGAGATGGTCAATTTATTAAGATTCAATAACCAGTATTTGGGGCAATTAGGTGGTTCAACGCCCATTATTTCTTTTGAAATCAAAAGAACTGCGTCCCAAAAAGTTCTAAGAGCTATGCACTCCCACCATATATGCAACAGAGTACCTGGTGCTGACATACATCGCCAACACAAGTTTGACATCCCAGGCACCATCTTAGCCAGCAGGTTGGGGCATCTATACCACCTAGTCAAAATTTTATATTGTGTCTCCACCACCCGTACACTGACCGAGCTTGACTGAGTGCGTAAAAGGATATTTTTCCAATCTTGCTCAGGAATCGTGCAAGCCAGCTCCCTTTCCCACTCTCTAATGAAGGTAGGTTGTTTGTTATAAGCATGTTCAATGAGAATACTGTAAATGAGAGACAAAGTATGATTAGGATATAATGCAGTGGTACATATAGATTCAAACTGGGTAAGCGACCTCCCCACCGACTCTCGGACCTCCGAAGACCCCAGAAAATGGCGGAGCTGTATATATCGCCAAATCTCCGCATTTGGTAGTTCCCATTTAGCTTGGAGAATGGTGAAGGGTAAGACCCCAGACGCGTCCACCAGCTGGCCAGCCCTGCGGAGTCCTGCCCCAATCCAACATCTGAATGTCTGTCTAGTAAGTCCTGGAGGAAACTCTGGGTTGTCAAATATCGGGGTCAAAGGCGAGTGTCGTGAGGAAATATGAGGAGCCGCGCGTAATTTGGCCCATCTAGCTAGGGTTGGCGAAACAGTCGGGTGGATGATTTTAGGGAGTGAGTGTAGCCATGATGAGAACTTAAGGGCCTTGCCTGCGACGTAACTCTCTATCCAGACCCACTGCTTGTCCAGTCTCTGCCTTGTCCAGTCCACCACTCTATTTAGTATGACCGCATCGTAGTATAACGCGAAGTTGGGTAATTGTAGCCCCCCAGCGTGTTTCCGCATATATAAAATGTCATGTTTAAAACGTGGGCGCCTCCCATTCCATACAAAATCCCTAACTGCTTTATGTAGCGTCTTGAACCAGGAGGTGGGAAGGTGTATAGGGAGAGTTTGGAGCAAGTAGAGAATCCGTGGTAATACATTCATCTTGACCACGTTGACTCTGCCTATCAGAGAGAAGCCTTTTGGACACCAGTTTTTCAGGTCTCTACTAATTGTATTGGTGATGGGGATAAAATTGTCCTCAAAAATCTTTTTGTTATCCTTATTGATAAACACCCCCAGATATTTAAGTCGTGAGGAATGCCACGTGAATGAGAATGCTGGCTTCAGGCCTTCAACCACTGTCTCGGGCGCAGAGATGTTGAGTGCTACCGATTTTGAATAGTTTATTTTAAAGCCAGACAGCTCGCCAAACTGCTGAAATTCTGACACTAAGTTAGGAATTGAAACCACAGGATTAGTGAGGATTGCCAGGAGGTCATCCGCGAAAAGCGCCAATTTAAAGCTTTTGTCTTCTAACCGTAGACCAGAGATATCAGGGTTTGCCCGGATGGATCGAGCCAATGCTTCCATACACAAGATAAAGATCAACGGAGACAAGGGGCATCCCTGTCTGGTACCGTTGGATATTACAATGGGTTCTGATAGTTCCCCGTTAACCCGGACTCTTGCCGTTGGTTTCATATATAGAGCCTCTATTCGGGCCATACTCAATGGACCTAAACCCAAGTGACTAAGGACCCCCCTCATAAATTCCCAGTCCACTCTATCAAACGCCTTTTCGGCATCTGTGGATAGTAAAACCGTAGGGATGTTGGCGGTGTGTGCGTATTGTACCAAATTAATTATCTTAGTGGTATTGTCCCTTGCCTCCCTTCCCGGAACAAACCCCACCTGATCAGAATGAATGATTTGGGTCAGATATGGTTTTAATCTATTTGCAATCAGTTTAGCGTAAAGTTTAATGTCCCCATTAAGTAGAGAGATGGGTCTATAACTAGCACATGAAGCTGGATCTTTCCCTTCTTTTGGCAATACAGTAATCTGGGCAGCTAGTGTTTGAGGGGAAAAGTGTTTCTGGGCAGAGACAGAGTTAAAGGCCTGGAGCAAAAGAGGTACTAATTGTGTTTTGAAAGTTTTGTAGTAAAGAGTGGTAAAACCGTCCGGCCCCGGGCTCTTCCCTGATGGCGTCGTCTTGATCGCCTCCTCTAGTTCCTCAGTCGTAAAGGGTTCTTCTAACAGTTGTACAGAATCCTCATCTAGCGTGGGAAAATCTATGCGTTCAAGGTATTCTGCTATGCGGGTCTGTTTGGTCGGGAGGCTAGATGTGTTAGATGTGTCAAACAGATTATAAAGCTTGGTGTAATAGTCCCGGAACGCCCCAGCGATATCAGAAGTGTGAACTAGTGTGGACCCTGCGTCTGTCTTGATCTGGGGACCATATAGTTGAGCTCTCTGTTTGCGCAAAGCACGGGCCAGAAGCTTCCCTGGCTTATCTCCCCACTGATAAAATTGGTTCTGACATCTACGGAGGTCATATTTAATTTTATCTGACATTAGTTGATTTAAGGCCTTCCTGGTTTCTGTCAGTTCTATCATAACAGAGGGATCCAGGTCTGATTTGTGACACGTTTCAAGTGTCTTTATTTTTTCTAGGAGCGAGTCCCTATGGGCAATTTTTTCTCGCTTTCTAACCGCACCCATTTGAATAAGTTTACCCCGTATAACGCATTTATGAGCTTCCCATAAGGAAATCTTCGAAATGTCGGGTGTGTCGTTGGTTTGGACATAATCCGTGATGGCCTCTTCTATCATTGTCTTGTTATGCGCTTCTTGAATTAAGAGTTCGTTTAGTCTCCAGGTGAAAGGTCTCTTAACTATCTTAGAAATAGAGAGCGTCAGGTACACCGGCGCGTGATCTGACCATGTGATCTGGCCTATAGTTACCTCTGAAATCAGGGGCAAATGGTTATGGGTAAGGAAGAAATAGTCCAGTCTCGAATACGTGTTATGTGGGTGCGAGAAGAAAGTATAGTCACGGTCTGTGGGATGTTTAAGACGCCACGCGTCAACCAGCTGGTGTTCGTGCATAGTACGTCTCACCCTTCGATACAGCTTACCGGCCAGTCTAGCGGATCCCGAAGATGAGTCCGTCGGAGGATGCAGAACCCAGTTGAAATCTCCGCCCATTACAGTGATGCCCTTCTTTAACGATTCCACTTTGTCCAGAAGCTTTTCTAGAAATACAGGTTGATTAGAGTTCGGACCATAAATATTAACAAAGGTATACATTTGGGTGGATATCATACATGTCACTGCCAAACCTCTGCCTTCCTGTAATGTATGTGTGTCTATGTCCTGAACAGGCAAACGACTGGACATGAGAATTGCCACTCCCAGGGACTTATTTTCCGCATTGTTGCTCATAAAGACATGTGGGAATTGGCGGCTGCTCAACCTAGGAGCAGAACCTTGCTTGAAATGAGTTTCCTGTAAAAAGGCTACGTCAATTTTTTTGGCCATAAGGTCGCGTATTAAACGGGACCGCTTTTCCGGGACATTTAGACCCTTAACGTTAAGGGTAACGCATTTAAGTCTACCCACCATTACCAAGCAGTTCTAGGTATTTACCTGTGTACCACCACAAGGGGAAAGTGTGTATGAACCCATAGGTGAATTGTAGTGGGGGGGAATTGAAGAAAGTAGGAATGAAGGGGGAGGGAAGAGGGTCAGGAAGCCATAAGTGCTTAGACTGAAGTATCAGTATCAGCAAAGAGCTACTAATCATTGGCAATTTTGTAAGACCGTTCCGGCATACCATATAGGATCGTGATCCAAACATGGTCCGGAATATAGCACTCGGTCTTGGAGCCCTGAGGAGGGCAGTAAACAGCGACAATCAAACATACATAGATAGATGGTCTGCATCTCGTCCTCAGCAGGGTCCCGGGTATTCTCAGCCCAGGTCCCTATCTTCCAGGGAGGTGCAGGACCTCTGTTACTTATATGTACTAACATATTCAATTTTTGTAAAGAGAACAACAAACAACTATGCATGAACACACAGCTAATCGAAAATACTTGAACATTGTAATATTGGAAAACATTATAACACTATAACCTTAGAAATCTATAGAAAAACTTTTAGAAAAATATTGATGAGCTAGGCAGATCTATATTGAACACTAACAGTTGTAAATAGCATATCAGAGATGAGGGGGATAAAGTAGGCAAAGGTAGGATAGGAATATTCACGCCCAAGAGAAGCTATTCACGGTAGCAGGTCTTTAGTTGGGTCTTATGAGAGGTTCTCCTCCTAAGGGTGAAGTCTCGCACTCATTTGTGCGTATTCAAGTGTTCCCTTGTGCCTGCTGATTCAGACGCTTTTGGGGTGACCGCTTGGATCTACTTGGAAATTGGAACCTATCATCGTGTTGGGACTCCATTACCGGATACAAACTTTGATGGGACTCCTGCCATTCAGCTAGAGTGATTAAAGGAATGTTCAGAGTGGTACAGAAGTCTGGTGGAATCCTGAGGACCGTCAGTTTCCCTTCATGTGTAACTTGCAGTTGGAGCGGGAAGCCCCATCTGTATTTAATCGATTTTTTCCGGAGCTCCTCCGTAAGGGGTTTAAGTAACCTCCGAAATTGTAGGGTTTGCCAAGATAGATCTTGGAATATGTGGATTTCCTGACCGTTGAATTCCACTCCTTGGAGACCCCTTAGCTTGCGGACGATTTCATCCTTCTGTGTGTAATAGTGGAGACGGCATATAACATCTCTAGGCCTTTCCGTTGGGGACCCCCTTGGGCGTAATGCTCTATGCGCCCTGTCAAATACGATTATATTGTCGGATGGTAATTCTAGGACCTCATTAAACATCTTTGTCAAAGCATCAATAAGGCCCTGTGGGGGGACGTCTTCTGGCAAACCCCGTATCCGCAAATTATTACGGCGACCTCGATTGTCTAGATCGTCCATCTTTTGCTGGAATCCCTGCAAGGCCTTTGCCTGCTCCGCCACCGTCTTTTCTAGAGCTGTAACACGTTCATCACCTTTTTCTTTGTGTTCCTCGAGTGCAACCAATCGATGGCCAAGGTGGGCGATATCTGCTTGCAGTGTGACCACTTCTTGGTGTACAATCTCTTGTAATTTTGCTTCTAACGCTTCAAAGTCTTTTTAGAGGGTAGCTCTTGCTTAGTTGGGAGGGACTTAAGCATCCTTAAGACTTGTGACAAATCAGGTTGCTCTGTTATCTCAGTCCCCTTCTGGCGACGTGTTTCGTCCTGTCGTGGGTCAGGTGATGTTGATCCAGAAGCAACGGAAGGAGATGCCATTTCTGATTCTTCCGTGGCCACAGGGGTTTTTAAATATGAGCGAAGGTCAGAACGTTGAGGGGTCTCTTGGGATTTTCCTTGATTTTTCTTAGCTGAGCTTTTACGGTCTTTGCCCATCAAGACGACTCTATGTGTGTTCAGCAGTTTGTTCAAGGTATAATACTCATTGCAGGTAGTACATAATGTTGAGGTAAGACTGCCGCTATTCACCCCTCCTCATGATTGGTCTAGGCGGCCATCTCGCAGGACGCGAGCCGTGGTCTGTTTAAAGGAATATTACCATGTGTCCAGTGCGGCCCTATTCTGACTAAAGAGCCAGCTTCCCAAGAGCAGAATTTATATACTAGTTGACTTTGTAAACTTAGGTTGAATAATGTAGTGTAGTAGCGAGAGTCTGCCACCGGATGTCAGTGTTGCTACATCAGAAAGACTCAATCCAGGTCTGTTACACGTTAAATCTGAACAGAAATATTTCCACTGGATGTAGCCTGGTATTTAGCAGGTGATTACTCCTTTCTGTAATGGTTCTATATTACTGCCCTGCTATCTGTAGGAAGCCAACTTCTCTCCTTCAGGCATCCCAGACATACAAACAGCTTGTACCTTATTTTGGTGTCTCGCGGCGTCAGTGAGGCCAAAGTGTCAGCAGCTGAGGGATCTGTTTTGTGCTGCAACGAGCGTTTGAGTGCTAGTATGCAGAGGGGGGCCGGGGCTGCCCCTTTTAATCCAGACCACTGATTGACGTTGTGGACTCCCAGCGGCGCCGCCGCAACCACCCACAATCTCCCCTTCGTACCTCCAGACACAATCCTGTGTGCAGAAGGAGCTCTCCGTCCGCTTGTGGCTGACAGGCTGCCGCGTCCGCTAAGCTGCCCCGCCAAGAGGGGTCCTGACAAGCGGGGACGATTGGATGCCCTCCAAATAGGTAAGCCCCAGATCCGGATGTATGGACCCGCTTGTGATGTTCAACCTTAGGATGGGGGTGGGGATGTGATGGAGGCTCCTTAATAGCCACGTGGAGATCCAGGCCGCAATCCCGACACTCGGCTACACGACAGTTCCACGGGCGTCCGAGGGCTCAAAATGCAGCCCAGGTTCTCCCCGGTGCAGCTCCGTCCGAACACAGCTGATGAGCGCACCCCCAACTCGAAGCACCGAGGGGTACACTACACGTTGGAGCAGGAGCTCACTCCCAACACGTCCAGCTCGAATGGCCGCCAAGCCACGCCCCAAAGGGTCATTGCAAGCGCCCTTTTTAATGTGTGTTCATGAGGTAAAATTACCTCACGAAAATGAGTTTGAGCCCTTAACTCGTAAATTTAGCCTTTACTACCCCTCCCACGGGGAGAAGGGGGGATGATGGAAGTTAACTGACTTCACTATTCTAATTTTTTTTGTCAAATAATGTCAGTATACCAAATTTAAGGTCAATTAGATGAGCCCTTTCTGAGAAAATAGTTTTTTCTTTTATATATTAGATAATGCTAAGAATTTAGTAGGTCAGTGTATAACTTCGCCCAGCAGGTGGCGCTGCAGCTTGTTGTTTTTTTTTTTACACACACAGACACACGCCACTAGGCTTTTATATTATAGATATGTATGTATGTGTGTGTGTGTGTGTGTGTGTGTGTGTGTATGTGTGTATATATATATATATATATATATATAGAAAATGTGTGTGTATATTTATTTTCTATCTTGGCTGTCTGTCATAATAAATGTATTGGCATAGAGATCAGTCGATCTCTACTCTGATCAACTTCTCTGCCCATTTTCTCACGTCAAGTTTTAGTTATGGATACCAATAGAGCGAATATGACAATTTTATGATGGAAATTTGTAGAAAACATAAAATATTTAGTGGAGATAGCATAGTTATAGACCAAAGTTAAAATATCATCACAAATGGAATGCTTGTCTTGTACTTTATATACTAATGATGTTTGTTATTTTAAGGTCATCAAGAATTTGTTATTTGTGGCCAAAGTTATCTACCTCCTTCACCCCGAGTTGGATAACACACAAAACAATAATGAAGAGAAAGAAGATAATACTATTGAGCTGGAAGCTTCTGGCGATGAGGAGGAAACAGAAAAGGACACAGAGAAGGAGAAAGGAGATAAAAAAGTTGCCACGTTGATGTGGCTCATGAAAAAACTGACAATACTGGCCAAAAGAGAAGCTGCCCACACGCCTAAAAATCCATTAAAAGTGAGTGTGACTGCTCTACCAAAATGTGGTAAAATGTGTCGCGTGTTCCACTCTTATTTTGTTTTGATATGTGTAAAGCTTATTAAGTATTTATTTTTTATGACTGTGCTTTCGATATGACCAGGATGTTTGCAGTTTAAATCATTATATCTCCAACCATATCAAATAGGTAATTCATGTATAGCAAGACCTGCTACATAATGTTCACAACAGACAGGGAAAAAAGAGGGGTTTAAAATAAAATTTTTAAAAGCTTGGGTTTCTACATCTTTTTGCTGTCTTCAAAGCATAAAAAATTACAAGACTTGCTTTTCCAACACAATAAGAGTTATAAGAGATTCTGCCAAACCACCTCCAAACAAGCTTTCTTGTTTGGAGACCAGTTGGAAGTACACTGTATGCCATAATAGGTACAGGCTAATGGAAGTAGAAGTGATTTAGCCCCTGTTAAAAGTCAATTCAGACTGCCTACCGCATATACATATTGAAACAGGTTTACTCTCACTCTGTCACTTCTCTCTAAGTGTTTCTGGTATTATTTGCTCTGTTGGTTTATTATGGTTTTAGTGTATTTCTTGGCCTTTTTTTGGGCTAGGACGTCCGCCTTTTCTGCTAGCGAATTGATGCATAATCTTTGGACTGACTAATCTTCTGGCGGAGTAGGGGACAGGTTAGAGCATTTTACAAAATAATTAATTTAAATGTTTATTGTCCCTTTTAGGTTTTCCCATGTTACTTAGCAGCTAAGATGGCTTAAACACTGAAGATGGTTTTGCCCAGAGCCGGATTTAGACCTCATGGGGCCCTAGGCAAGATACTGATTTGGGGCCCCCTCCCTGAAAAAATCCATAGCACTATAGTTTTTAGCATAACATATAGCCTAATTCAGGGCCTGGCTGGCAGACTTTAGCCCAGGAGGGCAAGCACATAGCACTGTCCCATAAGTAGCGGCCCATTTTTAAAGGTTGGTCTCACCGCCAGCCCTGGGAGGGCCCTCTGGGGACCGCTGGGCCCTAGGCAAGTGCCCAGGTTGCATAGTGGTAAATCCCCCCCTGGTTTTGCCAGAGACATTTCCTAAACTGATAACAAGCATAAGGATAAATCAGGGGGTGGGATAGCGTGGCTCCCCCAAGATATGCTGCCTTGTTGTACAGATCCTGCCTTATTCAAGGCTCCAATCCATGACTGAGCCCCCTGGCAAGTCTTTCTCCATAATATCCATGACGCGAAGACAATTCAAACCTGTCTGTCTTCCTTGTGTTTATTGTCAAGTTGAAAGAGATTAAGGGGCATATTCAATTGTTGAATATCCCACGGCGTTAAAACTATTACCGTTATTACAGTAATAGTAAGCTGGATTTCAGCTCAGGGAGTTGCGAGCTGAAATTCAGCGAGAAAACTACCGTAATGGTTTTTACGCGCACTATTACCGTAGAGATTTTTGGCGTTTCCGCCAACAATTGAATATGCCACAAATACTGATCCACTCTGGTATGCTAATATTAGATCCACAAAGATCTACCTGGTGAAATGCGTGATATCCCATGCACAATAGGGCAGCACTCATTCCCAACTAGATGAGATGGGGCCAGAAACCTCAATCCTTTGTTGAGCTCTAGCTCAAGGACTCTCTGGGTGTAGCAATTTTTCATGCCTTTTCATACAGTGCTTAAAGGGTGTCAAATTGTGCAGTCACTCCAGAAGCCCAATTAAGACCCTTAATAGCTGAGCTAAGTAATTGGAATTGGAGGGTACGTATATCCATTTTCCCAGATTACTCAACTGGGGAACAAAAGCAGAAGGTTGCATCTAATGTTTTCAGCAAACTCAGCTTCCATCCAAAGTGTTTCCATATACCATTTTATTTCTAAAATACTGTCTCTCTCAATGCAATATTAAAATGGAAAAACATTAGAGATTTACTAGCTGTGTGCCAGTGATAACCCACCAAAATGTGTATTTTGCTAATGCTTTTTTTCCAGGAAGAGGGATATGTGTTTGTTTGGATGACGTGTGCTACTTGTACTAATATGATGGCCGTTGAAATTACTAGTGCATCCACTGGAGGGTTTCAAGCCTTGGAAAGTAATCATAGAAAAAAATGAGGTGTAAAAATCATTATCGGCTATACAAAATCTGTTATTTTCACAGTAGCCCAATTTTTATACTTTGGTAATGGATTGCATGTTTGTGTCCCTCTAATAAAGCAGCATGGCATAGCAGTAATTTTAGAACAAAGCATTTCCCAAACATAGAAGTGTTTTTGATCAACATAACGCATTTTTTTTTTATTTATATATTTTTTTTATATAAAAATAAGCTACTTTATGCATTATTGGGTGATTCTGGCTCTGGAATGTAGTAACTGAAAAGTGGTATTTGTTATAAGTGTAGTCGTTACTGATTTATTTGTGCTCTTTTTATATCTTCATAGAGAATATGCGTTTTTAAATTCCTGGGAGCAATAGCGGTAGACCTTGGAAAGGAGAATGTGAAGCCATTTTTGCCAACTATAATCGCTCCACTCTTCAGAGAACTCAACAGCACATATGCAGAGCAAGGTGAGGAGCAGCCACTCATAACTCCTGGGAGGGGAAGACAAGGATCGTTTTTTCCAAGACCACTTTTAAACCCCCACCCTCACTTGCCACTTTTGCTGTGCACCCTCGCTTGTTGTGAAGGGTGCACACCAATGGGTATTTACTGTATAAATATTTCTTTGTAGTTTTGTTGTTTTTAATGCCATTTATATTTCAAAATACTGGGGGGGAGGGGTGTGACCCAATGTCAATAGCATCAGTAATGATGGCTACAGATAGAGTAGAAATGTCAATTACAAGAAAGTGACAGTTAAGATGTGGTAGGGCACAATAAAAACAAAAATGAAGGGGCAGCAGAAAATGAAAACAATTAAAAACATATTTGTAGCAGAATGAAAATCAGAATAGAATATTCCTCATAAAAAAAATAAACACGGACATGGATTCAGCTCACCTCAATTTTCTTTTTTAGACCCAACTTTGAAAAACCTTTCTCAAGAAATCATAGACCTTCTAAAGAATTTGGTTGGTCTGGGTACTTTCTCTTTGTCGTTTGCTGGTGTACAGAAACAAGCCAATCAGAAGAGAGCGATCAGGAGAAAGCAAAACGCACTCCAGGTAATGTTTTATTGCATTAATGATAAATAACACCAGCTGACAGAAATACTTTCTTATTATTATGATTTGCTGCCCGATTGTTTACCCAAAAGAAAAATAGAAGTATTTTGATTGTTATGCACCAGGGATATCATGATCATAATCAGCTAATTGTTTCAACAGGCCCCTTTATGGTTGAGCAGCTAGTAGCTGATAGTCTTTAAATTAGTCTGCTAAATTACTTTAGCTTTTAAGGGCTTATGTCTAGTATTGTTGACTTTAAGTAATCTGCTCTGAGCTTATTGCTACAGAAATAAATAATTATGACCACCAAATATATGTATACGAATGTATGGGACATTCTCTAGCAAGCATAGAAGAACTACTAATGTCTTTTATTGAGGTTACCATAGTGATGATCCCCCTCTTCATTCTCTGTGCTGAATATAATCCAACCTGTAATTTATGTCTGAATTTGCTGGACATGGACAAGTACAGTAGCATCATACTGTGAAAGTAAGATTATGAGTTTATATTTCTTTTAGGCGGTGGCAAACCCTGACTTGGCAGCCAAGAGGAAGCTCAAGAAACACAAAAAGAAAATTGAAGCTAAGAAAAGAAAAATTGAATTTCTGCGCCCTGGATATAAAGCCAAGAAGCCACGCAGTCACGCTCTGAAAGACTTGGCGATGGTGGAATAAAAGTGGCCTGCATTGAGTCTGCTATACAATCATACAGCAATTGTTCTTGTATAATATTGAGTGTTGTGCTCCTATGGGAAAAAAAAAGATTTTAAGTACAGTTTAATGTACTGACTTACATTTACTAATTAAAATGTTTTCTAATTAAAACGCAAGTTCTAGTTAATTTTTGGTGATGTTACTTTTATTTTTTTATTTTAAACATTTCAGTCATCAGAGAGACACAGACTAACTAAACTAGCAATTGGTCCCACACTGACTCAGGGCATTTCTTAAACCGCCCTCCAGCATGAAGCAACTCAAGTGCCTTCAGCATGTGTATGTGGGCTGCGCTCTGCCCACTGTCTTTTCACTCATTAGAAAAGATCTTTCTTTATTCAGCTTCAACATTAATTGGGTAAGCAGAAATTCACTGGGGTGTACAAACCACACGGAGACACTGAAGCCAGTTCACGCTGCATCTAATTTTGCTCTTGTACTAAGTAGCACTGACAGGGTTTTGTGTGAGTGGGCATTTCCAAATAGCGGTAATTCAAAAGTTGTAAAAAAAAAATCATGTACAAAAATAGAATAGGAAGGTTCAAGATTCCAAACATATTCAATAGACTATTACCCTCTAATGCTAAAAGAAGTCATGGTATCACACAAAGAGGAAAAAATACATTGCCGTTTATAATCATTATCAGAACACTACTAACAGAGGAAAGGTCAAAGTTCCTAAGTGGGACTACCACCCTTAATCTATTTTAGGAGGAATAGTAGCATCACATCCAGATGAAATTAGTAATAATAAAATGCAATTCATAACTGGTACATGCTACCAGAACACTACTTAATATAGTAAGGTTCATGTTTGCAACATAACATTACAGAGAAACTACTACCCTCTTTTGAATGTAAGTAGTATTACAACCAAACATACAATAGTATAACTGGAGAGCTCTAAGTTTAAAGGAAACTGCTACCCTCAACCTCTCAAGTAGTAATATCACATCGAAAACATACTACATTTTAAATTGCAATTTATAGCTACTAGCACACTAATAAAAATAGGAAACTCCAAAATTCAAATTTGAGAGATTACAGCCTTCAATTGATTTCAGGAGTGCTAACTTGCAGGTCTGATCACTTCCATGTATTTTGTCGATAAGCTGGAAAGCAAATTCAGTATTAAAACTATTTCATCAATTGGGGCAACCCAGATTTCACTCCAGGATTATCAGGTCCCCAGTTTAAATTTTTGATGCAAGCAGGCCGCAAAACTGTTTTTGATGCGACTATCCTGGAACAATGGGTATCTCTGCATAATATTCAACAGAAGTTCCCTTCTTACACACCTCTGTTTGAATTATTCCAAATTACACATTTCCATATGTCTCTCCTCCAGTGAATGTCCTACGGGACCCAACTCCATTTGAGTTTGTCTGTCTGAAGTCTCCACTAAGGATTTAATTTCATTCATGTGTTATTTACTAATCGATGTTACCCTTATCTCTCAGAGCAGTCATGAGAGAGACCTACCCCATTCTCTTCCGACCTGATCATTCCTGTTGGGACTAGGCCAGAGAGTTAATTGCTTATAAGCTTCATTTCTACCCGTGTCAAGGAAACCACATATAAAATCTGCTATAGGTGGTATTATACCCCTGAGAGACTCTAAAATGTTTCCAAAACCTAGTCCATATTGTTGGCACAAATGTGGCCACAGGGGAACACTAATCTTATATGGTAGACCTGCCCCCAAAAAGTTCCTTTATAGAACAACCGTTTCAAATTGATTTAAACTCCATTAATGAACTTTGTCATGTTACTTCCGTTGCCCACTACTGTCACAGAGTAACGCCATATGTTAGCTCCGTATTTCGAAGCACAGATCACCGCTATGCATCCGGTTCATCTCGGTAGCCAAGTGGACACACACTGAGCTGTGTTGTTGCTGTCGTATGTCTATTACATCCTGAGCGGTGATATTTGGAGGCCCCTTGTATCGGAGCCACATTAAATATATTCATATGACGTTGTTTTAGTGGATAAACAAAGGCGCACAGAGCTGTGCTTATTGATGACTATATTGAACCTGGCATTTGTATACTACAGACTACTATATTGGATTGATTCCTTATTTATGAACTCTGCCTATTACTTCCACCTGTTTATACATTGATTACACACTAAGCTGTGTTTAACGGAAGTTACAAGGTTTGGCATTTTATACAATTTTTTGATACATCTCTGATTGATTTTCCGTGGGAACTGATTACATGCATACACAGTTGTGCTTGTAGATGAATTATCATAGGAGAACCTTGTGAAAATCTGACAACAGTGGTTATTTAGTGGAGTAATATATATATGTATTCTATTTTTATTTTCCTTTATAGAACAGAATTGATTTTATTCAGTGCTAGACCAGCAGATACCGAAAAACCCCTGGTGTATTTTATCCATTGGGTGACATTAGGGTATAGTAGTAGGACTAGGAGTTTAGGCACTTGTCAACTTCTTTGATCTTCACTCTCCTCCCCTACTATGCCCCTCCTCTCCTGTAGTTACCTCAGTTTTGACTAAGGGCAAAGAATATAAGCATTATATTCACACAACAGAGCTATTTACAGAGCACGGGAGGGTGCACAGTGTTCCCCAATGGAGTAAGAGAAATCGATTTTACGGTTAGAAAAAATCTTTTCTCTTTCCTACCATTGGGGGACACTGCGAGACATTGGGGACATACCAAAGCTGCCTCTAAGGGAGGGAATGCTCTGGAACGGCTGCACACAGTACCTTACGCTCAAAGCTCACATCAGAGGATGCAAAGCCCTGCAACCAGTAGAATCTAAAGAATGTACGGACAGATGACCATGTAGCCACTCTGCATAGCTGCTCCGCCGAAGCCCCATGATGCGCTGCCAAAGTAGCGTCAAGAGCCCTGGTAGAGTGAGCGTTCAGAGATTCCCGAACATAAGCCAGTCTAATAGTGGAAGTGATCCAGCGGGCAAGTGACTCTTTGGAAGCCGGCCAACCCCGCTTCTGAGTGTCGTAAGAAACAAAAAGATCCTTGGTCCTACGGACAGAGGCCGTGTGGTCAACATAACACCTAAGTGCACAAACCACATCCAGCAACAGTAACTTGACACCTGAGGAAGCGGAAGGAAAACATGGATGACGGAAAGCCGGGACCACAATCTCTTGATTTAAGTGGAACCTGACACAACCTTCAAAACGAGGGTTTAGTGCGAAGTACCGCTTTGTCTTCATGGAAAATTAGGAAAGGAGAGGTGCAGCAGAGCGCTGCTAATTCAGACACTCTACAAGCTGACTAAAAGGAATAGCTAGCTAAAAGGAATACTGTCTTATAAGTGAGATGGTGTAAATCAACCGAATTTAGAGGTTCAAACGGCATATGTATTCGCGCATTGAGCACCAGGTTGAGGTCCCATGGCTCTACTGGATGAACGATGGGGGGCTGCACATGAAGGACCCCCTGCAAGAAGGTCTGAACATCTGACAACCACCAACTTTCACTGAAAATAAATGAAGAGTAGTGTAAATCCTTAGAAGCACAATACATTGCGGACAAAACTGAGGTTGCAAGGGGAACATTGCAGTTGGCCCAGAGAGAGTGGGTAGAGTATGTATTTGAGAAATCCAAACGTAAATTTCTGTTTTCTAAGCATGTACGATATGCAGAGGATGATAGAAATGGTAGCTTCCTGGCTTATCTGACAAGGGGCGGAGAGGGCAGATGCAGCAGTACCGGTTATCTGTGATGACAGTGGGGTTAAGAAGTATCTGATGCCTGATATTGTTGAGGTATTTCATAAATATTACACAAATACATATGTCACAGGTCAGATATGACATGGATACGTTACAGCAGTATTTGAATGGTATCTCCCTTCCTGTCCTCTCCGATGATAGTAGGGAGTTTTTGGACTCACCCTTTACTCTTGAAGAGATTGATATAGATATTATGTCATTCCCTAATGGTAAAGCCCCTGGAGTAGATGGAATCCCAATTGAATTATATAAAAAACACCGGCCCTTTTTTGTGTCTAGGTTGTTGGATACATTCAGCGAGCTGGGTGAGATTGGCGCTCTTTCCCCTTCAATGGCAGAGGCAATAGTGGTGGTGCTGCCTAAGTCAGGGAAAGATTTGTTGTACCCTGAGTCCTACCGCCCGATTTCACTTTTGTCAAATGATGTTAAGATTCTAGCAAAATTACTGGCTTTGAGGTTAAGTAGAGTGGTGCTGGAATTAATTCATCCGGATCAGACGGGATTTATGCCGGGCAAGTCCACGTCTATCAATCTTAGAAGGCTGTATACTCTCCTGCAGGTTCGGTCACCCTCTTCTGAGAGCAAAGTTGTGGTGTCCTTGGACGCAGCCAAGGCGTTTGACTCGGTGGAGTGGCCATACCTGTGGGAGGTATTGTCCCGATTTGGAGTGGGCCCGGAATTTATAAAATGGGTTAAACTTTTGTATTCACATCCAGTGGCGCGGGTCTGTGTCAATGGGCATCTTAACAATTTCAATTAGAGCGGGGTACTAGACAGGGATGCCCGTTGTCTCCGGTCCTGTTTGCATTAGCAATAGAGCCGCTGGCCTGTAAGATCCGACATGATAGAGAAATTGTGGGACTTAGATCAGAGCACAGAGAGGATAAGGTGGCATTATATGCAGATGATATGCTGTTGTTCCTTTCAGATCACGACACTTCCCTAAAACATTTGCTGCGGGTGGTTGATGGATTTGGGTTTTTTTCCGGCCTAAAAATTAATTGGGATAAATCTAGCGTGTGCCCTCTGGGATGGGAGTGTCCCGTGACAATGCCAGAAGGCTTACAGTTAAGATGGGCATCGAAATTCAAATACTTGGGAATATGGATCTCTAATACCCCCGCTGAATATGTAGAACTTAATTTGCGGCCCCAGATCAAATACATTAAAGAAAAAACTCATGTATGGAAGAAGCTCCCACTTTCTGTCTCCGGTAGGATAAATTTAATTAAGATGATGGTGCAGCCAAAGTTTTTATATATACTCCAGCAGTCACCTGTATATATTCCACCCTCCATTTTCCGATGCATTGATAGCTATTTGATTTCATTGGTTTGGGGAGGGGGAAGGGCTAAGGTCAAGCTCAGCTCGCTGTATAGATCCAGATCTTCTGGTGGATTTGCACTTCCTAACTTGAAATTATATTATTTTGCCTCTCAATTGGTCCACCTTAAGGCATGGGTTTCGGACCCCGATTACCATGAGCTACATTGGGTGTTGGTACACCAATTTAATTCTAATCACACTCCCTTACAGTCACTGCTGGCGGGGCGGCTTGGTATGCGGGCTCCTCCGCTCCTGATTCAGGCAGTTAAGATTTGGACAATCTGTAATAAAATAATGAAACAAACTGACATTGATATATATACTCCTATCTGGGGGGCAAAGAAATTTGAGAAGTTGAATACAGTGAAGAGGGCCAGGGAGTGGTCTCGGTTGGGTGTGGTGTCGGTAGGTCAGCTTTATGATACAAATGTACTTAAATCCTTCGAACAGTTGGTTGGGGAATTCTCTGTACCCAGAACAATGTTTTATCCTTACCTTCAGTTACGACACGCCCTAAACACACAATTTAAAGGGGAGACTTTGGTGTTTGGGGTGGATCCACTGAGGAAACAATTACAGGCCTTGGGTTATAGAGATCTGATCTCTCGAATGTATTCATGTCTTCTGTATGAATCCACTGCAGATGGTTTGAGGAATCAGTGGGAAATAGATATTGGCCCTTTATCAGACAAGGAGTGGGAAATGGTTACAGACAGTACTAAAGGTTATACTTCATCATTAAAATTTCAACAAATACAAGTGTTTATCTTACACAGGGCCTACTTTACCCCTATTAGATTGGCAAAATTTCGCCCGGATGCTACCCCTAACTGTCCGAAATGCAATTCGATCAATGCTAACTTTTGGCACCTTCTATGGGAGTGTTCATGTATACAAATCTTCTGGCGAAGGATCAGGAGATGTATTCAGGTTACTGGAATTGAAGTGTCTCTTAGTTCACCGGCCACTTGTCTCTTTGGGCTCCGATTGAAGGGGAAAGTTAATAAACTGACAAAAATGTACATTTCACAGTTATTGATGTTGGCTAAGGTCTGTATAGCGAGGCTGTGGTTGACCCCGACGAGTCCCACGGTTAAAAATTGGAAGGCACTGGTCAATACCACCATAAGGCACGAGAGATTTGTTTATACTAGCAGACAGGCTCTGAAGGAATTTGAGAATATATGGTACAGATGGTTAGAGTCTCCATTCTATCCTATGTCATCTAGTACAGATGCTCTATCTACTTAAATGTATGGCTACCGCAGTTCTTATAATAAGTATCTGAGTCCATGTAATAAACCCTGCATGTGTAACATACTTATGTATAAGCATTTACGTTGTATGATCCTGAATGAATATAGCACATTTATTATTATTATGCTTTAATGTAATCTTGTAAATTCCGTCATTTAATTCCGATATGTATGCGATTGTTTTTCTTTTCTTTTTTGTTGTTTAGTATGTTTATAGCTTAAAAAATTTCAATAAAAATACTGGATTTAAAAAAATAAAAAAATAAATGAAGAGCGCAGAGACCTGGACCTTAAGGGACCCCAGACAGAGGCCTTTATCTAGGCTGGCCTGGAGGAAAGCCAGCAGCCTAGGAAGGCTAAACCTGGATGTGTGAAAACCATGGGACTCGCACCAAATAATGTATGTCTTCCAGACTCGATGATATATGGCCAAGGAGCACAATTTCCTGGCCTTGATCAGATTGCCAATATCCTCTCGAGAAAACCCCTTGGCCTTGAGAACTAAGGTCTAAATAGCCACGCCGTCAAACTTAGCCGATCTAAATCGTGGCAAAGAAGAGGACCTTGAACGAAAAGATCTGGTCACTTCGACAGACTGAAATGGTGTGGTGAAGAACCTTCGTTATGGGAACTGGACTATGGACTATGCCATAAGCCCGAGACACAATTCCTTGTGTCCAAACGTCCGTGCTGCATGTCCATCACTGACCCTGGAAACGAAGAAGCTGTGCCCACACCACAGATTCCCCTGGGGGAAGACTGTCATGCTGCGGGCTTATCGCCCGGTCTCAAAGTTCCTCGCCTGACAGCGCCCCTACCTCTGCTATGCGCTCCCCTAGGTGCAGAGGATTGGACGCTCGACTGGGTGCCCCGCCCTTGGGCAAAAGAACGAAAGCACTGAAAATGTCCTTGTCGAGATCTACTGGAATCCATTGGAAGAGTGTTGCTCTTTCCTCCTGTGGCACCTGTATGACCTTCTCTAGCTCTGACCCAAACTGAGTAACTCAGTCAAATGGCAAGCCCTCTAGAGCTCACTTTGAATCAGTGTCCGCCAAGAGCATAACCATAAGGTATGACGAGCTGCTATATTGAGAGCAGAGAATCTAGAATTAACAGAGACAGCATCCATCAACATTATGGGCAGAGATATCTACAGCACTAAGTGTGTCTTCTTCCTGTAGATCAAAGTCTAATTCACTTTCCTCTTGAAGAATCGCGGCCCTGGGCCGCATCAAAAATAATCCTCTTGGCCTGTGTGATACTGTAAGCAGTTCCTCTCCTTGAACTGAATCGGACTGAGAGGATGTGCTTGCAGCTGCTAGGGAGTTTGTATAAGTGAGAGAAACTGGAACCTCACCTACCTCTGTGGAGTTGGGTACGCTTTGCCGATGTCCACTACTCCGACATGGAGAAGGCCTACAAAGAAGTTATGAAAAACCGATTAGAAAAGAAACACTTACCTTCAATCCGACGCTGGAGATCTCTGATGGGAGCACGATGCTGACAGCAAGTGATTCCGATTGGCGAAGTGTCCGGCACTGCAGGCTGACGTCATTGCAACATCTGTCAATAGAAATTTATAGCGGCAATGTCGGGTTAAGTGTTTAAACACTTAACCTTAGGGGTCCCCACATTGGCGCGATTTTCCTTGTAGTCCTGTGTATCTTAGAAGAAGAAAAAGAAAGTTATATTATAGGTGCACTAATATTTTCAGATGATTGTGTTTAATTTTAAGATATAACTTTTATTCAGTGTTAGTTAAAATTTTGCGAAATATAGGTTAAAAAGAATAAAAATACTCGCTATCTGGTTGAATATTCTCTATTAATATTAGGACTTATGCTGATAAGGGTAGTGATCGTAGCAGTATTTATTACAGCAAATGTGCTTATTATTTATAGCCACTCCTTGCTAACATACTCCTGATGTAAGATTAGGCTGTAGTATTGCTAATCAATGACATGTTGTATACTAAGCAGTAGTAGCAATAGTGGTAGCGTAGCGGTAATAATTTTAATCAATGTATTTATTATTCATAGCCGTTTTTTGCTAACATTCTCCTGGTATACAGTGAGGCTATAATATTGCTTAGTCAATGCCAAATTGATTACTAAGTAAATAAGATCTACTAGTCTTTAAGGAAATATATGATAGAGGGAGTGAATTGCTAGCTACCTACAGATACCACCGAACTAACTCTGGGTATATCGGAGTATGCTTTCAGCTGCCAATATGAGAGATATCAGCTTAACAGACAGCGAGGACGCCGACGCGCGTTTCGCTAGAGTCTGCTTTGTCCAAGGCAAGCAGAGGCACTGATCTGACGTCTCTTTTATACACTGAGGGATGTTCCTAAATGATCACGTGAGCGGAACTTTATCCAATCATATTATGTTATTTCGGAGGTGTGTGATCTGCAGATACGCTGTCTTATATTCAAACTGTTTACACTTGTTTTTTGTATGTATTTTCTTCTTGGGATCGGTCTCTAAGTATATTTAAATGCTCATTTATAGAGGAGAAGGGGAGGAGTTTCAAAATTATCATTATTTTAGCGTTCTTATAATACTTAAGGGGACATGTTTTTCCGATGAACTAATCAGGGCTAAATACAGTCTGGCTATATATTTTGAATAGTATTTTATATTTATTTCATGTTATAATTTATCTATTTATCTCAATCTTTCCTTTGGATTATATTATACAGGTATATATCTATCTCATATAAATACCGCTTATTAAGGTATATTTAATTATTATTAATCCTGATTTACATAATTAGTGTTTCTAAATCAATTAGATTCTTAGATTTAGAATATTTGACATCTTTTGTCTATATGGTTCCAGCATTTTATTATAGATGGATCTTCTTATTAGTTCTAAATCATTTGAGTTACTGTATTTTATTATTTAATTGATGGAATTTGTTGTTGATCCTGTCCTTTTGATATAAATTAATTCTATGAGTGACTAACTGTAAACAAACTGTGTGTGTTAAAGATAATAATATTTATAAAAAGTGATAATTATGTGATTAAGGTCATATTATAGAAATAATCATATTTAAAGTGACTCTCAAGTAGATCTAAGTATATATTATTGATTAATGTGAGTTAATGTATATACTTTAATAGGTGAAGGATATTATTTTGTGTATCAATTATTTCAAGTGAATACCATGATTTTATTAATCTATTTTTATTTTTATTTTAGTTTTTATTTTTTATTTTTATTTTTTGTTTTATATTTCATTTTGTGTATTTAAATAGTAAGGTGATGTGAGTATAAAATATTGCAAAAGTTTGTGAATTTAATTATTCTATTCTAGATGACAACAAAGAAACCGGACCACATCCAGTCTCACCTCGACAAATGTAAGTATAAGTATATTATCATAGAATCTGTGAATTTGTAAAGTCTGGTGAGTTCTTTATTAATTCTTGATTTATTAATATTTACTATAGTTTATTTTAAACTATTTTGATTTCTATAAGCTTTTGTTTATATTTTATGTTAGTTCCCTAATAAGTGATATTAAGAGTGTATAGTGATGTATATTTTCTAGATAAAATTATTTTCTTGTATATATCACTAGCTAATTGCTCAGAGAAAGACCATGTAGTTATTATTATCATTTAAGCCTCCTGGGTATACTGTTCCCATCTGAAAAATCATTTTAGTTTCTCTTTTGAGAAGTTCTTGTTTCATATTACCTCCTCTTATACCTAGGTTTAGCTTTTCCATGCCAAAGGCTGTTAGATCATTGGGATTGCTATTGTGTATTTGAAGAAAATGTTTAGCTACTCTTGTTATTGTTTTCATTTTCCTGGTGTCCTGTTCAGCATTGCGAATATTTCCAATGTGTTCTAAAAGTCTTTGTTTAAAGGCTCGATTTGTTATGCCTATATACATCAGGTTGCAGGTACATTTCAAACAGTAAATTACACTTTGTGTGTCACAGTTTATGAAAGTATTGATTTTGTGGCAGTAGTTATATTTATCAGTGAATTCTTTAGTTTTTTTAGTGTATTTGCAGGCTTTACATTTTCCACAGGGATAAAATCCTGTGGTATGGTGAATAGTACCTGTTTGTTTGGGTTTTTCCTGAAAATGGCTATGAACTAATATATCTTTCAAATTTTTTGATCTTCTCCAGCTTATAGCTATATTTTCTCTGAGAATTTTGTTAAGATCTTGATCCAGTTTCAAAATGTGGCTGTGTTTTTGTATAATTAGATCTATTTCTTTCCACTTATTATTAAAGGTACTTATAAATCTAATTTGTTCTGTTTGTTGATCACTTTTCGTCTTTTTCTGAAAGATTAATTCTTCCCTTTTCATTAATTTGGCTGATCTGTACAATTTGCCAATCAGTTTATTACTGTATCCTCTTTTTAGCAGTCTTTGACTTAGTTCATTTGCCCTTTTATCAAAGATTTGTAAGTCTCCGTAGTTTCGTCTCATGCGCAGAAATTCTCCTTTGGGTATACTTTTTATTGTGGGTGGGAAATGTGAACTAGATGCATGAAGAATACTGTTCGTGGCTGTATTCTTTCTAAAATTATCTGTTATTAGTTCTTTTTGGTCATTAATGATTATGGTTAGGTCTAGGAAATTTATTTTGTCCATTTTATTGTCAAAAGTAAGTCTGAGATTGATTTCATTTTTATTTAGATGATTAACAAATTCTATGAAGGTTTCCTTTCGTCCCTCCCAAATTATGAAAATATCATCTATATATCTCAGCCAAACTGAGATATATTGGGTATAGATTTCATTTTCCTCGACAAAAACCATTTTTTGTTCCCACCAACCCAGGTATATGTTGGCGTAAGTTGGGGCACATGTTGTCCCCATTGCAGTACCTCTCACTTGTAGGAAGAATTGGTTGTTAAATGTAAAATAGTTGTTCGTTAGGATGAATTCCAAGAGAGAAGAAAGTTATTGTGATCATTTTTGACTTTGGTTTCTAGGAATTGTTTCACTGCTTTTATACCCATAGAATGTTCGATACTAGTGTATAATGATTCAATATCACAGGTACATAGCCATGTATTTTCATTTACTGTGATATTTTGAATTTTACTTAGGACATCTAACGTGTCCCGTACATATGAGGGTAGAGTATATACGAATTCTCTTAGATGTTTATCCACATATATACTGGCTTTTTCAGTCAGGTTATTGATACCCGAGATGATTGGTCTACCAGGTGGTTTTTTCTCATTTTTATGAATTTTAGGGAGTACATAAAATGTTGATGTTTTAGGATTTTCTACCCATAGAAATTCATAATCTTTATTAGTGATGTATCTGTTATCCAAGGCCTCCTTTATCAGATTTTGATAGGTCTTTAGAATTACATTTGTGGGATTATTGCTTAGTTTTCTATAGCACTTGATGTCATTTAGTTGTTTATATATCTCTCCTTTATAATCTGTTATGGGCCAGATCACGATATTACCGCCCTTATCTGAGGGTTTTATAACAACATTATCCCATTCCCTCATTTCTTTTAATATTCTTCTCTCTTCAAAGGTTAAATTATTACTCCCTTTCGGTGTGGAGGTTATTAGTGTATCTAGATCTTTAGATACCAATTCCATATAAATCATAATTTCTGGACAGATCATAGGGTTAGGACAGAAAGTAGATATCTTTTTAATTTCTGGATTTTTGTCCACATTCTGAATGGGATTAATACCTTGTAATGCTTCTCTTTGTAATTCTTCAAGAGTAACAATTATATCTCGTTCTTGTGTATCAAACTGAGACATTGGCATTGGTAGAGATACATCTTGATTTTGAGATGATAAGGTATCTAATGTGGTGTCTATTATGGTTTCTTCTCTTTTACAGAAAAACTTTTTTAAAAGTAATTTTCTCCCAAATAGATGGAGATCTTTTTCTACTTCAAATCTATTAATATTATTAGTTGGTGAGAAGGATAGACCTTTTGAAAGTACATTCATTTGGGTTTGTGTAAGCGGTTGATCAGACAGGTTAATCATTTTTAATGAGTTGTTTAAATTTTCTGTTTCTTCTAATATTTTGGTTTCCTTCTCTGTCTCTGTTGATTGCCTTCCCATTCTCTTATTCCTATTTTTCTTCCTAGCCCTTCTCGTTTTCTTATGTTCATTCCTTCTTCTACTGGTCTTGTATTTTTGCCTAAAAAATTAATATGTTGAAGAGATTGAGTAACTCTATTAACGTTAGGTGTTTCTGATGTTTCCCCATCAGATGTTTATGTTTCTGAGGTAGAGTATTCTCGCATGTGATCTTTCCTAAAAGGTTGTCCTTTTCTTTGGTTCCATCTAAATATGTTCTTTTGTTCAAAGTCATATTGATCGCGTGCAAATTTTCTCTTTTTCTTATCTTTTACTATTTCTTCTATCTCTCTAACTTCTTTTTTGTATTTTTCATATATTTTTTGGAATTTATCCAAACTTTCATATTCTTTTAATTTTTCACCTAGTTGTGATATCTCACTAGTTAATTGTACGAGTTTAGTCTCATCATCTTTAATCAGAACTTTTATAAGATCATGTGAGCATCTCAATAGTGTTTGTTCCCATTCTTCTTTCAATTGTGGGGTAGCTAGCTCATATGATGGATAAATCCTTGGTCTAAGGCCTCGGGGTACTAGATTTTGTTTGATATAATTTTCAAAAGTGACCTTATTCCAAAATGTTTTGGTTTCTTTTATTAGCAAGTGTTTTAGATCTATTAAATCATCCATCCAGTGTTGTTGGGATGTATCACTAGTATATGAAATATTGAATAAATTTTCCAAGTTGTCATTTCAGTTATCTTGCCTCTGGCTTAAGTCTTGTCTTATATTAAAAGTGGTCATTCTTATTGAATATTGAACAATTAAAAAATTAGGCAATTATATATTGAAGATTAAATATCTAACTATATTCTCAATGGTAACTGTGCTGATAGAGTGAACTTGAATACTATTCAAAAAACTATTAGGACTGAAAAGAGAAAGATTCTATCGCACTAGTTGTCATCTGGAAAAATAACCCCAATAAATGTATAATCTTATTTGTATATCAACCTGGGGGTGCCACCTAAACTTAAATACTAGTATTATAGAAGAAGAAAAAGAAAGTTATATTATAGGTGCACTAATATTTTCAGATGATTGTGTTTAATTTTAAGATATAACTTTTATTCAGTGTTAGTTAAAATTTAGCGAAATATAGGTTAAAAAGAATAAAAATACTCGCTATCTGGTTGAATATTCTCTATTAATATTAGGACTTATGCTGATAAGGGTAGTGATCGTAGCAGTATTTATTACAGCAAATGTGCTTATTATTCATAGCCACTCCTTGCTAACATACTCCTGATGTAAGATTAGGCTGTAGTATTGCTAGTCAATGACATGTTGTATACTAAGCAGTAGTAGCAATAGTGGTAGCGTAGCGGTAATAATTTTAATCAATGTATTTATTATTCATAGCCGTTTTTTGCTAACATTCTCCTGGTATACAGTGAGGCTATAATATTGCTTAGTCAATGCCAAATTGATTACTAAGTAAATAAGATCTACTAGTCTTTAAGGAAATATATGTTAGAGGGAGTGTTTTGCTAGCTACCTACTAGTGCGATAGAATCTTTCTCTTTTCAGTCCTGTGTATCTTACAGCAGAATAAACAAGCTACCATTTTCAGTGATTGGTGGATAATGTTAGGATTACCTAGTAGATACACCTGGTAAACTCCTACTATACCGAGGTTAGATATAGATATATATATATATATATATATAATTATTTTCAGACTTATAAAAAAAAGTGTATTTTTCTATTGTGACTATTATTTAATGTAACTTTAAAATATGTCCAAAAAAGGGGACGTCCAGAAATAGGGGATCCTCGCCTTCATCTGCACTGTTGTACACTTGTGCCAGATGCAATTGTAAATTATCTTTTGGACAGCCTTCCTACTATACATTATGTCTGAATAGGGGACTTCCACGGGTAACAGACCCACTGGTATGTCTGCACTGCATTGTATAAGTACCGCGAGGATAATATACAGATTTATTTCAGGCTAAGAAAATGGCTACTATGTCTGTATTACTATATATATATATATATATATATGTGCCCAAAGGATAAAATACAGATTTATTCTGTGACACCTTTTCTTAGCATTGTATTATGTCTAAAAAGGGGCACCACCAGGGGTAAGATACCCTTTGGTTTGTCTGTACAGCATTATATATGTACCAAAATTAGATACAGATTTATTCTGTGACACTTTGCCTAGCATTGCCTTAGGTTTCATACGTGCCCGCTAGTACATCAGAACTACATTATATATGTGCAAAATATAATTTTTACATCATCTTTTGGACAGCTTAGCCCCAAGGCCTACGGTGCAGCTTACGATGCTACGGTCTGCGAACAATGTGCTCCCACTCCGGTGTCAGCAGCTATGGAGCAGCCAGTCTGGGCTAAATCACTGACCACATCAATGTCCGAACTCACTAAGGTGATGTTATAGTCCGAAAAGGTACGTTAATATCCCATTGCTCATGCTTCTACACAGACCAGATCTGTCGCAGGCACACCTTTCAAGACAGAAACGGCATGCCTCTATCCCAGTCTGAGTCCACCCAGACAGAGACACATTTGCTCACCATCTCAGAGGAATAAGCATTATTTTGTTTTTCAGAGTTGATCACAGACAGGATCAGGATATGGTTCATTCCTCAGTAGAGGATGGCTAGTTGGATCTTGATTTACAGAAAAAAAAAACATTTATATCTCTGTAGATTCCACATCCACTCACAGGGTGAAAAATCTCAACTGAAGCATTAGACACATTTTAACCTTTGCGGAATGTGAGTCTGAGGTTTCATCCGCACAAGCCTTATTTAGGAGACCATCTCCTCATAGATGGGCATGGTGTCTCACCTTTGGCAAAAGCCAAATAAACAATTAATAAGCTTGGCAGAATTTCATCTTTTTCCTCCCCCAGCAGAGAAAATAGTGGGAAGAGGAACCCCTGGGGTTGACAACTCTGCTGCTCGTCTGTTTGTTTAGACCCAACAGGGTCATAGCTTACTTTCATAGACCCAGCTATGGTCAGAGTAGTTAACCAGAGGCTTCCAGGATTGCGTTCCAGGAACGGAGCCTCTCTCTATTTTGCAGTATTACAAAATTGTAGTATCCAGTGGGGCCACTGGAGGTAAGAGTACCTCTCTTCCCGTCAGCTCCACCAGGCCACGGCAAGAACGGTCTCAATCCCTTTTTTTCTGGGGTCGGGTGTCACAGGGCGTGGTTACTTCTCGCCTCCCAGAGGAGCATATAGTACATGCGCATTTGCTATTAGGTGAAGAACCTATATGCCTGGTGACATTTTGGGAGGTTGGGGTAATTTATCCCAACCTCCTCCTGGCCCACATTTACACAGGTTCTTTCGGCCTGTTTAAACTTGCAGTCCCTCAACAGGCAGGCCTGCATTCTCTTGTTCAGAGGCAGTCACTACATACAGTCATTGGAGGCAGTGAACAGAGAAAGTTCCTGGCTTCAATAGACATCAGGGAGATCTTCTTTCATTTACCATTCTGTAGGGGGCACCGGTGTCTCTTTTGCTTTGGCTGTACAGAAATTTCAGTTCCGGCTCAGGGCTCTGTTCTTCATTCTGGACACTGCCTTTGAGGGTTTCCGAGATAATGGTGGTCAGGGTGGGCCTACAGCGCACCCAGCGAGTCATGATACTACCTTGCCTTGGAGACCTCTTCCCGAGGCCTCCATCATCTCTCTCTCTCAGATCCAGAACTCCATCCAGTGCCTGGAAGCACACGACTGTGTTTGGAATCTACCCACAGAGTCTTCCTACAGGAGGATAAGGCCCTCTCACTTCAGCGCAGGATCAGGATGCTGCTGGCCGGAGAGAAGTTTCTCTTCTCAGTTGCATGAAGCTTCTGGAAACCAGGGTACCAATGTTCTAGACAGTAACGTTTGCATGCTCCACTCCAGTCATCTCCAGAAAAGATCTGGTTCCCATGTTATTGAACACGCAGATCAACTTTCTCCTAACCCTCTTGTATATTCTGCTCCTGGTGGTTAGCCACAGACAGGAGTGAAGTCAGGTCGTTCCCCTGGACCTGAACCCTGGTCATGACAGGCGCTAGCTAGTCTGTTGGGTTGAGGTAGATTAATAGGATCCTTGAGGTTCCAGGTTTTTCTTTTTGTTCTCCCAGGAAAACTGGGAGAGCACGGTGGCTAAATGGTTAGCACTTCTGCTTCACAGCGCTGGGGTCATGAGTTCAATTCCCGACCATGGCCTTATCTGTGTGGAGTTTGTATGTTCTCCCCGTTTGCGTGGGTTTCCTCCGGGTGCTCCAGTTTTCTCCCACACTCCAAAAACATACTAGTAGGTTAATTGGCTGCTATCAAAAAAAAATTGACCATAGTCTCTCTCTCTCTCTGTCTGTCTGTGTGTGTGTGTGTGTTAGGGAATTTAGACTGTAAGCTCCAATGTGACAGTGACTGATGTGAATGAGTTCTCTGTACAGCGCAGCGGAATCAGTGGCGCTATATAAATAAATGGTGATGATGATGAACTGTTCTTTCAAATGTTAAGCTCACATGTGCACAGGGTGTTGCGCCAGGCCCAGCAGTTCTTAGTCAGGAAACATCTACACATTCAGTCAGATAGCGCCAGGGCTGTTGCATACCTGTAGCATCAAGGCGGACACATGGTTTGAGGGCAGTGTCGGAGACGACCAGTCTATGGCCTGAGTGGGGCATCATGTTCCCTATTATCTCTACTTTATCACGATGTGTATATGTGATAGGCCGAGAGTCTCAGTAGGCAGACTGTTAACCAGGGCGAATGGCCTCTCCACCGAGACGTATTTTGCTGCCTGGTGAGGTCTTGGGGAACTCTGGACTTAGTCCTCAGGGCATCCATATTCATTTCTCAGGTCACTCTTTACTGCTCAAAATCAAGAGACCCTCAGGCGGAATTTTCCGATGCCAGGATTTTTCCCTGCAACTTCGGACTGGTGTACTTGTCACTTTCACGTCCTGTTTTTCGCGGGTGCTAAAAAGTTTCTAAAGGGGGTGGCTTTCAGCTAGCCTAGTGGCCCCTCGCTTGCCTTACCCAGCACAGTTCTCATCTATTCGGCGGCTAATCGGAACACTTCTTTTCCGCCTACCAATGCGCCAGATCTTATAGTTTAGTGTCCTTTTCTGCCACTTGTTAAATCATCTAGCTTCTCGCCATGGCATTGGATACACGAAGCACAGGGCAAGAAGTTCTTCACAGTGGGCTGGTTTGTACCTTGAATACTGCCCTTGGGGCATCTTCCTCTGCCGTTCTTTTTGGTTTGAACATTGTACAGCGTTTGGTGTGAATCCCAGGGTTTTCACACGTCCCTGTGCGGGCTCTCTAAGTTGTTTCTGGCTCTGATATGGGACTTCGTTTTAGTTCCCTCAAGGTGCATCTTCCGGTGCTCTCCATCTATTTCAGCGCTAATTCACAGGATCACAGGATGTTTAGTCTTTTCTACAGGGGGCTTCTTCACGTTCAGCCCCCCTTTGGTTGGTTCGATAAAGCCATTGAATCTAGGTCTTGTGGTCAAAGTGCTTGCTTTGGTCACATTATACTTTCCCAGGAGGACAGAGCAGTACGTCGCTTCGGGCATTATTGCTTCAGAGGATAATGTCTGCATCCCACTTGACGCAGGGGCTTGTGGTCAAGCATTATTGTATTCTTTCTCCTTTTCGTGTGACATTATTCCTCAGCTGGAGGTGGTTTGTGTTCTTGGCTGCACGGTTTCTGTCCATGAGACTAATGTCCTCTTTGTCCTTTCAGACTCTCATTAGTGGGACTGGCTAGTTTCCAAACAGTCTCTTACACGCTATTTTACTTCCACCACTCTTAGATTCTGTTCGTGCCCCTCATCCTGTTCAGGTGACTTTTAGAGCTCAGTCTCCAAGGCGGTTAGTGCTCCTTTGATGGCATGTCAGGGTGCTTCGGTTGTGTAGGGTGGCAACGTCCACATCTTCTGCAGAGTTCCTTGTTGCATGGCATTGCATCCGCTGATGCGAGCTTTGGTCACAAGATATTGCGTGCAGGTGTTCAAGAGCATTCCCTCCCTTATCTGCTTTGGTATGTCCCTAATGTCTTGCAGTGTCCCCCAATTGTAGAAAAGAGAAAAGATTTTTACTCACCGTAAAATCGATTTCTCTTACTCCATTGGGGCACACTGCGCACCCTCCTTTGCTCTGAAAGTAGTGCTGTCTTTTGTCCTATTTTATGAATTGTTTCTCCTCTCTTCCTGGCTTGGTTATACAAAACTGAGGTCTGAGCTGGAGAGGGGGTAGGGGGGGAATAGTAGGGGAGAAGTGTGGGGAATAAGTTTAAGTGCCCCACCTATTATACCCCAATGTCTCGCAGTGTCCCCCAATGGAGTAAGAGAAATCGATATTATGGTGAGTAAAAATCTTCTTATTGTTTACTCTGGAGTGTACCTGAATTTTATTTTTTATGTGATAATTTCTAAAAAAGGGAGCATGTATTTATGAACTTTTACATGTTACAAATGTATCAAGCTAATGGTTAGGATTGTTTCCTATAGTGATATCCTTTAATGGCATGCCTCTCTTCATATGTTCTGTTATGCATTCTAATATTATAAGGGGTATGGTATTTCTATATATAATGGTAGTGGCTTATAACTGTGGTCCCTTTTAGTGTTGTTACCCCCTTTAGCCATTATGGTATCCCAACTTATAAAATGAATAGAGTACCTACTGCTCATCCTCAAGCATTCATTGGAGGACACCGGGAACATTGGGGTATAGTGTTGGAGCCAGGCATGCAGACCCTTAAAACTCTAACAGTTGTCTGTAGCTCTTCTCCATTTCTTACAAGGACCTCAGTTTAGTTTACGTTCCTAGCAGTGCATGGGGCATCCTTTTAGCTGGGGCTGCTTGGCAACCTTATTTATTTTGTTTAGTTTTCATTTCTTTCATTGTTTTACTACCAAACCAGTTCTGGACCCTGGGGGAGAGGGGGGTTCTGTTGCAGACACCAAAATAGAAGCCATCTCGGCCGCTGTAATGTACCGGGTCTGTGGGTTGGTTTTTGAGTGGTTAGTCCCTCATATTGGGTTCTGGGGATATATTGCAGGCTCGCTCTCTTCTTCTGACTGTGAGCTGCTTCTGTCCTTTGTTGTGCTTTTTTCCTTCCACTGACTATCAAGTGGGTGACTTCAATTCAGGGTTTGGTTTCCCCCACTTTAAGAGTTTTTGGGAATCCACCATGCTGTCTACTTTGTGTCAGGTTCTGACTGTTCCTCCGGAAGAAGGTGAAGTGATTGTCGGGTCAGATGCTGACCTTTGGGGAGGATGTCCCTCCTGGATCTGAGTGGTTGGATGAGTTGATACGGGTAGTGCACAAGGTATTAGACATCCCAGACACAGCAGTCACTGGAGCTGTGGAAACTTCTCTGTTTGAGTGGAGGGCAAAAAGGACACTTTCTTTTCCTTCATCCTCCCAGCTGGATGATATGTTGGGTGAGGCGTGAACCTCGCCAGACCTGAAGTTCTAGGTGTCCTATAGGATGCAGAACTGTTATCCTCCTACCTATTTACTTAAACAGAAAATGTTTGTCAAAGACAATGACCATACCATTCCAAATGCAGGTATGCTTAAGAGATGGTGCAGACCGTAAGGCTGAGGGCATAAATAATTCCATTTTTGTGGCAGCAAGAGCATCCTTGAGACCCACCTTGGCCTCTGGTTGGGTGAAGCTGTGAAGCAAGGGTCTGAAAAGCTTTCCAAGGGCTTGTTAGCTGGCAAGACAGGTCTAAATTACTCCCAATGGTTGAACAGATTCAGAAAGCTTCTGAGTACTTGAGAGAGGCAACTCTGGATGTGGGGCTGATTGGGGCTAGGATTTCAATTACAGGAGTTATAGCTCATCGGGCCCTCTCTGGCTTAAGGACTGGGGGGCTAATGTGGAGTCCAAGAGGACTCTTGAGTTGCTTATTTTTTCAGGAGGGGGGTTCTTGGGGTCTAAGCTTGAAAACATAATTAGTCAGTAGACAGGAAATAAAGGTTCTTCCCTTCCAGTTAATGCTCCCAAGTTCAAAGTTTCCAAAAAAGCAACTTCTCTTTCAGACCAATTCTGAATTTAAAATCTTTTTGTGCCTAGATTCCAGATGGAGTCCTTGGAAGTAGTGATAGCATGAAACAGGATGAGTTGTGGCTTTAGATGCGTATTTACATGTTACCATCTGAGAAAGACATCTGTCCCTTTTCAGGTTTGCTGTGTCATTTGCTCCTGTAGTGACCGCAGAGAAAGCATCTCTGCAGGGTGTGCCCTATGTCAATCTGGGATTGGACTTTGGTGCGGATGGACACCACCCTTCAGGGTGGGGGGATTGTGATGCTTCACACCTGCTTTCACGGTCTTTGGACATAGGAGAAATTCAAGCTTCCAATCAAGGAGCGCGTGTGGTGTTCTGAGCTCTGGTCACGACAAAGCACCTGCTGGAGGAATGGTTGGTGAAGATACAGTCAGACAATGCCATAGTGGTGGCATACTTCAATCACAAAGGCAGCACTTGAACTCCTCTAGCCATGCGTAATCTTTTGGTGTGGGGAATGAAACATTCAGGCCATCACGGCAGTTTTCATCACATTGGTGGAGAATTGGGAGGTAAATTTTTTTGAGCAGGCATTTTCTTCACCCTGGTAAATGGTCTCTGCATTCCGAAGACCTTCGCCAGACTGTTGACAGGTGGGGTAAACCAGATGCTGATATGATGGTGTCTCTGTTAAACCACAATGTGGAGCTCTTCTGCTGCAGGGCAAGGACTCCAAGGTTGGTCTTTGTAGGCACCTTGTCAGTTCACTGGTGGTTTCACCTGATTTACCTGTTCACTCGATAGGATTGATTTTGAAGGTCTTTAAGAAGTTGGAGGATGTCATTGTCATTCTGATAGGTTCAGATTGGCCTCACAGGGCCTGGTATATCAACGTTCTTACAATGGCGGGAGATCTGTCGTGGCGTCTGCTGCTCAGACCAGATCCTTTAAATCAAGGGCCGTTTCTACACCAATGTTTAGTGCAGCTTGCTTTAATGAAGTGGCTGCTGAATCCATGAACCTTAGAGCAAAGGGATTGTCCGATTGTGTGGTGCATTGGACAAGAAAGCCAGTTTCAGCTGGATAACATATTTTTCATAGTTTGAGAGGAAAGGGTTTTCTACCTCTTTTTTTTGTTTACCAAAGTTACTTATGTTCTTATAAGGGGGGTTGGACGCTGATCTGCACCCTAGTTCTCTTATAGTTCATAATCTGCTTTCTCCATCTTCTTTTAAAGTGGACTGACTGTTACTGAATGTTCACGTTTTTGCAGGATGTAGTTCATGTACTACCTACTTATGTTGCTCTGGATGTCCCATGGGATCTCAACTTTGTCTTGAATGCTCTGCAGCATTCACTGTTAGAATTTTCCAATCAACAGAGTCGAAAAGTTCAAACATGGGAAATTTCCTTTTGCCCATTTCTACTACTAGTGTTTCACCTCTTCTAGTTTGTCTAGATTTCACATTAATCAAGACATTGACATTTAGACTCTGGTCAAGAGTAAGAATCCAGAGGAAGAGGGCTCTGTTCACTCTCTGGAAGTGGTCAGAGCGTTGTCAACTTATGTGCTTAGAACTCTGGACATGTGCAAGAATCTTTTGCTGCTTTAGATGTTCACACAAAAAGGGCTGTCTGGCTTCTAAATTTATATAGAATTGCTAGATAGATCATGGCTGTAATCATTAGGTTTATAGTGGAGCATTGAAGCTTAGAATCTAAGCGCATTTTCCACCAATTTGGTGGGTACTTCTTGGGTGACACATTATGAAGCCTCATATGATCAGCTGTGTCGGACCGCTACAAAGTCCTCTGTTTAAATCTTTACAAGGTTTTACAAGTTTCACTTTCCCTTCATTTGTTGTAAGTCAGATATCCAGAATGGCATTTGCTATTTAGAGAGTCATAAAGAGTGACCTCAGGTTATTTAGTTGAATCATTTTATATACCTATTCTATAATCCTTTTCATGCCTTTTTAATTTTTGTTTAGGCTTGGTCAGAATCTTTCCCTTTCAACTTACAGTACATCTCTTTTGAATATTCCACTGTGAAATGATGTGTTTATGCTGCCGTTTTGTCTAGGGGGGAGGATTTACAGATTTGTCCTGGTTTTCCTTTAGCCATTGGTAATCTTCCATTACTGGCCAATCCTACTGGTGTTTCTCTGTTACCAGTCACTCCTCATCAGTAAGTGTCTGCTTCCCTCTCCATCCTGTGGACCATAAGTCTGGGCTAGGCTTCTAATTACTTTCTTGACTTGTGTCCCCAAGGTTTGGTGCCCACTCCTCTTTAAAGCTTGGCTGTGCAGCTTTGCTTTCTGGGGCCTCCAAGGGGCAGCACACCAGCAGGATTCATTAAATCTTGCTAACTGTACTGGAACAGGGTCCCCATATTGGGAACTGTGTTGCAGCAGTCCAAATATGAACAAGCACCCTTCTCTAACATTAGCTCCTGCAGGGTTCAAGCAAACCATGCACAGAGCGTCTTCGCCTTCACTGTCTTAAGTATTATACTTTCCACTGATGCATCACAGCAACAATTGATTGATAACTTAAGGGGCTATGCAGGGTAACGAGTGAGAGGACTTGGCCTCTAAATTCTTAAAAGGGGATAATTTTATTCTAAATTCCATCATTTTGGTTTTTAGGACCACCAAGTGCTTTTTATTTTAATCTATAATGTGCACAATCAAATCTATAGAACAACGAGCCTACGAGGCTCCTGTCTCTGGGAATTTAGGGACTACAATCGTTTATTTACAATGTTTTTATTTTATATTAAACATCTTGGCACAATATTCAATTCAACATAGTACTCAAGTGTAGTTACCATTCCAACATACTTTTAATTCAGTTATTAGTGATTTAAGATGCATAAAATGTATACCCAAATCTATAAATACTGCTATTTTCAACCATATCTATAAAAGTTTTAAAATCACTATTATTGCCTTCACCAAAAACCAAATCAGAGTATTACAATTCTCTATCTTGTCAATAGCAAGATAGAAAATCCTGAGTGGTAGTACAACCACTATTAAAAATACATAATACGTAAGGACCCCCCCTTCCCCTCTTTTCCTACCCCTACCTTCCTTTGTATGTTTTATTTTATTTATTCCTTTTAAATACTCCATGTTTAGCTAACTAGGGCATTTAATCCCATGTTTGTCATACTTAGTAAGATCGGCTGATCTAAGGTTGGATTCTAAAACTTGCTCTTTACTGGATTCTGTGAGAACTAATTTTACTAAACTCTGCTACCTGCATGCAAAGCCTAAGTTCCTGGCACCCTGTTCCTAGGGTGCAATCCCGAGGTCCTGGCACTATGTTATTCATGTACAATCTTGAGTTCCTGAATTGTGTGCTCCCGACACTCTGATATCCGTGTGTTATCCTGGGTTTTTGCACTTTGCTACCTGTGTGCAATTATAATTTCCTTACTGTCTGCTATCCATATGCTCATGACACTCTGGTAATCAAATGCAAGCTTGAGTTTCTGACAGTACTCTACGTGTATGCTTTTTGAGTTCCTGATACTACGTGCATGCAATCCTGAGTTCTTGACACTCTGCTACCCATTTGCAATATTAATATACAACTCCAGCCTAAGGTCTCCCAACCATTGTCAATTCTTATATGTCAAGTATAATAAAGAATTCTACACTTTCACAGATCTGCAACTCCATTTTTGACACAATTCCTGACAATATCCTCATAGTGATCTAGTTTTCAATGCTGGAATTTTCATACCCCAACACTATAGTCTCAAGCATAGTGGATAGACAGCAAAACTCCAATGTTTATAGAAGTATCTTCTCAACATGTGGCTTTCAGAATTTCACATGAAATCAATGTAGGATAATATCTGTAATGTTGTTATATCATATTAATCTACACCTTCATGCTCCAGAGTTCTAGTCCTTCTCGTGATGCTTCAGTGCAGCTTTAGATGTTCAGGTGTGTGGTCAACGTCACCATTAATTAGTTAATGATATAATTCTAACTGCCTTTTAAAGTTATGATGTATGTGGCTATTTGTCAGGAAGGGTATTGTTCCCTTAGAACAAATGCTTGTCAGCACTGCAAATTAGGGTTCAAATGGGGTTGGGATTAAGATTGGGTCTCTTCTGCATTTTCCTCCCACCCAGAACATGCCAAAAGGGAAAACACCCTGTCAAGTGTAAGATCCCCCCTGGGGAAGAACATAATAATTATGAGGAAGATGTAAGTTTATGCAGATTGAATTGCATTTGCGAAAACTGACAATACATCGCTTAACTCTAAGTATTAATCAACTTAATATCTTATGCTACTGGTTAATCCAGTGTAAAACATTTTGTACCATAACAAAAGAAATTATGAATAGTTGAATTATTTAAATCTCACTCATCTTATCGGAACCTACTCATTAGTGGTGTAAACATAGTATTCATTTGTTCTTATGTCACTCGCAGGGACAGATGCCTTCCCCTTCTTCCCTGGTGAACACCGTGGTCATAGTAAACTCCACACCTCGTGATTCGCTTGCGTCAATCTAGCAGTTTGATACTTTTCCAGTATACGTCACATAAATGTGACACACTCCTTCTATTTACAATGTGCCTTGTTCCTTTTAGTACACCAGCCACCATCTTAATGCCCAATATTGCCAAACACTAAAGCAAGTTACAAAGTGTCCTGGAATTATGTCTGGTTTATTACCTGAAGGTGTAAGGAGGATGGGAGCTGAAGTGAAACAAATAAAAATATGGTCTACACTGATCTTGGATCAGTGAGTATTGGATGTAGCTGGTCATTTTTTGGCAGGCATGCCCAAACCAAAACCATTGAGGATACCTTGTAAACTGATGTTTCCAGGTCCACTTGGAAAAATAAGCCACCACCTGACTAAGAACTGATAATCTTATTTTCGTTTTTGGAGGTACAGCAAAGAGAAGAAAAAAAAACAAACAAAAAAACTAGTTCTTGATGATGTATCCTTCCAAACAGATTGAACCAGCCATTTATGAATTTCACCAAAAATGGCGTTAGGTATTTTAATAATATTCTTCATGTGCCTGCAGACCTTGCCAACTTTCAACACCTTGATCATTTGGGTGACTTCTACTTCCTTAAATTTGGAGTTTAAGCCTTCCTGCATCTGTGGTGTTAACCTTGATAACTGGTTTTCTGACAAGAACTGATCAAGGGAGTGTAATGTTGTGAAAGAACATTCATAGAAGATCTGATTTGGTCAAATATTAATCTCTCAGATGCATTGAGAGAATGTGATTTTTAGTCCAGTGGCTAGAAATATGTCCCCCTTAATGCCTTTCCCATAAAAAAGACTAACTAAGCCATAAGAGGACATTTTCTAATCTGGCTGTTGATAGAACATTTAGCTCCCCTCTAGCTGTGATGACCTTTGTATATACCTCATTTGAAACTCGTTCAACCTAGTTGTTTTTTTTTATGCATTAGAGCAGTGTTGGCTAACATGCGACGCTCCAGATGTTGTGAAACTACAAAGTCCCAGCATACCCTTCCAGCAATAAGCTGCTATATATTGGCAAAGCATGCTGGGACTTGTACTTTCACAACACCTGGTGTGTCACAGGTTAGCCAATGCTGCATTAGAGTCTAATATTTTTGGACTGTCCCAAATCTTCAGCGTTTTCTGCTAAGGGCATAGGGGAAATATGATGTTAAGAGTTAATTACAGTGGTCGGCGGTCATTTAATTGGCAATCATAAGAGAGTGATTTTGGGGTTAATTTGTGGTACTGATTCCGAACATGACTTCAGTTTTGCTAGATTGGCTCTAATCTTTGAGATAATTGGTACCCCATTGAAAAACAAAAAAATGGAATGGTCAGGCAGAGCCTACTTACAAATCACATTGAAGTGGTCTTAACTCATACAAAATTAAACAAATGAAATATATGATTGTATAACAGATAAACATAGGAAGCTAATTCGAATTTTTACAATTATTACATAGTAAAAAGGTGTTTGTGTGATTTTCTTTTATGTGGGTTATTAGGACAATCACATTGGAGGCTTCAGCAAGAGTCAGCCATAATGTGTCTGTCCATCTGCCTTGATAACTTTTCTCCATTATCTTTATGAAACCTCTCTGCTTGTTCCTCTCTAAAATCACCAAGATTATCCTGAAATCTGTGTAACTGGCTATGGAGAAAGTGTACCTTTAAGCTCATATTTGTACCCAAATATTTAAAGTTTGTGAACACATTTTGAACCAATTCTTCATAATTGTCTTTGTGATTACATAAGAGGTTCTTGAAATCTGAGACATAACTGCAGCAGGCAGAAGTTTCAAAACCATTCATACATTTTGTGAAATTAGAATCCCTGATAAGTTTATGAATTTGAGGGCCATCAAAGATTCCAGCTTTTAGTTTTTCCATACTTGGTCCAGGGAATGATCCACAAATGTGTTTGAAGCTATCACACTATTTGTCCAAGGCCTTAATAAATTGTTTCATTAGTCCCAGAGGAAAGGCATAGTAGGGGGGGAAAAAGAAGTCTAAGTGCCTAAAGTCCTAGTCCCACCTACTATACCCCCAATGTCTTGCAGTGTCCCCCCACGGTAGGAAAGAGAAAAAGTTATTTTATTCCATTTAAGACCATCCTTCCTAAAGGTTACCGGATCAGCTCCTTTTCATGGTGTGTTGAGGAACAAGCCACCCAGAAGTACCCTTTACTCTCCTCTCCAAATTCAATCTGCCCCTTATGTCAGAATCATCAGTTTCCACTAGGTACTTCACCACCGACATTTGCATTTAATCCGAATATTAGATTGTTAAACAATCTCACAATCCTAGGGTACCTGCCTGACTTCTCTAAATTACAGTACAAGCTCCACCTAAAACAAATAACTGTCACTTTCTTCAGATTTGTCACTTTCATCACTCTAGCTCAGTGGTTCCCAAACTTTCTCAGTTCGAGGCACCCTTAGGGTCACCATAATTTTTCCAAGGCACCCCTAAGCCAAAATAATTACCCGGTAGTCCCGTTTTTTAAGTAGTTGGGTCAAAATAACGTAAGATGTATTTAGGCCCCTTCAGCATCTCACACTCTGTTCCCCCCCTTCAGCATCTCACACTCTATGTCATCCCCCCCTTCTTCAGCATCTCACACTGTCCCGTCCCCCCTCTTCAGCATCTCAGTGTCCGTCCCGTCCCCCCTCTTCAGCATCTCACAATCTGTCCTGTCCCCTCCCCCCCTTCAGCATCTCACAATCTGTCCTGTCCCCTCCCCCCTTCAGCATCTCACCCTCTGTCTGTCCCCCCCCCCCCCTTCAGCATCTCACCCTCTGTCTGTCCCCCCCCCCTTCAGCATCTCACCCTCTGTCTGTCCCCCCCCCCCTTCAGCATCTCACCCTCTGTCTGTCCCCCCCCCCCCTTCAGCATCTCACCCTCTGTCTGTCCCCCCCCCCCTTCAGCATCTCACCCTCTGTCTGTCCCCCCCCCCCCTTCAGCATCTCACCCTCTGTCTGTCCCCCCCACCCATCTCACTCTGTCCCCCTTCACTCTCCATGCCTTTAATTACCTTCTGTCCTCTTTCCTGATGTCCTCTCTGCTGCTGCTACTCACTGACACTGTTGGACATGATGATGTCATGCCCGGCAGTCAGTGAGGAGGAGGAGGAGGAGGATGATGATGATGATGATGAGGCGCTGGATTTTCTTATGCAAGGGTGGCTGCGGCACCCCTGTGACAGCGCACACTTTAGGAACCACTGCTCTAGCTGTCAAACCATGCCTAATCGCACACATTCTATCCAATAGTCACTCTCTGATGATTGCTTTACCATCAGACACTCAGGTGCACCTTTTGGTAGTAGCAAATTGGCATGGCAAGGGCTAGTCTTAAAAGAGCACTCAAATTCCTACTCTTACCAGTCTATTCATGACCAGAGGGGTGGTTGAAGGAAGGCAAGTAGCATGAGCTCTCAAAATGCTGGGTATGTTTCTATATATTTATTTTATCAATTTTGTATCGGACTCATTTTAATGCGAGTCCCTCACTCAGTTCTTCCAGAATGCTCACATCTAGAACCTCTGCTAAACATGCCTAAACATAGGCAGAAAATATAGTAAGCAGCAGCTGAATGAACTCTATTGGAGTAAATGTAACTGGTTACTGTGCAAATAATGGTGGTGTAAGCCATAGCAAACATTTTCTTTTACAGTTTAGAAAGGAAAAGCAGACAAGCTCCTGTAGGTTACACCACCCTTTTCCAGTGTTACTGGTTTTTATAAGTGTCCCACTAGTTTTAAAGAATTTAATACAATATATTGAATTTAAACAATTTATATAATTATGGGTTTGGTTACTTGCAGTATGGTTTACTATATCTTCTCTGTCTTTCCCCACACTGCTCCTTCCAGAGGAAACCACATGATGTGGAAGTCGACTGCCCCCATTCTGATAAGAACAGCTGATGGACACAAGTGGTATAGAAACGCCTATCTTACAATAACTCAATTATTTGTCTAAGCCCCATCGGATAGAAACAAAGACAAACTAAAAAAGGAAACGGAAACTCCATAATCTCTGGGTGAAAAAAAACCCTTAACTGCATCAACAAGAAAAACCATAACAACAAGGACACTGTAATCCGAGCAGGAGCACAGTGTTCCCTAATAGACAGTCTATGAAGGACACTGAACTATGAGGACATCCTAAATCTGCACAGCACCTTTCGACCAAAACTAGTTTCCTTGACCGGAAAAGCATTAAACATGTACTTAACTTGGTCCTCTGTGCATATGTTAAAGTGGCTGCCAAACTCAGCTCCTCAACCTTAGCACCATGTCATGCCTGCTCACAGATATGGTAGAATGTGCCTTGATAGTGTAAGTAACTGATGATTCAACAAGCTTACATTGGGGCAGAAAATTTTAAGTCATCCATCCTCATTTTTAAAGGCATGGAAACCTGAAACCAAGAGATTATCCATTTTGGTAATCTTGTATCTACTTAAAATATACTTTCAAAAGCCCTAACAATTACCAATATGTGAAGAGATCACTTTTTATCTGGAGACCGATTCAGATCCAAAGCTTGAATTACAAAGTCCTGATTTAAGTGAAATTCAGAAACTACCTTAGCTTTGAGATATTGTTCCTTCAAAAAAACAGCTTTATGCTCATAAAAGACAAGATTAAGGAGATCTGCAAGACAGTATTCCCAGGTCAGACACCTCAGGCCCTTGGAAATAGTCAAGAGAATTACATATTTTCCTAGCTATTTCCATGCGCAGCGAGTAAGAGACTTCACATCTTCAGAATGAAGAGGTTCAAAGGGAAGGCTGCAAAGCCTTCAACACCAAATTCAGGTCCCAAAAAGGTACTAGTAGCAGACTAAGTATTGGTTGCAAATACATCACCCCTTGTAGAGACGTCTCCACCTCCTCTATAACGGTCAACTCTTTCTGAAAAAAAAAGCATACATTTTAAACCTTCAAGGATATCCCCAACCCACAATATCTCTTACTCCAGATTCTGGCATGGGTCTGAGCCAATGATCCCGGTAAAGAATCAGATGGATTCCCAACACAGTAGGCTCCTGGTAGGTAGACTACCTATTGTGCAGTTAGTTTGTCTGAAAGTGTAGGAGATTTCTTTGGAGCCTGTTTAGAAGTAGACAGCAATCCGCGACTAGTGAACAGGCTTTTTGGCCCCTGACTTTTTCCATACCAGGGAAATGAAGAACAAAAACAAGGACCTTGGCTTTGGGAAAACTCAATGGACGGAAGGGACTCTTTCCACCCTTTGAATGGCTAATAATCTTATCCAACTTTGGGCCACGTAAAAAAATAATAAAAAAAAAAAAGGTCACCCAAAAAGGGCAAGGATTCCAGTCTTCTTAGAATCCACCCTCCCAGGCCTCAAGTCAAATTATACAAAGAGACCACCAAAGTCTCTTTCTATTTATACAAAATTAAGATATACAGCGATCGGAATTGGAATAGCGGTGATCCTAGACAACCGAGCAATGGGAGTGTCCACTATAGGAAAATCTAGCTATATTTTTTTGCTATCCCCATTTGAAAAGGGCTAACAGTCTAATCTGCAGGAAACCTGAAAATTACTTTCCAGTATGGTACAGCCTTCGCAGAAAAAAAAGCAATAGCTTCTTCTTGCTGTCTCATCAGGTTCCAAAATTCTCGCTCTTCTGAATGTTCAGTGCCAGCCATACTGCACCCACCAAATCATCCACTCTGATCTAACAGAGTCCTTATCAACCCACTAAGAATACTCCAAGTCAGATTCCTCCTTTCACTTTCTGCGATGATTTCTATAGAATCTTCTCCACAAGCTGCATGAACTATGCAACAGACTGTGCCAGGGATCTAACAGAGGCTTATGCTTGTGACACTCAGCTCTCAGCGTTACAGGATATGCATAAGGCATCCATTGTCTGGCTATCCTTTTGGGTAATTTTGCATGACATTTCAAGCAGGTATAAGAAGTCACTGAAGCCCCCCTCCAAAATCAGGAAGCAAAGTGTGCAAAAACACACACAGAGTAGCAATCCTACCCTATGTGCAGAAAATACTTCCTTGTTGGAGTTATTCAGATACTGAAAAAGTAAAAGCTGCAGAGTCTGCTTCTTTTGGCTGGGCTACAGTTCATGCACTGAAAATCCTGTCCCCAGCAAGTACTAGCCATCTCAGGGTGGACAGGCCCACTAATGGCTGGTTCCTGCCTATTGTGGGGCCTTTTTCCATAGGGTGCCACAACCTGACCCTGTCCCCTGATGACCTCCAGGACATTGCCCGTGATAAGCCCCCCTTAGAGGGAGACACCGGAAATGGCACCTACTTAGCACACTCAAGGTTTCTTGTACGGTCCAGCAAGGTTGATTGCTCCAAGTGACAACTAGAGCAGTAAATTTGGCTGCAGTGCAAATTCAAAAGTTCAAGTTAATAACCATAAGAAAACACTGACTTTTCTCCTACGTTTGAACTATAATCCCGGCAAATTTATTTCTGGCCAAGCTGTAGTATTGCTATTTCCTGGACGAGCTGATCAGCCCTATAGACCACCAGTATAAACTCCATGCCACTCTGTTGCTGTGCTCTTCTGGTCTTGCGGATACCTGCCACTCAGCCACAGCTCTCTACTATGGTTGTAGGGACCTGTACCCCAGTGACTCTACTCCAGTAGACTCACAAGGTGAACAGATCCACTAGCACCTTCCGCTGGCACACAGTCTCCTCTCTACAGAAAATACATCTCAGTTGCAGAAGTTAAAGCAGGAACCACAATAGAGCTTGTAAAATACAACATTAATACCAGGCTCAGTAGAATACTGAACATTCCAAAAGCTCTCCCCCTGCAGGCCTTCTTAAACTTTCCAAAATCCCTACAATGCAGGTCCCAATTTGCTGAGTTATTCCCAGGTCATCTATGATGGGATTGGCCAGGAGTTGTCTGTGGGATGGATTAGAGCCAGGGCTAAGCGCATCTCCAGATGTGATTGTTCCCTGCAGAGTTGGTGGCTCAATGTCTGTTAAAGTCCAGGGGAGAACATTTTAATCCCTTCAAAGCTTTAATGACACAGTGTTCCCTATCTCCAGCTATAAAAGGAAGAAAAAGAAAGATTAAGGGAAACCCCTGCTACGAATGTGGAGGAATGCACTGGGCATATCAGTCCTCCCCAACACTCCACTCCTATGGTAGAGGGCAGGGGGGTATGTAAGCCATTTTAATGTGTTGGCGACAGGTATGTTTTAAACAGATATCAAAACATATAAAAACAAATTACATTTATTTTTGTTGCAGCGTAGTTTCTTTAGTATTGAACAGATTCCCCTCCAACTAAATTAACATTTTCATATCCACAGTGGTCTGTTTCATCTTGCCCTGTGTAAGTTAGGAGATACCAGGATATTTACTAAGTAAATATGTAGTGTTTTAACACAGATCATATAAAAATGAAATTTTGTAATCAGCATTACATCCTCATCTCCCAGGCTGTTGGGTTATGTTCCACCTCTGAGGTGCACAGGAAGAAAAAATAAAAAATACCTCACCAAAACACCACCTTGTTTCTCTGCTTATCCTCCCTTTGTAACTTTTTTCCCTATAGTCTCAGACAACAACTATTAAAAAAAAAAAAAAAGTACAAAAATGCTTTTCAACATCAGCAGAAGTAAGCCGCATACACTGTCCTAAACTGATTGCAATAAAAGAAATGCTTAAGAGATAACTGCCCCTGGAAGGAACTTCCTACCAAAGGCAGCCTCCTCAGAGACAGCAAAATCTGCATTGTACAATTTGTGGAATTGACTCTCCCTAGACCAAATATGATGACTTCTCGTGCCACACCAGAAGAGCCCAACTGCCCTAGTTTCACACAATGTAATGCCCAAGTCCAGGACAGGTAAATCCTACAACAGCACACCTCTTTTGAGAGGAGCATTCTGCCTCTTTAGGATCTGGTGGATGCGGAAACAAGGAATTGACCACAAACTTCTGGATGATGCAAGAGCTGGAAACAACCTTAAGCTGAAAAGTTAGCATTGATTCAGGAAAGACAAGGTCAATAAGACAGGGATGCCAAACCATCTGGCTGAAACAATGGCAAGACGAAATCCAGAGGTGCCCAAAAAGGAGTACCCTCAAGTCTTTGAAAAAAGTTTCCAAGGTAGAATCTCAAGAACCTGCAATGGTCGCAAAAGGCTTTCTCACACACATTATGTCTCAATTACAAAGTGTGATGGCCTTTTCACTTAAGAATGATCCCCCTGAATATGGAGAAATGCACTAGTCATGTTAGCTCTCCCCAACACACCTATGGACAGCTGTGACACAGTAAAAAACTAAAAAGTAACCAATATAAATTTAATTTAGAAGCTAAAGCAGGACACCTTCTATACAAAGCCCTGAGGTAAAGGAGGGAGGGATGGAGCAGGAACTCAGGGGTGTTATATTAAAGTAGTAATTTTTTTTAACCAGTGACCTGCCCCCTAATTTTGGGACATAAGCCTACATCTGTTGCCCACCACCTCACTTCCATCACTAAAAGAGAAATGAAGATTCCCAGTTATAAATAGTTATATAGATATATATATTTTTTTTACACAGGTGCACTTGAATAGTGTCTTTACACTGCACAGAGCCATTCATTCAGCTGGGTATAAATCAGAATCAACCAGGCTTTTAAATAAACTTCTCAATTAAGAGAGAAATATATGTGAAAAAAAAATCATATTATCCATTCTCCAAATTACCAGAATCATTAGAAAATAACAAAACAAACTAAACACATGTCAAATAAATTTAAACTACACTACATAACAAACACATCTAATAGCATAGAATGATGCAGTGCTACTGGAGAAGGGTACAAATAAGGAACTTCATTCAAAATATCCATTTTAGTCACTATGGGTCAGGCGGTGCTGGTGAATATATTGTATGTACATCCAGAGGCATTCTTATTGTAGAGTGATGGAAAAAGGATCGAGCAATACAGGATAAGATGCATTTTACTGCCTGCTCTTCAAGGATTCCACCAACCTACAAGACAGGAAAACAAACTTGGTAAGCATGGCACCAAAATGACCAATTTCATCTTAGCCAACTACAGATGCTCTTAACCGTAAAAAAAAAAAGCCAAACTGAACTCGTGCTTCAATTATTTTTTTTTGTCTCATTTCCACAAATAAAAGAAATCATAGGAAAAAAAAAGTTTTAACCCAACGCCTAGTGCCTGTATATGCAATTACGAGCCACCTAGACTTCTTAGCCGTCATTCAGAAGATTGCATGTGGAACGTAACCATGGTTTTTTGTTAGAAGAAAATATTAGATACTGCTTTTGATTACATGTCATTGCTTACCATTCCATTGCTTCATCAAGTCCAGTGCCCTTTGTAGCAGATGTCTTGAAAATCTGCCACTTGCGATCCTTCAAAGCTGGTAAACCCAGTGAATTTGCTACCTCCGTGGGAGTCATTGCTTGTTCCATGTCTTGCTTGTTTGCAAAAACCACAAGAATAGCTTTCTTCAACTCCTCCTCCTAAAATTTTAATATGTAAATGTACTTTCATTTTAAGAATATGCCTTTAAACACATGTAAAATACAAAATTGCATTAAAAACTGATCTGCAACGGATTCAATAATTGGTCTGCTGGAGCGCTGTCTATAATAAGCGCATAAAATGTATTTAAGTACATAAGACAACTAAACACTAATGACTTATTACAGCAGTATTCTCATGTCCCATAAGAGTGGTCAGTAAATATTGACTTTGTATGAGAAAGCTTCCCAGAGCACATTCAGGCCTGAGAAAGTCATCAAAGTGCCTAGCATTAGAATGCATGCTTTTCTTGCATTCTAACACCACATTTGTTCTGTAGTCTGTGCTAAGAGCTTAGTTACCATCAATATAAAGTAAACACCCATGAAGAAAGATAAAAAAAACAAAAAAAAAACAACCTGTCCTGGTTTGCAGACCCTCTCTTCTCCAGCTGCGACCTCAATACTGTTAACTGAGTGTATATAATATTTATACCCCTATAGTTCTAGTTTAACTTTTATTATATAATACACATCACTCGCCCCTCCATCCAGAAAAAACGTACTTACATCCTCTTTCCTGCTTTGCCTGTCAACAACCTCATTAGCAAGTTGATATTTCATAAAACCACCTGTAGAGGCATGTCCATGTCAAAACTGTTAGTAATGCTCTGGTTACACAGCACCTCCCCCCAATCACAAACATGCTGCACGTCTCCTTCAAAAGACTGATACACCTGTGTGGTAAGCTTGGGAAGTAGATAACTTGTTGGCGATTGGTGCATGAACTTCCAATGATCTGTGAAAGAGGAAGGTACAGTGCGAGCAGTGCATGTGGTCTGCTCTGTAAAAACTCAATGCTAAATCGGAGCATGACTAACAGCTCCAACATACACACCTCAATAGGTGGTTCCATGCAGTGCAGGAATGCGAATCAGATCCCTGACAAACAGTATGAAAAACAAAGCGGGCAGGAATTCATGAAAATGAAAAGGAAAAGCACAGTTAAGCAAGCAATATTCAATGGGGTAAAATGGTGTATTGAAATACAATCATTTGACTCGAACATAACTGCTTTCCATTTTTTTAAAGTTAAAATACTCCTTTAACTTTAAAGTTCTTTAAATTATACTTGTTTAACACATTAATGTTACAATTTACAGTATGTAATGCACAATTTTCAATAATTTTAATATTACCTCTAACATAGCAACCAGTTCAGATTTAGAGATTCCAATCCTGTCTCTGTCACAGCTGTCTACTACATAAATTACAGCATCTGTATTGGAATAGTAACAACGCCAATATGGCCTGTAATAGAGCAAACAGGTAAATTATTACACAGCATTTATTATCCATTAGACATGCATGATCTACTGGTTGCACCTTGTCTAATGCATGTTTACTTGTATATTAATTATGTTCCTCTCCTGAAATAAGTGTATAAATTACGTTTGACAGATTGTTGGGGTTTTTTTTTTAACCAATATTGTTAAATCTCCCCTGACCTCTCCCTATCTTGTGTGACCAACTATCACTGCTATTTCCATAGACTTTCAAACATTATTTAAAGCTCATGTAGAAAACAGAGCCTATCATCTTTCCTCCTCTTATAGTCACCACCTCCCTCAAACCTCTCTCACCAACAAAACAATTTCCTCAGTCTCCCAAGCCCGTTGCCCTGGTGCCATCCTTGACTATACACCCTTTACTCCACACATTAATCTCTCCTGCAGTCCTGTTGTGCCCACCTTTGAAATATTACTAGAATTACTAGAACCCTTATCCATTCTCATCTTCTACCTCAAGTACTGCAACCTCCACTTATCTGGCATTACCCTCACTCACTGGTTTCTGCTTCACCCTAAATGCAGCGGTAAGACTGATCTTTTCTCACCACTCAAATCTGCTGTACCACTCTGCAAACCCCTACAATGGGTCCCCAGATTCTTCAGAACCCACTTCAAATGATTTCTGCTCACCTACAAAGCCATCAGCCCGACTACTTCATGTGCATCAAACCTCATCTTGAAATGCACTCCTTCTGCGCACTGCCTCTTCGATGAGACACCACTTATTACAACCTGTAAGACTTTTCTCATACCACTTCCCACCTAGAGAACACCCTACACCCCCCAGCTTTCTAATCTTTAAATACTCTGAAAACCCACCTCTTCATAAGAATCTACACTACTCCCACTGGTACAGCCTTGCTGCTGTTCTAATCTGCACTGTAAATCACACCCCCTAGTATTGTCTTCTCTGCCCTTTTCCCACTAGATTCTAGTGGGAAAAGGGCTCTCATTACCATTTGTTTTCACATCATCATCATCATTTATTTATATAGCGCCAGCAAATTCCGTAGCGCTTAACAATTGGGAACAAACATTGATAAGACAATACTGGGTAATACATACAGACAGAGAGGTAAGAGAACCCTGCTCGAAAGCTTACAATCTACAAATGGCGCAATGTATGTCCCCAATTTATGTATGCCAGTTTCCTGAAAGCCTTTACATAAAAAAAAGGAGGAAAAAAGGAAGAAAGAATTTGGAGAACCTGCATTTAGTGGAAAAGGGATAGTATAGAAAGGGTGAAATAGGAGGCAGAGAAATAAATGTGATTACCAGCAGCATAGAGTTAGTACTGAAAACCACAGGACATTATAATTTTACCAAGAGAGATGTCCAGGGTTCCCTCAAGACTTTGAGGCACCCCAACTAAAAAGTGGCAGAGAGCAGACTATACACCATTGACAGACACACTAAATGTATGGCTAGAAAGACAGATCTGGGAAAGGGTGGGGATTACAAAAAAAAAAGGAGGAGTCACCGAGATCCTTAGAGTAGAGATGTTGGTGGCGGAGAGCAAGGTCATATGTGTTAAAATATGACACAAATTTCAGGACTATTAATAAATAGTAATGAATGACCTTTCACAAATGTGCAAGGCAGATTAATAAAATCAGGTTTAGTGAATTGGGCAGAAACAAGGCTGTAAGAGGACAAGTAGGTGGGAGAAGGAAGAAGGTAGAGAAATTAAGTAGGTCATCCAGTTACATACCAGGTACCCCAGGAGTTTAGAGATAAAAGGAAGAAACAAGGGGGGGTAGTAGGTTGCCCACTTGCCTGGGCAAACTAAGTAATAAGTTAAATAAGTTAAGTTACATTTTCTTAACAATGCATGCAAGAGATTTACAAGAACACTTTACTGAAAATGACATTTATTTCAAAAGTATAAAACTTTTTTATATAACTAATCTATAAAGAGACAGTTATATTTGAGTTCACTGTTCATCATAAACATTTATATAGCGCCAGCAAATTCCGTAGCGCTTTACAATTGACATTTAATATTACACCGACTGCGTAGCTACTTGCAAACGATGCCAAATATAGATTGATAATTACCTGATACTTGTTTGTCCTCCTAAGTCCCATACTTGAAATTTTAGATTCTTGTAAGTCACCGTTTCAACATTAAAACCAATTGCTGGAAAGAAATATTAATTTTATTCATTATGCTCAGCAGTTAATTTCAAGTCCAGAGTCACATTCTGAATCCAATAAAAACACTTAAGAGTTTATAATGACAAATATGTACCAATTGACAAAGCGATTTTTTTAAATTGAGTGGCGATTTATAATAAGACTCTTTCATGTTTAATGCTAGATAGTCTCACAATTATTATACTTTATTAACATTTTGACAACACCTATATTTGCAGAACCCTCCCTACACTTTAACTAGATTGCTGTATGAACTTCATTTTCTATAGATGTGTGTCATTTATTTTGTTGCTGTTTAAAGTACATTTGGCTCTCTAATATTTTGTGCTGTGAATGTTCTAATGCTCTGAGGCTATTTGTTGATCAAGCCATGCAAGGCCCTATTCATTAAGGAGAGCAAAACAAAAATGAAGAGTAAATTTGCTCTTGGACAAACCATGTTATAATGCATGGGGTGCAAATTAGTTCATTATTTTGTACATAAGGAAAAAGAGGATTTTATTCTTGCGATAAATCCGTTTCTCTGATTTTATCTGGGGACACTGCTACCATGGTGTTGTATAAGGGGAGCGTGGAGTTGGCATTTAACTACTTAACTTGTTTAATGTATCAATGCTGACAGACCCCTCCCCTCTGCAACCCCCTGTAGCTCCTCAGTTTAATTATAAAGCCCCAAGGAAGATAGGGAGAACATACAGCAGAAGGGAGGAAACGCAGTGTCCCCCAGATGGAATCGGAGAAACTGATTTTTCGTAAGCATAAAAATCCTCTTTCATCCTATCTGGGGGACACTGCTACCATGGGGACATCCAAAAAGCAGACCCCCTAAGGGCGAGACTACTCTGACAGCACGGCACGTAGAGCACTGCGGCCAAACTGGCGTCTGTAGACGCAAAGACATGGAATTGATAGAATTTTGTAAAAAGTATGGACTATGGACCAAGGACCAGGTGGCTGCTCTGCAAAGTTGGTCTGCTGAGGCCCCATTTCTCGCTGCCCAGGATGCCCCCACCGAACAGGTAGAATGGGCAGTAAGTCGAACTGACATCGGCCTGTTAGCATTGATGTAAGCCTGCCTAATGGTTGCAGTAATCCACCTTGCAATGGATTGCTTTGAGGATGGCCATCCTGTTTTATGGAAATCAAAGAAAGAAAGAATCTGTGCGTCGAATGTGAGAAGTCGTCCTTACATAAATTCAGAGCACTGTTCACATCCAAACATTTCATCAAATTTTGTTCGGAAGTCGTCGCCCCCTACTGACACACTGGAACCACAATCTCTTGGTTCATGTGAAAAGCCGAAACCACCTTCAGTACGAAGGAATAGTCCATAAAACTGGTCTGCTCTCATGAAAAGCTCACACACGAAAGGGCTCCTAACTAACACTCTACTAGCAGATGCAATTAACAAAAGAAACGCTACTTTCTATGTTAAGAACCTTAGATCAGCTGAAAGCAACGGTTCAAAACTAGGCCTCTTAAGCATATCGAGTACCGGGTTGCCGTAGGCGGGACATAAGGCGGTTGGATATGCCAGACTCCCTGCAGAAATGTATTAATATCCTGCATGTCAGCCAATCGAAGGTGAAAAAACCCGAAAGGACTGATATTTGTACTTTTAAAGAGCCCAAACGGAGACCTGCATCCAGGCCATCTTGGAGGAAAGCCAGAAGACAGGGGAAGACGAAAAGATGACGTATGGAAGGGCCGATTCTCACACCATCTGATAAGTACGCCAGATGCGGTGGTAGATACAAGCCAAAACTGGCTTACGAGCTTCGCAACAGCATGTTCACAACTCTAGGAGAGAATCCTCTAGACTGCCAAAGGCTGGCTTTAACAGCCATGCCAGGTCCTGATGTTAGAATGAACCCTGGAGAAGGAGGTTGTCTCGCAGTGGTAGACGCACTCCTTGACCTACTGCCATTGAGATAATGTCTGCATACCATACTCTCCGCGTCAAGGCGGGAGCCACCAGTATCACTGGGAGTCCCCCATCTTTCTCTTCTAAGAACGCAGTGAATCAGGGGTATGGGTGGGAACAGATATCCCAACCGGAAGCCCCAGAGCATTGTCATGATGCTGTTGGTTACTGCCAGGGGGTCCCTTGCCCTTGCGCAAAATCATGGGACCTTCCTATTGTGCCTTAACGCCATGAGGTTTAGGTCCAGGAGACCCCATCTCCGAATCAGCGACTGGAAGGCCTCCGGATGGAGTGACCACCCCCGCCGGCATCACTGCATGACGGCTTAAATAATCTGCCTCCCAGTTTTGGATGCCTGAGAGGAGCACCGATGAGATCGAGGGGACATTCTGTTCCACCCAGGCGAAGATCTGTGCTGCCATTGCCATTTCTCCTGCACTTCTGGTTCCGTCCTGTCTGTTGACATAGGCCACTGCTGTGGTACTGTAGGATTGTAACCTGACCGGAAAACCCAGAAGCATGGTCTGGGCGCCTCGAAGAGCCATTAGCATGGCCTTCAACTCCAGAATCTTGATAGACAGGAAAAACTCCTGAGTCGACCAAAGGCCTTGAAGACGGTAAGTGAAGGGCCACAGCCCCCCACCCCTTCAAGCTGGCGCCTGTGGTCCCTATGATCCAGGACCATGGGGCAAATGACCTGCCTACCTCTAGGTGATCCTGGACCAACCACCACTAAAGAGGCACCCTCGCTTTGGGAAGGCAAACATATCCTCCGACGTTCCAATTGCAGGTGGGAACCTGACCACTTTGTTAAGAGGTCCCACTGGAAGCAGCGGGAATGGAACAGACTGTAAGGAATTGTCTCGAAGGTCGACACCATCTTCCCTAGGAGACACGTGTATAAGCGAATGGTTGAACTGGGAGTGGCCAGTACCCGTGCAGTTACTTCTCGTAACGACCTGACCTTCTCCTCCGGGAGAAACACATTTTGTTCCCTGGTGACAATGATGAGCCCAGGAAGGTCATCCGCTGGCAGGGAACCCATTTTGATTTTTTTAGGTTTATGAACCATCCATGGTGCTCCAGGATCCTGATGGTAAGAGTCAGATGCTGTTGTAACAGATTCGCTGATGTGGTCTTGATGAGGAGGTCGTCTAAGTATGGCATTATTTTGACCCCTCTGGAACAAAGACATGCCGCCATTGCAGACATGATTTTTGTGAAGACTGAACACTGTGGAAAGGCCGAAGGGGAGTGCCCGGAAATAGTAGTGGGCAATCCTACCGTAAATCTGAGAAGTGACTGCTGTCCCTCCCAAATGGGGAGAGGAAGGCAAGCGTCCTTTATATCTATTGACGCTAAAAATTTGCCTGCCTCCAGTCCATTGATTATTGATCGGAGCGACTCCATGCGAAATCTGTCCACCTGTAGGTGTAGATTTAACATTTTTAAATTTAAAATGGGTCGGAATGATCCAACCGGCTTTGGGAGCAGAAACAGATTTGAATAGAACCCTTGTCTCTTCTGGTTGTCTGGTACCGTGCAAATGACTCCTGCAGAAAGAAGAGAAGTCACACAAAGCCGCATTGCCAGTCTTCTTTCTGGATCGCGGGGTAAAGATGTTGCAAAGAAACAACGAGGGGCTGGACCCGACAGGACTATCATGTATCCTCTCGTCATTGATCCCGCAAATCGAAAGGTCTTGGGAGGACGCTATCCACTGTGTCCCTGAACATACTCAACCCCCCCCCCCCCACTCCTGCTGTTGCAAGAAGGGGTGGACGACAGTCAGGATGCTGGTTTTTCCCAGAACGTTGGCGGACGGGCGTCTCATAGAAAGGGAAGACCTACCTCTATAAGAGTGTCCCCTGCTACCTGTTGTTCTGCATCTACTCGTCTGACCTCTAGCAAAAGGAGCCTACCCGTAAGGGCTGCCGAAAAGAACATTTACTGGAAGAGGAGTACTTTTGCCACCTGTGGCCTGGCAAATGATACTGCCCAAGTCAGGCCCAAACATTGCGCCTGAAAAGGGTAATGTTTCAAGCGATGTCTTAGATTCTGTATCTGCGTCCCAGGACCTCAGCCATAGGGTCCTTCTAGCTGCCACCGCCGAATCCGATACGGAGGACGAAATAGAGGCTGCATTCTGAACCGCCTCATATAAGTATCCAAATGCCTCCTTCAGATGCAGGGCAAGGGGAAGCAATTTGAAATCCTGTAATCCCTCAGCAACCCATTCTGCCCATGTTTCCATCGCTCTGGCAACCCTTGCCGATGAAAACATGGGTCTGAAAGAGGTGCCTATCGCTACATCGACTGATTTAAATGACCTTCGACCTTGAGGTCAGTGGCATCCTGCAGGGCCGCTGTTGCGTAGTGTGACAAGCTAAGCAAGCTACCGGAGTGTCAACCTTTGGGATCTGTTCCCAGCGGGCCAGATAGTCTTCCTGTAACGGGTACAGGGTAAGGAATCTCCTTGGAATAGTAAACTTCCAGTCCGGCTGTTTCTGCGATGTCTTAATTCCAGACAATGGAAAACGGATGGCGCATCTTCTCATTTTTTTTTTAAAAGACCCTGTTCCGAAGATTTGGGTTTATTTAAATCCATAAAATCCAGGGCTTGTCTGACTACCAAGACCAGATCGTCAAAGCCCTGATATTTAGGAGATTCTTCCAGGTCCACGATCTGCGCAGAATCTGAGCCAAAAATAGGTTCATTCTCCTCTTCTGATGATCTCTCAGAATCAGAGAGGGATAGGAAAGGATTTGCAGAACGAAGCCTCTTATTTCTAGAGATTATAGGTCTTGGTGCTTCTAAAAAGCGGTTTAATCTATCTAGGCCTCTTACAAAGGATGAGGATCAGACTGGTTCTCCAGAGAAGGGCCTAGGGTAGTGAGAGAGGATTATGAACCCGCCAAAGCCACTTCAGATGTCCCCGGTGGTCACTGGCATCCCTGTTGTCATAGGGAAGTCAGTTCCCTATGACAACAGGGCGGCGGGGGGGAGAATCACCCTCTACACAGCTAACACAAGACCACAACCCTCTGACCAACATTGCCACACACACAGCCCACTCAATACTTTTGCATTCTAGCTGGTCCATTGTGCAATATGATGTAGCACATGCCCTTGTGTTTCAAATTCCCATTGTCCTATAGACTGTAAGCTTGCGAGCAGGGTTCTCTTACTTCTCTGTCTGTCTGTCTGCATTACCCAGTATTGTCTTATTAATGTTTGTTCCCAATTGTAAAGCGCTACGGAATTGGCTGGCGCTATATAAACGTTGAGGATGAGAACAGCAGAAACCGCTGTTAGCTCCATAGGCTTAGTAAGCAGGTGGACCAGCGTAGTAACCGCCTGCGCCAGAGAAGATGTCCATGCAGATTCGTCTGGTATTGGTAGTACATTAGTCTGGGCCTGCGTAGTGTGTGTCCCCAAGTCACAGTCAGTACAAAGTGCCCCCGGGTCCTTTTGTCCAATTGGCAACTTAACTATACATTAACATGTGAAATATTTTGTAAGCGGTGCTTTACCTTATCAGACATATTATGTAAGAGGAAAAAACATTGAAGCAATAGAAATTCAGTCACACAAGATATAGCTTGAATAAATACAAGCATACTAACTAATCTAAGGCAGCCAACTTAAATTTTTTCATATTGCTTGTTACGAAGATACAACTTTGTGTAAGTAGAATACAATATTTTTTTAATCTACTTGCAATACATTATCTATATATTTATATCCAATATGAATATAAAGGTATATATTATTGGTACTTAGCCTTCCAGCTAAGCCAGATATGCAGGAGAGGAGTCAGTCAGCAGTGTCCCTGATGTGATCACTGAGGAGAGTCTGCTGTCTTCCCGAGTAATCTCTTGGCACGCAGATGGGACAATCCAAGAGTGCAATACGAGGTGGGGGGGACCTCTACATACCTTAGCATTTCCTGATCCTAAAATCGGTGGCTATTTTCCTATTATTTTAAACAGCCCACCGCCCGTGTATCCTCCATTCTCCTTCCCAGACAAGTTCCTGCAGCTTAGACAAGATCCCCCCCCCCCTTATTTCTCTGAGGGTAGTACTTGGTATGACCCAGCAAGATGGCGCCCGCCATTGCCCAAGTACCGGCGCTCTATGCCTGTCAAGGCAGCACCGATATGTCAGGAGGCTGTCAGTGCGACAGCCGCTTCATTAAGCCGCTTGTCAGCACTGAAACACTGCAAGCGCTGTCAGTGAGCCACCCGGCTCTCACAAGACAGTGTAGTGTGGCTGCGTACAAAGGAGCGTGTTCTCTCTCTAGAATACACTACTCGAGTAATAGAGAACAGTAACAAAAATAAAAGGAATAAAATAAATCAAAGTAAAAAGCTATGCTAGCACAAAAATTTAGTCCAACTCCCTTGGGCACTTAATCTAAGTCAGGCTTTGCTAACCTGTGGCACTCCAGGTGTTGTGAAATTACAAGTCCCAACATATATAGCAGCTTATTGCTGGAAAGGTATGTTGGGACTTGTATTTTCACAACACCTGGAGTGCCACAAGTTAGCCAAGCCTGATCTAAACTGAAGAGCTACAGGGGGTTGCAGAGGGGAGGGGTCTGTCAGCATTGATACATTAAACAAGTTAAGTAGTTAAATGCCAACTCCACGCTCCTATCATACAACCCAATGGTAGCAGTGTCCCCCAAATAGGATGAAAGAAATACTGGCTGCTTTTTCATGTAGCACACAAATACTTGATAGCTTTATTTTTACACTGAAATTTAAAGTTGATCTAGGACATGCCTTACACCAACTATAAATCTGTCATCACATTTTAAATTTCCTCTAATGCAACATATTTTTGCCAAGGATCAAATTTACTCTTTTTTTTTTTTTGCAGAAAACAAACGGCATTTTCAGATAAATCTTCAACCCATGAGATCTCCATTAGGTATGACATTTAGTGATGGAATTGTCAGTCTGACTATAATGTGCATAGTCTTTATATTTTCATTATTCTTAAGGTAGGACTTACTTTTACTTGCTACTCAACCTACAACTCAAACCCTGACCCTCAATTAACAAAGATTCCCTTACAATGGCCTCAGAATCAGTAAATGACAAGTAACATTGGTGTTAATGGCTAGGAAATATAAAAGCTATAGATTCCTTTGCTCTGACATGAAAACCTGACACTATGTAACACAAAAATATATGTGTAGTATACAGGGCCTTTAAAATTAAGTTTTGATACTGGAAAATTGGGTTCTCAGTTCCATTCTAAGAAGAACAAAAGAAGTGTCTTACATTTTTGAGGATAGACTACATTTCAAATAAATTGAAATGATTAATTCCCAAGTAAACAGCTATTTTGTCCACATTGGCAGGACAGGTTATTAATATTTTAAGATTAATTTGGTTAAAATTGAGGGTTAGAGGGGCGGCATTTTTGTTTCACGCACCAGGTGCTAAAATTTTAAGTTACACCTCTGCTGTTAGATAACCAGCATTATCTACCCAGTGTCTGCATTCTGACCTTTCTGTACGAGCACAAACAGGACCAGTACAGATAAAGCAGCTGCCCAAGGAGCAGGAAAACATGGGAAATCAATTTACGCACCAAACACACGCAATGTCTTTTCTTCCACTATCAGAAAAGCAGCTGGAGCCCTTATCTTCTGAATATTCACCCCCCTATATGTGCCACCTCCTCAAACACCTTTAAAATATGGAACACATTAAAGGGGTATTCCACCGCTCAAGTCGCAGGAGTAGTTTGCATTCGGATAGGAGTTGCATGCAAACACATTCATTGGCATAAAGTCCAAACATGAATCAGACCCTTAAATGTTAGCGTTTTATTTGGTAATGGTCAATTAGCTTAGGGACTCCAGGCTATTTTACAGGAACAACTGGGGTAGTTCAAGTTTTGCAGATTCCACACCCATAGCAGCACCAGCCCTACACTAACTAGCTTGAGTTTAGTGTTCACCAAGACAAGAGGCCACCATGCTCATGGGTCTCCCTGTTTTAGTAGAAACTAGCCCAGGTTGTCCGCTGCTGGGCTGGTTGAGGATTTGTGGATTTATTTATTAGAGGAGCTGCTCTTCCCATCCATTTCACTGGGGTTTTCAGAAGGTGAACTACCTGTAAAAACACCACTGAACTGGAGGGAAAAATGGTCCATGCACGCACAAAAGGTTTTTTTGTCTACTCATTTATCTTAGTGTCTGAAACCAGTTAATTTATTTTTGACAATTTCAACAGCAATTTACTAAATCGATCTATAATAGATTACTCTATTCCATACTTAACACTGTAGACATAGCTGACATTTTTCAGTTGTGATAAATTCTAATTATATACACAGATACATTCTTAAGGATGGATTATATTTCCCAAATATGAATAAGATAGAATGTTAACTTCTTGAGGGTTATAAGCATCCATGTTACAGAGCTGGTTTCATTCACAATTGCATTTATTTCTCTTTTATATGCATACATGTATACGGCAAGGCTTTATCGTAACTTTATGACCAGCTAACATAACTTTCTTTATTCAAGGAGCTTTATACCTCATGCTTCTAAAGGTAAAATACGCTACTAGTTATAGTAAAATCTAATGAATGCTCCCTAAATCACTTTAGATACCCATATATGCTTATGGGTTTACTATAAGTGAAAGGATCAGCATTTAAAATACACATACTTGGAATTGTAGTGACAACTTCTCCTACTTGTAACCGGTAAAGAATTGTGGTTTTTCCAGCTCCGTCTAGACCAAGAATCAAAATCCTCATCTCCCGAGTTCCAAATAAACTGGAAAAGATGCTGGAAAAAAAGTTCCCTGAAAATAGAGAAATGTGTTGAGTGTCAGTCACTGTAATACTAGATGCAGTGAGCTACATTCCAGACAGCCCCGCATTATATAATATTAAACATACGGCTTTAAATGACCATTAATGTTAGGTTGACAATTATTGTAAGAGAAAGGAAAAGGAGTGATATTAATGCACCAGTTTCTTCGTAATTTAAATATAAGTAATGTTCCTGTTAATTCCCTGAAAATTCTATTTATAATTCTCTATGCAAATTTATCCAGGAATGCACAAAGGGGAGGTGCTACTAAACTAGAATATACAAAGGGGTTGATGAGTAAGAAGTTAATTTATGTAGTGTACTTGGCAGGTATTGTTACTTTTATTGATTATATTTTTAGTATCTATTCAATTATTTTTATATCCGTCTATGTAATATCATGGAATATTTGTCTTCACTCTGCAGAAAGAGGGATCTATATGTTGTGTGTATTCTAATCTAGTTGGATTGCAAATGCAGTATATTTGTCGTCCTTACTATAATATCTATATCATATCTTGTTGATAGCATTACACTTTAGCAACCTTCTTGATATCTATATTACTCTGCCATTTATTCCGCGTTCACAGAAAGAAGCTTAAAATGCTTAGCGCTATTATCGAACAGACTTGGAATCTAAGCTAATCATACAGATAGAATAATCAGCTTTTCTGACAATTCTTCACAAGCATCCCGGATACATAAAAGGCAAGCTCACAGACATCATTAAGCATGCTATTTTTTTTTTTTTTTTCTGCAATCATGACTGGTTACAGAATAGGGAACAGAGAGTTGTGATAAATGGAACATTTTCTAATTGGTCAAAAGTTTTAAGTGGAGTACCTCAGGGTTCTGTGCTGGGGCCACTCCTTTTAAATATATTTATTAATAACCTTGGTGATGGTTTAAAGAGTAAAGTTTCCAGTTTTGCAGAGGACACTAAACTCTGTAAGGTAATAAAATCAGAGCAAGATGTAGCTTCTCTACAGAGGCACTTAAATAAACTGGAGGATTGGGCGGCCAAATGGAATATGAGGTTTAACATAGATAAATGTACGGTTATGCCTTTAGGGATCAAAATCAAGAACACAATCTATAAATTAAATGGGATTAATTTAGGGGAATCTATAATGGAAAATGATTTGGGAGTGCTAGTAGACAGTAGACTTAGCAACAGTGCTCAATGTCAAGCAGCAGCTGCAAAAGCAAATAAAGTATTGGCATGCATAAAAAGGGACATAGATGCAATGGAAGACCTCATCTTGAATATGGAGTACAGTTCTGGGCACCACTCTATATAAAATATATTTTGGAACTAGTAAGGGTTCAGAGAAGGGCGACAAAATTGTTAAAGGATATGGAGTCATTAAGTTATTAGCCAGTTTAGGCATCTAAGAGGAGATATGATTACTATGTACAAATACAATAAGGGTCAATACAGAGAACTGTCATGGGAACTTTTTACTCCAAGGACTATACACAGGGATATACATGCAGTCACCCCCTAAGGTTAGAGGAGAGGAAGTTTCACAACCAGCAAAGGAAGTGGTTCTTTACAGTAAGGGCAGTCAAGATATGGAATTCACTGCCAGGGAAGGTTATGATGGTAGATTCAATAGATGGGGCATATTCAATTGACGGTGGGATCGCCGAAAATCCCGCTCTCTAAAAATATTACCGTTAATACGGTAATTACTCGCTGAATTTCAGCTCTAGCTGAAATCCAGCGCGTAAATTACCGTATTAACGGTATTTACGCGCAGGATTACCGTATTAACGGTAATATTTTTAGAGCGCGGGGTTTTCGCCGATCCCGCCGTCAATTGAATATGCCCCGATATGTCTAAAAAAGGGTTAGACATTTTTTTTAGCAGAAAAATGTATCCAAGGATGCGACCATTAATTAAAATGAAGGATAGTAGTGGATATAGGGAAAAAAAAATAGGACTGCAATATTGGGTCTGGACCGATTGAAACAGATTGGCGGTTGCTTAATCTAGATCAATTTCAAATATAAGTGAGGGATCGCAGGAGATCCAAAATAGGTTGAACTTGATGGACTGGTGTCTTTTTGCAACCTCATCAACTATGTTAAGACATAAATAGTAGAGTAATATAGATATTGAAATGCTAAGGATACTATGGAAAATATAATAAGGACCACAAATATAATCCATTTGTAATCCAATTAGATTAAAATACACACAGAATACAGATCTCTATTTCTCCAGAGCGAGGTTAACCATTAAAGTTCCTGATATTACATAGGAAGAGAAGTATTGAATGCACAATAAAGAACAGAACTAATATAATCTGTATTTTATTTTCTGATTAGTAGTTTTATAAAGTCACTACTATTGGAACTGTATTAACTTTAGATAACTATCATAAATTGTATATAGGAAGGTATAATTCACACAGTATTCAAATTTTAAAAACACAAATACTAACACATTTTAAATTATTCGCTGGTTTGAGATATATATATATATATATATATATATATATATTTTTTTTTTAATGGATCAATAAAGGCTGTGTTTTATTGCTGTAGTGTAGGAAACAGAACCGAAGATTTAAAAATATAATAAAAAACCCTATCAAGTGCAGTACATAAATTAACATCATACTCCTCAACCCCTATGTACAATTACCGTAATTTAAGAACCTATTACATAATTGTAGTCAAGGCTCCATGCATACAATTTCTAAATTATGACATTCTATAGGTTAAAATAGAACCTACTTACATGCATTATCAACCATTTTCAAGTAGTAAAAAAAAAAATTATCTAAGAGTCCAAATAATTTAGAGAACTAAGTAGACATATTAGGAGAACCTTATTTTACTTGACTACAATAATCAGAAGAATAAGATTGTTTGCTACATGCAGAAATCAATGTGCCCCAAACTGGATTACCTATTTAATATCTATGCACCAGATAATGTACAACTCTAGTATCAGTTTAAAAATGATCTTGTACAAAACTTTCCATAGCTGTCCTCAGGGTAAAATTAACAGTTTAGATTGTGTCAAGGGCTGACATTTAAATTAGATGATGATGAAAGCACTGTCACCTTTTTATTGTTGCTAGGCCAGTACCATCAGACTTGAGCGCTATTCTAGCCAGGGAGATCGAGCTGGTTACATTAGTATGGAGTGTGCAATGTGGAAACTGTATGCAGTAGCATTTTGTCGCTGGAATAAGACTATATAAAACACCAGCAGCCCGTTGCCATAAAGCAAAATGACCAATGTACAACAGAAGAGTCAATAAACTAAAACGACTGCCCTCAAAACTAACTACCGGTATATAAAAATACAAAGTTGTATTCGCTCTCTATAAGGAGTTGGTGTAGACGGATACACAACCAGGAGCACTATAACATCATCCATGCACATGGTGGTTACATTACAGTAAACTCTGTAGCTGGATGAACCCCACATACACTCCCGCTGTATAAAGTTGTATCTATACGGAGCATTCTCACCCATGTTGCCCGGAGAAGCAGCCTGGCCGGGCTCTGCTGTTACTGCTGCTACAGATGGTCACTCCCGGAAGCGCAGTTCACAGCTCCACGTCACATGGAAACCTGACTGTGCATTTTACTTACAAGATTCGACACAAAGTGACGCCCTATGTTGTTAATAGCTAATTAGATACAAAATTAAAACAATATGCGGATAGATACTTCTCTGATCTGTGCAGGGGAAGGGAGCCCTGCCTCTTTCCCTGCTGTCTTGCTAATATATTTTTATATTTTCTTTCTCTAGCGAATGTGCAGACAGCCTTAATGGGCTGTCAATGTGTGTTGTACTGACAACGTAGAGTCAGTTAGTTGCAGGACAGGTAGAGCCTGTTCCTCTTTATGCAACATTTACAACAAAATGGGGCGTAGGGATTTCAAATATAGGCTTTATATAGTTTTGTGTGCATTAATGGAATTATAAGAATGGAGTCTAACTTATTAGAGTTGCCAACTGCGCCTAATTTCCAGGGACTGTTCCAGGGTTTAATTATTTGTCCCAAAAAGTGTACCTATTTATCAGTATTGACAGGGAGCACAATACAATTTTTTTAATGGATGTAATTTTAACTTGTATTCTTATTCTTTTTGATGTATAAATTCTCATTTAGGGGCATATTTAACAAGGACCGCAAAACATGAAAAATAGTTTTCAATCTTTATAGCATTGATAAGGATTGAACTATTTCTTATATTTATGAAAAACCTTCCCAGGAACAGCAGTTCCGAAAAACTGCTGTTGTTAAGTGCAAAACTTATTTACCACTGCCTCTTCACTTCCGAAGAAGTTTGCAATCCACTGGGGTCCTCTTCTCACTGCAGTGCGCATGGGCTGACTGAAAAACTCGGGTATGCGCACAAACAGCCCTGCAATTCCCTGTTGCAGAGAGCGAGCGGGTGAGACAGTGGGATCATGTGATCCCTCCACACATGCGCTGTGAAGCTATGCTCTTCGGAACAGAGCTAAACAGTTGAAAATGTACGGCAGCCTGAGCTGGCGTACATTACCCATACTTGTCAACTTCTAGTTGGCGTTTGGGAGCTGCTGGGGGGAGGTGGGCATGCGGGGGGCGGGGCTCCAAAAATCACGTCATTTTGTACGCGCCCCTGATTCCCTGAGAATCGTGGCATTTTGGACTGGGTCTGCAATACTCTCTCTACCGGAGAGTATGGCAGACCCACCCGGAATCCGGGAGTCTCGCGGACATTCCAGGAGAGTTGGCAAGTATGACATTACCATAGGTGTTAAAGTATTTTCAAAACTTTGCGGTATATAGCGGTCCCCATAGACATCTATGGGGACTGCTATGTATTTTAAAAAAAATGCAAAGCAGCAGATATCTATGATATGTGTTGATAGATTAGGAAAATACTTAAATATGCGTCCATTTCCCGAAAACAGCTGTTTTCGTGGAATTTACATGTAAATTAACTATAATAAATAGGCCCCTTAGAGAGGAGTATTTAAAGCTGAAATGCTGTCTAAGAAATATTTTTCCTAAAGTGGCCCCTCTCCTTAATCTGGGAGCTCTTCTGTTTCTCTCATAGCTGCAGCCAAAAACCTGGGGTGGGTGAGTGGAAAGACTAATCACAAAATACAATCTATAGATTTAGCAGCCATTTAAAGATGGATAACAAAATTAATTTACTAGTTCCCTATTGCAAAACTGCCAAAACCCCAGGAAAAATGTTTCCTAGGGTCAGTACAGCTTTAAAGTATTTTATCATCAAATGTAGTGGACATGAAATGAAGGATGCTTTGCCTTACTGATGGGTGAAAATTTTGCTAGCTTTTTTTTTCCTTACTCCTGACGTGAAGGTTATTCATGAAACACACTCTATGAGCAACACTAAGGAGCATATTTATTAACAGGGTTTAGCCATGTTATGGGGACTGCTATGTCATTGCACCAATTTTCTGCCCCATTTAACAAAAAAAATCATCCTGATAGCGCTGCTGTTAGGAGGCTGTCCAGGTGATGATTTCAGTCTCCTTAAAACTCTGGTTCTCTCCGGTCACTATGGCAACCTAAAGTCACGTATGCCCATAGTGATCCCTCTACCGCAGTGCTCGCCCCGTAGGCTTCAATGGCTAAAGCAGTGTATTCCAAAATTTTTCAGTTCAAGGCACCCTTAGGGTCTCTAGAAAATTTTCATGGCACCCCTAATCCAAAATAATTACCAAGTAGTGCCCCGCCTTGCTTACCAGTGGCCCTGGCTGAGGCACCCCTGTGAGATCTCTAAGGCACCCCAGGAAGCCTAGGCGCACAGTTTGGTAACCACTGGGCTAAAGCCATCTTCAGATGTCGTTAGCTATTGTGGAAAAGTTCAGAAAATATTTGATTTTCTGAACTTATTAAGTCACACAAAAGCGCAGTCCCCATAGAAACCTATGGGGACTGGTTTTGCGTACAAAGTCAGTGGGACCGCAGAAAATATTGCCGATATCTGCTGCGATCCTTTAGTTATAAATTAAAAAACTGAAACTTTATTTTGCAGTTATCTACCGTTTTCGGGGGATTCTAAGCTAAAACTACTTTGTTAAAGAGGCCCCTAAATGTCTTTATTTTGCACCAATGTGCTTGTATTGTCTACCTAGTGAATGTAAAGGTGTACACCTAGGGCCTGATACAGGGTGAGATAAACACCCATTTGCATAGTGTATTGCTCAGAAAATGAACATACACAACTGTAGCTATTTACTGTGACTTTTTGGTACTTCCGATTCCTTACACCTGAATAGGCATGGCAGGTGAGGTAAGGGAAGAGGTACTCTAACTTAGGCAATATACAGTAATGTCATGTTCGAGCAATTGCGCATGGATTCAGACTGCGACATAGAGATACGACTGAAAAAGCATTTTTATTTGCGGGTGGTCAGAGGCAGGTGCATGTAATGGTTGATGAAATGACAAACACCGAAACGCATAATTAGAGGTTTGTGAATGATTCGCAGACGCTTATTGAGACTTTAACACTCACTAAGCCATAGATTTGGATTTGCCAAGGTTGTTGTAGTAAAGATATAAAAAAAATGTGTTTTTTTGTACGCATATAGGGAAGTTGTCCCTGCTGTATTAGCTAGGTTATTCAAGTTCAAATAATGCTTCATAGCAATTGCATTCACAACATATAAAGTAAAAGGTTGTTTTTTTTAAATGTCTGCAAGTTGCACATGTCTGAGTGGTGTGTCTGTTCTCTTGTGGATATGGACTCATCTACTCATTCAGACATGGACTCATATTCAACTCTGAAAACTGTCTATATATGTATACACTTGCTTTTGACTTTTTCAGTCTCATTTTACTCACTTGTGTTCCACACTAAATCAGGCCCTCACTCTTGGGAGATGACTTCATAACTAAGAAGTGCGCTTAGAGAGAGGTGGAAACAATTTGTTTAACCACTTTAGAACCTTTCCTTTCAATAGTATAGGCTTTTTCATTACATTATTATACTGCTTGTTTTAGCCTGACTTATAGCTTCAATTAATCTTGAGACTGAGGGGAAATTTTTAATTATGGTTCTTAAACATGACAACTTTATTTGTGTGTGAAGCTTTTTAATACATTGCTCTTAGTGCACTTAGAATACTATTCTCAACCAAATGCAACATGAAGGCAAAAAATTGAACCTATTGAAAGTATAGGATCAGACCTGCAGAGCGCCATCTCCAAACTGGTGAAAAATGTAAGTCTTTTTGTAGAGTGGAAATAACCATGCACATTCATGGATGACATAGAATGCCCCTAAAATCACGCTCTTTCCTCTCTTTTATCTAATTTCAGTAATATTACTCTGCAAAAGCAAATCTCTTTTCTGCAATATACTGCAAACCTTGCTCTACTTTTGACAGCCTAAACTACCAGTGGTAAAATCAGGTCCCCTGTGGCAGAGCTGGTTTATGATTCTCAATGTTCATTGGATTTTTATTTATTTCTATATGTATACATATATACAGCAGGACTTTACCTTACTTATTACGCCCTAAACTCAGGGCCATCTTTTCCATTGGGCACAATGGGTAGCTGCCCGGGGGCCCCACGGGCAAGGGGGCTCCATAGGCACGGCTCTTAATGAGAATAAATAATCCTGCAAAAGAAAAAACCTTCAAAAAAAACCTACAAGGGTCACTGAGCAAGTACATCTATCTATCTATATCTGTATCTGTATACATCTATATATCTATATCTATATCTAGGGGCCCCGGTGCACTGCTTTGTCCGGGTTTTACACGCCCTCGACCAACAACGTACCCCAAATATTTGGCTTCTCTCATGGCTATGGCACATTTCTCTGGGTTAGCTGTTAACCCTGCTGACCTTAATGAAGCTAAAACCGCCGCAAATTTGGCTAAATGTGATCCCCAGTCTGGGGTATAAATCACTATATAGTCCAGGTAAGCGGCTGCATAAGCTGTGTGAGGTCGTAGCAATTTATTCATGGCCCTTTGGAAGGTGGCAGGTGCCCCACGCAACCCAAAGGGTAGGACTTTATATTGATAGAGACCATCAGGGGTGGAAAATGCAGTCTGGCTTGGCCGTGGAAGTCAGGGGAACTTGCCAATAACCCTTTCTTAGATCAAGGGTTGTCAAATAATTGCTACAGCAAGATTTTACACTAGTTCATCCACACGTGGCATCGGATAGGCATCAAACTGTGACATACTGTTTAGGCGCCTAAAGTCATTGCAGAACCTAATTGTCCCATTGGGTTTCGGGACAAGCACAATGGGACTATTCCACTCACTAGTGGACTCTTCAATAACATCTAACTGGAGCATCTTCTCGACCTCCTTTCTCACGTCCACCCGTCTGGCTTCGGGAATACGATACGGCTTCTGTTTTACAATGACTCCTGGCGCAGTGACAATGTCGTGTTCGATTAAGGTAGTGCGCCCAGGAATGGAAGAGAAGACATCCCTGTTCCGGCGAATCATTTCTTCAGTCTGTTGTCTCTGCTGAATGGACAAAGCTGGCTCTATGGGCACTTCAGACTTTTCAATGGCAGTACTCACTACCTGAGGAGAGGTTTCCTCATCATGCCAAGGTTTAAGGAGGTTAACATGATATATTTGCTCCTCCCTTCTCCTACCTAAGTGGCGGACTCTGTAATTGACAGGACCGACAGCCTCTAGAACTTCATATGGACCCTGCCAATGGGCGAAAAGTTTGCTTTCCTGGGTGAAAACCAGGACTAGGACCTTGTCCCCAGGCTTGAAAGATTGAACAACAGCACTTTTATCATAACTTTTTCTCTGTTGTTCCTGAGCCTCTTACATGTTGCTGCACAATGGGCCCTATCTTTCCTAGCCTCTCATACATTTGGGACACAAATTGTACCAGATTTGGCTCCCTGGGACCTTGCTGCTCCCACCCTTCTTTTAACATATCCAAGATACCCCTGGGCTGTCTCCCAAACAATAACTCAAAGGGACTAAACCCTGTTGAAGCTTGAGGTACATCACGGATGGCAAACATCAAATAGGGAATAAGAGTGTCCCAATCTTTTTTCTCTTGAGCCACTGCTTTCCTGAGCATGTGCTTTAATGTGCAGTTAAAGTGTTCCACCAAGCCATCTGTTTGTGGATGGTATACAGAGGTGTGAAGCGCCTTAACCCCTAGCAACTGGCACATGTCCTTCATCAGTTTAGACATGAATGGAGTACCCTGATCTGTGAGAATTTCTTTGGGTATTCCCAAGCATGTAAACATTAATACAAGTTCTCTAGCTATGGTGCTGGACTTTATGTTTCATAGGGGAATTGCCTCTGGATACCTGGTTGCATAGTCAAGCACCACTAGTATATATTGGTGCCCACGTGCAGATTTTTCCAGTGGCCCCACAAGGTCCATAGCTATCCGTTCAAAGGGAACTTGTACTATTGGTATTGGAATGAGAGGTGCCCTGTACATGGGTTTGGGACAGGTTCTCTGACAAATGGGACAGGACCGGCAATACTTTTTCACTGCCATGTGTACACCGGGCCAGTAAAACCTAAGCAGAACTCTTTCCCGTGTTTTATCCTCCCCTAGGTGTCCCCCACAGACATGTGTGTGTGCTGCTTTTAACACTAGGGTTACATGGACCTGAGGAACCATTAATTGTTCTACTTTTTCCCCCTGCACATTAGCAACTCTATACAGGAAATTATTTTTAACAATAAAATATGGTATACCTTCTGCAGGCTGGGCGGCTTTCGCTACCCCATTTACCTCAGTCACACTTTTAAAGGCATGTTCCAAAGTGGCATCATTAAGTTGGTCTCGAGCAAAGTCCTGCAGAGGAAACAAAATTGGTATTGCGGACCAGTCCGTATCCTCACTGACAGGCGGGGTGGGCTCATCTGCGACATCACCAACCAATGCTAGTTTGGACTGTCCATGTTTCCCCGCAGGTGGATGCTTTTGTGGAACTCCTGCTGTGACTCCCAGGATGGCATTCCGGTTTGGCGGTTCCCAAAGATCGATGTCCAGATGTTGTGGATCTTTAGGCGGTTCCTTTAAGACCGGGCTTCCGACCGTTGCATCAGTTGCCGGCATATCCGGCCGGATCCGCTCACCGAGGACATCATTAAACAGTGGGAAGTCTCGCCCCAAAATGAGTGGATATGGGAGTTTAGGGGCTATGGCAGCTACCACCATAACAGTTTTGTCTTTGAGTGTGACTGGTAGTATTGTTCTTTCATACTCCTCTGTTGTGCCATGTATGCAAAAAACCTTCACATTGGGCAACCGAGAAGTTATGGTTTCGGGTAAGGCAGAGCTGGAAACCAATGAGAGTTCACTCCCCGAGTCAACCAAGGCCAGAACAATGTTCTGGTTGATTAGCACAGTCACCCGGAACAAATAAGGACTTCCTGATGTGGGACTCATGGTAAAGCAGCTTGGAAAAGCAGGCCCAATATGTGCCACGCAACAGTCCATGGGTTCCTGTAGTTTAGGACACTCTGCCTTAAAGTGGCCTGACTCACCACATTCAAAACACTTCAGATTAGACGGCTTTGCACCTGGCCCTCTGTCCGTAGCAAGGATTGTCAAACCTGGCTTTTGGCGTGGCAGCGGATTTGGCACAAATGCAGGTTCTTTAGTCATTTGCAGTAGCGCACAAAACCTTTCTACCACGGTGGCAAGCTCTTCATAAGTTTGTGGGTCTGATTGCAGAACCCACCTTTGCAAATCGCGGTTCAGCCCCCGGATGCAGTGATCTATCGCCAGAACTTCAATAATCTGAGAAGGCGAATTCTCCTCAGGCTGCAGCCATTTCTTTAAAATTTTAGAAAGCTCAGCCACTTGCGCTCTGACCGGTTTCTCTTTATCATAGCGCCATTGGTGATAGCGCTGGGCTCGGCCTGGCCCGGAAACTCCAATGCGAGCCAATATCTCAGACTTTAGGCACAAATAATCAGAGGCCCGTTCCTCATCTAGATCCATATACGCTCGCTGAGCTTCACCAGTCAGATATGGCGCCAGCCTCTCAGCCCAATCTTTAGGAGGCCATTTTGCCCTTTTTGCAAGTTTCTCAAAGGACTCCAGGGGCTAGATTTACTAAGCTGTGGGTTTGAAAAAGTGGGGATGTTGCCTATAGCAACCAATCAGATTGTAGCTGTCATTTTGTAGAATGTACTAAATAAATGAAAGCTAGAATCTGATTGGTTGCTATAGGCAACATCCCCACTTTTTCAAACCCGCAGCTTAGTAAATCTAGCCCCAGATATGCTTCTATGTCATCACCTGGCGATATTTTCTGGAGAACAGGACCAAGTGGTTCATTTCTGTCATGTCTCACCTGGCTTAACTCTTCTCTTAAGAGCCTTGTGTTTTCCACCTGTGCCTCGGCAACTCGTAGCATCTGAGCTTGCTGCTGTTGCTGCGCAGCGGCCACATTCACAAGGGTTCTCAGTACTTCCTCCATGTTGACGTCTGCGCGGGTTGGGTAGCGGAAAATTGCTTCCCGGAGTATCCCACTCCTGACACCACTTGTGGCAAGAGCCCGCTACTGCTGAAGCACACACGAACAACTTCTTCCTCTTTATGTAGTTTTATTGTCAGGATGGTAAATGTTTTGACACTGTACAGATTTCACAGCAATACTTGGAGACCCTAAACGCTAGCTAGACATAGCTCAGCTCTCTCAAGACCAGCCAGCTTCCCCAGCGTTGATCTCAGTGCACAAATGATACAAACAAGCTTTTATACCTGATACTCCTCCCCCAGCCTTAGCTTGATGGACAGGTGACACACCCACCTTCTCTTTAAAAGGAAATACCCCATCACTGGCTCTGTTTGCACTAAAGAGACACACCCTTTCTGTTTGCTGAGAGGAAGGATTTCTCTGCATGTAAGTTAACCAAACTTAAACTATTGTTTGTTACTTATAGGTCTTTACATTCAATCTAGGTGCATTACTGCACAAATGTTTTACTTTACTTACCTGCTTTCTCTGCATATTGCCATCTAAATGCCTCCTTTTGTTACAATATATATATATATATATATATATATATATATATATATATATATATATACATATATATGTATATATGTATATAATCTACTTATCTTTTCTTTTAACTCTAATTTTTTATTGTATAAGCATAAGTGACAAGAAAGCTTGGGGAAAGGAATCAGGACACACAAATCCAGTACTGTCACTTTCCAAAATAAACATATCGATTACAGTAAAACAGGATAATAATAAAGAAAACAAACACTCCCTCACCAACTCTCTCTCATGAGCATTCCCAGACAACATTTCTATGCAAAGAAGAGATCATTCCTCTCCGTAGGGGGGAAGAGAGGCAAAGAAGTTCAAATGGGGAGGGGGGGTGGGGTGGACCAACTGACAGGAGAGACAGGAGGAATTGCCGCACCTGCAGAGGGGGATGAAATTCAGGGGCCCTGGAGCAAAGAGCGTCATAGGATATAGGCCTGCCTTGTTCGAGAAGACTTCCTACAGATCGAAAACCTGCTGCGATCCATGGCCGAGAAAAAGATCAGGACATACCTGAAGGGAAGGAGGGGTTGTGCCACACAGATGTAATGGGGAGAGGGCTGGAAGAGGCAGAGAGATGGCGCTTACAGGTCTCACAGATCCGAGCTGCAAACTCCAAGATTGGTAAGCATTTAATCAGAGCCTTCCTGGTATCACTAGGCATTCCCCAGAGACCAGATAGATCAGGCAGAAATAGATAAGCAGCTTCCAGGTCCGCCCATGTATGTGAGGCGGGAGGCGCAAATAAGGACACCACTGAGCTAAGTTGGGCAGCCCAGTAGTAAGCCTTAAGGTCGGGGAAACTTCTGCCACCCTGACTAGTGGGTTTTTTAAGCAACGCCAGCCGGAGTCTGGGAGACCTACCCCGCCAAATAAATTTAGTTAGGTATTGCTGGAAAGAGTATAATTCAGACAAGGGTATCCTGACAGGCAATGTCTGGAAGAGGTAGAGGAGCTGGGGGATAATTGTCATTTTTATCGCAATGAACCTGCCCAGCCACGAAATGATTACGGCTCGCCAGGATAAAATGTCCGATTTGAGCTTAAGAAAAAGACCCGGGTAGCTCTCTTGATATAGAGACTTATAAGAGGTGGTAATATAGACACCAAGATACTTACATTTTTTTCTTTTGCCATCTGAAGTGGAAATGGGAGGTGAGATCAAGGCAATCCTGGGGCGGGAGATTCAGGAACAGGGCTTCAGATTTCGTTATGTTAATTTTATATCCTGATAGATTGCCATAACCTGTGAGGAGGTCGAACAGATTGGGCAGAGATGTCCTTGGTTGCTGGAGCGTGAGGAGTATATCGTCAGCAAAGAGCCAGAACTTGCTTTCCAGAGACCCCGCCTCCACACCCTTATATCTGGAGAAGCTCGGATAGTAGCTGTCAAAGACTCAATAACCAGGGCAAAGATTAAGGGAGAAAAAGGGCATCCTTGGAAGGTGCCATTGCTAATTGAGACGGGATCAGAAGGAGACACATTGACCATAACCTCCGCAGAGGGATGAGAGTATAAAGCCCTCAACCCCAACAGAAAATCCCCAGCCAAACCAATAGTATGGACCATGAATTGCCAGGAGATCCTGTCAAAGGCCTTTCTGGCATCCAAAGATAGGATAATAGAGGGGGTTTTCCTATTGTTAAGTATGTGAATAAGGTCAGTGGTTCTCTTCGTTTTATCCCTGGCCTGCCTACCGGGGACAAAACCCACCTGATCATAATGAACCAAACCGGGGAGTACAGAATTTAAGTGATTGGCTTACGGGTTCACTAAAACAGTCAGCGGCTTGGGGGGTCAGCTGCGGAAGGCGCGCGTCCTCCAGGAATTTCTCTATATATTCCTCCTGCTTCTGAAAGGCTAGGGAGCTAGAGGGTTGGAGGAGATTGTACAATTTTAAATAATAGTTCTGAAATTCCAAGCGTATTAATTTTGGATCATAAACCAGGACCCCCGAGGAGCCACTGATAGCCAAAAGATTGCGTACCAAAATTTTAATCCGCAGCCGAGTGGCCAAGAGCTTATCCGCCTTATCGCCCTTTTTGTAAAAATGCTGATTCAGCCACTTCAGCTTGTTCTCCACACTTTATTATTATTATTGTTATTAATTTTTATTTATAGGGCGCCACTAGGTATCCGTAGCGCCGTACAGGGACAGACAGAAACACGATACAGGGTGAGACAGCACGGTACAGTAAACAAAAAGCACAGTAACTCAGAAGCTCAATGTACAGCTAGATGAGAGGTGAGAGCCCAAAGCGGGGTAGAGAGAGAGGTAGAAGGGCAGGAGGACCTCACGGAAGAGACAAGGAGCTGAGAGCAGAGTTAAGGTGGTGGAGAACAGAAGGAGAGGAGGCCCTGCTCGAAGGAGCGTACAATCTAAGGGGAGGGTAGGAAGGACAGAGACGCAATGGTAGGAGGAGGAAATGGGGAGAACGGAGGAGAGGAGAATGAAAAGGAGGGTGGAAGAGTGAGACAGGAGGGAGGGCAGGAGTGGGAGGGGGGTAGGGGGAGACTGGGAGGAGGTCATTTAGGTGGGGGACTGGAGGGCTTTAAGGAAGAGGTGGGTTTTAAGGCCCGTTTGCAGCTGGACAAGTTGGGGGAAGGTCTGAGGGAGCAGGGGAGCTGGTTCCAGTGGAGGGGGGCAGCGCGGGAGAAGTCTTGGATGCGAGCATGGGAGGAGGTAACCAGGGGGGAAGAGAGGCGGCAGTCATTAGCTGAACGCAGGGGGCGGGTTGGAGCGTGAATGGAGGTGAGGTTGGAGATGTAGGGAGCAGTGGAGTTGGAAAGGGCCTTGAAAGTAAGAGTAAGGAGCTTGAACACGATTCTGTAGGGGATGGGGAGCCAGTGGAGGGATTGGTAGAGGGGGGAGACAGAGGAGGAGCGGCGAGAAAGGAAAATGAGCCGAGCGGCAGCATTGAGTATGGAGCGAAGGGGAGCGAGATGAGAGCGGGGGAGGCCAGTAAGGAGGAGGTTACAGTAGTCCAAGCGGGAGATAATAAGAGAGTGGACAAGAACTTTAGTGGCATCTTGGGAGAGGAAGGGATTTGGTTTGAGAGAGAATATAAGGGGCAAAGGAGAGAGAGGAGTCCAGGGTGATGCCGAGGCAGCGAAGTTGAGGAACAGGGGAAATAGAGGAGTTAAGAACGGTGATATAAAGGTCGGAAGGGGAGGGGGAATGAGCGGGGGGAAAGACAATAATTTCGGTTTTAGCGAGATTAAGTTTGAGGAATCTAGAGGACATCCAGGAGGAGATGGCGGGGATGCAGGCGGACACCCTGGAGAAGAGGGAAGGAGAGAGATCGGGAGAGGAAAGGTTGAGTTGGGTGTCATCCGCATAAAGGTGGTACTTGAGACCAAAAGAGCTGATGAGTTCACCCAGGGAAGAGGTGTAAAGAGAGAACAGTAGGGGTCCGAGAGCAGAGCCTTGGGGAACCCCTACTGGAAGGGAGGAGGGGGGGAGATAGATCCAGAGGTGGAGACGGAGAAGGTACGGTCAGCAAGGTAAGAGGTGAACCAGGACAGGGTGGAGCCGGAGAGGCCAAAGGCTGGGAGAGTAACAGGTTGAGCTCCCCCTTACAGAAGCTATCTGTTTTAGTACAGCAGGGTCTGAGTTGGATTTATGCTGTGCCTCAAGCTGCTGGAGGGAGGTGGAGAGGCGCATAGTTTCAACCAGTTTCACCTTCTTGGCATTTGCTGCCAAGGCCAGAAGGTGACCTCTAATGATTGCCTTGTGGGCATTCCATAGAGTTGAGGGGGGAATGTCAGGGGACTCATTTATTTCAAAATATTCAGATATTAGGGATTTAAGGTGGGTTACTGTGTTTTATTATGGAGGATAGATTTGTTGAGTCTCCAAGAAAAGGAAGAGGGACGGGAAGCTAAGGAGGAGAGGTCCGCTGAAATTGGGGCATGGTCAGACCATGTGATTAAGTGAATATCAGAGTTAGTGAGTTTAAGGGTCAGATCGTGGCTGAGCAGGATCATGTAGATACGGGAATATGAGTTATGAACGGGGGAGTAGAAGGAGTAATCTCGGGCCAAGGGGTGAACTTTAAAAAATCTTGCAAAGCTTTGGAGTGCCTCCCATCTCTCCTGTCGGGTAGAGCAACCAAAGGGGCAGACCTATCCAGGTGAGAACCTCGTTTAAATCTCTACCCACTATCAGCTCTCCCTTACGAACCTGTGAAAGCTTTGCCCCTAGACGTTTAAAGAACTTATGCTGGACCTGGTTCGGGGCATAATCATTCACCAGCGCACATGGAAAGTTATTCAATTCACCCACCAGAATGAGAAATCTACCCTCCTTATCGCTATGTGTATCCGTGAGATCAAAAACAAGGTTGCGAGAAAAAAGGATCGCCACCCCACGTCTCTTCTGGGCCAAGTCACAAGCATGGTAGGTGAGAGGAAAACGCTTAGACTTGAGCTCCGGGTGTAAATGTTTGATGAAGTGTGTTTCCTGTAAGAATACTAGGACGCCTTTAAGGGCCTGTAGAGAAGCGTACAGTTTTCCAATTTTTTTTTGGGGGGGGGGGGGGGTTTGAGACCTTTAATGTTGAAGGATACCAAGCGAAGGGTCATGAGTCAAGTCAGGGGAGAAGAGTCAGAAGCCGGAGATATGTAAAGTATAATGGGATGCTGGCTAACTGAAAGGAAGGACGACCAGGACGACCACGGATAGGGAAACATGGTAAGAATGTAGGGAGTGTTAGTAGGGTAAGGACGAGAGGCCGGATGTGGTGCCAAACACCCGACCAATGAGCTGGAGGGACAAATGGAGCGGTACCTAAGGTACCCGTGGGCCAGCTGTGAGCAAGAAAGCTCTATGGGGGAGGTGACTGGCAGTTACCAAACAGAGGGACCACAAGTAAATAGCGGACAGAGGACGGAGGGGGAAGGGTGAGTACCAACCCCACAGTGGGCCCGTTGAGGGGTGAAGGTTTGAACATAACTGTATCAAGGGAACAAACAGTTGAAACATATGCTAGAGGCATTACCTTAACTAGACAAAGAATACAAAGGCAACAGGTACAAAACACATTCGCAAGTGGGTACACGTGTAATCATAAACAAGCTAAGCACACAGGCCTGCAGATGAACAAGGAACGGGAAGGACAGTCCAAGAAGAGTCTATGCAGGCTGGACAGCATAATACTGAGTAGCCTGCAGATGTGGAGACCAACCTGGATCAGGAAAAAAGACAAAGAAAAAAGAACAAAAACGTAGGAAACAACAACTGCCCGAGAGCATGTACACATTACAATGGGAGCAAAGCAGCTACTACATATGATGAAGAATTAGTAACCGCAGATTCTCCGTTTTTTGGGCTGCTGCCAATAGCTCAATCTCAATTGATCCCACTGCAGACAAAGAACTTCCTGAGCCTAAGAGGTAGTCAGAGAGTTAGATTACGATGAGGAAGTCTTCTGAGGGGTAGAGAATCTCTGGACCGTGGACCATTCACTTCGTAGTGCTCTTTTGAGGTTGCCAGCTGGTGTCCTGCGTGCCTGAAGCAGATGGTTGGGAAGAGCCTGGAGTGGACCCAGGGGTTAGGCCCAAACGATGAAGAAGAGCTTGAGATTCCGGGAGTGTGTGAGCGGAGATCTGGCTCTCCTGATGCCAGAGGAAAAGGCGGAAGGGGAACCCCCACCGATATCGCACATTATGATTCTCGCAGAACTTGTGTTACGGGGCAAACTCCCGACGTCTAGCCAGGGTGGTTGGTGACAAGTCCTGGAAGATCTGAATATTGTGACCCTCGTATGTTAGAGTATGCAATTTTCTGGCCCCTCACAGGATCATTTCCTTGGCATTATAGAAATGAAGACGTAAGGTGACATCTATAGGCTGATTTTGGTCATTTCATCTGGGCTTTAGGGCCCTATGGGCTCTGTCCAATAGTAGATGTTCCTCCGGGACCTCAGGGGCAAGTTGGTAGAAAAGCTTCTTAAGGTATTAAGGTAAATGCGCAGATTCGACCGTTTCCGGGATACCTTTCAGCCTCAGATTATTCCACCTGGCCCAGTTGTACATATCTTCCTGGTGATCCTGGACAGATGACAGATTGCTACGAAGACATACAATATCCTTCTCCATTCCTTTCTGGGAGGACACTACCGCCTCTAGCTACTGTTCAGCTTGATCAGTGCGGTCGCCAATTGAAGTCATCTCCGCACGTAATGAGTGCAGGGCAGTTTGCACCTCTGAATGAACAGAAGATTTAAGCTATTTCATTTCTTTAGTGCCAGAAAATCCCGTCTAGTTATCGGGGCTGTGTTTTCCTCATCCGAGTCAGAGTCAGCAGAAGTATGTGGAGAATCTGTCCTTGCCCGATATGGGGTTTCGAGAAATATTGAGGAAGTCCTTTGGGATGAGATTTCTTACTTCCCTTAGGCATGTTGGAGGGACACTGAAAGCTAGAGATTTAAACATGGCTCGATGCAGAGACCCCACGCAGGGTAGCAGAGTAGAATACAAATAGCGGGCCCACGTGGGTGGAAGAACTCACATGGATCTGAGTTCGTAAAGCGGAGTAGAAAAGTCTCCCCGCTCTGTCCGCATATGAGGGGTAATTACATCATTGAGCGTCCCAGAAGAACTGGGCTGGGAGGAGGCAAAGGTACTCCCGTCCTAAAGTCCAGCAGCAGGTAGAATACAGAATAGGTGGGCTGGAGATCCGTGAAGGCCTTTATGGGAAGGGCAGGGAGCCCAGTGCTGGTATCAATGCGAGCCTTGTATGTTTAAGAGCACAAAGACGGCAGTGTGGAAAACTGGCCACAAGAGGGCAGCAGGCTTGGATACTGAACCATGCAAAGGATTTAGAAGCAGTTCAGGGTCCACCGCCCCAGCAATCCCTTAAATCCCAAATATTCCAAAGGGGGGGCCACAGAAATCCCCGGCTAGGCAGACCACTGTCAGGGGGTTCCTGGTGAGAGCAGTTCCAGGAACTAAATGCTGTGAGCTGGGCTTAAAGGAGAAGAGGGAGAGCAGAGCCCTCTTCTATATTGCTGCAGCACTTAGAATGAGCTCAGCCGTGGGTGTTGGGGGGAGGATGAGGCACTACTCACAGACTCCAGGTCCCCCAAGATGTCCAGCGATCCTCTGCAGCAGCGCCACCGGAAGTGCTCCACACGCCTGCAGAACCCGCGGGAGGACCCGCTGCCTGTGGATAGGGAGGTCTCTCTGAACTGTTGGAGCTGGCTTGAGTGTGTCAGATAGTAGCCAGGTGCTGACAGTTCGGACCGGCCATGGGGGTCTGCGGGTGCGGAAGGCCACGGCACAATTATCCAGCTGTGTGACCGGGAGCCGGGGGGCGAAACTCCACTGCCGGGAAAAGTATGACTCTCCAGGGAGAAATAGCGGGCGATTCTCTGGTGTACTGCCGCCCCAAAAGTGGACAATAACGGGATCCAGCTGGAGCTCTGAGCTCGTGAGTCCACACCAGGAGGCTACCAGGCCAGCCCCCATCTACTTCTTTTAATACCCCATGAAAATTTGTTTTAAGTGTAACTTGCTCATGGGCTATAGGCCTGTTGAAAGGCTGGAGAAGGATTTTGGGGTTATGGATGGTGAGTGAGGGTGGGCTCCTTCCATTAGGCCTATTAACCGGGTATTTCATATTACCAGTATTTCTGGTAAACAGTAGTTGCACCTGAGAGGTGCTAGTAAAAGGCTGCATGGCAGCTCAGTCAGTCTCTCATTGTCTGGGGACAAGGGCTGCAGAGTCTCTGTGAGAGAAAGCCTGATATCTGCCTGTAATTTAACTGTGCTGAAACATCTTTTTGTTTTGACTTAGTTTGTTAGTCAGGAGTGACAAGTGTTTAGTTAGAGCCGGACAGCAAGGTGTTTATTTTGGAGTTTTCTTTTTGTTTTCTTACTGAATAAAATTGTCTAATGCCAGATGCACAAAAAGTTTGGACTTGTGTGAAATCTCTCGGCTGCTATAAACACCATCTACCCCAGGAGATGGTACCGGGCCAACCTACCCAGTCACAACTCTGTGGAGAAAAAACTTGCAAGAAAAGATCTGCGCATGTTGAAAGCAGCAGCAGGCCTGTGCTGACTTAGAAAATAAAATTACAGGAGTGATACTCTGCAGAGACTGTTTACATCATCCTGGGTAAAAGCGGCTACAAATTTCCAGAAAACTAGGGAAACATGGAGGGCATGGTTAAGGCCTTGCTGCAGGCTCAAGCGGCTCAGCAGGAAGCTACCAGGATGCAGCAAGCTACCATCGAGGAAAAATGCAGGCAGTGGCTAAAATTTTGTCCTCTAGTTCAATGTCTATCTCCAGTACCATAGGGGCTAGTCGCTTTCTGCAAAAAATGACTAGGGCTGATGACTTGGAGGCATATCTTACTACTTTTAAAAGAACCGCGGAGTGTGAGGATAGGCCCAGAGAACAGTGGGCTGTCCTGTTGGCAGCCTAAAAACCTCTTTTTGATCTGAGTGCTGCAGATGCTCTGGACTATGATAAATTTAATTATTGACTCGCCTGGGAGTTACACTGTCGGTTCGACCGCAACAAGTGCACTGCTGGGTTTACTCCTTGGACAAGCTTCCTCGGTCACAGATGCACAACCTCATCCATCTGACCAAGAAGTGGTTACAGCCCGAGACATTAACCAGTCCACAAATGGCGGGAAGAGTCGTTATGGACTGGTATTTAAGGTCTCTACCCATGGTTTTGAGCCATGGAGACCCTCAGACTGCTGACAAGTTGGTCGAGATGTTGGAGAGGTATCTCGTGGCAGAGGAATTGTTGGTTGCACTGATGGTCTGCCAGCAGTGGGTGTGTCCTGTGAACTCTTGGAAACGTTTACGTTTGCTAGTATGGCTGGAAATAACATATAATGAAGATCAAAATGAGGAACCTCCTATGGAGGCGGGAGAAGCTATAGACAGAGCTGAAAGTATGTCTAACCTTGAGGTGAGGAAAGAAGTATTTGCGAGAGAACAGTTAAGAAACCTCACCCTAGTAAAAGCCAGAGAAAATCTAAAAGTCATTAATGGGGAGCCAGTAGAACCTGATGACAGAAATCAGAGCAAATTTACCATATTAACCTAATAAAACTCTTGAAGGATAGGTAAGCTCTGGCAGCTTATTGGACCAACCAATAACCCAGCTTCCTTTAGTTCCTGAAGTAAAGGTATCAGAGACACGTTCAGTGGCCCAAAAGAACGAGGCTAAGGAGTTTATCATAAAAAGCAGTGATGTATTTTCAAAGATACCTAGCTGAACTGCCATAGTAAAACATAACATTGTTTTAGGGCCAGGGGTCAAGGTCAGCTTAAAACCATTTAGGATACCTGAAGCCCAGTGAGAGGCTATTTCCAAGAAGGTAAAAAAAAGTTAATAATTGATGTTATAGAAGAATCTATCAGTGAGTGGGCCAGCCCCATTGTGCTAATACCGAAACCAGATGGCAGCCTACACTTCTGTAACAATTTTTGTAAGTTGCATGCAGTCTCCAAGTTTGATACCCACCCCATGCACCATGTGGATAAGCTGATAGAAAGGTTAAGAACAGCCAGATATCTCACCCCACTTGATTTGACATAAGGTTATTGTAAGGTTCCATTGACCAACAGTGCAAAAGAAAAAACAGCCTTCTCTGTTCCAGAAGAGCTCTATAAGTATAAGATGTTGCTATTTGGATTACATGGGGCACCAGCAACCTTCCAGCGTGCCATGGATAAGATGTTGAAACTCCACAAACAGTATGCAGATGCCTATATGGACGATCTGGTGATTCACAGTCTAGATTGGGACTCTCAATTAGAGTTCAAGTAGTGTTGCGTAGTAATAGAAGATGTTAGGTACCTGGGCTTTACCAAAGGAAGAGGATTGGTTAAGCCCCAGCTGAATAAAATTGAGGCTATCCAAAACTGGTCCCGTCATGTGAGTAGAAAACAGTGAGAGCCTTTTTGGGAATCACAGGGTATTATGGGCAATTTCATTTTAAAACCTCAGGAAAAGGTATATTGTGTGTAAGCTGCTGAAGAGCCCTAGGCCTGTTGAAAAGCCAGAAAAGGGTCCAAGGGTTATGGATGGAGAGTGAGGGCATGCTCCATTGATTAGGCCCATTAACCAGGTCTTCCAAATTACCAGTGATACTGCTGGTAATCAGGAGTTGCGCCTGAGTGGTGCTAGTAAAAGGCTGCAAGACAGCTCAGTAAGTCTCTCACTGCTTGTGGACAGGGGCTGCAGAGTTTCTGTGAGAGAAAGCCTGATATTTAAGTAAACTGCACTGAAACTTATTTCTGTTTGGTCTTAGTTTGTTAGTCAGGAGGGACCAGTGTTTAGTTAGAGACGGACGGCAAGGTGTTTATTTTGGAGCTTTCTTTTTGTTTTCTTACTGAATTTCGCTGGCTGAGGCTAGTTGCACAAAATCTTTAGACTTGTCTGAAATCTCTTAGCTACTACAAACACCATCTACCAAAGGAGATGTTACCATGTCTTCCTACCCGGTCACAATTAATACATACATACATACATACACATTATATTCTGTCTTTATTACATGTGCTGTGTCGGTGTTTAAAATTTCCAGAGAAAAGGTTATGAAAACATGTTGGAACTTTGCATTTTAAGACAAAATAGGATTACGCCTAGTGTTTGGAGCAAAATATATTTTGAGGTGGTGACAGGGGGACCCCATACTGCAGATTTCCGGGTTATAGTGTGACCAGCCCAGCCTGTCATAGCATGGCACTGGTGGTGGCTTATGCAGGTTGACCCCATGCTATTTTCCTGTGGCATTAGCTTCAAACAGACCTGGCTATGAGCACTGTGCTTGTAAATCACTTTTTGGATCATTTATTTATTTAAAGCTTTTTTTGTTCAAACTCTAAAACGCCACTCATCATCACCAAGTTGATGATGATGTTTATCATCATAAGATATGTGCAACTAAAAATCATAAGATCTGTGCAATTAAAAATCAATACATAAATTCCCATTTATGTCTGTATTTTTTATGCAAATATATTCCACTATAAATAAACCTCATAATAAGGATGTTCTCCATGATAGGCCACATGTCTAGCTGACTCTAATAAGAACTGCTGCAGTGATGCTCCGTATAATATTCACCTTAAGTATGCTACTGCAATAAGTATTCCCCACTGGGTGGCAGACTTTGTCTTCATAACGAACTGCAACCCAGCAAACAGTAGTGAGTCCCAGCTGCATTGCCAGACTAATACCATTGAGATGTTAAAGTAAATCCTATGCAAAAGGTCTTGATGGTCCTAAATTAAAACTAAATGCTTACAAATATATTCATACTTTCTAATGGATGGTTTACATATCTCTAATACTTTTTTTATGCATGCATAATGTAATAAAACTGTATAGGGCATATTCAATTCATTAAATATTCGCCTCGCCTCTGGAACTGATGCGAGACACCTTGCGCGTATATTTTTTGACAGAAGTGATTTTTAGTCGCGCCCCGTAGAGGTGGTAGCAAAACTCAGCGTTACTTTTTACCATAGTAACAGTAGAAAAGCACATCCACTATGTTTTTAGGAACATCACAGACAATCGAATCTGCTCCATATGCATAGCTTTTCATGTAGATTTCATTCAAATGTTGAGCTATTCATGAGAATTTTATACAGATCTCTGTGATGTATTTTGTAAAGTACAAAACCGCAATGTATTTTACCCAGGGGCTTGGGCACTTTAAATCTACCTGCAAATGCTCAAGCTCCTCCCCCTCTAAAAACTCATTGGTAGCCTAGGACTTCAGTATTTTTCTAACAAAGTCCCAGTATTTTTCTTACAAAGTCCCAAAGTACAGAACCAGGAGTACAGAAAAAGAGAGAGAAGACAACAGAATTCTCCAACAAGAATTTTATGAAGCATAACAGTGAAAAACCAAAGAAACCTGGCTTGTTGACCTTCCTTATTGCCTGTGCTCCTGCCCCGTATTGCCTCACGCTCCTTCCGCTATACGTTATCTGCTTCCTGTGTACCGACCCGGCTAGCTGACCTCACTTCTGTTCTGGTGACCCGTGTACCGACCCGGTTTGATTGACTCCGAGACCGCTTCCTGATTCTGTCTGCATTGCCTGCCTGTGTACCGACCCGGCCTGTCCGACTACTCTCATCTTGCTCCTACTCCGCTGTACTACATCTTGGGGCAAACCTGAGAACCCCGACCTGCGACTCCTGGCAGCAAAGCCCATCCGGCCTTGCGGCTGTTCTTGGTGAATACCGGGGAGACCGTTAGACTCCGCACCTCAGGTAAGCCAGCGTTAATCAAGATTAGTAGTGAATCCAGTAAATCCGTTACATGTGTGCACCGAATACAAGGTAGCTGCACAGAACAGCTGCTCAGCAGAGCCCCCAGTGCAACGCCACCCAAGAGGTGCCAACCAATCTAGTGGAATGTGCCCTAACATTTTCAGGGTTGTCATTGCTCAATGTCAGCCTGGCAAGTTATCAACTGGCAATGGTCTATTTGTGGACATTATAAAGGACCAAGTTATCTATCTTGCCCAAATCCATGTTCTTATGTACATAGGTCCTCAGAGGGAAAATGGAGTCCTCTTCCTCTGGAAAATTAGCCTGGTCAAAAGTCAGAATAGCATTGTCCTGATTCACATGGAACTTGGAGATCACTTTGGGCTGAAAGGAAGATTTAGTCCTAAGGACAGCCATGTCCTCATGAAAGATGAAAAAAGAAGATCTACAAGACAGAGTCTCCAGCTACAAAACTCTCCTAGCTGTGGAGATAGCCAACAGGAAACTACTCTTCCATGCAAGAAATCTTAATTCCATTGAATCAATTGGTTCAAAAGGAGGATGCTGCAAGGCTGTCAGCACCAGATTGAGATGCCATGGAGCTATTGAGGGGATGTATGGAGACATGCAAGAAGATCTGCTTTTCATGTTAAACAGCCAGTTTTCTCTGAACGAAAACCGAGAGGGCTGAAACCTGGACCTTTAAAGAACTGAGTTTTAAACCCCCTACCAGACAATCCTGCAGGATCAGCTGGAAAGATGTGGTAGGGAGCCGCTTTATTTTACACCAGGAGACATAAATCTTCTAAATCCTGTTATAATTCCTGGACACAATAGGCTTCAAGACCGTGAATATGGTTTGGACCAAACTGTCAATAAAACCATGTTAAGCTCTTCCACAGTCATGCCAATAAAGCCAGCCAAGGTAAACACTGGTGCCCTCTGCCATGCTTAGAATGGTTTTGTACCAAGACCTTCTAGTCCAGTCAGGTGCTAATAAAATCACCCGAACACTCTCTCTCTCTTTACCTTTTGAATACCCACGGAAGCATCGCGACTTGAGGGTACAGGTACATCAGATGAAAGTTCCAAGGAACCAGCTTGGTGACGTATCCCTTTTGGTCCAACCGAGATGTCATCATGTTGACATCTAGTAGCCCCTACCTGTTCATAATCAGCTGAAAAACCTCATGATAATTGTACCATTCCCCAGAGTGAAAGGTCTTTCTGCTGAGAAAATCTGTTTCCCAGTTCTCTACCCTGGGTGAAAATAGGCAGGACACTCTTATGACCTTTATGTACACTGTCTGAATCTTGATGGGCGAGTGGAGCACCACCCTATGTTCCAGCACATAAAAACTCTGGAACCGGTGTGGGAGAACAACAGGTCCCCCATCCTCGAAGACTGGCATCCATTGTCACCAGTCCAGTCCTAGATGGCAAACAGGGCGATCCCTGTTGAAGTTTTCGCTTCTCAGCCACCATTGGAACTAAAGACATGCCTTTACAGTCAGTCTGAAGGTTGCTCTGGTCAAAAGATGGTGAGACTTGTTCTACTGAGAAATCAGATTTGAAACTTAAAGGTGAAAAATGTTTTTCCCGAAGACCATAATGCAAAGGTGAACTGACACTTGTCTGCAAGAGAACGTCTTGTCCTATGGCAAGGGCACTTGCTGACAGTTGTCGAACAGAAGCCACAGAAAGATCATTCACTGGATGGAGTGAGGTTGCATTTCCTGTAATCATTATCTATCCATCAGCTTTTAATATCTGGACCATCTTCTGAAGATGAGCCTCAAGGCCAATTATGTCACTTTAATTAGCACATCGGTCAGGTAGGGGATGACCCCTCTGGATCTGAGGAGGGCTGTCATTACTGCCATAATCTTTGAGAGCAACTTCAGCGCTGGCACCAGGCCAGAGTTAGGTCCTGAAACTGATAGTGATGGAACTGAACTCTGAATCTGAGAAAGCACTGGTGTCCATCCCAGAGAGAAATGTCCAACTATGCTTACTTGATGTCCAAGGACATCATGAACTAGTCCTGTTCTATGCTATTGATGACTGATTTCTCGGGCTACATATTGAACCTGTCTAACCGCAACTGAACATTTAAGGATTTTAGATTCCGAATAGGACGATAGGAATTGTGCTCTTTCTGGACCAGGAAGAGATTTGAGTAAAAACACAATCCTTCCTGCTGTTCTGGGACGAGAATAACTACTACCACAGACTTAGGGACTGTATATATATCTTCCCTTGGGACAAAATGTTTTACCCTGTCTCCAGGAAGACCAGTGGTGAAATAGCACCTAAGCGGGGAGTTCAGGATATTCATATTACAGTGCTTCTCACCCAGAATTAGATGGGTTAAACAGCCTGCCTGTCATATTGATTGCCTGTAAGAGGGCTTGGCAGGTGAATGTGAGGGAACAAGTGACATTGGAGATAGAGATTCATGATTCATGTCTGCACTGATTCAAATAGCGGAACGGAAATGTGATTTTATGATGGGTATTGTCTTCGCCGGATGCATAGCTATGGTTTTAATGATCTGGCAATGGCATCCGTGTACCAGATCTTAGCTTTTTTATTTGACCACTGTATTGCCCGTGATCTGCATCTTTGACATTGGCTATTCGTTTGGTTCTGTCTCTGTCTGCTGCCTGCATTTTCTGATCCTGGCTAAACCTGTGGCCTCTGTTCCGTTTGATAAGGACTGTGACACCTTTAAACAGCTACTTCCATGACTATCACTACTCAGATCTATCCACAAAGCTACTGGCGAACAAGGTACTTGTTTAACAACTTGACCACGGCAATTTATTGCTCACTACTGCAGAGGACTTCAATATCAGACCAATGGGTTCTGAGAATTTTAAAGAGGCTACAAGCCCAGAAAGCATTTTTTTGCTTTGAAAATGCGGTAGTCTTTTGAAAAGAGAATGTCAGTTGACTTCTGTATTCACCAACTGCTATAGCCAGTGAATGAATGTTGGGGGTCTACTAAATTTTTAAGAAAACGGCGACAGGAGATTAGCGACCTGATTTGAAGTTAAAAAGAATCATCTACTTTCTCCCTGTAAAAAGTTTTAAGTAATCCATTACAACGATAATTTCTGTAGTCCACCTGGGAGATGTTTTGACCTCTATGAAACTCAAGGACCCCCACCTGTGTGTCCTCATAGAAGTTGAACATCAGCGTAGTAGAGTAAAAAATACCAATTTCACTGTCTTCCTTTCAGGCTATCTACATTTCCAAGTACAGTTACTTAAGGGTTAATAGCTCTTCTTCCTGAGATAGGGAAACCGGGTTTTGCCATTTTCCTTAACAGCATGATTTACTAGAGAAGGCAGTAGTGAGTCAAGCAGTCCTACTTGAGCTCCAGTTTCTAAAACATCTTAAAAATCACAGTTGGATTTCAAATCAGCAAAAACTAATGTGAAACCTAAGAGCAGGTGGCATATTTGGGATCCATTAACCCTGAGAAGTGATTGGAGGAAAGAGTTCAAAAGATTGTTCATGCAGTGATAGTGTCAGGCACCGTCCCCACACACACACACACTAGGTGCCAGGGATGGCTGCCTGCTTTGCCCTCCGTGCGTCCCGTTGCTTAGCAACGGGGCGCTACTTCCAGTTTTCGTCCTGAAGTTCAGGCGTATGCTAGGCCACAGAGACTCCAGCAGTGCTTCCTGTTCTGACCGCCGATCCCACGTCCACCGATGACAGGCCACTATCATTTATTTAAACCTGGCTCTGGTCTCTAGTCTTCAGCACCTTGTTTGTCTCCTGCATACCTGTCTCCATGGATTCTGGCCCGGTTATGCCTGACTACTCTTTTGGATCTCCCTCTGGACCTATACTGATTTCCTGGTATTGAACTTTGGCATTCTGACTCCGCTCCTGCCTGCACCTTTGGTACAGTTTGACCTTACACTTCACGGCTACTTTTGTTCACCATACACTTCGCTGGTAGCTATCTGGGAGGGATGCGACCTGCACGTCTCTGCAGTGAACCCCAAACTCCCAGGGGTCCCTGGCGAAGATCAGAGGCATGTTTAGACTCTGCGCCACCTTGTTTAGCAGCACCAATACTGGCAGGTAAGACCTTCATAACAAGTCTGTTAGTGACAGATAGATTTCAACCAGAACAATATAGTATCAGCAAAGGAATTTGCGAGGCCATTAGGCCTCATGGCTTCCATCATCCCAATGGTGAATTGGGTCTGGTGGCATATGTGAGCATGTCAAGCTCTTTCCTGCAATACTGGAATCTGCTCAAGACACACTGGGAGCAGTGATCCTGTAGACAACGTTCATTATTGGCAACATACACTGAATCTCAGAAATGGATTTGAATTAAGGGCAGGCAAATGGCCTAACTAAAGAAACAAGGAGAAACAGGGAGTCATGAGCTTCTCCAAGAAGCAGAACTAATTCTTATTTTGCCATTGAACAATATGGCCTCTCTGATAGTTGTGTTTGTTGATTTTTTGAGCAGGAATATACTCAGGTGCGAGTGGGAATGAGATCTTTGGAAAAGATTGTGGCTAGATGGTGTCTTCCAGAGATATAATGGCAAATTTTTGAAACACCAAGGTCAAAAGATTTTTCTTACATACTCCTTGCCTGAGGGCAGATGGAACAGATGCATTTTACAATATTATTGTATTATAATATCATGGGGGCACTATGTAGTTCCACATGTGTGCATCATAAATAATTATTGCCCCTTTAGCAATCATATAGTGTTGCCCAGTTATTATAATTATATATTCACATTCCCCCCATAATATAATATGATAATAATGTCCACATAGTATAATAAGAAATAAAATTTTCCCATAAGTTAATTATAAATTAATTTTTTCCCTTGAGCAATAAATAATGGTGCCTTCTCTTATGTTTTGAACAGCAAGATAGCCCAAACAGCATGTAGTTTGAGCAATCTCGTCTCTCGCAACCACCTCTTTTGTTTTGGCCGTTATGATGGCAGTTTTTCAAACCCCAGTTTAATAAATCTGGCTGTTTGTATGTTCATCATTGTTAAAATCAGTATTACGATCTGTAAAGTGGTGGCTTTGAAAATGTTAATTTTGCCGTTTTAATGGTGGTTTGGCGTTTAGTCTTTCCGGAGATTTTTAAGCCACTGGAAAACGTCCGAAAACTGGCAGTTTCATCAAACTGCCCTTTTGTAAATCTAGTCCTAAGACCTCCTGTTTAAACGTTCATACATCATTAGATTTACCTCTAGCTTTAGCATCACTGACTAAAGAACCTTTTTAGCCATTGCAAGATGCCAATCTGTGGAATTTGACTTTCAAAAAAGTCTTTCTGTTGGATGTCCGTCCCTTCAGTTAGGTGACATTTTTTCAAAATTATGGCCTGGATGTTAAGGCAAATTAAATGGCCTGGTTTTGACATAATGTCCTACAGTCTGTAGTAGAAACAATATAAAATGAAATGCATTATTGATTACTGATTATTTTTTTGTTGTAATTTACTCCCTCAGAAGTGGTGCATTACTTTGACATTACCCAGAGATAACTGCTGATATGGAAAGACTTAGTAAAAGGAAATCTTATGTTATCATAATTTTCCTGGCCATTCCCCATGTCAGACAAACCACCCCCCTTCAAGCAAACAGTTGAATTATGAGATTGGGGTTTGGAGGATAGGGTGCACTTTTATTTAATTAAGGAGGGTTCTTCTGTCCTGTTAAAGAAAATGTGCTATAGCCAGAGGGAAGGGCTAAAATGTTCAGGAAAATTATGGGAAATGTGAAAACAGTTTTCCTTTTTTGCAGTACTCAAGTAAGATATCAGCTATCCTGTTGAACTGGTGGAACTTGCAAAAGTGATAAGTATGTTATATATAATTTTTTTCATCTAATGATTGTTTTACAACACAATCCTAATTGTAAAAGAACTATAAGAAATAATTTTACAATAAGCTTGTTGCCATGGAAACATAAAGGGAATGTTTAAGTATACATAATACCAGGTATCATAAAAGTTATTTTATTACTTATATACTGCGTTCACATTGCTGCCCCGGCAATAACCCGGGTATATGAACTTGGGATATTGCCGGGTGACAGAGCTCTCCCAGCTCATTCACACTGCACCTTGGACCCGGGAAATTCCCGGGTCGACCCCGTTCAGACTGAATCCGGGTCTGCCCTGGCATCAAGTGTCAGTCATCCCAAGAGGATCATTGATTGGCTGAAAAAGATGATGTCACTTAAAGGGGACTTTTTTTTGCACACAAAGATGAGGCAAAAGTAGGAAGTTACTGATCACTGCATTGCTTTAATCATGGCCAACAAGTTACTATTGTGTAGTTCCTGGTTAATTGCGTTATTTTGTTGTTTTTAATGCAGCAAATGAGAGTTTGATGCAGCTGCTAACACTGTGCTACCTTGCACAGTGTCATTTCAGGAGGAGATAGGCACAATTTATGGTAAAGAGGAAGAATACTCAACGTTATTATTTGCGCAGGAGGAGAGCTTTTGTCAGGGCCAGCATTTCCTCCAGATTGAGATTCAGCATGGCCACTAACCAAAGAATGTGGGCCAGAGACCGCAGTCACGGAGAAGTTTTCTGGTCTACTGTGGAAACTTTTGAGGATGAGCAGTGGGTGGCACACTTTCACATGTCACATGGAACATTTCAGTATGTGCTGGACCTTATCACCCCAGCACTTTCTAGAGAGACCACAAACTGCAGAAAACCCATTGCACCAAGTTGGAGACTAGTGATTGTGTTGTGGTGATACGCTACCCCTGGTGAATACCTCACAATCTCCTGCTTGTTTGGAGTGGGGAAATCCACGGTTTGCACTCTAGTTCATGAACTCAGAAAGGCATTGCTGGGAACCCTTTACCATCGCTTCATCTCCTTGCCTCAAGGACAGTGACTAGATGACACCATCACTGGATTCCTGCGACGTGGATATCCACAGTGTGCTGGAGTCATAAACGTGACACACATCCCTATCGTTGCCCCCACAGACAACCATGCAGATTACTCCAACCGCAAAGGCTGGCATTCCATTATTCTACAGGCTGTAGTTGACCACAACTATTGGTAAGCATCATTTTGTTATTGTAATGTGACTGTCTTATGATGTGTATTGTAAAATAAAGCTAAATATATTTTATTTTCAGTTTCTCTGATCTCTTTATTGGCTGGCCTGGACGTTCCCATGATGTCAGAATTCTGGGCAATTTAGATCTGTACCAGATTGCAGAGGAGCAGCAAGATGGCTGGTTGGTCCCTAGAGATGAAAATATCTACATTTTTTTATGATGCATTTTTCCGCAAGCTAATACAATCATGTATTTTTTGCTAATTGTTTACAGTCACTGTCCATCTGTAGATGTACATCTTTCTAAATACAATTCTAAAATATACCAGAAGGTGATTTGTGTCCTATAACCAAAATATGACTTGCATATACAGGTTTTTTTTTTTTTTTTTGACAAGGTATTATAGATTGCAAAATCCACAGGTGTACTGATATTTGACTAAGTTCCAATGTTCTCTGTAATGCACAGCAGAATATGTGTGCACTATAGGCAGAATTGTCAAAAATAAAATTGAGTACACATATATTCTGCTGTGCATAACATCGAATATTGCAGAGAACCACATGAACGTACTTGCACCACCGCTACTAGAAACTGAATCTATTATATTGCTTTGCTTTACAGAAATCCAAGACAATTAATGGGGTGGAGATTCCATCATCCAGGATGCAGCTTACCCATTGTGGCGATGGTTGATGAAGGGCTTCACCCAGCACCATCAACTTTCTGCGGAACAAATTCTCTTCACCCATACCCTTAGCTCTGCTCGGATGGTGGTAGAAAATTCCTTTGGATGACTGAAAGGATGTTGGCTGTGTTTATTGAAGAGAAATGACATTGATACCAAGCTACTGCCTCATGTAGTTGCTGCTTGCTGTATTTTACATAATATTTGTGAAATAAAGAAAGAATAGTTTCTACCTGAGTGGAACGTACATAAGTCTGAACTCTCTGAGCTTTCTGTAGATTCAACAACATGTGATGGCGAGCGTATCAATACCTGTACAGAAGTCACTCGCACCATCATCACTGGTAATCTATCATCACTAATCGAGTAGAGCAGACAAAGGTTAGCCAGGCAAAAAAAATATTTTTATTAATTCTTTCAAAGATTTTTTGGTAGGTATCATATTTATTCATATGTACTGTATATAATACAAATATAAATACAAAAGGTGCGTTTTTGTTAACAAAGTTGTGTTCACTATATCATTATAAAAAAAAAAAACTTGTACACATATACAGTTTTGACAAACATATGCCAACAAAACTACTGCCAGATTAACTATTGTCGCAGTGCTTCATATACAAACATTGTAAACATAGGTAACATTGTAACAAAAATTGCCACATAAACAGGTAAACATTAGTGTCCTGATTCATTAAGGAACTTAAATTAAGAAGTTTCTTATTTCAGTCTCCTGGAAAAAATCATGTTACAATGCAGGGGGTGAAAATTAGTTTTCTGTTTTGCACATAAGTTAAATACTGACTGAAAGTAGCCTTTTCTTCTGCTCCAGTCCTTCAACAACCAGATTCTAACTTACCATTTTTTCTACTAGTGGAAGCTTCAAATTTATGTTTCATGAATCCACCTTGACTACTCCCTTTTTTGTGGTCTATGGATTCCGTTATGTGCTCCCTAAATTCTCTAAAAAGTTCCTGTTGTTGATACTCTGACACGAGACTTTGCTTCTATTTGGTCTCAAACCGTGAAGTGCCTCAAGAAATCTTCAGCCTGATATAAGAGGTTCGCAGATAGGAAACAGTGGGCAATTCCTCCTTTGAAGGTAGGGAACAGAGTGTGGTTAGCTATCAAAAATATCCGGTTAAAGATGCCATGCATGAAGTTCCTAATGCACTTCGGTTTTCCAACATGTTCCATGTTTCCCTCCTCAAACCGTTAGTCATTAACCGTTTCTTCCCATTCTTCTTTTCCTCCACTCCTCCAGAAACTCTTCAACAAGAAGAGCTTGAAATCAACCAAATCTTGGAATCTAAGAACTCTAGAGGTGGAATTAAGTATATGGTAGATTGGAGGGGTTTCGTTCCAGAGGAACAATCATGGGTTAAAGCATCTGATGTCAATGCTTTTAATCTCGTGAGAAGATTTCATTCCAAATAAACCTAGGTGTTCTGTGCCCACCTTTAAAAGGGTGTACTATCACATGTCGGACCCGTCGATTCTGCGGTCGGGTCCCGGCTTACCTGGCCAGACTCGTCCCCCTCCAGTCTCCGGAGTGCAGCACCGCAGGTCCTGGTCGGCTCCATCGTGGAATCGCGCAAACCCATCTTGAAGCCTTCCATCCATTTTCATTGGTAGACACCCCCTGGTGACCACAGTGTTTAATGCACCTTTTTTGATTCATTCAATTGCCAGTTTTTCGTTCTTTCACCCTGTGTGAACGTATTTTCCTCTGGCTCCCTGCAACTCTGCTGCTACCAGTTGCTACATTCTGATCCAGCTTTCCTTCTGCAGCATTCCTGGACCTCAACATCTACCAGCCGCAGACTATTGGACCTTGTATTTCTGTAGTGTGCTTCCAGGCATTCTCGGGACTCTCGTGTACTCTGCTGCTACCAGTCAATACGTTCTGATCCAGCTCCCCAGCTGCCAGCATCCCTGGACCTCAGCATTTACCAGCCGCATATTATTGCACCCGATACTCTGGTCATCGTGCTCCTAGACTTACTGGGTAGCACCTACTCGGAGAACAGCGACCTTTGGCATAAAAGCAGTCAAGCCCATATCCCCTTGCGGGGGTCACTGGTGAATATCTTTCGGGTCGTTAGACTCCGCGCCTCCCAGTAGGTGGTGCCAAACTCTGTAAACCCGTAAAACGATCAGCTTACCATAAAATCATGACAATGATAATGGGGGTACTCAGGGTTATGTGGAGCAGCCGGGTACTCAGGATTATGTGGAGCAGTCGGGTACTCAGGGTTATATGGAGCAGTCGGGTACTCATTGTTATGTGAAGGAATTTTTTTTGCGGATGATGTGGGGATTATAGTGATGTGCCTGAGTTTGGGGGAAAAAAATTGTGGCCCTTTGATATATAATGGGTAAGACCCGTATGGAGAGTGTGGTGGACGTTGTGCAGGGCCTTACATTCTTGACAGCAGGCGATCAAGGAAAGTCATTTGACATTCCCGATTTTCCCTGTTAATTCGCTCAAGCATGCCCATTATTTCCGTAAGTTCTGCAGCTCGCGCTCGTTATCAAAGAAGCGTTGCAGACGTGCCTCTTCTTGTGCCTATATAGCCATATCCATTTCCTTGAGCTCTTCAACCATTACTGTGGTCATGGCTTTTGTAGTTTGTTCCATCTTTGTGAGCCTTTTCTTCGTTGTAAACTGGAAATGGGAAAAACAAACAAAACACATTAGGGCCACCAAGGATGAATGAATGTTGCTGCAAAATAAAATACCAGTGTTGTAAGTTGATATGTGCTTGAGACCTCCTCACTCCTGCACACTAGCTTCACACTGCATACATGTTGATGTTTTAATATGTATTTACGTTTATTTTTGTAATGTTAAACTCCCATTTATTTAATTAAGCTAGTTTTTTAATGTTAAAGTTAATAAAACTTACTGTTGTAACATAACGTCTGGGTCTCCATCACTGGTGAAGGTTGTCTCGGCAATGGTTGTGTTGCTGGGGAAGATGGTGTCGCTGGCGAAGGTTGTGACTCCGCAATATCATCTGCAGACATATTTATGCTATCTTTTTTCACAGCACAATTCAGCATTTTCTTGCTGCAAATCATCACTAGTCAACAGTGAGGGCACGCTTGACTGAATGCTTTCAGGTGTTGGACTGCAATATCAGGCCAGCTTGAGGAGTACATTGCATTACCTAGGGTAGAGTTGCCGAACACAATGTTATACTGTTCATAAAATGGCGATTCCATACGGGTAACACCACTCTTTCTGAGCTTGTGGTAATGCACTTTTGAATATTGTTTTCACTACCTGCTGCTGAGTGTGCTTTATCACCCAGTCAGACAATATTTTAGCAATATTGTAGTACACTGTGGTATCCTTTACAGTGCCAGTTATTTGCTTCTGGATTTCCACCTCTCCTCTGATCGCAAGCAGCTCCTGAACTTCTTCCTTCTGTCAATGTGCATTGCTTTCTCCTTATCCTCTGCAGCATTTAGATGACGTCAAGTCCCATGGTTCCTAATCCCCTCAATCAGCTCCTTTATGTGAGACCCTGTTTGGAAAACTCGGGTCACACCGTTCAGACTGAAAGCTACCTGGGTCAGACCTAGGAATAACCCTGAAAAAGTCCCGGGTCTAATTCCCGGGTCATCTGGCCCGGGTAGATGCAGTCATTTCCGTTAACACTGAGCCACGACTTGGTTCGTCCGGCCGAGCCGCGGCAATATCCCAGGTTTTTAGGGCAGTGTGAACGTGCTATTACAAAACCATTATTCAGAGAATGAAATGCTTTGTTCACAGTGGCTATTATATGGTCATTTTTATGTTGTTACTGTTGGGTTAATTAAACACATCGGAATTACTTTGGTTTCAACTTTTAACTGATTCTTTTGTTTATATACAATTTTTTTTGTGTAGCGTTCTGGAGAAAAGCACAAAGAGAAAAATATTATATAAAACTTTTTTTGTTATTTAAACTGTAGATTGTGGTGATTTAGATGACATGGCTGCAAAAGAACTTCTCCATATGGTTTTAGCCAATTGAACAAGTGTACATAGTAAAAGAGGAAGCATTTCTTTGTGATAATTGGTATTCATTGCTGAAGCTATTTGTCTCTGAAACTGTATTGCTGCTTATCATTTTTGGTTTTTATTGGCTCTATTTCTTTATGTTTCAATGCAGTGTTTACTCCTGTTTGAAATAGGTGGGACTCCATAGATCACGTAAACCAGCATTTTGAATGGTTGCATTTAATTTAACTGTGTTTTTAGCAACGTCTATATTTATGAGAAAGCCATAAAAAGTAACTTTTGGTAATATATCTACCGTATATACTCATGTATAAGCCGACTTTTTCAGCACATTTTATATGCTGAAAAAGCCGCCCCTCGGCATATACACGAGTGAACTTCCGCAGTGGAACGCATGTGCGTTCCACTGACAGGAAGTTCGGCATTTGGAACGCACATGCGTTCCACTGCGGAGGTGGAACCCTGACTGACCTAGTCTCCGCGCACACAAACCTTGACTGACGTAGTCTCCGCGCACACAAACCTTGACTGACGTAGTCTCCGCGCACACGAACCCTGACTGACCTAGTCTCCGCAAACACGAACCCTGACTGACCTAGTCTCCGCGAACACGAACCCTGACTGACCTAGTCTCTGCGGAGGTAAGTAAAAGGATGAACTCTCTCTCCCTATCCCCCTCCCCCTCGGGTTGAAGTTGGACATGATAAAAAAACAAGTGTACTAAGAACATCCTAAGGCTGCCGGGTAAGCAGTAAATGTGGCATGTGGGGTGGGCTGTGTGCGCTCTTTATGTTGAGCTGAACTTTCCATGTTTTTGCCTCTCCTCACACTGAGGGGATTAACGCACTTGTTCCACTTCATATGATCTACTGAAAACACAATACACAGAAAGCACTCACTCAGATAACTGTCTTGTGGGGAGTTTCAATTGGAGACAGCAAACTTGAGAAAGCGAAAAGAGCAAAACTCCATATATTTCTCCAACCTCAGGTGCGGTTATTTGCAAAACCCAACACTTCTCTGAGTTGGTCTCATAATGCCCTCTCTCCTCTCCTATCGTTAACTGAAAGGAAAACATCCTTGGATTAATGGGACTTCATGCCATGTCTGGGAGATTTCCTTCCCTCTGACCACAGCTTCATGTTTTACTTCACTGTTAATTAAACTCTCTCTCCATCCTAGGCTTATACTCGAGTTAATAAGTTTTCCCATTTTTTTGTGGTAAAATTAGGTGCCTCACGTTATATTCGGGTCGGCATATACTCGAGTATATACGGTAATAACCTTTGAAAATAAATATGTAACATTTCAAGAAACTTAGCAGAACTAAACTAAACTGTAATCAAGGGATATCATGTCCCCTATGCACACTACACTTTTGGGTCTATTCACTAAGGTGTGATCATCAATATAAATTGAGAAAATGGGAGTTTTCTCCATAAAATGACCAACATATAAAGTGTTCAACGCAGGAGAAATCGTAGCTTACTCCTGCCATAACCCATTTAATGTTTCTTAATGCGGAGTACATATATTAATATGGGTACTGCAAAGTTCTCCAATTTATTAATATAAGGGTGGCGGTACCCGTAATTTTTAATGGTATCCAGCTGAAGTCTCTTCGGCTACACTGGATCCCTCACTCATGGAAATGCTATGCACATAGCACTTCCTCCATTCATTTGCAGTTAGACTGCCGGTAAATAGTAAAAAAGAGGAGGAACTTCGTCTGGGCTACCAGAGCAGTCCCGGCATGGTAAATTACAGCGATTTACAGCGATGCATATTCATTGTCACCACACTATTTTAATGAATAAACCCCTTTAGGATTTAAAGTCTATTTAAAGACATAGGACCTGATTCATTAAGGAAAGTTAAGCAAAAGTAAGTAAGTAAGTAAGGCAAAACCATGTTGCATTTGAGGGGAGGTAAATTTAAAATGTGATGCCAGATTTATATTTGAGGTAGGGCATGTCCTATATCAACTTAAAATTTCAGTGTACAAATAAGCTATCACATATTTGTGTGCTACATGAAAAACATACAGTATTTCCTTATGTGCAAAATAATAAACTAATTTGCACCCCTTGCATTGCAACATGGTTTTGTCCACAAATTGTGAGTACTTACTCAATTTTTTGCTTATCTTTCCTTAATGAATCAGGCCCATAGGCTGTGGAAATGGAGATAATAAAGAATTGCTTGCACCCAGCTGCATGGCTGATGTAATCCCCACCATAACTAGCACTTCTGCCTCACAGCGCTGGGGTCATGAGTTCAATTCCCGACCATGGCCTTATCTGTGTGGAGTTTGTATGTTCCCCCCGTGTTTGCATGGGTTTCCTCCGGGTGCTCCAGTTTCCTCCCACACTCCAAAAACATACTAGTAGGTTAATTGGCAGCTATCAAAATTGACCCTAGTCTCTCTCTCTCTCTCTCTCTGTGTGTTAGGGAATTTAGACTGTAAGCTCCAATTGGGCAGGGGCTGATGTGAGTGAGTTCTCTGTACAGCGCTGTGGAATCAGTGGCGCTATATAAATAAATGGTAATGATGATGATAACTGGATTGGAGATATGCACTGTTAGTTCTGATAGCCAATAATGGAGAGCACAGTCACTGAAAACTGTATATTAAATTTCCTCACACTCAGTGGGCCTGATTCATTAAGGCACCCAAAAATATTGTGCTTTATTTCTAAAACACACATAAATCAGGAATACGCATGTCTGTATTTTACAAGGAGTGGATGTTAAGATACGTCTGTTGATGAATACTTGTCTACATCCGCTCTGCTTTAACAGACAATACACTGCACAATACAACCAATATCAGTTCCTTAACTAGACATTTTAGTGCCCTGGGCGGGACAGGGCACCGGCGCCCCCCATCTAAGTGGGAGTGGCATTTGACAAGTGGGTGTGGCCAACCTAATGTGTGGGTGTGGCTAGCACTTTACTGAAAGAATTCTTATATATATATATATATATATATATATATATATATATATATATATTTATATATATACACAGTGGTGGGATTCCGATAAATTAACAACCGGCTCTCTGGCCTAATGACCATTTAAAGTGTGCTAAAAATATATAGCGATAGGTATTCTAATATTTTATGCACTTAATACTCAAATAAGAACAGCAAAAGTATATGTTAGGGAATTTAGACTGTAAGTCCCAATGGGGCAGGGACTGATGTAAATGAGTTCTCTGTACAGCAGTGCGTAAGAAATTCATAAGTTTAGTTGTTTTATGTAGAGGACAAAGTATATATTTATTTTACATAAACTGTACTGGGCATGAATTTAAGGGGGGGTTGCCATATATTTTATTCGAATTGTGATACTAAATTGTCTGTCTTATTCGTATAATGCCTCAATGTAACTCAAATACTGCAGTATGTGTAGGTTTAAGTTACTTTAATATATTGTGTCAAAAATTGTTATGTCTTATCCTTGTCTCAAACAAACATGTAGTAGGCAGATGTAGTTGAAATCCTTTTAATATTATTGATTTGCTTCATATAATCAAATATGATTTAAAAACCAGGGATCTAACAGACACGTGTAATCTAACAGGTGTGTTTAAACGAGAGAGAGTTAGAGAGAGGGAGAGAGAGAGGGAGGGGGGAGGGAGAGAGAGAGAGGGGGGAGGGAGAGAGAGAGAGGGGGGGAGAGAGAGAGAGAGGGGGGAGGGAGAGAGAGAGAGGGGGGAGAGAGAGAGAGGGGGGGAGAGAAAGAGAGAGGGGGGGAGAGAAAGAGAGAGGGGGGGAGAGAGAGAGGTCAAACAGTTTGTACCTGTGTACATACCATAATCAAGCACATAGGAGGGTCCTAAATCAATAAAACTGAACTCATAATACTAAGGATAAAATGGGACAACAACATATAATTATACATTGTCTCGCATCATTATCTTATGCATCCTGGTAGAGCCACTTGTGGGGACAACATACAGGTGAGGGCTGGCAAATGTTAGCCCAGGGGGCAAGACTTGACTCACCAGCCTATTAGGAACGTTTTAAAGGAAATAAAATGCAGCTTGTCCAGTGCCCCAGCTCAAGGTAGCCCACTATGGCACCATCCTGTGAGGCAGATGTCCCCCAGCAACATAGGATTTTACATTATTCTTGAAGAAAGGACAGAGAGCTTAAAGTCTTAGTATAACAGAACCAGAAAACAAGATACACCACTTAGCTTAGTGTACAATTCAAACTGTAGCCAAGGAGAGTTCACTAGGTCTGACAATGTGAACCAGTGATCCACTACATCTTGTGGAAATGCAGCTGTGTATATATATATATATATATATATATATATATATATATATATATTACAGCCAATTAACATACCAGTATGTTTTTGGACAGTTTTTGCTCTCTTGTTTGTGTCTTTCCACCCCTACTTGTGATAGTGTCATGCCGGCAGAGGAACAGTCAGCGTTTTAACTGTATATGTATCCTATTATTATTGTTGTTGATCGGTAAGATGCCACAGTGCTCAAGAGCACCAGCCAGTTGGGAAAACAGGGCACATATACAACAGATATATACAAGGTGGACAAAATAAATGCAGACAATAAAACAAAGGGTGTAGGGAGGGCCCTGATTGGAAGTTTACAATCTGATGGGGAAAGGGCACAGCTTAAACAAGAGGAGCAAGTGTGGCTCAGAGGGGAGATTAGAATTGGTGTAACGGTGTACCAGTAGGTAGGAGTACAGTCGGCACTGATTAATAAGTGGGTTTCCTGCATCTAAAGATCTGAAAGCTGTGGGAGAGTCTGATTGGACATTGGGGATAGCGGCACAAGAGAAGTCTTGTGGGCAGGAGTGTCACATGGTTACCAGAGACGAGGCAAAACACAGGAGAACAAGTACATACATTTTTTGGCGTTACAGATACAGTAAACAAAACAAAATAGCACCCTTTAGCAACATAGACTAATTGCTTCAGGATCCAAAAGTTTTCCTGTGCTCTAGTTATAGAATAAAAAAAAAATGTAAATCTTGCTTTTTACCCCAACTTTCAGAGTTTTCTGTTTACATTACCTGTACAAATATCCCAGAATTTAAGCATGTCATGCCTTTAATACCCTGCACAAAACAAAAGATAACCAAGCAGAGGTGTCAGGTGATCTTTATCAAATTATTTAACAGGCAAGTCACTAAAATATTGCCCAGTGTTCTCTGAGAACTGCTATGGAAAAATGATGTAAACAAATGTCTTCTAAATATTTAAATTTTTTGTCTTAATAACGATGGTGCAATATGAACAGGCATCACATCTATAAAAGTCATCACCAATATTGAGAGCTTGGGAGGCAAGTACATCATTTTGGGTTGTTGTTTTTTTACATAGCTGCCCCACATCCATGCAAGATATGCGTTTTGGGTCAACATCTCTTTTAAAGTGGTTCCCTGCTGTTGCTTTAAATAGGTAATATACCTATAGAACGAAAGCGGAATGTACACAGGAAAACATACTTCTGAAAGGCAGTTCTTTCAAAAAAATATATATATATAGACACAGGATCAAATTCTCCAAATAGTCTCTAATCTGTTACTGATCTTCACTTAGCCTCCAGTGTTGATTTCTTTCATTTACAGTCCACGCTGCCGTTTCCTGCAGGAGAGCTAAATATATTGATATCCAGCCACCACACTAGCCCCTCCTCCCTCTCGCGGCACCCGACCCCCCCCCCCCCCCTCCCGCACGAGTCGCGCGCGGGGGGGGGGGGGGGCTGCCGTGAGTCTGGGGAGAGGCCACATTTTTTCTTTTTTTTTTTTCAGTATGTGCCACAGAGGGGAAGTTAGCAGGCTGCGCCCACCTCGGGCTTGCTCCCCTTGGCGACGGCACCGCCCGCACCACCCTAGTTACGGCTCTGTCCAATATGTATATGGAATAAAAGCCACAAAAGAACGCACAGAAAAAAACAGCTATTCAATTAATGTCACCTATTAATTATATAGGGCCTGATTCATTAGTGATCTTATCTTGTGCGGGAGTTGCGATGCATATTTTAAGAACAAACGGGGAGATAAGAAACTCGTGATTCAACAAGGAATGGAAGTTAAGAGACATGCCCCTCTTAAGTCATTTACACAATGAAAAATAAGATGCAACAGATCTTAAGCAGTCAGTTCATCTTAAGATGATCCGCTTCTTAATATCCGCTTATTTAAAAGATAAGACGGTGTTACGTAATGGCAAATGTGGGCGGTGCGATGGTTTTGTTTACAAATTTAAAAACAATCGGAGTGTATTGTGCAGAACTGTTATTACCTAATTATTCCTTTTAATACTTACATGCTTATATAACCTGGGACAAATTACTTTGAAGTGGTAATGAGCTAAATCGACACACCTTCTTATAGACCTATATGAAAGATTGTGTAATGTGTTTTTGTTTGATTTGAACTGAGCATGTGGATGCAAATGCATCTATAATAATACGCTAGAATAAATAAACATGCAAATTTAAATAAACATTAGTGTATTATTAAAATATATATCATTAATGTTACAAAATGTGTAGTGTACTCTTCCATAATTGATACAAAGGAGAGTACATACAACCTCCACACAGATAAAGGGCGTGAGTCAGAAATCAAACTCATGGCTCCACTGTTGGAAGCAGAGCCGTATTTAGACCTCATGGGGCCCTAAGCAGGATACTGGTTTGGGGCCCCCTCCCTGAAAAAATCCATAGCACTATAGTTTTTTAGCATAACATATACCCCTATTCAAGGGCTGGTTGACAGACTTTTGCCCAGGGGGGCAAGCATATAGCACTGGCCCATAAGTAGCGGCCCATTTTTAAAGGGTGGTCTCACCGTCCGCCCTGGGAGGGCCCTCTGGGGACCGCTGGGCCCTAGGCATTTGCCTAGGTTGCCTAGTGGTAAATCTAGCCCTGGTTGGAAGGTGGATTGGCTAACCACTAAGGCAAGGTTCACTTGGAAAAATAAATTCTAAAATCTAGAACGAGAAGCACAACAATACAGCATGCGTGCAACAGATGTAAGAGCTAGATAATAGTGCTTCAAGCCAAAAAACAGCACAACACTGGCACTTTCTTATTACGAAAAAATATATGCCAGTTAAGATCTGCATGGTTACCTTAGTGATTTGTACTTCTGTCTCACAGGATTGGCGTCATGAGTTTGAATACCAAACATGGCCTTAACATCTGTGTGCAGCTTGTGGGCCTGAATCATTAAGGAAAGGAACACAAGAGGAGCTTTGTCCAAACTAGCAGATGTTTTTTAATCAGCAAGGGGTAGTGTTAGGCTATTATTTAGCACATAAGAAAAGTAATGGGGTTATTTCATGTAACACACAAACGCTTGATTTTTACTCTGACATTCAAAGTTGATCTACAACATGCTCTATCCCAATTATAAATCTGTCTTTTTATTTTACATTTACCTCTCCCTCAAATGCAACTTTGAAAGGCAAAGGTGCGTTTTTAATTTATAATGTTTTTCTTGTAAAAAAGAATCTGGCCCACAGGACACATTCATTCACATTATCTGCATGCTGCCATCTATTACTATGAATGTCCTAAGACTTTTGGGGGGAAGGTGATTGATTTGAAAGTTGATCTAGGACATGCCTTACCCCAATTAGAATTATATACCAACCGGCTGGAGGGGGAATGACATTTCTAATCTGGAGCCAGATTTATATTTTGAGTTGGCCATGTCTTGGAAAAACTCTGAAATGATTTTTAAAAGTAAAGCAAGTATGTGGATTACACTATTTTAGCCGATTAATAGAGAGCTCACTTCTAGCAATCTAATGACTTAGCTCCTCCAGAAGCTGAGGCTGGTGCCGCCGTAGATCGCTCCATCACCTCTGCAACTGTACAATGGAGCGCCTGTGGTGAAAACGTCTCCAAATTTAGCGATGCACCCACTGGTATGCCTCCAACTTAATTTTATTGAAAATATACATGCCTGCGGGCATACTATCCATCCCTTCAGCAAGGACCCACAGCTCTCGCCAAGCAAATGTACTTGCTCTCATTTTGTCTCTGGTATAATACTGTCCAGTACTCTGCTCTGTGATTGGTTCGCAGAGCACGTGTGGGCGAGCTCACGTCACTCTCGGATCTTCTCCACACCTGTGTGCAAAATGGCTGCCTGTCATTCATTCATCGTATCCTAGCAAAGGGGGGGCGGATCAATGAGAATTGTACTCTGCTATTCGCAATTACAGGCTCTTGATAACAGGAATCTGTAATTGCAGGCACCTGATAACAGGCACTAGATTTATAAGTGTGGTAGTACTTGTCCTAGCTGAGTTGTAAATGTAAGTCTAGAAATAAAGTGTTAAATTTTGTTGTCACTGTCAGAAAAAGCAGACAGTGGTTCAAAATAAAGTGAATCCAAACAAATAAAAAATATCCAAAGATAAAAGCAAACAACATCTATGTCCAAAAAAAGAAACGGCAAAAGGCAAAAAATGACAAACTCTGTGTTTAAACACACTCACATTACATCCACATTCACAGTTCGCTGAGAATATTTCTCTTGTGCAATTTATTATTCCGTGGAGGAATGGATAGTTTCACAACGCCAGTCCGAGCAGCACACAGACCAGTATATATAGGAAGCGCAAAGAGGGTCCAATACTCTATATTACTTACTGAGTGCTTTCCCCAAACAAAACTTGTTTGGTCCCTTTCAGTATTTATTGGTTGAATTAACTTCAACCTATTTGCCATTATTTTAGTGGATAATTTATAGTTAATGTCTAAAAGAGATATTGATCTATAAGAAACTGAGAGTTTGGGGTCTCTTCCTGGTTTAGGGCTCACTTTTATTAATTTGATATTAAAATACCTGGGAAGCATATTTTTAGAGATAATTGCATTAAAAAATCTCAACATTTCTGTTTCTGAAAATTTTTGTAAAACTCTCAGCTCAGTCAGGTCCTGGTGGCTTAAAGGATTTTCATTGTTTGAGAATCCCTATCGGTCACTTTAGCGACAAACTGATCAGTAGAGGAATTCTCAGTAAGCCAGAGGAGGCAAGGAATTGTCTGCTTCATTGTAAATGGGGCCCTTACAAATGTTTGCTCTAGGGCCCACAAATATATAGTTACATCCTTCGATCTTGCTGTAGGCTTTTGTTCTGTCCTCTAATGTTAGTATCTATATTGTATATTAATTACGCCAATTGTCAAACCTAGAAATCATGTAAGCCTTTAGCAAATGAATCCGGTTCCCATAAAATAGAAAAATATACAGTAAATTAAAATGAGAAACATTTTCATATTACAACCTGCAGCAGCTGCTTATTTGCATGATAGAATTGCTTGGAAAGCACTTCATATACACTTTATGACTTCCTAAACTGATAAAGATTAATCTTTCATCATTTGCATATTTTTACCTCTCTAGGGCAATGATTTTGTGTACGTTGTTTCATTTGCACAAAAAAGTATGAACTTTTCTAAATAGCTGATAATCACTTTATTTTTTGATAAATGGTTAGTAAAACATGGGTATATTTTCTGCACACAAACCTGAATTTCCCATATGAATAGGAACTGCCTTAGTCCCATTACCGACTGTCATCAAATAAACGCAAGTGCAAAATGGCTATGTTTTTTGTATGCATTTGATATGCTGGTCACATGCGGTATACCAGAGCTATATGTGGTAGGTCCTGCACCCCTGGTCTGTGTAACTATAAAACTAAAAGGTATCTATCTCCTCCTTGTAATCCTACTGGAATTCTTTTTATAATCCTATAATTATATTCTTAATTTTTAATCCACAGGAAAAAATTGTAATCCAATTTGTAATCCAAGGGAATTTATTTAGTAGTCCATGGGAAATGTGTTTCATTTTTAATCCAATAGATTAATTCACTGAAAATGTTGTTAATTTGTAATCAATTTATAATCCATGTGAAAATTTTGTTTTGTAATTCACAGGAAATTGTAAAAGAATAACATAACAGAAAATGTGAATTGCTTCTCTCGGAGCCTTATCACAGACTGACTGTGAAGTGCATTCACTGGACTCCCCTTATCCGCTTTAACAATCACAAATGGTTTACCCGCTAGCTGCAATGTGATTAACTGGGAGAAAGGGTAGTCTCAGAGACTTGCTGCTTTGATTACACATCAATTGAGATTAATTGAATCTCTATTGATATGGGAAAAAACAGATAGTTGTGGAGCTCTATTCATGATAATAGCCCAGTGGATCCCAAACTTTCTCAGTTCGAGGCACTCTTAGGGTCTCAATAATTTTTTCAAGGATTTTTTCAAGGAACCCCCAAGCCAAAATAATTACCAAGTGGCCCCCGCTCTGCTTATCGCCGGCCCTAGCCGTGGCATCCCATTGAAACTGCCATGAGACCCCAGGGAGCCTGCTACGGCACCACAGGGAGCCGCGGCACCCAGTTTGAGAACCACTGTAATAGCCCATTCATTCTGTAAAAGGGTGAACCTAGAGGTATGGGGTTCTAATCTCCCTAATAGTCTGGCAAATGTATGGATGACCATTTAATACAGTAATCTATTATTATTACCGTCAACCAACTCCACGCAAAGGTAGTTCTGATTTAACCTAAGAAATATAGTTCTTATTTTCCCTTAAATCCACAGGACCAATATTTATATAATAATTTTTGCTTATCTCTTCAAGAAAAATGGCACACAAGATATAGCTTCATTAATTAACATTCTAATTATACAACTTATGTATATTATAAAACAGTATAAAAGTGTAACAGTATTTTACACAAACTCAACAGATTTTGTTTACTCTTCTAACATAGGTGGTATAGCATAGATTTTTGTACAATACATTACATTCATTGTCTGTCTTATAAATATAGATCAGTATCAGATAATGTATGGCTATGGATCTTCACCTATTGTCTAAAGGTATGTGACTATTGTGTGTGTGGGGAGGGAGGGGCCGCTACTCCATTTTAAGCACACATTTCAACCTTCCACATATATCTCATATATAAATGTCTACTATGTATTCTCCTATTTCATTTCACTTCTCTCAAAGTCAAAAATGTGTAGTATAACTTCACCATGCTTTGCAACAGTCATTATTCACTATCCACGTTCCACTCACATGGAAGCTACTAGATGGCAGCCATCTTGCAAACACGGTAGCTTCTAGTTCACCTCCATTCTTTATTGTCTGAACTCAGCATGCTCTGATGGTATTTCATCTTGCTGCCAGGAATTGTACAGCATTACAAGAGTTAACACATTGTGAGCCATCTTTAACCACATGTGCTTGTAATGGTCTAATTTACTGCCAATGCGACTTTCATATCAACAGTAAAAAGGCCCAGTTCTTACTATACTACATAATCACATACAAATCAGACTAACATCATACAATTACCTATGTTATATATACACAGCATTACAACACTATTACAAGACATGCAGTTATGTAACACTATCCATACCAAATAACCTAACAAACAGTATACAAACTCCCATATCTCAGCTATATTCTAACATCTGCAAACCCAAGACAAATCCTAACACATATACACTTACACAAGCCTTACAGTTACAATACAGAACCTTCAAACAACATCACTTCAACTATTTTAGACCATTTAAATAAACTATATTACTGACCAATAAACTCAAAAACACATTACACTAACACAATTTCATTCGAACATCACAGCACTAACACTATAACAAGACATGTAATTTCACATCAATATTTTCCCATTCAAATTAACTCCATTTACAAACCATCACACAACTATATATTTCCAGATTCACCCACCTGCCATTCATTCCTTTCAAACTCCTTTATATTATTAATTTCCACATACTAACCATCTGATATAATATGCCTTCCAGGCCCTATTACATATACACAAACCTCCATTGCTTTCAAGGCCACAGGCAACTTACGTTCCAATATGTTCACTTAGGAACTGTGTGTGCATGTCTTATCAGGCTGGGACCAAGGAACAAAGAGATAGCTATGTCTCTCTGCTAGTGAGAAAGTTCACTCACAAGTGGGCGGAGTTTACCTTTTCCACAGGAAGTGCTCACAACATGTAGCCCGCCTCATTAGCAAAAACCTGCTTTTCTAATTACGTAGATATTTGTGCCTAGTCACCTTCTAATTCAAATTAACTCAGTCTTCTCATATATTATAAAATTAAATATAAAATAATAGATTATTTATATACTCTTCATCACATTCCAATAGCCTATTCATTTCAATGGAGTTTTGAGATAAAGTGCACAACTCCATTGAAATAAATGGACCATTGAAGTGAATAAGCCATTGACATGAATGGGAAAAATACAATAAAATAACATTTTATACAGGAACTGACTCCAACTGCCCATCATAATGGCAGGATGCCAGTTTTAATTTGTCAAGAAATTATGCATCTTTTCAGGCATAGTTTACTTTTTAAGAAAAGTCCTATGAAATAATTTGATAAATAAGTATAAGGTTTTGTCCCATGCACAGATACTGTCTTTAAACAAGCAAATCTATTTGATAAGCTTCTTGATATGGTATTATTGCTCTATACTACTACTGTTAAATGCCAGGAACACAATGAAAGCAAAGATTGTGCTTCTAAACGCAACACTCTCACTAAAGAAGCAGCAAAGTCCACTGTTCTGCAGACTCTTCCTCCTGGGGATATACTTATAGCTGTCTTACTCCTACACACCCTACTATCAGTGACAGTGTCCCAGAAATTATACCAGTCATCAGAGCCGTAAATAGATATTTTAGTGCCTTAGATGAGAGAGACCACTTGTACCCCCATATCTTGGTGGAGTAGATGCTGCTTCCCAGCTGCAGCAGCTAGCCCTTTACAAGTGCTAGACCATTGTCCAACCCTGTGCAGGTCTCAACTACCTGTTCTTGCACATTTGACTAACTTGTGCAACAGCTGGTGCCTTAAGCTCAGTTGCTTTTTGGTTGAATTCTGGAATATTGGGAACCTGTTTGGAAAGCAGACAATTAATATTCACCTCCTGGAAAGTAAAATATTAGTAAACACTCAAGGCCAACCAGCCCAACAATAAATGAATGGCTTTTTTTTTTTTAAATAAATAAATATGTCTCCCTTCCCAAACTATCCCTAAAATTAAATGAATAGCATACTCATTTAATAAATATGACAATTTTTCCCCAACCAGCCCAAACATTAAATAAATAGCATGCACAGTTAATAATTGTGCCTCCTTTCCCCAACTGCCCAATGTTAAATTAAGAGTGTTAACATTTAATAAATAAGCCTCCCCCCCAGCCAGCCTGGTGGAGGGGTCAGTCACCAGGAAGTAACTAGGAATTAAACTGGCCAACTAATAGGCTAGAGCCAGTCCCAGTTATTGCTGAGTCCATGCCTAAAAAATATATAAAAAATATCATCTGCACTCATCTCCCTGTTATATTACACCATTTTATCCACTATGGAACAGCTTCTAGAACCATTTGAGGAAGCTTGGGAAGCCAATATAGGGAAGACTTTGGATCAGGAGGGATGGTCGCAAACAACATATTGCTTAAACTTCTATAAATACCTCTAGAAATTAAGAAGAAAAGAGAATACTTGCAAAATCTGCACTCATTTGTATATAGTCCCTTCTAAACTCCACAAAATATTTCCCACAACTTCTGGGGAAAAATTTATCAAGCTGCCTGTTTGAAGAAGTAGAGATGTTGCCTATAGCAACCAATCAAATTCTAGTTATCATTTATTTAGTACATTATACAAAATGTCAGCTAGAATCTATTTAGCTATAGGCAACATCTCTACTCTTTCAAACCTGCAGCTTGATAAATTTACATCCTGTCTGTGCTGGAGACAGTGTGGGAGCAAGGATCCTTCTTTCATATCTGGTGGGAATGCCCCCCATCTCCACTTTCTGAAACCAAGTTTCTGACTTGATAGAAGGGATGATAGGCTCCCATATAACCATAGACCCGCTTGTCATGTTACTCTGCTATCCCATAAAGACGCTTTTCTCACCTGGCAGTCCTCTTAGAGAACTAGATCCCCTCCCATATCCCTCTATCCTACTCAAAAATGAAAAAATCCCCAACAAACGGAATCTTTAAGACCTGACACTTTCTTCTTTTTCGTCTTCTCTGGTTATCCCATACTTGCCAACTTTACGTCATTGGCTTCAGGGAGATCCCAGGGGAGCTGGGCGTGCGGGGACGGGGCTTGACAAATCGAATCATTTTGGCCCCGCCACCTAAATGATTGTCATGATTTTAGCCAATTACAGCAGGGGGCGAAGCTAAGATGGCACAATATTTGCATCATTAATCCCCGCCTCTGCCACTTATTTATTACGGGGGAGAGAACTGGGAGGTTGCCCTGCTCTCCTGGGAGCCCGGGAGGTCTCCCTGAAAAGCGGGAGTCTCCCGAATATTCTGGGAGAGTAGGCAACTATGCGTTAAAGAAAAGCAGCTAATGAATCTCTAGAGACTGAAGTGTCTTTTACATTTCTGTCTCCATTACTGAAGTCATGTTGTCTTACCTGTCAGTCTTTGATTAAATCTTGGTCTCCATGAAACTGGCCACCTCCATAGGCATCAATACATGGACATAGGACACAATTTCTGAACTGTGTCATCATGCCACAGATGGCGAAGCCAACCACATCTTGTACTGGCTCAGCATCAGGGAGAATGCCAGACTCTTCAGGGAGTGAGGGAGATCACCCGTATTTCAGGGAGTCTCCCTGACATTCAGGGAGAGTTGGCAAGTATGGGTTATCCATTTTAATAAAATAATTTGTTGGTTTGACATCTATATAGCTTAAGGTTTTCACTGAAAGTCTTATATTTATTATATATATGAATCTTTTTATTTATAACAACCTGCAATACAGGTTGTTATATATAAAAAGATTTTTTTACAAAGATATATATCATCTTGCCTGCAGGTGCTGCTCTATGGTATGCTTTCCCTTGTGTGAATGGCGACAGTCGTATTGCACCCTTGGCTTTGCACCCTGGGCATACACACTGGCTGCATCACCCTTGTTATGTCCCTGCCAATCATGTCTGTGCTTTAAATATAAAAAATAACTCTAGTGGGATATAATTGTCATGAATCTGTCTAACTTGAGGTCTGGTTATAAACTTCTGTAGTGCAGATATGCCATTCCCAGAAAGAGGCACCTTGACAACGGAAGCAGGCAGAAACACACACTCTTGACCAATGAGCTTTTCCCAGGGGAATGAGTGGTGATGGAGAATTCTGTGGACAAAGGAGTGGAGATTGTAAAATAGTATTGTTTGTAAGCTAAGGTCAAAAGATAAGAAACTAAACTAAAGATAAGAAAATAATGAGTTAATAACAAGGCAATGCAATCCTTTGGCTTTAAACAACAACACTGGAATCCAAAGTATGCTCCTGCAAAGTTTAGCCGTTAATGAAGGGCTGCAGTTGAGTAAACTGATTGCTATTGCTAGCAGAAGTGCTGAGGTGTGTTCTGCAGTATTGCAATGTGTTGCCTCATCCCAATATTCCAGAAGTTGATGACACTTGTGTTTATGATGTGTGCAGTGCTGCCACCTGTAGAGTATCATTAAAATCGTCATCATCATCATCATCATTTATTTATATAGCGCCACTAATTCTGCAGCGCTGTACAGATAACTCATTCACATGAGTCCCTGCCCCATTGGAGCTTACAGTCTAAATTCCCTAATATAGACACACACTCACACAGGGAGACAGACAGACAGACAGAGACTAGGGTCAATTTTTAATAGCAGCCAATTAACCTATCAGTATGTTTTTTTTGGAGTGTGGGAGGAAACTGGAGCACCCGGAGGAAACCCACGCAAACACAGGGAGAACATACAAACTCCACACAGATAAGGCCATGGTCGGGAATCGAACTCATGACCCCAGTGCTGTGAGGCAGAAGTGCTAACCACTAGGCCACTGTGCTGCCCTTAAAATGGCATCGATTCCTTACAACACTCCTCTCTGCCAATGATGGATTAAAGTCACTTTGGGCCATGGCTGCTTCTTAAACCATGGGTTGAAAAAACTTACAATCCTGGAATACTGACTCTGAACCACTGCATAATTAAAATTTTCATTAGAACACAGCACACAAGCAAACTCCTCACTTCAAGTACATTAATAAACTTAACAAACCTCATATTCCTGAGTATTTTGATATAAACAGTAAGAACATCTCCTCAGTAATTATTATTTACTGAAAGCCCCTCATTGCAAGCTCACTATTACTTTTCAATGGTATACAGCTCTGAATTTGAATGGAGAAGTTTTGGGCCCATTATAGTTTTAGGCCCTGGACTACTACTCAAAACACTCTTATTGTAATCCATTAATACAGGGGAGGACTGAGGGGCATGTGGGGAGGTCTGGGTGTCATGGCTCCACACTACACCTCTGCATCCCCTGGACTGAGGGAGCGGGAGTGGTCAAGGACATGGTGGGGGGGTGTCTGCCTGTTTGATTTGTAGTGGGCCTCACAATTTCTGATGGCAGCCCTGATGGGAGCTGCTAAGATAAGAGGTGTCCTACCTCTTCAAACTAGACCAAAGGAGTGGTTTTTAAAAAAACAATTGAGTGTAATGAGCCTAAGGTAGCAAATGTCCAAATGTGATCTGAACCACAGTACGTATACATAAGAGAAGGGGAGAGACAATCTAGTATTAACTTCACAAAGTAAACCTCTATATAAACACAGTAAAATAAAAATGATACAGTTTCATACATTTATGCAAGGAATAGTACACAGTATTAGGTAATCATAACGTTTCCATCATAGGTTAGTAAAAGCTGATTGATTAACACACAGGTAAGTGTGCAGAGGGACTACAAGTGTTTTTCGTTCAACAGTATGATTTCTAGTTTCCCTTGTTTGTCCAGTGATCTGGGTTTGATACTAATTTCAGGCGGTGAAGATTCCAATGGAAATTCTACCGACACGAAAATGCTGACAATCAAAATACTGACAAGGAGCAAATGCCTAAAATTGTAAATACTGACAGGAAAAATAATCCCGACACAGATATACCTTCAGAATGTTCACACTCTTAGTATCAGTTGAGGTATGATAAACAGAGTGTGGTTCTCTTGCTTTTTAACATTTAATATTTTAACTTACTACTTGTCCTCCCTCATTTTTCTCTTGTCAGCTTGTTATAAAGATATGCAGTGCCTGGGATGGATAAGTGTTATGCAGGTCATACCACCAGCCAAGTGAAAAGACTGTAGGGACAGCACTGCAATGAGATAGCAGAGGAGCCACTGGTAATCCATGAGTATTATCCTAAGTAATTTAGTTAGAGAAACATCAAAGATCTCATGCAGTTTGTTGCCAAGTCCATGGTATTTTGTTGTTTAAACAAAAATGACCGGTGAAAAGTTGTCAGAAGAGAACTACAATCTCATCACAATATCTGCAAAACAGTACTTACATAAGACAGAAAACAGAAACTGTTTAAAATTAAGTGCTGTGGACTAATAAACAAAACAAAAAAAAAATGAAAAAAAAAGACAATTACAAAAGATAGATAAGATATCACACATGGAGAAAAACAAATGGAGCATTTGAAGAAAAGAACACTAGCCAATCATTAAGTAAGGGTGGGATTGTGTGGCAGTCAGTAGCACAAGAAATATTGTCCACTTGGAAGAATGTATTTTACTAAATATCAACAAATTCTAAAAGCTAATTTCCCAGAGTTAGGCTAGGTACACACTGGAGAATATTTAGACCGATGTTTAATCCACGACAATTGTACCTGCGACTGAAGGTCCGAATAGTCTGGTGATTCATGCGTACACACTAGACATGTTTTAAACGATTTGTGAAAAACCAACCGTCCAGGCAGCGACTTTTGACAGTCATATTGTCGTCTTCAAAGATTTTGATTTTGTACATACAAAAATTACATATGGGGGTAAATGTATCAAAGTGCGGTTTTGCAAAATCAGCGATTTCCTCGGGAGAGTTGAAACTCCCAGATGTATAAAGCTGAGATTTCATGTAAAATCACGCATTGCGTATCGGAGCCTCTACACAGTAGGAGCTCCGATGCGCAATGAGCTTAGCTCATTGTGGTACTTCTATTTATAGTATTAGGTGATTTTCCCACGCTAATACTATAAATAGACTTAGCGCAATGAGCTTAGCTCATTGCGTATCGTAGCTTCTACTATGTAGAAGCTGTTTGCTGCGGTCATGAACTTTTTTTATTTTTCTTCAATCAAGCAAGAAGATTCGGGGATCTTACAAATATGGGGCCCTCCTGGCCGAAGAACAGAAGACTGCAAGCAACAATGGCCCCCCCCTGGGCAGAAGAACAGAAGACTGCAATCAACAATGGGCCCCCCTGGGCAGAAGTACAGAAGACATTACAAGCAAGGACTTTTGGAATTACAAAATTATTTTGAACATGGTGACAGCCATTTTGGGATTAAAAGCTGCTGACAACAGAGGAAAACTTCATTGGTGAGTATAGGGGATTTATTATTTTTAATAAAAATATGTGGCGTAAATGAGCGTGTTTACTGTCTTTATTGTGGGTTTATTATTTTTAATAAATGTTAGTGGTTTTAACCAGGGTGTTGTGATTTTGTTAACATTTTAGTTTGTGGAACTACAGGTCCCAGCCAGCCCTGGGTGTCAGGGCTTTTTGGCAGTTGTGGTTCTCCAAGTGCCAACATGCCCTGGCTGCCGTGAGTATGCTGGTGCTTGTAATTATACAAGTAGCAGCATGCCCACACTATTTAGGGCAACTTGGCTGGCTGGGACTTGTAGTCCCACAAAACAAAATGGGGGACCCCTGCCACGTGTCACCTGCTATAGTGCCTCCGACCCCGGCTGGTTTACCTAGTGCTGGTTCTGTGAAAATAGGGGGGACTGATTTTCACGGAACCAGCAGTAGTCTGGCAGCACTAGGGTTAAGACTGAATAAAGGGGGACCCCACGCTTTTTTTTAAACTTTTATCTATTTTTAACACTTTTGACAGCTGCCGGAGCTCTGGAAGCTGTGTGACAGACAATGTAACAGTGTTTAACTCGCTGCTACAACACAGGAGAATTAGCTAACACAGGAGGGTTTTACATCGCAGCAAATTGCCAGAGATGACCAGCGATTTTGAAGATCAGGGTCAAAATCGCAGCTTGATACATTTGAGAAAATTTTGACTAAAATTGCGGGTTATCATCCGCAATTTGCCACGATTTTAACAAAAAATCGGACCTTGATACATTTACCCCATAGTCTCCCTGCAGCGATATGCAGAACACATTTAAATAAAGGGCAGAACATCTCCAGCAAATAACCTCCCAAAAACTTTTAAAAGGAAAAGGAAACACGTCATTGCAATTCATTGTATAACACATATTTGTGTACAGTGTACATTCGTTCGCTACTACAGAGCAACAATTTATTTTAATATTATGGATAATGTTGAAGTAGAGCAAGCCACTAGTCTTTTGCTACTCGCTATGGCAAGAAGGCGGCAAGTATAGACACCGAGGGAAATAAAGAGAAAGAATCGGTCTTGTTGGACCAAAGAGTGGTCCCAAAGGAGCGACTCATTATCTCATATGCCCCTGCTACAGAACATATGGGACAACAACCCTAATAACTTCAGGGGGTAAATGTATCAAGCTGAGAGATTTCCAGTGGGTTTGAAAAACCAATCAGATTCTATCATTTATTTAGTACATTCTACAAGATGATAGCTAGAATCTGATTGGTTGCCATAGGTAACATCTCTACTTTTCAAACCCGCCGGAAAACTCTCAGCTTGATACTTTTATCCCCAGGAATTTCCTGTAGTTGAATGAGCCCCACATTCCTGGAACTTCTCTAACTAATGAAGTCAGTGAGTCAGTGAAGAAATTGAAGCTGAAAAGTGGTTGGGTATGTCAGCAAAACAATGATACAAAACACACCTGAAAACCAAGCATTAAGTACTTACAATGACTAAAGTTTAATGTTTTCGAATGGTCTTCACAGTCCACACATTTGAACATTATTATCTGTACAGAGATGCAGTGTATGAAAGAAGACCTAAGAATATTTCTGAGCAAGAAATGTTCTACTACAAGGAAGAGTAGAGGAAACAATTTTGAAGCAAAAATATAAAGGTTTTAGCTCTTAGCTGTTTAAAAGTAATGTTTACCACAGAACACAATCGATTTTACACCGCACCAAGCTTTAAACCCCTTAAAAGTTAATTACGTACATAATGTTTAATCATATAGGGGAGGTGCTCCAATACTATGTATCAACTATTAATAACAGAAAAAGAGAGAAAGAAAGAGAGGAATAGTATTTTGCGGGCACTCTTTTATACAAATGGATGTGATATATTGGTATTATAAAAACAAGTAAACTTTATTGTTGATTATATTAAAAATTGTCACAGCGAAATATTAAAAAAGATGAATGTGATGTTGAAACCTGTTTGATTCAGTTAAAAAGGTAGAGTACTACCAAGCTGGCTTGCTGCTATTAATCTATGTAATTAGCGGCTAACGAGTATAATGGAGTACACTCAATTGATATAAATCTATCACTATAATTGGTGTCTATAAACCACAATTCCTAATTTTCACTCACCTTGTGCCTTGTCAAAGCTCAGAAGCGAAATGCGCGTCGGCGTTACGCTGAGCTTGCTGCTCTATTTTATTAACAAATAACACAGGCTGAGAGTCAGTACATACTTAGCTAGGAGATCAGGATTAGGTCCTGTTAGCATCTAGGTCTTAGATTGATTCTTACAGGAGTGTTCAGAAACCAGTCTATTACAACCAAGTAATAGAAAGACATTTTTGAGTCTTTAGCTTTCACTCATTATTAAGTTATATCTATTGGAGTGAAAATTAGGAATTGTGGTTTATAGACACCAATTAAGGGATTAATGGGTTTATTTGTACTAAACAGTTTATTTGAACCATAGATCCATCCCATCCAATAGTGCTTATTTATCCTCCTAGTCATAGATTTATATCAATTGAGTGTACTCCATTATACTCGTTAGCCGCTAATTACATAGATTAATAGCAGCAAGCCAGCTTGGTAGTACTCTACCTTTTTAACTGAATCAAACAGGTTTCAACATCACATTCATCTTTTTTAATATTTCGCTGTGACAATTTTTAATATAATCAACAATAAAGTTTATTTGTTTTTATAATACCAATATATCACATCCATTTGTATAAAAGAGTGCCCACAAAATACTATTCCTCTCTTTCTTTCTCTCTTTTTCTGTTATTAATAAAAGTAATGTTTGAAAGCTTTGATTTCTGACAAAGGAGGTGTTGTTAAGGACACACTGAGAGGGCTCAAATATATGTGCATGCAAAATGCAGATTTTGTTGAAGAAAGAGCAAGTGCCTTGAAATATTTGCTGTTATCTCTTTTGAATGAATACTTATTTTGTGTACTGTCTTTTGCTTCTTATGTTCCCACATGCCACATGCAGTCTGTTACTTGTGCATACAATGTGCATAAATCTGTAGGTTTGTACTCTGCAGTGGTTTTGTTAACTTCTTTTCATGTAGACATTCAGTGAAATGTTTACATACAACTGTACCTACTGTCATTACATAGTAAGAGTGAAAAACCCCAGTTCGACTGCTGGCAATTTAATTTCCAGGAGGGTGTTGGGGTTTTTGCTTGACATTCCCTAAAATGGCAATTGGATGAATTCCCTGGATAAATCAGTCCCAATAGGTCCGTTACTAATTATAGTGGTAAGGAAACAGCTTAAAGTAAAAAGCAAACCCTTCCCATCCTGACGATGAAACTTTTATTCTTCCATTCTGAACTGATGACCGATTGTCCTCTGTATGGTCTTTGGTGCAAAAGGTTAATCCGAAAATTTGGATAAACCTGGACACTTTACTTTCTAGGCCGATTACAAGGTCGTTATTATTAACCTTTATTTATAGGGCGTCACATGAGATACGCAGCGCCGTACATTAATCAAAACAGTAAAAAGACTAGGGGCCTGTTTCATCAAGGCAGGCATACTGAGCGCAACCTGCATTTGTTGTAAAATGGCTCTGTGAAGATACATGCGGCGATGAATTCGGGTGCAGGTCTGCTGTGCTCTACTATACACACTGCAGGATACGTCCAATTCCTATGTGGAATATACATTTGCAAGAGAACGCACAGAAAAAAAAAATATTGAATTAATGTTACTTGTTAATAATATAAACATTAATGACAAAACAGCCAAAAATAAAAATATATTTTTTTTCCATGAAATACATTTATTAGGATGATCTTAATATCTACTGAACATAAAAATACATTTTTACAGTTGCTTCTGATTGTAAACACATGTTATATTATGCATAAGAGACTATCATCACTAGTACTGAGGACTTAGACTAGCCCTGTAGCTGGAGCAAGAGATACGGCAGAATAACATGTAACTTTGAGATCCCCAAGCTTTATTCAGACGTGGCTGCGTGCACTCCAGTTTTGCATGCCCTTACTGTACAATGAGTTGGGGGGAATGCCCATTTCCCGTCCCATTCACTCCCAGATTTTGTAGGCTGTAGTAAGTGTCCTTTGCGTACATAGATGCAGTGAACATTGGTGCGTCCAGGTCCTAGGAACAAATTCTGATCCCAGTGCTATACCACAGTTAATTTTGATCAGGTTGGATCAAAATCCAAGTCTGTTCCATTTATAACTACTCTTTGTCCTCCAGGCTTCAGTTCTCTACCCATGTAAACGTATTTCTCCTAGACCTAGTACTCTCATCTTGTGTATCAGACTATACAAACAGAAACAAATGCTGTTGCAAAATCCATATACTTATTACATCAATTGCACTACCAAGATCTCGTTTGAAACTTACTGGCACATAAAAACTAACCTAAAGGGTCCCGCCATTTCCACTTTAGATTAAAGTTTATTCAGGTTGCGATGACATCAAAGTCTTGTGGCGGACATCTGTGTAGTCTGAATAACTTGCAGGGAGCGTGCTGCTGCGATTGGAGATGTAGAGCGTCATTTTGGAGGTAAGTCTGGTTATATTCAAATTGCTTTTTTACACATTTGGATTTTCCTTGGAGGCGTCCTCAGTGTCGGAATTTTCTGCACCGTTAAACCGTACCCCACCCGTAACAGAAACAGACATGATTAGTTTTTATGTGGAGGTAAGTTTCAAATGAGATCTTGGTAGTGCAATTGATGTAATAAGTATATGGATTTTGCAACAGCATTTGTTACTGTTTGTATAGTCTGATACACAAAATGAGAGTACTGGTGAGAATCAACAGGATGTAACACACCCCAGCGTCTCCACTGACAGAAAGTAACACTTTAGCAGTAGCCCAAAATCCAGCGCTGCTTCAGATGTGACCATCAGGGTTATGTGCACAATTATTGCCCATGGAGCAGAGGACCCATTCTAGGAGCTCGCCCTGAGCTGCCCACCGAGGCCTACTGCCACGTGGTCCAACCTGATCAACAGGAGGAGGAAAACCTGGACCAGAGGTGGAGGTTTTAGCATTTTACATTTACCTGGTCATTGATAGTACACATATTTGTCTAGTCTAGACTAAGTCCACAAATTTCTGGTCATGTGTGCAGCCATGTGTGAGTGGAAAACCAGAGGGTGCGCCAGCTTAGTGCTTCAGGCATGTCTATTATACTGATGCACCCTGCCTTGGTCTATAGGTCCCAGATGTTAAGACATAATTTATACATTACTTTGGTGTGTGTTCAAGCAATAGATATTCCAGTGGCAAGGGTACATCTGGACATGGACAGTGACCATGGGTTGGTGGAGGTGGGAGTATTGAATGGACTTCCAGTAGATGTGATGTTGGGGAGTGACCTGGGGAACAGTTTGGGCAGCTATTTTGTGCAGGCAAATAGCCACAGAATTAGAGACAGATTCAATGAACTTTGGTGTTCCCACCTGACCTGGTCTATGCCAGCTACCTGGTGGTATTATCCGGGCTTCCGCCAGATTTAAGAAGGAGAGGAATGTGACATGCATGTATTAACATCAAGTCATTGAAACTAGGGCTTCTCTCTTCAGGACAGTACTTACTAGTAGTTACTACTCTTGTCAGACTTGTCCAGAATTGTGCTGTCACTCACCAGACCGTGAGTGCCTCTGCGCTGGTGCGTGGCTCCCTAGCCTTCCTGCCGGCACCTATCCTGAACCGCGGCCGTCCGCCATCCTGATGGTCTGCGCATGCGCAGCTCCCAAGAACTCTTGTGACTGTTGCTTTTAATCCAAATTGGTTGATCAGGCAACTCCCTATTTAAGGCACCTGTGTGCATTACCTCATTGCCTGATCTTGGAGTCTCATTCCCTGTGAGTCTCTGAAGGTGTCCCCTGTGTTCTACTAGTGTCTTCAGTTTCCTGCTGATTCCTGATCTACTCATCGCTGGTTTCCATACCCGCTACTATCTCCTGTGTACTACTAGTGTCTTCAGTTCCTGTGGATTCCCTGTACTACTCATCGCTGGTTTCCATACCTGCTACAGTCTCCTGTTTCCTGCCTGTGTCCTCAGCTGAACTCTGATTACCGGATCTACTCACCTGTGGTTCCTACATTCGTCTCTGCCGTCCAGCGTCTCTGCAGTTCCTGCATCTCCCTGTGGACAGACTGTTCTACTGAATAGCGGTATGCCTATCTGTTATTGACTTTCTACGTTTACCCTGCATATCCGCTAGGACAAGTTTCCACGCTCAGCAGCGGTATCCATACCCGCTATAGACTGTTATTGTTACGCTGCATACCTGTTTGGAATTAACCGTACTACTCAGTCGTTATATGCATAACTGTGATTAACTATCCATTATTGGCCTGCATATCTGTGCTGAGCAAGTCTCTACCAAGCAGTGCCACACATACCGTTATATAGACTTTGTTGGATACGCTGCATACCTATTGGGATCAAGTTCCTCTGTGCACTCAGTGTCTGCATCCTATTATCTTTGAATGCTTCCACTCATCAACACTTGTACACATCCTCACCTATTAAGCAGTGGTACAACTTGCTATATGCAGACCACTGACTTCCCCGCTACCTACCTGCACCTGGACAAGTCTTCTCACCATAAGCAGTGGTACAACTTGCTATACGCAGACCACTGACTTCCCCGCTACCTACCTGCACCTGGATAAGTCTTCTCACCATAAGCAGTGGTACAACTTGCTATATGCAGACCACTGACTTCCCCGCTACCTACCTGCACCTGGACAAGTCTCTTCACCATAAGCAGTGGTACAACTTGCTGTACGCAGACCACTGACTTCCCTGCTACCTCCCTGCCTCTAGTCACGTCCATCCTGATCTCCGTGTTCAAATCTGCCTTTCCACTATATCAGCTAGTCGCTGATTCCTTGACCAAAGATTGCTGCAAGTCACTGACTTTCCTATTATTTATTGGCATTCTCTCTCCATCTGCTGTGATATATGTTCCGCTAGTCACCCTGCTACCAGAGGACCGTTGTGTGAACTTCACTACCCTGGTAATCCCAGTCATCTGGTGAAATCCTGGGCAAGACTCCTAGTGCCCGTGACATGTGCCATTTGTGGACATCAAAGCCTCCATGGACCATGCTTTTTTTGTGGACATTCAAAAGCAAGAGGACTTTGACTTTAGTCCCTACCATGTGGGTAGATGAAAGAAGAGCATGGCCCATCAGCCTGAACACATAGGTCTGACCTAGAGGCTGGCAGGATGAACAGGGCTAAATATTACTCCAGTATTCTCACATCCAGCGCAATCAGGATAACTAGGAATATATTATAATGTGGTCATGATCTATCCTAATATTTAAAGTTACCTTAGATTACATGATTTCCAGCAAATCACTGTATGCCACATTGCCAGCTAAGAAGCACATATGATATAAGATTTTGATTATAACACTTCTGGGTGTTGAAGAATTTTGGATTTCCTCACTTCTCCTATTGGGAACTTTTGGCAGCTACATTAGGAATATCTTGTTGTAACATATTACACTATATTATTGTTCCTCCTTTTTTATATATATCATTCGTTGGTTTATAAGAAGATTTTTCCCTATATGAACATTAATGAGTGCCTATGTACGTATTATTTTTGTGTTTTATATACATATGATTTGGTGGATATTCTGATACAGTACAGGGCTGTCTTTTGGAAGTGCGCTATAATATCCTCTATCCATGTCTATTACATTTTTTAGCTAAGAAGGTGTTAATGAATTTTGATGAAGTCTCCGTACATAGAGAGACCCTGTTGTCACAGAAGAGTATTCAACCCTTTTTATTGCCAGCTAAAATTCCTTTGCATATATAGGACAAAATTTGGGTCACTTCATATTTAGTGCCATGGACAAAAGCAATATTCTCATAATTGAGAGGACCTCCAAGCAAATTTGTAACCACTGTAAATATGTGAAAATGGAATATACAGACCCCATAAGGAACCTATAGAGATAATCATCATCATTTATTTATATAACACCACTAATTCCTCAGTGCTGTACAGAGCATATTTGTCATTCATATCAGTCCCTGCCCCATTGGAACATACAGTCTAAATTCACACACACAGACAGACACAATGTATTTCCCCAAGGAATCAATAAAACATAATCATATTTCATATGGACACCTCTTGCCATGAGGTCACAGAGGAGGGAAGTTTGGGCAACAAACAAAGTTTAAAAGTAATGAACACACTTAAATTATTTAGAGAATTTTTTTTTGTCATGAGACAATGCAATATAGCCATCTGGAAAAAGTCTATAACCTTTAAACAATATGCTGTGTACTTTCTCAATGTTTCTTCTTCATGGTCTAGTGTGATGACAAGCCGTATTGCAAAGGGCAACAAATGTCTTACTATATATACATGTAAATTGGAAATACTTTCGATAAAAGAAAATGTTATATTAAAAAAGTAATGAAACTATTTTATAAATTGTCAGTTTTTGGACATTTTTTGACATGATCGTTCACCTTGTTTGTTTGATATACTATCCTTATTCTGGTCTAACACCAGAGCGGGAGTTTTTATTCCATGGTTTTTGATACTACTATTACTAACATGACATAATAGGTTCCCTTCAGTCACATTACTTTATCGGATGATGTCCAATTTTATTGGTTCTTTTCTCCTCATAGGGTTTATGACATCATTTATAAACACTATTTGTTCTATTGATAAGGTATGGTACACACTGCTTGAAAAGGAATGCTGTACTATTTGAAATGTCATATTTTTTATGGAACTGCTATCATTTGCCACTAACAATACAAACTTGTTTATACTATTAAGGACTCTGGCTTCATTCTTTTAGTTTCATGTGAACTTTTCATTAGAATGTCAAAAGCCTTTACATGGACAAGGTGGTTTTTTTTAATGTAAAAAGTTGGGTATGCCACTGTTAAATCTGCAGCTGCAGACGGGAGTCGTCTCCCGTCTGGACTCTCTTCAGGTCTCGCTACCTACTCTCTCCACGGCCACCACATCCGCCACTACCTCAGCTACTACCATCTCTTCAAGCACCATGGCCACTAGAAATCTCCACATACCTGCTCCCGACAAATATGATGGCGATCCACTGAAGTGTCATGGCTTCCTTAATCAGTGCTCCATTCAATTTGAATTGGCTTCCGAGAACTTCTCCTCAGACAGGGCTAAAGTGGCTTATTTGATTTCTCTCCTCTCTGGGCAAGCATTAGCCTGGGCTTCTCCGCTTTAGGAACGGGATGATGTTCAAAATTCGGTGGTCTTCATCGCGAGATTCCGGAAAGTATTTGATGAACCCGAAAGAATCTCTTCAGCCGCCTCCGGTCTCCTAGGGCTACGCCAAGGTTCCCTCACAGCAGGACAATACGCTGTGCAATTTCACACTCTTGCTGCCGAACTTCAATGGAACGATGAAGCTCTCATCGCTACTTTCTGGCAAGGTCTCAATGACCGCATTAAAGATGACTTAGCCTCCCGTGACCTCCCTCCCAACCTGGATGATCTTATATCCCTCTGTATTAAAGTGGATATCCGCCACAGGGAACGAGCTCTCGAACGGGATCGCACCCGCCGGCCTCTCCCTCAATTGGCCCCTAACTTTATTCCCTCCTCGGAAGAGCTCATGCAGATTGGTTATTCCTGTCTTTCTCCAGAGGAACAAGAGTGACGAATGAGGAAACGCCTCTGTTTATATTGCGGTGAAGCTGGACATCTTCTCTTCGCTTGTCCCAAGAGGCCGGGAAACGCCACCTTCTAGGTGATAGTAGGGAGGTCAACCTAGGACCACAGTCCCTTCCTCCCTACCCTCGGAAGGAGTCAGAGTTTTTGATGGCAGTCACCTTGGTTACCCCCAGTGGTCCATCCTCTACCTGGGACTTTGTGGACTCGGGGTCCGCAGGGAACTTCATTTCTTCCAAACTGGTGACAGAACTCCGTCTTGATACAACACTTTTGGCCCAACATTTGATGCTCACCGCTGTCGATGGGAACAGAGTCTTAAATGGCTCAATCTTTCTTTCCACCCTTCCGCTTCAGATGGAGGTAAGAGCGCTTCATTCTGAGCTCATAAGTTTTCTTGTGCTTCCACAGCCCATTAACCCCATCATCCTGGGGTTACCCTGGCTTAAGCTTCATGCTCCACAATTTGAATGGCAGCGAGCACAAGTTATCCGCTGGAGCCCCTCCTGCAACAAGAGATGCCTGAGATCCGTTTCTCCACTGAAATCCAAGTTGGCCTGCCCCTACACATCTTCCCTGGTTGGTCTTCCTGAAGCTTACTCCGGTTTTTCTGATGTATTTTCTAAAAACGCTTCTGAATTCCTTCCTCCCCTTCGGCCTTGGGATTGCCCTATTGACCTTATTCCTGGAAAAAGTATTCCTAGAGGCAGGGTATATCCTCTGTCCTTACCCGAGACGCAAGCTATGTCCAAGTATGTTGCCGAGAACCTCAAGAGGCGATTCATCAGGAAGTCATCTTCTCCAGCAGGTGCAGGCTTCTTTTTTGTTAAGAAGAAGGACGGCTCTCTCAGACCGTGCATTGATTACAGGAGACTAAATGCCATCATGATTAAAAATCGCTACCCCTTTGATACTTCCTTTAATTTCGGAACTCTTCGACCGTATTCGAGGGGCACACATTTTTACCAAGTTGGACCTCAGAGGGGCTTACAATCTGATCAGAATTCGCAGAGGAGACGAGTGGAAAACCGCATTTAATACCAGAGACGGCCACTATGAATACCTGGTGATGCATTTTGGGCTCTGTAACGCCCCAGCCTTCTTTCAAGACTTTGTTAATGAAATATTCAGAGATTTACTCTATCAGTCGGTGGTTATATATTTGGATGACATCCTAATTTTTTCACAAGACCTGTCTACTCACATTCTGCATGTCAAAGAAGTACTTTCTCGTTTACATTCTAATCAGCTTTTCTGCAAATTAGAGAAGTGTCTCTTCAATTGATCTCAAGTTCCCTTACAGGGGTATGCAGTTTTGGGTTCTGGTCTTCGGATGGATCCCAGCAAATTGGAAGCTATTCACAATTGGCCTCAGCTTTTCGGCCTCAAAGCTACCCAGCGTTTTATTGGCTTTACGAATTACTATCGGCAATTCATCAAGGGATTTTCCACGCTAATCTCTCCCATTACTCTTCTTACTCGGAAAGGTGGTCAATCAAAATCCTGGCTACAAGAGGCAGTACAAGCTTTTCTAGCCATTAAAGAGGCCTTTATGCTTGCACCCATCTTATCCAAACCCAACCAAAACAAACCGTTCTTTTTGGAGGTCGACGCATCCTCTGTTGGGATTGGAGCGGTGCTGTCTCAAAGAATTCTGCAGGTCTTCCCATTCCTTGCGGGTTCCTGTCCAAAAGATTCTCCGCCAGTGAGGCGAACTATGGGATTGGTGACAAAGAACTTCGCCATCAAGACCACCTTACAGGAATGGCGCTACCTGTTGGAGGGGGCACGCTTTCCCATCATGGTGTTTACGGATCATAAACCTTCTGGCGGTGTACCAAGAATTTGCGTGCTAACGCATTGTCCAGATCATTTGATTCCTCTGATGTCTCATCACCCATGCTTGCTAAACCCATCCTCAACCCTCCACGATTCTAGCCTTGACCAATTCTTCATTCAAGACTCCTCCCCCTGGTCGTTCTTTTGTACAAGAACATCTACGCATTAAACTCCTGAGATGGGCTCATAATGCCAAATTTGCTGGTCATGCTGGGGTTAAGAAGACAGTCGCTCTTCTATCTCGCCAATACTGGCGGCCCTCATTGCCCTCATACGGCCTGAAATTTATTCGTGCTTGTGAGGTCTGCGTCCGACACAAGATGCCTAGGAGACCCCCTGCCGGTCTTCTCCATCCTCTACCCATTCCGGACCTTCCATGGCTCAGTATTAGCATGGACTTCATTACAGACCTTCCTGCCAGTCATGGCTTTAACACCATCAGGGTGGTGGTGGACCGCTTTTCGAAATTAGCCCACTTCATTCCTCTCAAGGGACTACCATCTGCCTTCCAGCTAGCACTCTTGTTCATCCGAGAGATTTTTCGCCTTCATAGTTGCCCGAGGGACATCATTTCTGACCGTGGAGTCCAATTTGTCTCCCAATTCTGGAGATTCTTTTGCAAACGAATGGGCAGACTGAACAGACCAATCAGGATCTGGAGGCATTTCTGAGGTGCTACTGTTCGGATCAACAATCTTCCTGGAGTGAACTTCTACCCTGGGCAGAGTTTACCCATAATAACCACCAACACGAGTCCAGGGGTAACTCTCCTTTCTTTACCAACTACGGGAGACATCCCATTCTCCCCACCTTCTCTGATCTTTCTGATTCCTAGGTACCTGATGCGCAAAATATGGGCCACAATTTTTCTCAAATTTGGTCCCAAGTACGTTCAAGATTACTACAAGCTTCGGACCGTTACAAACACTTTTCAGATTGGCATAGAAGGAATCTCCCTGTGCTTCGGGTAGGAGACAAAGTCTGGTTAGCTACCCGCAACCTTAGGCTCAAGGTTCCCACTATGAAATTGGCTCCACACTATATTGGACCCTTCTCCATCTCTCATGTGATCAACCCAGTCACCTACAGACTTCATCTTCCAGCCTCTTTTCGGATATATAACACGTTGCATATATTGTTGTTGAAACCACTCATTCTCAACGAATTTTCCAGCAAATCTCTTCCTCCTCCTCCTGTTAAAACCATTAGAGGTGAAGAATTTCTTGTGGAACGCATCTTGGAATCTCAAATTTCTCATGGGAGACTCCAATTTCTTATCCACTGGAAGGGTTACGGTCCTGGGGAGAGGTCCTGGGTCTTTGAAGAGGATGTTCATGCCCCACGTTTGTTGGCAAAATTTTTGCAGGACTCCTATGGCACCCACAAAAAAGAGGGGGGGGGATACTGTCAGGCGCCGTCTCCGCACCTCCGCTGGGTGCTGGAGACGGACGTCCTCTGGCCGCAACATGATTGCGGCGATCGCGCATGCGCGATGGGCCGCTACGGTTGCTAGACAACCCAGATGGTTCCTGGCGATCAGCTGAGACTGATCGCCGGAACCTCCCCTCTCCAGGGCTTCCTGTTTGCCTCTATTTAAACTCACTCTGGCACCATTAGGGTGCCAGAGTATTGGTTCCCACCAGCTCCAGCATTATTTCCGTTTATCCTGATTGCTCTCCTGTGTATTGAATCCTCAGCTTGCTTGACTTCTCTTCCTGTGTACTTCATTGCACGCACTGGTATTGACCTTGGACCGTTCCTGATTACTCTCTGCCTTCTCCCCGTGGTACTGCATTTCTCTAGTTTCAACTCGGCCTGTCTGACTACTCTCTATTCGCTGCTCTGGTAACTATCTGGGAGAACCGCGACCTGTGCATCACACGCAGCAAAGCCCAAACCTCCTTGCGGGGGTCCCCGGTGAACACCGGTGGTGCGTTAGACTCCGTGCCTCCCAGTTTAATAGCGCCAATACCACTCAGTGATATTCCTAGTGAAAGACGTGACAGTCTGTATGTCCTGTCAATGTGTCTTTCAGCCCAGTCAGTGTGTCTCCATGTCCTGCCAGTCTGTCTTCCAGTCCTGTCAGTGTGTCTCCTAGTTATGTCTGCCCTGTAAGTCTAATTTCTCTCTCCAATTCCTGTCTGTCTGTCCTGTCTTCTGTCTGTTTCCCAATCCTGTCTTTTGAATGGTAGTCCACCACTGAACATTTGTATGTGATTTTTTTTACGTCATATCATTTATGTGTAAATTGTATTACGTAACTAATATTGTCTGTGATTGTAAATGTGTAAGTTTACCGTATTGTCTCTAAGGGCTCAAACACACTACAGTAAGTAAACTTAAAACCGTAAAACAAAAGCATTTTACTTGCAGGGAAGTCAGAGGCATTGACCACATGGTTGATATAGTAACAACCCCTGTCTCTATGGTAAAGGTATCTTACTGCATACTTATTTCAGGAATAAATGTACCTGAAACTGTGGTGGATGCAGCTAATTTCACTGCAGGTAAAATGCTATTTTATAGTGTGTAAAAACATTTGACCATTTTCAATACACTATTAGTCTCAATCTTGTTATTAAATAACACTATAGGCCTCATTTAGAGTTGGACGCAATGTGCGTCTAAGACGTGCAGGAGTGGGAGTGTGCCACATCTTGGTAGGGTATTACGAGTGGCATGCAACCCCAGTTGCATCCCACTCGTAATACCCTACCGAGCTGCAACCAGTTCGTGCAGCTAGCTAACTACTTGCACCACCTAATTCCTGCCACGCATTTTCAGCCCTTTTTTTGACGTGTGTTGCGTCTGAGCTTTACCGCGTCCAGGACTTTCTTACGGGTTCACACCCCCTGTGCCTAAATTATGCAAGTTCACGCCTTCACATTCACATTCCGCCCTTTCCCTCGTATTAAGCCGCAAGCTGTCGTAAGTGTAAATTGCATCCTAGATGCAGGTGGATATGGTGCTTGCTGCACATGTGTCATAGTGGTTTTGTGGTCGATGCGCCTAAAACGGACTTTGCGTACAACTCTAAATGAGGCCCTATGTGAATAAGCAACACGTTGGGAATCAAGTATTGTCACGGACTTACCTGATCCCCGCCGCTCCGTCCAGCCGCACTTCCGTATTCAGGACCATGTGACCGCACCCGGAGGCGGTCACATGACCACAACCCTAGAGGCGGGGATTTTGAATCCCCTTCAGTATAAAAACCTCACTCTGACACTCGCTGAGTGTCAGAGCAACACTTACCTGTTCCTGGCTCCTGCTCTTCGTGGATTGCAGTGTCTTCCAGTTTCCAGTGTCTCCTGTGTGCTGATCTCTGCCTGTTTGACTTCCCTGGCTCTCCTATCCCTGTGTACCGACCCGGCTTGCTGACCATTCTCCTATTCTTGTGACCCGTGTACCGAACATGGCTTGTTGACTCCGAGTTGCCTTCTGATTCTGCCTGACTCCATTCCTGTGTACCGAACCTGGCTTGTTGACTCCGAGTTGCCTTCTGATTCTGTCTGACTCCATTCATGTGTACCGAACCGGCTTGTTGACTCTGCTACCACCGCTTCAATCCGCTGTACTACATCTTGAGGCGAACCTGGGGACCGCGACCTGCGACTCCTGGCAGCGAAGCCCACCCCGCCTTGCGGCTGTTCTTGGTGAATACCCGGGAGATCGTTAGACTCCGCACCTCAGGTAAGCCAGTGCTAATCAAGATTAGTAATATAGTATCCAGAATCTGTTACAGTTTGCTCTGACCATGGATACCACAGCTAAAGATTTGTTGGAGCATTTAGTAGGAAGGATGGATAAGCAAGAAGCTAACCAAGAGCAACTTTTAAAATTCCTCAATAGTCTATCCACTCGGTTGGATGTTGTCCAGAACACCCTAGTGGCTGGTGGATCACCTGGGCCGGCAGTGGCCCCTGTACCTCAGGCCGCAGCAGCAGCTTCTTCCTCGCAGCTACGGTTACCTAACCCACCCAAGTTCGATGGAGACCCTAAAAATTGCAGAGGATTTTTAAATCAATGCTCCATACAATTCGAGCTTCTACCTGGGAACTTACCCTCCGGAAAAACGAAAGTGGCCTATGTGATTTCGTTATTGTCCGGTCAAGCTTTAGCATGGGCTTCCCCCTTATGGGAGAGGGACGACCCCATTCTACATAACTTCAACCTCTTCTAGTCCACCTTCAAGAAGATATTTGATGAGCCAGGAAGGGTGTCCAATGCCGCTTCCGGCTTACTACGTCTCCGCCAGGGAAACCAGTCTGTGGGGCAGTATGCGGTCCACTTCAGAACCATGGCCTCTGAACTTCGCTGGAACGATGAGGCCCTAGTAGCTACATTCTGGCAGGGCCTTTCAGACCGAATCAAAGACGAGTTGGTATCCCAGGAACTCCCTACGTCTTTGGACGACATTATCTCCCTCTGTGTCAAAATTGATTTGCGTTTCAAGGAACGTAATTCCGAGAAGGAACAGTCGCGGCGTAGTATGATTCGCTTGGCCCCCAACTTCCAAACCCCTGTTCTTCCCCCTGAAGAGCCCATGCAACTTGGGAGGACCCACCTATCAGCCGAAGAGAGGGAGAGGAGATTTCGGAACAAGATGTGTTTATATTGTGGAGAGAGTGGCCATCTTCTGAGTTCTTGTCCCAAACGCTCGGGAAACGACAGGGCCTAACGAGTTCTGGAGCTGTATCATTTGGCCCTTTTTTCTCAGTGTCGGTCAGTTCCCAATAGTAATGATTGCCTGTCTATTCCCATTTCCCTTCAGCTAGGACAAAAGACCTTCCCGCAGTCGGCTCTTCTAGATTCCGGAGCCGCAGGAAATTTCATTTCTGCCACAGTAGTTAAACAATTCGCTATTCCCACACAAGCCTTGGAACAACCCATCTCTCTGCTGGCCATTGATGGGGGAAGAATCCCTGAGGGGTCCATCCTGGTACGCACTATTCCCCTTCTACTTCAGATAGGAGCACTTCATCGGGAGAAGATTTCTTTTCTAGTAATACAGAGATCTACCAACCCAGTCATCCTAGGACTTCCTTGGCTTCGTGTCCACTCTCCCACCTTGGACTGGAAATCTGGTCACATATTGTCCTGGGGACAGTCCTGCTTCTCTCGCTGCCTACAGAGAGTGGTTCCTCCGAATAGTCCCAGACGTACCCAAGAATTTCCTGTGACTCTCCTGCCTGAGCCATACCAAACCTTCTCTGATGTTTTTTGTCAACAAGAGGCCACTAGACTTCCCCCTCACAGAATCTGGGACTGTGGCATTGATCTGATACCTGGTAAACCCATTCCCAGGGGCCGTGTTTACCCCCTTTCCCTCCCGGAGTCTAAGGCTATGGAGGAGTACATCCAAGAAAATCTAAACAGGGGCTTCATCCGCAAGTCTGCCTCCCCAGCTGGGGCTGGCTTCTTCTTCGTAAAAAAGAAAGATGGGGCCTCCGCCCTTGCATTGATTACAGAGGCCTGAATGCCATTACCGTTAAAAATCGGTATCCACTGCCACTGATTTCCGAATTATTTGACCGGATTAAGGGTGCCACCATCTTTTCTAAACTTGACCTCAGAGGAGCGTATAACCTTATACGCATTAAGGAGGGGGATGAATGGAAGACGGCGTTTAACACCCGAGACGGCCACTTTGAATATCTGGTCATGCCTTTTGGGCTATGCAATGCCCCAGCCATATTTCAGAGCTTTATGAATGAGCTGTTTCAAGACCTCTTGTACCAATCTGTAGTCATCTACTTGGACGACATTCTCATCTTTTCTCAAGATCTACCATCTCATCGTACTCATGTATTGGAGGTCCTCTCTCGTATCCGAAAAAATCTGTTATTTTGCAAATTGGAGAAATGCACCTTCGAGCAGAGACAAATTCCCTTCCTGGGATATATTATTTCGGGCACCGGTCTACAGATGGATCCCACAAAATTGAAAGCCATACTTGACTGGCCCCAACCTTCGGGCCTTAAGACCACTCAACGCTTCCTAGGATTCTCCAACTATTATCGTCAATTTATCAAGGGGTACTCCTCTCTCGTGGCTCCCATCACAGCATTGACCCGCAAATCTGCTGATGCTGGTATTTGGTCCTCTGAGGCTATCCAAGCCTTTATATTATTAAAGTCTCTCTTTTCCTCTGCACCCATTCTTCAACAGCCAGATTGTTCTCGTCCCTTTGTCCTGGAGGTAGATGCCTCTTCTGTTGGCACAGGAGCCGTACTATCACAGCGAGGTCCTTCTGGAAAACTTCATCCCTGCGGATTCTTCTTCCGTCGCTTTTTACCTGCTGAGAGGAATTATGGGATTGGCGACAAAGAGCTCCTGGCCATCAAATTGGCTCTCTCCGAATGGAGACATTTACTGGAAGGAGCGCAATTCCCTATCACCATATATACCGACCATAAGAATTTGCTTTACTTACGCACTGCTCGATGTCTAAACCCTCGACAAGCAAGGTGGTCCTTATTCTTCTCACGCTTTGATTTCAACATCACTTTTCACTCGGGATCTAAGAATACGAAGGCAGACGCCTTATCTCGCTCTTTTGATCCTGCTGACATGGAATCCTCGAAAGATAAGAAATTCATTGTAAATCCATGTCAAGTATTGGCAGCTACACACCTGAAAAAGGGTTGTCCTGCAGGCAAAACATTCATCTTGCCACATCTACGCACCCGGCTCCTTCACTGGGCTCATCACTCTTCTCTGGGCATGCCGGCATTCGCAAGACCTGGGACTTATTGTCCCGAAGCTACTGGTGGCCTTCCTTGCTGGAGGATGTGAAGAGATTTGTTGCTGCTTGTTCCAAATGTGCTCAACACAAGACCTCTAGGAAGAAGCCTTATGGATGCTTGCTCCCATTACCCATTCCTGATTACCCTTGGTCACAGATCTCCATGGATTTTATCACGGACCTTCCCCCTTCCAAATCCTGTACTGTAGTGCTTGTGGTCACGGATCGCTTCTCTAAAACAGCCCACTTTATTGCTCTCAAAGGCTTTCCTTCTTCCTCCTCCCTAGCCGATATTTTTATTAAAGAAATATTTCGCCTCCATGGCTGTCCTCAACATATTGTCTCCGATAGGGGATCACAATTCATATCTAAATTTTGGCGGTCTTTTTGCAATAAATCCGGGATTAAGCTTGACTTTTCTTCCGCATATCATCCCCAGTCCAATGGGGCTACTGAGAGAACCAACCAAGAATTAGAGAAGTTTCTAAGAATATTTATCTCTAGTAACCAAGACAACTGGGTGGACCTTCTCCCTTGGGCCGAGTTCGCCCATAACAACCATTTTCATGAGGCCATCTCTAACTCCCCCTTTTTTGTTCTGTATGGCTGCCATCCTAGACTACCCACCTTCTCTCAAGTCTCATCTTCTGAAGTTTCAGCAGTGGACTCTCTGGTTCGTAACTTCTCTGATATTTGGGAACAAACCAAGACAAACTTAAAACAAGCAACTACTCGTTCCAAAAAATTCTACAATAAAAGGAGAAGAATGACTCCAAGTTTTGCAGTTGGTGACAGGGTATGGCTATCCACCCAGAACATTTGTTTAAAGGTTCCCAGTAAAAAATTTGCTCCCAAGTTTATTGGCCCATTTGCTATATCTGAGATTATTAATCCCGTAGCCTTTAGATTGAGTCTGCCCCCCTCTTTACGCATACCCAATGTCTTCCATGTCTCCTTGTTAAAACCGATGGTAACCAACAGATTCTCCACCTCATCCAGAACTCCTCCTCCTGCTGTGGATCGGGATCAAGTTGAATACGAGATTAAAACTATCCTAGATTCTCGTAAAGTTCAAGGTGCCATACAGTTATTGGTGGATTGGAAGGGTTACGGCCCTGAGGAGCGCTCATGGGTAAGAGCCACTGACCTACATGCTCCCCGTCTACTTAAATCCTTCCATAAAAAATTTCCTTTGAAACCCTATTAGGTGTTCGGAGTCCACCTTTATGGCAGGGGGTACTGTCACGGACTTACCTGATCCCCGCCGCTCCGTCCAGCCGCACTTCCGTATTCAGGACCATGTGACCGCACCCGGAGGCGGTCACATGACCACAACCCTAGAGGCGGGGATTTTCGAATCCCCTTCAGTATAAAAACCTCACTCTGACACTCGCTGAGTGTCAGAGCAACACTTACCTGTTCCTGGCTCCTGCTCTTCGTGGATTGCAGTGTCTTCCAGTTTCCAGTGTCTCCTGTGTGCTGATCTCTGCCTGTTTGACTTCCCTGGTTCTCCTATCCCTGTGTACCGACCCGGCTTGCTGACCATTCTCCTATTCTTGTGACCCGTGTACCGAACCTGGCTTGTTGACTCCGAGTTGCCTTCTGATTCTGCCTGACTCCATTCCTGTGTACCGAACCTGGCTTGTTGACTCCGAGTTGCCTTCTGATTCTGCCTGACTCCATTCCTGTGTACCGAACCGGCTTGTTGACTCCGCTACCACCGCTTCACTCCGCTGTACTACATCTTGAGGCGAACCTGGGGACCGCGACCTGCGACTCCTGGCAGCGAAGCCCACCCCGCCTTGCGGCGGTTCTTGGTGAACACCGGGGAGATCGTTAGACTCCGCACCTCAGGTAAGCCAGTGCTAATCAAGATTAGTAATATAGTATCCAGAATCTGTTACAAGTATATATTTTTATTTATTTAAAAGAAACAATGTAGAATTTATGAAATAATATAGAAGAGCAGGTCAGTCAAATTAAGGAGTTAGCAAGAATTCTTAAGGTGCCAACCAAACCACTGGGGAGGATGTATATCCACTGATATCATAAGACATAACTCCACAAAGTTAGGCACAGTTTTAATTTTTAACGTGCATTTGTTAACTGACTCCAGGGAATTGACCAGCTCTCATGAACAATTACTCTCATGAGAGAAAACCTATATGTAAAAATAAACATGGACACTTGTAAACATATTGCTATGCTAGCAAGTTTCAAGTCCTTAAAAAAAGAAGAACTGATTGTATTAATAAATATTAGGATGTAGTTTTTTTTCCCCACTGTAGCTCAGTCATTGTTGCTATTTTTCCCACGATCCTATTGGGTGATTATAAATACTTACTAATGAATCAATGAATTGTTTACAAGCTTTACAATTCCAACAGTATGACAGGGCAGTTTATTATACATGCTCTTGAAAGTGATATCTAAGTACAAATTCACAGAGAAATGTATTTTTTATTTTGCTAAATATTGACAAATTTTAATGTGTCATGATATTTCGCTCAAATCTTTGTTTTTAGAAGCATGCAATTTAAAATGTATAAGATAAGTATAAATTAGCATTGCAATAAATAGTATTTCCCAAAAATGTGTATAGTTTTATTGATATGTAATACTTTCTTCCTATTAAAAACTGGTTTACACAAGCAGGTGAGGTGTGCTGTTATTTTACCATGCACTAACTAATTTGTGTTCAACTTCATTCCCCCTGGAACACAGCATGCATTATTCCCAGCACACTAGACCCTCATCCACTACAGTGTGTAAAAGAGGGAGTTATCCTGCATAAGAATCAATGGTCCAGATGTTCTAATCTCTCTTATTTGGTTTTAGTAGACCTTAACAGGTCCTTGATACCTTAAAGGTCTTGTTAACACTAAGAGATTATACTCTCGGATAAGTATTGTTCTTCTACCTTATGTTTAGGTAGTGCTTTGGCGTTACTGAAAACTTTAGAGACCATAAGGATAAGAGGATGTATACGAAACAGACATGCATAAAAGTTCATTTGGATAGGATTTCTTGTGCAGACATGAACGGGAGTATACAAACATAACAATTATAGTATAGACAAATCTCACTAATACATATATAACCCTATAATCAGTAGTCAAAGTGGGCTGATATATAGCGATATTCCATATCGCCACTTCTGCTACTTTCATTGTAAAACTTCCATTCACTTACTGCGATCATACCAGGCTTAATGTATCGCTCTGTGTCACCCAGCTGGCTTACCCGGTACCTATCCAAGGTTCAAATCGCCCAGGCAAATATCCAAAATCGAATAAATAGGTTTATTTAACAAAATAGTAGCACCAAACAGCAATAATAATATTGAAATAATAGCCTGCAGCAAATAGCACTACAGTCTGGCAGAGACAACATACAGGGTATAATGAAAACACCTCACCAGTATCCTAGCCTCTCTCAGGGGGTGCAGTCTATCCAAACTTCTCCTGGGGCACAGATCCTCTCTCCTTTGAGGCTACCATCAAAGCAGCTGTCCTGAGTCACTATCACTCCACATTTGGCGGTCACACAGTTCCCCAAGACCTGGAGAGATAGATCAGATCAAAGGCAGTACTGCAGGGACTGTTTGTCCTTTCCCTGTCTCCTGGCAGAGGCCAAAACCTCAATGACAGCCTGACTTCAGCTATCACTGGGTAGTGAATGTCCCTTTTCTGTTGTGGGGAGCTCTCTTTTAAAGTCAGAAAACACCTTCTCAGGAGTTTGACGCCCTGTCTTATTGGTCCTTTTCTGTGTTTACCTTCTCACAGATAGCAGATGATATGCTCTTGATACAATTAGGGACATGTATTGTTCTATGGCTATAAACAGGAGAGATTACAATCCAGACACATTACGTTTAAATACACAATGTAATCATTTGTAATTAAACAAAGAGCTTAACACATGAGACCCCCCTGGTGTGATAATAATACTTTTGCTTAGGCTGAGACAATGGACGAGTCTTTTGAGAATTACACAATTATTGGTTTTCACAAAGCTTGCTGCTTCAGTGTTTTTAGACCTTTATACTGAAGTAAAATTACAAGCATTCATAAGTGTAAAAGGCTTTTATTGACAATTACATTAAGTTTATGCAATGAGTCAATATTTGCAGTGTTGACCCTTCTTTTTGAAGACCTCTGCAATTTGCACTGGCATGCTGTTAATCAACTTCTGGGCCACATACTGACTGATGGACGCCCATCAATGCTTGGTCAGAATTTATGGGTTTTTATTTGTCTAACCGCCTTTTGAGGATTGACCACAAGTTCTCAATGGGATTAAGGTCTGTGGAGTTTCCTGGCCATTAAGTTATCACTTTTCCCTTATGGCAAGGTGCTCCATCATGCTGGAAAAGGCATTGTTCGTCACTAAACTGTTCTTGGATGGTTGGGAGAAGTTGTTCTTAGAGGATGTTTTGGTACGATTCTTTATTCATGGCTGTGTTCTTAGGCAAACTTGTGAGTGAACCTACTCCCTTAGCTGAGAAGCAACCCCACACATGAATGGTCCCAGGATGCTTTACTGTTTACTTTACTGTTGGCATGACACAGGACTGATGGTAGCACTCACCTTTGCTTCTCCGGACCAGCGTTTTTCCAGATGCCCCAAACAATCTGAAAGGGGATTCATCAGAGATAATGACTCTACCCCAGTTCTCAGCAGTCCAATCCCTTTACCTTTTTGCAGAATATCATGTTCCTCATGTGTTTCCTGGAGAGAAGTGGCTTGTTTGCTGACCTGCTTGACACCATGCCATCCTCCAAAAGTCTTTGCCTTACTGTGTGTGCAGATGCACTCACACCTGCCTGCTGCCATTCCTGAGCAAGCTTTGCACTGGTGGTTCCCTGATCCCGCAGCTGAATCAACTTTAGGAGACGATCCTTGCGCTTGCTGGACGTTCTTGGGCACCCTGAAGCCTTCTTCCCAACTATTGAACTGCTCTCCTTAAAGTTCTTGATGATCTGATAAATGGTTGATTTAGGTTCAATCTTACTAGTAGCAATATTCTTGCTTGTGAAACCCTTTTTGTGCAAAGCAATGATGACTGCACATGTTTCCTTGCAGGTAACCATGGTTAACAGAGGAAGAACAATGATTTCAAACACCACCCTACTTTTAATGCTTCCAGTCTGTTATTCTAACTCATTCAGCATGACAGAGTGATCTCCAGCCTTGTTCTTGTCAACACTCTCACCAGTGTCGGGTGAAGTGTTTAAACACTTAACCTGCGGGGTCCCGACATTGCCGCTTTAAATTAACATTAATAGAAGACGTGATGATGTCAAAGTGTAGTGCCGGAGAGCTCTTCATTCGGAATAAGTTGCGGTCAGCATGCTAGTGCCATCGGAGATGTGCAGCATCAGTTTTTACTAAATTCGTTTTTTATTTGTAGGTGTTCTCGGTGTCGGCATTGTGGTAATCTTTTTAACGATTACCACCGAATTGCACTTCATCTGATCACTCTTCATGCATTCTGGAGTATATGCAAATTGCCATAATAAAAACTGAGGCAGAAGACTTGGTTAAAAATATTATTTGTGTCATTCTTAAAACTTTTGGCCATGACTATATACACAAAATAAGAAAGCCATGTTGCCTGACATATTATCACTTAAAAATACAATATACATATCTTTAGATATGATTGACAAATATGTGGAGCCAGAGGACTAAAAAGTTAGTGTTTTTATAGTCCACAATTTGTGAGAAACGAGGTGCAGACTGGTTGAGGTTATATTAATACCTTGTTTCATCCCACTTTTTCATAACGCCACTTCTAAATTCCCATACCGCCACTTCTACATATCCACTTATACTATATTATTATATACAATCATAAATAAAGTGATGACATTGAATCCTAGTAGACCTTGTGGAGTTAATGACATCAGTTGATAAATCCATCTTGCTTCCATCAGTAGCAATATTTTATTATGATTACCACTTCTATGAACCTCAATGTTCAATCAGCATAAAGTGAAAGTGTACAATGGTATGGCCTGCCTGGGCAAAGTTGTGTGGGACAGGTGATCTTGCAATATATTAGCATCAGTAAGAGCCTTCTTGCTTGAAGAGCAATGTAGAGCAATACACTCATTCAACATTCTAGACATCTTGCCCATATATATTTGTTACAAGGGTAAATTATCACCCATACAAAATATTGGCTCTCACAAATGATGCAGAATCTTGCATGAATAGCCAGTAACTGGATCCACAAATGTATCACAACGATAAGAAAATGGCAATTAACAAATCAAGTACATTGATATGCACCATGCAATCCATTTCAATGAAGGAAGGTCATGTTTTACCAACAACTCATTAAATTTGGAACTACATATACATTTTACATTTATAACAAAACAGAGGTTGTTCTTGTAACTGGCCTTTAAGGAACAAGATTCATGCTGATAATGTGCCAATGTTTTAACATAGTGTAATGAATAGTCTTTGAAGCAGTACAAAAAAAGTGCTCTTAAAATGGATTCTAGAAGATTTCAATTCCTTTGACTTAATAATAGGCAATAATAGATCTTTACGATCCATATTCAAGCAATGGCATCATTTATTTAATTTATGTCATAACCCCTCTCAAAAAAACCTCCTACTCTATCATTAAATCCTGCCACTTCTATTCCGTTTAAAAATTTAGTTCAAGCTCCTTACCCTCACTTACAAAGCCCTTACCAACACTTCTCCCCCTTACATCTCTGACCTTGTCTCGAGGTACATACCTACTGGGCCACTCTGCTCTGCCTCTGATCTCCGCCTCAATTAACTTCTCATTACCTCTTCCCATGCTAGCCTCCAAGACTTCTGCCATGCTGCCTCTAATCTTTTGAACTCCGTACCCTGTCTCACTCGACTCTCCCCCAACCTTCAGTCCCTCAAACGCTCACTGAAAACTCACCTTTTCAAGCTCGCCTGTTCTACCACCTCCTAAGCATTCTATCCATCACCTCCTCTACCCGTCTGTCATCTCCATTTTTCTCCCAGTTGGTCCTACTGTCTCTCACCACCCCTACCTTTAGAATGTAAGTCAGGGTCCTCTCTACCTAATATCCCACATCTGTATACTGCCCCTTGTACGTCTTGTTATGTCTTTTGCTGCACTCTCTGTGAGTTCCCATAGCATTACTCACACTAATCTGTGCTACTGCCATGTATTACTTCATCTATTTGTTACTTGCTTCTGTATCCGGTGCTACGGAATGTGTGGCGACTTATAAATAAATAAATAAATAATAATAATTGAGGGCCGCTGGTAACAAACTTCTATCAGAGGTAATACCTTCAACTCTTAAAAGTTGCAAAAAAGGCAAACCTGTTTTGAGTGGCCTTGGAAGAAAAATATCCACCATTAACAGTGTGTTTTTAATCAGTACTTTTTGTATAAACAGAAGTTGAAAATCAAAATTCAGAATGCACATTGTTTACAGCCAAACAATGAGTAGTGGACATACTGTAAGTAAAAAAAATTGTATTACTTAATTAATTTAATTTATTCATGAAGGTTGTTAGCTGAATTTAATTTTCAGTCCAAACTGTAAACAAGGCATCTATGTAGCAAACAGAAAAAAATGAATTTATAAAAAATTGTATCTGCTAAAATAAACTGGTTCTTATACATAAACAAATTAGCATAAGATGGGACTATATTTGACCTCATCACAGTACCTGTCTGATACTATGTACAAACTTGAAACATGTAAAGTTAAAAGATAACAAGAATTAGTAACAGATAAAGTCAAAAGATTCACACAATCCATAGTATCTCTTATTAAGGAAGATGTATTTATAACAACAGGTGGTAAATAAAAATCGACATAGTGCGATAACGGTTGACGTAGGGAACCCGGAGGCTAAATCAAAGTTTTATGTATTTTAGGGTTTCACCTCGTTTTCATTTCCGAGGGCGCGCAAAAGTACCGAACCAGCTTGTCTCGGTACTCGGATCTGATAAGTTCAGGTCTGTGCGGTTCTCGGAGAACCGAGCCTGAGCATCTCTAATATATATGTATATTTCTATTTCAGCAATGACAATTAGCATCTCTAATATATATATTAGAGATGCCGAGCAGGTACTTTTGCGTGCCCTCGGAATTGAAAACAAGGCAAAACATCATTGTTACGTCGTCAGATCTCGAATCTCTCGGATCTTGCGAGCTTTGGATTCTATAAGTACCGCCCTCCATGGCGATTCAGCACAATTTCACAGAGGGACACAGAAGGGGTAGCACAGTTCTTGGCAGTCTCTAGTGCAGTTGGGCAGTGTTATAGGTAGAAAAGAAAGAGGAGGGGTAGCAGTGTTCTTCAAAGTCTCCAGTGACATTCAGGAGAGCTCCATTGCTCCATTGCTAATTGTCAGTGCTGAAATAGAAATAATGGGGCTGGCAGGCTTGGTCTTCTAAATCTGCAGTCACATTGTACTGTGTTATATAGGTAAAACACAAAGAGGAGAGCTCCATTGTTTCATTGCTAATTGTCATTGCTGAAACAGAAATAATAGGGCTGGCAGTCTTGGTCTAAATCTGCAGTTACATTTTAATGTACCAAGCTCACTCAGAAACAGGAGAGGTGGCAGGGTTCAGTGCTGAAACAGAAAATGTGATAATAGGGCTGTCAGTGTTCTTAAAAGTCTCCAGTGACATTCTACTGTTCCATAGCTCATACAGAAACAGGAGGGGGTGGCATTGTTCTTCTCACTCTTTTCGAAGTCAGCAAATTGGATAAAGTCATTTCAATTAATATCGAGCAAACTTGGTTGTCTTTGTCTGAAAATATGCGTAGAGCACGCTATGGCGTGGAAGGGCATATCCAGCCCCAACACGTGGCAATAACAGTTTTTACACTTTTATACACATTCACACGAACACACACATTTGTAATTGGTACACATTAATTGTAGTTTCAGCACATAGTTATTTATGTCAAAATATAGCAGTATTTATGTTTAATATTATAAGTTATATGCATGTTAGTAAAACTCAAGGTTCAGGTTGCAGGAACTGTGTCAAGTTTAGTATTATTTTGATCCCCTATTCATCGGCGGCTGTCCGGTTCATTCGCTGAAGAGATCGCACATTACATACTCTAGTTATTGATGTTAGGGAATAAATGTTTCAAGTGATACTGACTATAAAATGCTAATAGACTAGTTGAAACTGGAGTCTTGGAGGGAAAGTCGGAGCACATCCCCTGAAGAGATGTCCCCCACCTTTGGATATTTTGGTTTGAACTGGCCTATGACCTGCAGTACACTGGACCAATAAAAGCAAGCCACACCATCTGCTTTGTTTTACTGTATTTCTGACTGCATATAAGCAGGAGCTTTGGGCTTAGTGACCAGTCTTCTTTGACCACAGACTTCAGACCTGAATGACTGTTCACTGGATCCAGAGCGCCTGCAATAAGTAACGACTCTACTTACTATTATTTCGCTTGAATTATTCTGCTACTTTTGGATAATAAATTACTTTGTGCTTTGGAAACACAAATGGAGATTCGACAATCGTTATTGGATAGCGACAAAACGTGCATAACACTCTCCAGTCTCAGTCATGATTATACTAATCCCTCTACCTCATGTGCTAAAGTCTATGTTCAAGTGCATAGTGATTTTAAGTCAGGGAAACAAAAATGTAAATAAAAAGTTTGTACCTTTGTAGAGAAAAAAACACCTCTCTAATAAAGATGAAAGTTTACTGTAGAGAAACATAAAATTGCCAATATGCCATTCTACCCAAAATATTACCAAGCATACAAGCATCAGCTAGCTCCCTTCTCTCAGCTAGATCTCAGCACCTGCAATCTACACTGTCATCATATTCACCCTCATTAGTGTGTACATCATCCTCAAACAATACTAATCCATCCCCTCTGGAATCCACCATCATAGAAGTCTGTGTACTTTGATGTAATTGCTGGTAATGGCCTTCCTCATGGAATTTGTAGTTCATTTTACGGAAGAGCTGTCACGATTTTTGGGCAATTCTTTAAGGCCAGTCCAAATGTCAAAATGTTGTATAGACTCATCGGCATCACCACTGGGAAGGAGGAGACGTCATTGTGTCATGTACCACTTGAGCTGTCAGCTTGCTGACCAGGAGCTCATTGCATCTCTTGAGATCTGGGTCAGTTGGAAAGAAAGAAAAGACATAGCTCTTAAACCTAGGATCAAGCACAGTTGCCAAAATGTAATGATCCGATTTCAAGATATTGATAACTCTTGGAACCTGGCGAAGCGAATAAAGCCAACATAATTAGCGGAATTGCTTTGTTTCATTTCCTCCTTCAATTTGTCTGGCTGCTTTTCAAGAAGTATAATTAGGGGAATCACTTGACTCAAGCTAACAGTGTCTGCACTCTCTTCACATGTGACTACTTCGAGTGTTTTCAGTACCTCGCACAACACGGGAAGTATTCTCCACTGCGTTGGACTAAAGTACATTCCCCCTAAATTCTATTCTTCTTGCAGCTGCTGCATTCCCCTACATGCTGTTGCAGCACCTGAAAATTACCCTAAAAATTTCGGCACACAGACAGCATCTCCTGCATGTAATTGTCATTTTTTAAAAAGTTCTGTACCACCAAGTTGATTGTGTTTGCAAAACAAGGAATGTGACGGAATTCCGCCCGCTTTAATGCTCTAGCAATATTGGTGTCGTTATCAGAAATCACATATTCACAAGAGAGTCCAAGCAGGATAAGCCATGTTGCAATGACATCTCTTAGTTTTTCAAACAGATTGTCTCTGTCCTGCGCCTTGTCTCGTCTCTAATAACCACCTCTCACTTCTGCCTTCAAGACTTCTCCCATGCTGCTCCCAAAATATGGAATTCCCTACCACACTCAATCAGACTTTCCCACAGCCTTCAAATCTTTAGATGCTCTTTGAAAACTCATCTCTTTCTTAGAGGTGTCCTTATCATCGACAACACTATTCACACTAATGCACCCTCACAACTATCCCCAATCTCCACTCTGAGCCACACTCGCTCCTCTTGTTTCAGCTGTGCCCTCTTCCCTTTAGAATTTAAGCTCTCTAATGAGCAGGGTCCTCCATACCCTTTGTTTTCATGTCTCCATTCATTTTGTCTGCCGTGTCTGTATTGTTTTAAGTTTGTCTTGTTTTATGGACGTCCTTGTCTTCCCTACTGTAGGGCGCTGTGGAGCACTGTGGTGCCTTACAAATCTACAATAGATGATACAAAGAGTAGCCTGCCTCTGAAAAATGCAACGTTCTTGGGTACATGCTGCTGCTGTCCCTGCTGGTGAAGGCGAATCACCAACCCAGTGGGCTGTCACAATCATATAATCTTTAGTTTGCCCAGTTCCGCTTGTCCAGATATATGTGGTCAAGTGTACAGTGGGTAGAATTGCATTTTGTAGCCCAATAATTACATTTTTACAAACCACAAAGCATGCAACATCACAAGCTGATTCAATGAACATGGCAATGAGTTCAGTATACTCCAATGGTCTCCACAGTCACCAGATCTCAATCCAATAGAGCACATTTGGGATGTGGTGGAATGGGAGATTCACAGCATGACAAATCTGCAGCAACTACACAATGCTATCATGTCAACATGGATCAGAAACTCTAAAGAAAGTTCCCCAGCATCTTGCTGAATCCGTGCAATGAAGAATTCAGCCAGTTTTGGGGGCAAAGTCAGGTCCTAACCAGTTCTATACAGGTGTACCTAATAAAGTGTACACTGAGTGTATACTGTTATTTATATATAAGGGGACACCATTACTTTTGTTTCTATATAAGAGGGCACCATTATTTTTCATTTGTATATATTTTTATATAAGGTAACATTATTACTTTTATTTCCATATAAGGGGGTATAATGGGGAACCATTACTTTTATGTATATATAACAGGGCACCAATTTTTTTATTTATATATAAGGGGGCACTAATACTTTTATTTAAATATAAAGGTGAATTATTACTTTTATTTATATATAAGGGGGCACTATTCATTTTAGTTATATACTAGGGGGCACTATTACTTCTATTTATATATAAGGGGACTGTGAGAGACATCAATATTATGAGCTTTTGAATAATGCATTTTGTATAATTGACATGCTGTATGAGTGTAAAATAGTCTGCAGAGCTGCAGGCTATTTCAGACATCATATGACTTATGCTATCTTATCTTCTGCTTCTTTCAACATGTTTCTTCTCAAGAAAATGTGCACATCAAGCAACTTCTGTACCAGGAACCCACACCCCACAAACCCCCACCTGAGGCCTACGTGACTGAGATAAGGAAATCTGCTTTTTGGCATGACCACAAACTGCTGACATGTACAAGCTGCTTTCACAAACCTTGTATCCTTATCTCCCTTTCCTGTTTTTTCTATGTATAAATAAAGTTACTCTGACTAAGGGCTGGTCAGAACCAGATTGAGCTTCAGCCTGATATCTAAACTTGTCTGTCTCTCTATCGATCGATGCCCACAAGACATAGCAGCCAGAGTTCAGGAGAAAGGACCCATTTAGGTCATCTCTGACAGTTTCAGTGGGGACTCATGACCGGGATCTCCAATACATCAGACCCCCCGACATCGGGACTTCTTCTTCTTCACACAGACAGACATCAAAATCCAGCTGGTGAGTAAAAAGCTTTATTTTTGCTCCTAAAGTGCTGTCTCTGTGAAAGGAGGAAGTGTCCCAGTTCGAGGGTATCCCAGTCTGATTGACGGAGATCTTCGAACTCTGGCAACAGATACTATTAAGGGTATCAAGGTAGGGATTGATTAATCAATATTAGTGACCATACGAGTTGTTTTGTGTGTCATAATTGTCATGTCTTGAATCCTTCACGTTTTACAAATTTCCATGATATGAAATGAATAATACCATAACACAAAATCTGGAGCAAATTGACATATCCTTGAAGTGCTTAACAGTATTGTTGATAATTGTCTTTTTTTGTTGGATTCTGTTGAAAGTTGTCAGGAATATTCAGAAAGGGAAACCTCCTGCAAACTTATTACTGTAAGGAAGGAAACATTTTCTCATTCACATAAAGGGACCATAAGGTAATTCCCGATGGGAAATAAAGGGTCCAAAACGGGGCACAAGCCCGAGAAATACGGGGGATTAAGCCCCATACAGTATGTGTCTAGACATAGAGGTAAAGACCTCACTAAAGGAATGAAGAAATTGTTTACAGCAGCAGGAGTGTCTGAAGACGGTACGCTGAAAGTTCCATTTTGGAAACAGCTTATAAAAGACAATGAGAGAATATTGAAAGAAAAAGGCTATTTTGAAAGGTGTCAAGTATGGTATAAATTAGCGGAAGAATTGGAGGATGACAGTGATTATTCTAATACTTTACAATTGACAAATTTAAGTGACACTGACGAAATAGAAAATGTATTATCACCAGCCCAAAATGTTCAAGCCAGCGATGCACCCTTGCCCGTCTCCCCGTCGGGGCCAATAATGTACCCCGATTTAAGACCCCTTGTAGACGGTCAGACAGGTCCCAGTGGGTACCCCCCTTAAACAAGAAAACAGTGAAGATTGCCGTAAATGGTATGACCGCTGCCTGATTAATCACACTGACGGGGGATTTGGCACTGTTGAACTCCGTGAAGTACAGCTGTTGAAAAATACCTTTCTCATGGGCCTTAAGCAAGAAATGAGAGAGGCTCTGCTTAAAAACAGACCCGAGGCAGGGAGTTTGAACATAGAAGTGTTGTCGGATATACTGAGGGCAATGGAGGTTAGAGAAGATCAGAAAAAGAAAAAAGCTCCCATTTACATTGTCTAAACTGCAGCAGAGAGGAGGGGCCCCGGGACTGCTACAGCGCCTGGGGCATGTTTTTTCTGTAAACAAGTGGGACATTTAAAGAAGAGGGATTGTCAGAAATACAAGGCGTGGCTCAAGAAAAAGGAGCAAAAGCCAGAATAGGAAATTGGCATTCTAGTGTCTGCAGTGGTTGTAAAAGATACGGGTCCTCAAGCTCTTATTGACATATGGGAAAATTGAAACTCGTTGCCTGCTTGACACTGGAGCAAGCCATTCATGTATAATGCATACCCCTGCTATCAAACAATATCTGACCGATAAAACAATTACCACCACGGGACTCACTGGTACTGCCGTGAGTCTGCAAGAAACCGTCCCTATTCCAGTACAAATACCTGGTGAGGAAGAGACAATTGATGTTCAGTTCTTAGTCTCTGCTGGATGCCCTGTTAATTTATTAGGAGCAGACATCCTTTCCAAAATACAAGCATCCATAAAATATAGAGATGGGAAGGTTTACTTACAACCCTCAGACCCCTTATTAAGAAACTCGAAAGTACTTGCAGCTCTAGCAATGGTACAACAGGTTGCAGAACCTGATAAAAAAAGAGCCTCATGGAGACTCATTCCCAGAAATTTTCCAATCCTTACCCGACACCCTTTGGTCCAAAGGTAAAACTGATGTTGGACTGCTCACAGTTTCCCCTGTCCACATCAAGCTTAAAGATGGTACAGTCCCTGTCTCATGCAGACAGTATCCCCTTAAGGGAGAGCAAAACGAAGCCATTAGTGAACAAGCAAAAGAGTACGAGAAAGCAGGGGTTTTAAGGCGGTGCTGTTCCCCCTGGAACTCTCCACTCTTTCCCGTCAGGAAGAGATCGGCCGATGGGAAAGCCCAATTTAGGCTTGTGCACGATCTAAGGGAAATTAACAAACGAATGGTGATAGATGTTCCCATTGTCCCAAACCCACACGTTTTGCTCAATGACATCCCAGCCTCATCTACCAGCTTTTCAGTGATTGATTTGGCAAATGCATTTTTCTCTGTAAAATTACACCCCGACAGCCAAGAATGCACTGCATTCACATTAAACAATGCCCAGTTTTGTTGGACCAGGCTTCCGCAGGGAGCTGCAATTTCACCGTCCGCCTTCTCAGAAGCATTGCACACTGTCCTAGCCTCCTGAGTCCCAGTACACGAGAATACGTGTCTAATACAGTACGTAGATGATCTTTTGCTTTGTACTGACAGCAGACAAATCTGTTTAAAGGAAACTAAAAGTTTGCTAGAATTCCTAGCACAAGCCCACTACAAGGTGTCAAAGGATAAACTGCAAATAGCTCTACCCCAAGTCCAATTCTTAGGTCACTGTATATCAGCAGGCGCTAAACACCTGCTAGATAGCAGAAAAACTGCTATACAAAAGTTCCCTCCCCCCACAACAGTAAGACAGCTACGTGCTTTTTTAGGACTCGCAGGGTACTGCCGTGAGTGGCTAATCAACGCCTCAGAACTTTTTGACCCCCTCTATGCTGCTACAAAAGGAAACGCCACGGCCCGATTACCCTAACAGCTGAACAACAAGCAGCCTTTGAAATGATTAAAGAATTAATCACAAGTGCCCCAGCCCTTGGGCTCCCCAACTATGAGCTCCCATTTAATTTGTTCTGCCATGAGCAAAAAGGATATGCCCATGGGGTGTTAACACAGGACCATGGGGGCAAACAAAGACCACAAGCATACTACTCCCAGAAGCTAGATTCTGTCATAATAGGGGCTCCTACATGTATAAAGGCAGTAGCAGCAGCTGCTTTATTGCTACAGAAAGTTGCAGATATAGTGTTGGATCACACACTCACCATGCAGGTACCACACTCAGTCATGGAAATACTGAATCAAGCCAGAACAAAACACATCTCAGTGGCTAGATTAACTAAATATGAAGTGGCACTACTGACACCCTCAAATGTTACACTGAAAAGATGCACAGTTTTAAATCCAGCAACATTGCTTCCAAGTTGCATGGATATAAAAGAGAGGAGTGACAGTATAGATGCTGCAGACACAGACAGTACAGAAAGTGTTGAGGCTGTGACAAAGCAAGAAACACAACACAAAATTTTTTCTTGTGATCGGGATTGTTTAGCCTTAATGGACCTGGAAACTACACCCCCTGGTGATGTAAAAGAAACACCTCTTAACAACCCTGATCTACTCCTGTTTGTAGATGGGTCCAGGTACTCTGAGGAGGGCTCTCCCAAAACAGGTTATGCAGTCACAACAGAGACTGAAATATTGATTCAGCAACCCCTCCCACCAAGTTTGTCAGCACAACAGGCTGAGCTGGAAGCATTAATCAGTGCATGCCAGCATGCGGAGGGCAAAACAGCCAATATTTACACAGACTCTAGATACCCTTTTGGGGTTGCACATGATTATCAGAGCATTTGGAAAAATAGACATTTTATGGCTTCCAATGGTAAACCTATTAAAAATGCAGATATCATTTTAAGGTTGTTTGCAGCATTGGAACTGCCTAAAGAAGTGGCAATCATGAATGTAAAAGCACACACCAGAGATCAGACTATGGAGGTGAGAGGAAACAGGCTGGCAGATCAGGCTGCGAGAGCCGCAGCAGACTTAGCACTGGTAAAACATTATCTAGCAATTGCCACTCCTCTCACATCCCCTATAGATCTGGAAATGTTGAAAATCCTCCAGAAACAGGCATCAGAGCCTGAGAGGGAAGAGTGGAAAAAGAGGGGAGCAGAATGCACAAAAGGCATATGGGCCACAGCAGATAGACACTGTCTCCCTAGAGTCCTTTTACCCACGATGGCCACTATAGTGCATGGACCCACTCATGTCTCAAAGGATGCTATAATCAACTCTGTGTTTAGACACTGGATTGCACCAGGCTTCAGCACTGCTGCCAGTAATCTGGTAAAGGCCTGTGCCATCTGTAACACCAATAATCCTGGCCACACAGTAACAGTACCTCCCAGGGTAACCCCTAAGCCCCTCTACCCCTTTCAACGCATACAAATAGATTATATTCAGCTGCCCAAATGTGGAATATATGAATATGTCTTAGTAGCTACGGATATATTCTCAAATTGGCCAGAGGCGTGGCCAGTAGCTAAGGCTACAGCGAAAAACACAGCAAGAAAACTACTTTCTGAAGAGTATGCAGATATGGGGTCCCAGAGGTAATTGAGTCAGATAGAGGTACCACCTTTACCGGGGAGGTAATGACGTCCATCATGTCAGATTTGGGGGTCAGTCAGGCATTCCATACCCCCTACCACCCGCAGAGTAGTGGCAAGGTAGAAAGGCTAAATGGCACTCTCAAGCTCAAAATACAGAAAGCCATGAAGAGTACAGGGATGCCCTGGCTGCAATGCCTCCCCTTTGCCCTATACTCAGTCAGGACAACACCTAATAAGAAACACAGGCTAAGCCCCTATGAAATACTGTTTGGGGGGCCGCCAAAAACAGGGTGTTATTTCCCTCAATCTCTAGTGAAACACCAAGGTGAACTGACTAATTATGTGAAAGAACTGCAGAAGTCCCTCACTAACATACATTCTCGAGTTTTCTCTTCAATCCCAGATCCAGAAGACTGCACTGGAACACATGCCCTGGTGCCAGGAGACTACGTCTTCGTAAAAAGACACATGAGAAAGGCTCTGGAACCACGATTTGAGGGACCATATCAAGTACTGTTGACTACTCCCACCTCAGTGAAACTCGAAGGGAAGGATCCGTGGATTCATGCCAGTCACTGTAAAAAGGCCACAGTAACCCAAGATAAATCATGAAGGGGAGTATGGTTCTTTGTGTTTTTTTCTCATGTTTCCCTTTGATTTTTTCTTCCTTGCAAGAACCTGGAAATACTGTATTACATTTCCATGAAACTGTTGGCCAGGTGATTAACACCAGTAATTGCTGGGTATGTTCCTGTACTCCGTCAAACGGTAAAAATATGGCCCTAGTCCCTATACCTTTGAGCACTGAGGAATTAACTAAGCTCAGGGAAAGAAATCTCACCTGTGGACGTATGGTCAGCCCCAAATATAACACCACAAGGTATCCTACGGTCAAGTTAGGCCCTAATACGATAAGACCAGACTACTGTTTCAATAAGGGAATAGAATCCAATCGAATCATTAATGAATCAATATGGACCCCCCATGGCCAAATACGTATCAGATACCATAATAAAAGTTTCCCACTAGGAGCAATCCCTAAATCTAGGTGCCAGGTTGTGGTGAATTTCACTCAGCCTTACCTACCCCAATGCTCTGCCCAGTGTTCCCCAAATAAAATAAGCAACAGAATTATCTACAATATTAGAAGTTCTAACTGTATTAACTGTCAATATGGTCAATATAATCACACTTGGAATGGGACATTGCCCCCTTTCGATAGCAATCAAGAAGAGAATGATACCTCATGCCATTTGGGACTGCAGGTATCTACGTTGTGCCTATTCTATGACATCCCTTACCTATTGCCAGACGAGATCTATTATGTATGTGGGCAGAATGCATATAGGTGGCTCCCACCAAATTCAGTTGGGGTATGCTACTTAGCCTGGTTGGTCCCTGAATTTTATGTTATATCTCACTATAATCTGAGTAAGGTATTGAAGAGTGGAAGGGATCATAGGCTCAATAAGAGAGAAATCAAGACAGTAGACAATAAACACATTCCCCTCATAGCAAAGTCCAAAGGGCACAATGTGGGCATTGGATTTGGCAACATCATCTCAATAGGGACATGGGGGTACATGGCAAACTACAATATGATAATAAAGGTTGCAGGACTTTTAGACAATATAACAGAAATCTATGACAAATCCTTCAGGTATGTAGGGAAGGAATTACAGGCCCTAAAAACACAACTAATCCAGTACCAATTAGTATTAGACTATATCACTGCCCAAACTGGAGGGTATTGCCTCACTCTGGAAACCGAGTATGGTATACATTGTTGTAATTTCATCACAAATGACACTGATAACCCAGAGGAGACAATAGACAGGTATATGACTGAGGCTAAAGAACTAAAGGAAAAGTTCAGAAAAGACAATTTTGATCCCGATACAGTAAACGACAGCTGGTGGACATCAGCTTTCTCATGGCTAAACCCAGGCAATTGGGGTAAAAGTATTTTCACATGGATCTCTGGTATTTTGATATGGATAGCCAAGATATTTGCTCTTCTGCTAATACTGTATGTTTGTTTTAAATTAAGCCTATGTTTTTTCCAGTGTTGGTTGAAAAATTGCAAAAATAAATTTGTATTCAATAGAAAGCTTGCAAACATAAAGAAACCTGAACCATAATCAGAGGTTCACCTCGCTCTCACTAGACTCTAAGACCCCATAAGATTCTTCCCCTCCCCCAACCTAAATGTGCAGTACAAGGGTAAACCCCCCCCTTGTGAAATAAGTGTTCAACACTTGCCGAGTGCGCCGCACATTTATCCCTCCCAATCTTCCCCATTAGAACGAGTGTACATAAACTATAGACTTGATTGAATGTACTTTTACCATTCTCTAGGGCCTAGAAGAGGTTCCATTGGGTGAAGTAGGTCAGGTGCAGGGATACTTTGTGTACACCAAAAGGACAGGCAGGGCAATTATAAAAATGATAGAAAGAGGGGTTTATGTGAGAGACATCAATATTATGAGCTTTTGAATAATGCATTTTGTATAATTGACATGCTGTATGAGTGTAAAATATTCTGCAGAGCTGCAGGCTATTTCAGACATCATATGACTTATGCTATCTTATCTTCTGCTTCTTTCAACATGTTTCTTCTCAAGAAAATGTGCACATCAAGCAACTTCTGTACCAGGAACCCACACCCCACAAACCCCCACCTGAGGCCTACGTGACTGAGATAAGGACATCTGCTTTTTGGCATGACCACAAACTGCTGACATGTACAAGCTGCTTTCACAAACCTTGTATCCTTATCTCCCTTTCCTGTTTTTCTATGTATAAATAAAGTTACTCTGACTAAGGGCTGGTCAGAACCAGATTGAGCTTCAGCCTGATATCTGAACTTGTCTGTCTCTCTATCGATCGATACCCACAAGACATAGCAGCCGGAGTTCAGGAGAAAGGACCCATTTAGGTCATCTCTGACAGGGACACAATACTTATTTTCTTTCGCCGGTACCCACAGGTCAGTGTGGGTCCACTGCTTCTAAATTTCTTGGCCCCCTCTCCCTAGAAGACCGGGAACAATGCTAAGTAGCTTGGGCCTTTACTGAAGGGAGTTGTAACACAATTTTTTTTTTATACATGTTGACAGACAAGAATGCTCAAACTGCCCGTGGTTTTATATTTTATATAGAAGAAAATTGGGGCTGTGATGTCTAACGAAACAATTTGAAAACCAGCAGAAGAAAAGAAAGAAAAAAGCTGCAAACTGGAGGTTTAACCCCAGCGCTGTGAGGCGCTGGGGTCATGAGTCAAACTCTAATTTAAAAACATGTCACACTGAATTTAGAAATAATATAAAAGTAATGTCTGGCAATTTCTATGCATTTCTTCATTTTCTAAATGCCACTATACGGGAGCTTTGTTATCAGTAAGAGTGTACACAAAAAGCAATGCAAAAATGTTATTTATGCAAGGTCATTAACCTTTTCTTCCAAATACAGTTCATTCGTCTCTTAATGACAGTAAGAATACATTGGGATTGCCTTTGTCTAATGTGTCACAATTCTACGCTTTAATGTTATAGTGGTGCTTCACCATAAAAAATACACGTGGGGGGGGCGTGGTCTGGACGCCATCTCTGGAGGTCGGAATTCCCCAGAGCTCTGCTCCAGCTCCTTAAATATAACAGAAAAAATGGATTATAACCCGCAAAAAACACAAACAAACCACATAATCTGGTGGCTGAATCATCCGGGCACAGCTTGGAAGCTTCTAAGCCGAATAGCGTGAGCTCCGAGTTGAACTGTTCAGCTGCTGCACACCAGACGGTCTGTCTCCCGAAGCTGGATCACCGCGGGTCCTTTCCGGCTACAAAGGGTGGATATTAAACAGAAAACTTCACATTACCTGGGCCTTTGAAGTTTCTGGACCCTCCGACAGGAAGTCCGCGAGTTGCGGCCTAGCCGCGCCCTGCATCCACGGCTGTGGGTTCACTATGAGGACCGAGTGATGCGACTTCCGGTTATCGGAAGCCAACTTCCGGCTGTCGGCAGGAGAACAACGGAGGAGCATAGCAGCAGCCTCACTCCACAATATAACAAACACACAGCCCCACGAAAAAGAGACTCACTGCTCCATAAAGCTTGCCAGTGCCCTGCAGTGAACACCCCCGCTGAAAGAGGTAGGACACAGCCTGCCCTCACAATCAAGAAGGTCCCTATTATACTATATTATATATGTGATATACAATATGCATAAAACAGGTCACTCCTGTGAGCTCCCGTCTGGTGCCGCATAATCTTGGTGATAACAGATCCCATTGCTCAGACCAGCTACTCCCGGGGCATAAAGCAACATGCACAGAAGTGCAAGAGAACATTACTACATATCAAGACCCTGGCTGCAGATATCGGGGATTTTCTGTATAATGTAGCCCTCAGGTTGCCCCTGAAGCCCTGCGGATGTGTGGATACTAAAGGCCCCCTGGCAACCCTTGCTATGCCAACACAAGCGCAACTTCAATGCCTCTGTACCTGACATGGCTGTCTAGACCATAAGTTGTCACGGGTCTAGTGACAACTTATCTATATGCTATAGCACTGCTGAAGAATACTAGCTTGTATAACCTGCCAAGGGCATTGGTGAAGGCCCAGATGGGCAAGGATAAGAGAGGGTCTACCAAGAAAGCTTCTAAACAACCTGCGGCTACACCCCAGCGCTCTAATCTATGCGCCTTTCTGAAATCTTCATCTGGATTAGAAGCAAGCGACATGGCGTCATCCACAAGCCATTCTCAGGCATCTACGCCTGATTCCCCAGTAGCCGTATCTCAGGCCGCTGGGGCTTCTCCAGCCAAAGATCAACCAGATCTATCCCAGATTATGGGCATGCTCCGGTCCCTGCCAACCAAACAAGAGGTCCCCTCCAAAAAGGACTTTGAGACATTGGAGACCAGACTGAAGGAGGTGGTCCGTCATGAGGTGGCTACTCTTCAAGCAGACCTGGCACACCTGGAGCACAGGCTGGTGGCTTTAGAGGAGACCAAAGAGGCAGAGGAAAGCCGGTTTACCACTCTTGAATCCATGGTGTCGGCCCAGGGAAAGGCTTTACAGTGGATGCACTACAAGATGGACGACATGGACAATCGTGGCCGCAGAAATAACCTGAGGATAAGGGGCCTACCTGAGGATGTTCCTATACAAGGTCTGGTGGACGCCCTTACGAAAATATTCAACGAAGTACTAGAGATGCCACCAGAGAATGTCATTACCTTTGACAGAGCACACAGGGTATTGCGCCCACGAGGGGCCCCTTCAGAAAAACCTAGGGATGTCATTTGCCGCTTACATTACTTCACACAAAAAGATGAGATTTTGCGGAAGCTGCGTCGTTTGGATGGTCTCCAATTTAATGGCCAGGAGATCCAGGTCTTCCAGGACTTATCTTGGCACACGCTTCAGCAAAGGTGGATGTTAAAGCCCCTTACGGAAGAACTACGGAAGAATAACATGAAATATCCCTGGGGCTTCCCCTTCCAGCTGCAGGTGGTTCATGAAGGTAAATCGGCTGTTCTGGTGGAACTAGCAGGCCTTTCGGACTTTTGCTCATCATTAGGTATCCCAAAGGTCACACTCCCAGAATGGCAAGAGTCTTTCTCACGTCTGACACTGATGGACGCCCCTCAAGGGGTGGAAAGGTTTCGACAAGTGGGCAGGACGAAGAAAACTCCTCAAAAGCGCCAAAATCAGCCAAACCAAGAGAGCACATGATCAACTAACAAAGGTCTCAAGAGACTTGATATTGCAGGGAGGCGACTCAAGAAGGCATATGTCGATGCCTGTCTTCCGTTATTACACATGGGACACAGTAGAGTGGCCTTGCAGATAAGCTATTTGCCCTTCATGTTCTTTTGTCTCTCCCTCCTATAGCACTACTCCCTTCTTCTTCTTCCCCTCCCGCTATTTGTCTCCACAGGTGGACAGTGTTCGACTGTCAAGAGAACGGTCGTAAAGCCACTGAAAAGAAGGATCAGTTTCCTGTGGTCTGTGTACCATGGGTCTTTCCGTGTCTTTTCATTGTTTTACCTCTGAGGGGTCGGGGAGTGGGGAGGGGGTCGCTCACTGAGGCCGGTCATTAGTCAAAACATTTGTAAAGGTAGGTTAGTCAAAAGCATAGCCAAGGTTTTGTTCACCCGTATCAGTTTCGGATATGTTAGGTTACATAGTATTCCTGTAATAAGTTGAAATAGCAGTACAGAAGAAGTTTATTACAAAGTTGTCACTGACATTGTATCCCCCCAGTACCCCCTGAACCGCAAGAGTTTTTCCGAGGCATGAGGGATATTTGGTCCCTCTTGTTTCCCCGGAGCGGTCTGTTACTTTTGTTTAAAGTACCAAAAGGTTATTTTCAAATGTTACTACTATTTGCATTTTTTTCTCCCCATGTCCCTCTTTCCCAACCCCCTCTTTCCCTCTTCCCACCCTACCACACTTCCATTGTTTTGGGCTACATGGAAATGCATCCCACAGAACAGTAGCTCTACCAGCACATATTCCTTTCACAAAATAGATGAGAAGGGATAAACTTAAATGTATGACCCATGTTAAGGGTCTCAATATACCAGAGAAAAAATCTAGGTTAATAAGGGATCTCATAGCAGCAAAAATAGATGTGGCTTTTTTACAAGAGACACATTTTAAGCTGGGTGCAGAACCGCGCCTCCGTAGCCAACAATACCCACACAGTTTCACCTGCAACAATCCTGATGGCAAGACACTAGGGGTAGCTATTCTTCTCTCCAGACGACTGCAGATTAAAGATATAGTAACCCACAAGTTGCAAGCGGGTAGGGGTTTAGCATTGACCTGTAAAATTTTCGACCAGCTCTTTACCTTGGTGACCTTATATGTGCCTAATCATAATCAACCTGTTTTCCTAGAAGCTATTCTGGACAAATTGGATCCGTTGAGGGAAGGTATTCTCGTTCTAGGAGAAGACTTCAACTGGGTGTTTCATCCTGCCGTCGATGCCTCTTCCGGGTTGACCAGGTATTCTGGTAAACTTTACCGCAAGGTGAGACCTACCATGCATGGACACCAGCTGGTCGACACATGGAGATTTAAACACCCTACAGAAAGAGATTATACTTTCTTCTCCCACCCTCACAATATATACTCACAATTAGACTACTTTTTCTTATCACACAACCACCTAGACCTGGTAAGGGAAGCAACAATAGGCCAAGTCACATGGTTGGACCATGCCCCAGTATACTTATCTCTTTCACTACCCCAACCTGGCCATAAAACGTTTACTTGAAGGCTAAATGAGCTCCTGATTCAGGAGAACTACAGTAAAACACAAATCACACCCCCGACATATTAAAAATCTCACTATGGGAGGCCCACAAATGTGTTATTAGGGGAAAGATGATTCAATTAGGTACATTCATGAAAAAAGAAAAGGTAGCTTACCGAGATCTACTCTTGGAAAAAATCAAATCCCTTGAAATGAGGCACAAAGTCTCTAGAGAATCAGAAACCCTGGCTGAATTGGCGGAGGTGAGAAAGACCTTAAACCAGCTGATGTTGGGTAAGATACAGCTGGACTATCGCAAGTGCCGAAATAAATTCTTCCAGTGGGGTGATAAACCCGGGAAGCTTTTGGCCCGAGCCCTTCGAGCTCAGAGGGCTCAGCTGTATATATCACACATCAAATCAGATACCGGGAAGCTCTGCATTACCTCCTCAGATATAGCTAGAACGTTCCACGCATATTATTCAAATCTTTATAACCTTAATAAGAAGATATCGCTGGCGAAACGCTCTGCTAAACAGGAGCGCATAGCGAACTACCTGGAGAGGGTTCAATTTCCTAAACTAGACACAGACGCCATACAAATGCTGGAGGCCCCTTTCACCCCTGAGGAACTAGAGAAAGCAATCAAAACAACACCCTCAGGGAAGAGTCCTGGTCCAGACGGTTTCACAATATCCTATTATAAAACCTTTAAAGCCAAATTGATACCGCTCATGCTCCAGGCCTTCAATGCGATCTCGGCCCAAACTCACTTTTCACACCAATCCTTGTCAGCACATATCACAGTTTTGCCTAAAGAAGGGAAGGACCCAGCGCTTTGCCCAAGCTATAGGCCAATATCTTTGCTTAACGTGGACATCAAATTATAGCTCATAGCAAACAGAATGAAACCACTCCTGTCTAAAATTATCCACTCAGACCAGGTAGGCTTTGTCCCAGGGCGCGAAGCTAGCGACAACACTACTAAAATAATTGATTTGATCCAGCATGCCACTATTACCAAATCTTCCACCGTTTTATTATCTACAGATGCAGAGAAAGCCTTCGATAGAGTGGATTGGGATTTCATACAGGGAACACTTAGTCATTTGGGTCTGGGGCCGGTGGGGTTGGCGAGAATTCAAACATTGTACACTCATTCAACGGCAAGAGTTAGAATTAACAGGGACCTATCAGAACCCTTTAATATAGCTAATGGTACGAGGCAGGGCTGTCCCCTTTCTCCCATGATTTTCATCCTATGTATGGAGGCCAGGGCCAAACTGGGACTAAAAATCAGCCCTGGCATTTAAAACACACAGGCCCACCTGCTGTGTGCTCCATGAGCGATATTGTTGCACCGTGAAATGGCGTTGCTGGCGCAGTCCAACATGTTAAGCAGCAGCACAAACTTGTGTATCACACTTTGTCTTCTGCCTACCCTGATCAATTCCCTTGTTCAAAACAGTTTGCTTGAATTACAAAAACATACTGTTCCGACTGTGTGCGAAAACATAAAACGACTACAGAAAACCCAGGGATTGATTAAGGGTTTCGGTCACCGTAGACAAATACACCAACAGCGCCTCCCTACATACCACTGCCCCTCCCCCCAATGTATAGTAATACTCCTAAATATAAATATTCCGAAACATTCTCCAGCATTCAAATTTAGATTGATTGCGCCGTTCTCTCTTACCTGTTCTTGCTCTTCTCTTTTGCTGCTTTGTTGTCTTCCCGCTGGCTTCTGGAAATTTGGAGCCCTGTATTGAAAATGCAAAAATTTTACTATCTTGCAAAATGTTAACAAACCCTGAATGAATAGGCTCTTTAATTAAAAAAAACAAACACTCCATCATGGACAGATAACACTACCCCCTTGTACATGCATATATAAGTGATATCTGAACATTTGTGGTCAATAAAATATTTACCTCTACCAGCCCCATCTCACTGGTATTTAATATTCTAGTGATAGCTGAGACTAGAGAGCAGCCATGTAACTTCCACGCAAAAAAAGATATCATGCCCCCCAAAGCTACTCTATTTTTTAAATACCTCGTAAGACATTTCATTAACTCTGTAGGCATTTTCAGCCCCTCTTTTCTCCCCTGCAGACATTTTCAGCCCCTCTTCCCCCCCCTGCAGACATTTTCAGCCCCTCTCCCCTCCCCCTGCAGACATTTTCAGCCCCTCTCCCCTCCCCCTGCAGACATTTTCAGCCCCTGTCCTCCCACCCCTGCAGACATTTTCAGCCCCTCTCCTCCCACCCCTGCACACATTTTCAGCCCCTCTCCTCCCACCCCATGCAGACATTTTCAGCCCCTCTCCCCTCCCCCTGCACACATTTTTGGGTCCTTTTCCTCCCCCCCCTCCCTGCACACATTTTTGGGTCCTTTTCCTTCCGCCCCCTGCACACATTTTTGGGTCCTTTTCCTTCCCCCCCTGCACACATTTTTGGGTCCTTCTCCTTCCCCCCCAGCACACATTTTTGGGTCCTTTTCCTTCCCCCCCTGCACACATTTTTGGATCCTTTTCCTCCCCCCCCTGCACACATTTTTGGGTCCTTTTCCTTCCCCCCTGCACACATTTTTGGGTCCTTTCCCCCCCTCCCCTTGCACACATTGTAGGGTCCTCTTCTCCCCCCCCATCCTGCACACCTTGTCGGGTACTCTTTCTCTCCCCCCCAGCACCATTTTCCCTGAGAAATGATGACGTCACATCGCGAGGCCGCGTAGGAATGGCTGTAGAGGGCGCACAGTGGATTCCCGGAGGCTGCTTGTGGTAAGTGTATTTTTTTATGACAGCGCGGGAGCCGGGCCAACCCACTGAGCCGTCATGACGTGTGATGTCATGACGGCTCCACCGGGGCAAAAAAACATAATTTCATATAATTAAGTGGGGGATCGCAGGGAGCCGGACCGGCCCACACTGCCATCGGCCCTTCTGGCATTTGCCAGAAGGGCCAGATGGACAGTCCGGCCCTGATGGAGGCACTTGCGCGATCTATTAGAGCAAACCCAGACATTTCAGGGGTCCGGGTGGGAGAGAGGGAATTCAAATTAGCCCTCTTTGCGGATGACCTTCTAGCCATCCTCACGAATCTAACCGTCTCAATTCCGAACCTGGTGTCGGAATGTCGTGTTTTTGGAGAATTATCTCATTTTAAAATTAATTATTCAAAGTCTGTGGCCCTTAATATTTCCTCCCCACCCAACATAATTGAAGGTCTGAAGTTGGCTTTTCCCTTTGCCTGGCACCCCACGCACCTCAAGTATTTGGGGGTGATCATAAACAAAGACAATTCAAAAATATACGCAGATAACTTCCTACCTATTACTGCGACCATACGCTCCAATTTGAGGGATTGGCTTCAGAAAGACTTTTCCCTGATAGGTAGAGTTAATGTAGTCAAAATGAATTTACTCCCGAGAGTGTTATACCTACTACACACGCTACCAATTCAGGTGCCCACCTCATGGTTCAATGAGCTACATAAGGCCATTAGACATTTTGTCTGGAGGGGTAGGAGACCTCGCTTCCGACACGACATATTATATAAACGCAAATGTGATGGTGGTCTGCAGCTCCCACATTTTTCAACATATTACGACGCTGTTATGCTGAACAGGGTTCTAGACTGGTCACGAGGAGGAGGGGACAGACAGTGGGTCTGGATTGAAGATTATACTTTAAAGACAGCGATTGATCTTGTCCCATGGCAGTCTTCTCTTCCCATTGTTAAACACCCGACTATATCTCCCACCCTGGCCAGATGGTCAAAGCTGCACCATATCCCAAACATCTCCACAAAGCACTTACCCCTGACGGCACTTTTTGATAATCTGGACTTTCCCCCCGGTTTATCGAGACATTTAACCATTGGATCCAGGCAGGGATAACCCGTGTCGGCCAGCTGGTGGGCAGGTCTGGGGTCATACCCTTTGCTGAGATACAGGCAAAGTGGGGTCTACCTAATGTGGAAATCTGGAGACATATCCAGTTGAGACACTTCGCCTGTTCTAGGGGAATCCGTGAGGAGGCTGGCAGGACCTGCACACAGTATGAGGCCCTTTGCATTTCAACACACCGCCCTAGGCATACTCTATCATCTATTTATAAGATTTTGATCGAACGATCATCCAAAGCGCTACCTAAATTCACAAAGGACTGGGAGCGGGAGTTAGACATAGCCATAACGGAATCAGAAAGGGGGAACATATTTCAGCGTACCCATGTTAGTTCAGTCAGTGTGAGAGTGATTGAAACTCATTTCAAGGTACTGACTAGGTGGTACCGTTGCCCCAGCCTCCTAGCAAAAATGGTTCCCGGGGTCTCAGATCTATGCTGGAGATGTCAGGGAGCTTTGGGCACTCTATTACATATCTGGTGGGATTGCCCGGTAATCAGACCCTTTTGGGATACGGTTATTCTCATCTCCAAAACGATTGTGGGAACTGAATTACCAAACTGCCCAAGGTTCTGGCTACTTAATGACACTAATATGCCAGTCTACAAATATAAAAAGTCCTTGGTAAAGTATCTTAATGGTGCTGCAAAGGCGGTGATACCGGTACACTGGAGGTCACCGTTGGTCCCTACCATAAAAGAATGGTTTACACGGATAGATTTCTATATGGTAATGGATGAAAAAATTTACTCGGCAGAGGATAAAAATAGAGCATTTTACATACTGTGGTCGGAATGGATTGAGTTTAAAAATAAAGTGTTGTACGCTCAGTGGAATGTATGAAGTCTAGCACATACCCCCTCTCTCTCCCATACCCATCCTCCCCTCTCTTTCCTTCTACCTCTACCCCCCTATTTTTTTTTTACACAATTATTTCACCTTATTTTATCATACTTTCTCCTTTGAGAAAGATTGAGCAGATGTACATCACCATGGGTGAACACGCAACTGCTGAAGTGCAATGTAAAGTTTGAAGTTTTGCATTTTTGAACTAATGTTATTGCATATACTTGTATACGATGTTAAACTTCAATAAAAACAGATTATATAAAAAAAAAATACACGTGGTTTTTGCAAAAGGCATCTCATTGAAAGTGTAGGTTGACTCCTGATTACTGTCATCTCTGAGGTACACTATATGGACAAAAGTATTTGGCCCCGTGTATTAATTATTGAATTGAGGTGTTTCAATCAGACCCGTTGCCAAAGGTGTAGAAAATCAAGCACCTAGCCATGCACTCTCCTTTAGCGAACATTTGGGATACAAAATGGGTCGTTCTGAATAGTTCAGGGACTTCAAGCATGGTACTGTGATAGGATGCCACTTTTGCAATAAGATGGTTTGTGAAATTTCATCTATGCTGGATATTCCACAGTCAACTGTAAGTGATATTATTAGAAAGTGGAAGCATTTAGGAACATCAGCAAGTCAGCCACAAAAAACCCTAGAGCGGTGTAAACAACTGCTAAGGCGCCTGGTGTGTAAAAGTTGCCAACGCTCAGCTGATTCCATAGCTGAATAGTTCCGAAGCTCCACTGGCATTAATGTAAGGACAAAAACTGTACACTGTGCAGCGGGACCTTAATGAAATGGGTTTCCATGGTTCAGCAGCGACATGCAAGTCACACATCACCAATGCCAAGTGTCGGATGGAATGGTGTAAAGCACACCGTCACTAGACTGTGGAGCAGTGGAAACATGTTCTGTGGAGTGACAACTCACACTTCTCTGTTTGACAATTAGATGGGAGAGTCTGGGTTTGGTGGATGCCAGGAGAACGTTACCTGCCTGACTGCATTTGGTGGAGGACAGGTCAGTACCTTTGTCCCGACTGACGGAGATGTTAGAAAGTATGTCCTGATCACTGTGTTAAAACATTAATAGCATAGGTAGGAATTTGTGACCTGGAGATATTGGAAGTGTTTTTCAGTTGCTCAGCTAAGGCAATAATTTACAGAACCAGATAGGGGGAAGAGGGTGGAGGACAGAGATTATCGTTGCAGATATTAAATAATTCAACAACCATAAGCTCCACCCCCACTCCGGGTGTTGTCAATTAATTTGATGTAAATTACTTCCTCTGTAGCGTAATTGCAAAATCTTGCCAATATATCCGATTCAAAATTTCCTACCTACATTTTGAGTAATAGTACAGCGCAAGCCTAATTTCAATTTTCAGTTATTAACAAATATACTATTTTTGAGAAATATACACCATAGGAAGAGAGGCCACATACTTACTCAGGCGGGTTTTCTGCATGAAACCCTACAGTACTAAGCAAAATTCTGACTATATTTAACACAATTTTCCTTATTTCTGATTTCTCGATCACAACTATGTGTGTGTATGTTGCCCCTGGGGCGCCCCTGGAGCAATGCCCTTGAAAAGGAGTCATCCATAGAACAGCGCTGGGGCCGATCAGGAGGCGGAGAAAGTAAGATTCCACTTACCTGGTCATCATGTCAGGATGCCGTTAAGTCCTTTATTCTTCCAGCGCTCCCCGACATTGGTGACAGCAAAAATAAACAGCTGTCAAAAAATCAGTGTCCAGGACAGTGAGCCAATCAGGGCTCATCTCCAGCCACTTGAATTTTGGCACCACGGCAAGCACTGTGGCTTCTTGACAGCTTATGTACAGTCTTTGCGAGCGGCAAAGTCAGTCCGTCGGCAGAGGAGCTCTGAAGACGAGTTGGCGAGATCAAGAAAGAAAGGTTGCGGTAAAGCAGTGGGGCCGAGTTTAAGTGAGAAGACAGAGTTTAAGTGAGAAGACAGTGGGGCAAACCAGAAGAGTTCTACACCATCAACAAAAGGATGTGAACTTAGTTCCTCTATGGAGGAACATGCTCCGCAGAATGAAATATTGAAAGACGCTAGGTCTATTTATAAGATAGGGGGTTTCCCATGCTTCTCATTGACAGCGTGGGGGGGAACCCCATGCATTTTTTTTCTTTCAATTTTATCTTTTTATACTGTATGGAGCCTGCGGGTGCCGGATCCGCCAGTTCTGCAGGAGTTGACATGTAAGTATGTACCTCCAGCATCCTGTATAGTAGAGCTGAACAGAACAGCCCTGCACCCGAATTCAACAGGGCACAGATCTTGAGAATTCGGAATTGTGCAAAGCCTAAATATGTGCATATAATACTGAACGTGGGTTGCGCTCAGAATGCATGCCTTGATGAATCAGGTCCATATAGTACACAGAAAATCAATTTTTTTCAAGTTATTTTTTAAATCCAGTATTTTTATTGAATTTTTTTTAGATATAAACATACTAAACAACAAAAAGAAAAGAAAAACAATCGCATACATATCGGAATTAAATGACGGAATTTACAAGATTACATTAAAGCATAATAATAATAAATGTGCTATATTCATTCAGGATCATACATCGTAAATGCTTATACATAAGTATGTTACACATGCAGGGTTTATTACATGGACTCAGATACTTATTATAAGAACTGCGGTAGCCATACATTTAAGTAGATAGAGCATCTGTACTAGATGACATAGGATAGAATGGAGACTCTAACCATCTGTACCATATATTCTCAAATTCCTTCAGAGCCTGTCTGCTAGTATAAACAAATCTCTCGTGCCCTATGGTGGTATTGACCAGTGCCTTCCAATTTTTAACCGTGGGACTCGTCGGGGCCAACCACAGCCTCGCTATACAGACCTTAGCCAACATCAATAACTGTGAAATGTACATTTTTGTCAGTTTATTAACTTTCCCCTTCAATCTGAGCCCAAAGAGACAAGTGGCCGGTGAACCAAGAGACACTTCAATTCCAGTAACCTGAATACATCTCCTGATCCTTCGCCAGAAGATTTGTATACATGAACACTCCCATAGAAGGTGCCAAAAGTTAGCATTGATCGAATTGCATTTCGGACAGTTAGGGGTAGCATCCGGGTGAAATTTTGCCAATCTAATAGGGGTAAAGTAGGCCCTGTGTAAGATAAACACCTGTATTTGTTGAAATTTTAATGATGAAGTATAACCTTTAGTACTGTCTGTAACCATTTCCCACTCCTTGTCTGATAAAGGGCCAATATCTATTTCCCACTGATTCCTCAAACCATCCAAATCATCTGCAGTGGATTCATACAGAAGACATGAATACATTCGAGAGATCAGACCTCTATAACCCAAGGCCTGTAATTGTTTCCTCAGTGGATCCACCCCAAACACCAAAGTCTCCCCTTTAAATTGTGTGTTTAGGGCGTGTCGTAACTGAAGGTAAGAATAAAACATTGTTCTGGGTACAGAGAATTTCCCAACCAACTGTTCGAAGGATTTAAGTACATTTGTATCATAAAGCTGACCTACCGACACCACACCCAACCGAGACCACTACCTGGCCCTCTTCACAGTATTCAACTTCTCAAATTTCTTTGCCCCCCAGATAGGGGTATATGGATCAATGTCAGTTTGTTTCATTATTTTATTACAGATTGTCCAAATCTTAACTGCCTGAATCAGGAGCGGAGGAGCCCGCATACCAAGCTGCCCCGCCAGCAGTGACTGTAAGGGAGTGTGATTAGAATTAAATGTATCTCATGGTAATCGGGGTCTGAAACCCATGCCTTAAGGTGGACCAATTGAGAGGCAAAATAATATAATTTCAAGTTAGGAAGTGCAAATCCACCAGAAGATCTGGATCTATACAGCGAGCTGAGCTTGACCTTAGCCCTTCCCCCTCCCCAAACCAATGAAATCAAATAGCTATCAATGCATCGGAAAATGGAGGGTGGAATATATACAGGTGACTGCTGGAGTATATATAAAAACTTTGGCTGCACCATCATCTTAATTAAATTTATCCTACCGGAGACAGAAAGTGGGAGCTTCTTCCATACATGAGTTTTTTCTTTAATGTATTTGATCTGGGGCCGCAAATTAAGTTCTACATATTCAGCGGGGGTATTAGAGATCCATATTCCCAAGTATTTGAATTTCGATGCCCATTTTAACTGTAAGCCTTCTGGCATTGTCACGGGACACTCCCATCCCAGAGGGAACACGCTAGATTTATCCCAATTAATTTTTAGGCCGGAAAAAAACCCAAATCCATCAACCACCCGCAGCAAATGTTTTAGGGAAGTGTCGTGATCTGAAAGGAACAACAGCATATCATCTGCATATAATGCCACCTTATCCTCTCTGTGCTCTGATCTAAGTCCCACAATTTCTCTATCATGCCGGATCTTACAGGCCAACGGCTCTATTGCTAATGCAAACAGGGCCGGAGACAACGGGCATCCCTGTCTAGTACCCCGCTCTAATTGAAATTGTTGAGAAAGATGCCCATTGACACAGACCCGTGCCACTGGATGTGAATACAAAAGTTTAACCCATTTTATAAATTCCGGGCCCACTCCAAATCGGGACAATACCTCCCACAGGTATGGCCACTCCACCGAGTCAAACGCCTTGGCTGCGTCCAAGGACACCACAACTTCGCTCTCAGAAGAGGGTGACCGCACCTGCAGGAGTGTATACAGCCTTCTAATATTGATAGACGTGGACTTGCCCGGCATAAATCCCGTCTGATCCGGATGAATTAATTCCAGCACCATTCTACTTAACCTCAAAGCCAGTAATTTTGCTAGAATCTTAACATCATTTGACAAAAGTGAAATCGGGCGGTAGGACTCAGGGTACAACAAATCTTTCCCTGACTTAGGCAGCACCACCACTATTGCCTCTGCCATTGAAGGGGAAAGAGCACCAAACTCACCCAGCTCGCTGAATGTATCCAACAACCTAGACACAAAAAAGGGCCTGTGTTTTTTATATAATTCAATTGGGATTCCATCTACTCCAGGAGCTTTACCATTAGGGAATGACATAATAGCTATATCAATCTCTTCAAGAGTAAAGGGTGAGTCCAAAAACTCCCTACTATCATCAGAGAGGACAGGAAGGGAGATACCAGTCAAATACTGCTGTAACGTATCCATGTCATATCGGACCTGTTACTTATATGTATTCGTGTAATATTTATGAAATACCTTAACAATATCAGGCATCAGATACTTCTTAACCCCACTGTCATCACAGATAACCGGTACTGCTGCATCTGCCCTCTCCGCCCTTGTCAGATAAGCCAGGAAGCTACCATTTCTATCGTCCTCTGCATATCGTACATGCTTAGAAAACAGAAATTTACGTTTGGATTTCTCAAATACATACTCTACCCACTCTCTCTGGGCCAACTGCCATGTTCCCCTTGCAACCTCAGTTTTGTCCGCAATGTATTGTGCTTCTAAGGATTTACACTTTTTCTCTAATATCTGTTCTTTTTGTCTGGACGACTTTTTAATTTCAGCTATGCCAGCAATTAATGTCCCCCTTAGGAAAGCCTTAAAAGCGTCCCAAACTATAGGTGGCCTTGCTGTTACCAGATTATCTACAAAGAAGCCTTCCCACTGTGTCACCAAGGTCGCTCCTGTACCCATCAAGGAGAGCCAGAAGGGATTTAATTTCCAAAAGGACTGGCCTCTATCAATTGCAAAATCAATAGATAGGCAGAGGGGCGAGTGGTCAGAAATTCCCCTAGCCCTATATTCCACGCTCCTTACCAGCGGTACCAGAGAGTGTGACAGCAGAGCCAGATCAATTCTTGAAAATGCATTATGTGATGTAGAAAAGCAGGAGAATTGGACATCTTCTGAGTGCCTCAAATGCCATACATCTACTAACCCCATTTCCTCAACCAGAGCAGAAAAAGCGGACTTAGAGTTGCCAACTACAGCATTTTTCTCTCGCCATCTGTCCACCTCTCCATTTATCACATTATTAAAATCCCCTATACAAATGGCTGGAACATCTGGGAACAATGCCATGAATTCTCCACATTTCCTTAACACCTCACCATTATACGGTGGGGGTATATATACAGCTAACAGAATCACCGGAGCCCAATTAATGACAGCCTTCATCAGTACAAACCTTGCCCCTGCATCCACTTGAATTTTTTCCAAGGAGAAGCAGAGACGTTTATGTACCAATATAGAGACCCCTCGAGAATTTGTCGTGTACGTAGAGTGGTATGCCCTACCTACCTATGCTTTTTTAAGGGCGAGTATTCTATCACCGTGTAAGTGAGTCTCCAATAGACAAACAATATCAGGATCATTTTTTCTAATTTGTCTTAGTACAAGAGAACGTTTCACAGCATTATTTAGGCCCCGCACATTCCAGGAGAGAATTTTCAGCTCCTTATCAGATGTACCAGAATACATATAATAGCAGTCCCTCTTATCTCACTACCCCGCATCCCACACCCCTGCAGAGCATACATTGACATACTTATAAGCACATATAATCCTTGTCTATATATTTGCGATAACATTAAAACTACCCACAACTTAAATAACTTTAATACTAAACCCATACCCCCACCCTGTATACTCCACCCAACTTAAGTATACCTTAAACCCTAACTAAAATTACCTTAAGATATTCAGCAGGCCAGCACACTACCAAAAAAGGTCACCCGCCAACCCGCAAAATACCAGAAGATAGAGGAAGGAAAAGGAAGGAAGGAAAAGGGGCGAATTGAGACAAGAGAGGAAAAGAACGGCCTTAAAGCCATGGGCTCTCCAGCCCATTACATTTTTTTTTTTTTTTTTTACAGTGGACCTTTCAATATTAGTTTGAAAATCACAGACCCCACCTGAGCGAAATACATTTTTTTTTTTTTTTGTACCACAGAAGAGAAATTACATTATGTATAGCAAATACAATGCATAATATCAATGACAAATCAGCAATGTCCAAAGGACTATCAGGAGAGACATAAAAAAGTACTCATCCAGCATCAGCGTCCAGCAGCAGCTAGGCGGTCCAACCAAATTGCAGCCTCTCGGGGAGTATCAAAAAAGGATGTACGGCCCTCCGAAACCACTCTCAACCGGGCAGGGAAAATCATGGCATGTTGGGATCTGTAAATCTCTCAATCTTCTCTTCACCGGAATGAATTGAGCCCTGTTCTTTTGTACATCCAGAGCGAAATCAGGATACATTGCTACTCGCTGACCATTGTATTCCACTGAACCTTTCTGCCTAGCCAAGCGTAGAATGGTATCTCGGTCACGATAGTGCAACAATTTGGCTATGAAGGTGCGTGGGGGGGCTCCAGGAGGGGGTGCTTGAGTTGGAATACGGTGGGCCCGCTCCACTGCGAATTGGGCTGTAAATGAATCTGTACCAAACAGTTGGATTAACCACTTTTCCAAAAAGGCTTCTGGGGAGACACCTTCTGCCTTCTCGGGCAATCCAACCAACCGAATGTTGCTGCGTCGCAAACGCCCCTCCATATTCGTAAGCTTTTGTTTAAACAGAGAGGCTTGCGACTCCAGACTCTCCAACCGACCCGCAACTGGTGCAGAAGTGTCCTTCAATGTAGACACACGTGTCTCCACTTCACCCACTCTCTCCCTGATTTTTTGCACGTCTTGCCGGAGAAGAGAGAGGTCCACCTGCACATCTCCTATTTTATCCGTAACACGCTTTTCAGATGCCCCAATGGCCTGCAGGACCTGCTGTAATGTAACTTCAGGGTCCGCCAGTGGAGCCGACAAAGGGGGGCTAACGGGATGTGATGCATCTCCTGAACCAGAGGATGTAGTGGAGGAGCGAGCAAAGCGGTCCGATTTTCCCGCTGCGGTGGACTGGTTATGTTTGCCCATAATTTCACAGGAAAGATGGGATGATATTTATCCTATAAACTTATATGCAACCCTGTAACCTGTATAGCTTTAATTACATATAGGTGTACAGCTCAGATTGTATTGCTAGCAGTGCATTGCAGCCAGTTATCTTCACAGAGAAAGGTATATCTCCTCCAACAACACTGATAATGATAATCAAATAAGTCCAGAGCCCAATTCAATTACTCCTCACTTGTACAAGGATATAAATGTACCTGTATCAGATGGATATCACAGGCTGTGTTCACCTAGGCCAGTATGTGGTATTACAGAGGCGCTATGTCCCAGCAGTCATCAACTGCCACAAACTGCCACAGACTGCCTGTAGTATTCCTCTACCCAGATGCTCAACTCTTTCTCTCCCAGTCTCGGGTAAAATGGCAAGAGCACTATCAAAACAGGTACACTATGTACAGCAACTATTCGGATGCACAGTTTTGGGTCCAAAAGTTTCTTTATTCCACTATAACGGAGATCAACAGGATATCTGGGATGGAGAGCTCGTAACTGTGCTTGCTACTCCATGCTCGTCCAGGCCACGCCCCTTTTTCAAGTTATTTTAACATCGCCTCTGCTCTTTCCTTTTCTTATTATGAACTACCTCTTTCTATGCACGTGGGGCTCATGTAGAGTTGGCATTGCATTTTACAGAAAAGAAAACGCTGATGTAAAATGCGTGCAAATGAAATACTCAATTATGCGTGGATGCTAAGCGGCACATACTATATATTAGGATATGTGTGTATCAGCATACTCTGTTTACTATGTTAAATGTATCTGCTGTATGCGTTTAAAGCATAAAGATATATGCTTTAAGCATATCACCATTTTATAGAGACAACAGTCCTCATCATCAATTTGATGATGGTAAGTGGTATTTTAATGTTGAATAAAATGAAAATAATTTTTTAAAAAAGGCTGTGCCCCCTGTCCAAAAGTACCTGTACCAAAATACTTAGCCTGGGATTGGGGTCCTCCCGAAAAAGGTGCAACCAGCACCAGACTGTGAAAGGTTGGTGACACTATAACAGGGAAATCTGCAGCGGGGGGTTCCCCCATTCATAATGTCACATAGCCCCAGTCTCTTCAATATGGGGCTGCGTTGCCTAGTGGTATCGAGACACAGAGAAAGTTTGCTAAAAGCACTAGTGTACCACCAAACAGAACTGATTGTAGAACTACAAGTTCCAGCATACCCATGGCTGCCAGAGCATGTTGGCACTTTTAAAAAAATTGTACAAAATGTAGAGACTTTTTTTTTCAAATGTGTCTAGTTGTCTACATTGCATATGCATAGATGCACATAACTATTCTACTTTGCAAAGTGCATCTGTGCAGAGGTTATGCAGGATTCTGGTGTATCATAAGAATCCCTGTTGGTATAAATAAATATACATCAGAACCCCACCAAATTAAATGCAACAATTTGTTTTTTTTTCTCCTAAAACACAGGCATTGGAGTCTTATTTATGTTTTAAATAAGTCATAAGAGTAAAGGGACATTGGAAGTGTTTATTTCTTGTGTCATACTTGTACATTTTAATGTTTTAAGTGTATCAGCCATATGCTTTTCCCCTTTATAATAAAATGAATATAGATGGCACAAAATGCTTTCCAATGAAAGCAATGGCCAGATCACCAGAATGACAGTAGTTGCATTATGGCAAAATATTCAATATTCAACAAGGATCTCCCTTATTCACCCGTCAGCTCCCATCTGGGAATGCAAAAGTTTGCTCCCCCGCAATGGGTACCATCTTAATGTCCTAATCCATGAATAAAAATAAAATTAAATGCACAAACATAGGCACAGAACAAGTTGTCTATGACTGAATAAAAACAGAATCCACAATGCAATACTGTAATAATATCGCAGTCATAATAACTAGTCTAAAATACACTCAAACCTTATCCTTTTATAGAATCTGGCAGTATATGTAGAGGAAACATTTAACATTCACTGTACAATATACTCCTATATATGTTTTTACACTGTCACAGGTTTATTTGCACTATAAATTATAACTCATTAAATTACAAACTTTACTGGGTAACAACTGTGCCACCATGCTTGCTTACATGAAAGAAACCCATTAAGCTGTACAAATGACAGATGCTGATAACGGGTTATCATTTGTACAGTTTAAATTCTTTCCTGGACAATGTATGTAACCATTTTAATATCAATTACATTTTACAGGAAGTAGTCACTGACAATATATACCATTTCAGTTGTCTCACCAAGGTTGTTTTTAGTTTTAAGAATAAAGTTTCAAAAGAGGAAGTTCCCTATTGTATTAATCAGTTTGCTACTTCCCCATAGTTCATAGGCATACAAATATATTGTGTTGAGATGGATTTATTTTCAGTTAACCTAGGTATAAAAAAAAATCAAGTTACAGCTCTTCATTCACTAAAAGGGTAATTATCTCATGACTGTATATTCTGCAGAACTACATCGCCAAGTATAATTATGTTAAGTGTATAACATTTATAATTAAGTCAGTGGCAATTTTACTGGTCATATTGTGCTAGATGTGAATGGCTCTAGCCATTTATTTACAAGATAAAAGCATCATGTAGAAATTGTGATATCATGACTCTCAGTTTTAATGTATCAGATTGCAGATTGCAGATTGTGTCTGGTGTTGCACCAAGCAATAGAAATGACTGGTCAAAAATGAAGTCAACAAATAGAAATGGCTAGTCGAAAATGAAATCATTGAAATATCACATTAAAATCCAAAATATTCTGATTTTAATTTAAATGCATATATCAATGTACAAGTTCTGCATCTTAGCATGTATTGAACAGTAAACACAAAATTACACAAAATTATTTCAGGTATAAATATTTTACCCACATCTGACAGCTTTAAATTGAATCTTCTGGCATGTAGCTCTCTGCTTGTACTTAGCAGTTAAATATCCTTAATGGTGGAGTACTGCAATATTTAGCCAACTATAACTTATTAACAAATTTCTACAGGGCACATCTATGTGAGAAACGAGAAATCGTCAACATTGTTATACCGGGGTGTTAGAGCCTGAGCTCGCTATATAACCCTGGCACCTTAGGGTTCTTTGGATCACCTAAGCAAGGAGAGATTGCAGATACAATACTACAGTGTCGGACTGGGGCATGAAGGGCCCACCGGGGGCTTCAATGCCAGGGGCCCACCAGAAGGGGTGTGGCCAGCCATCAAAGAGGCAAGACCGTCAGACACTAGAGGGGGAGTGATCAGCCCACAAACGACAGCTAGCACCCTAGTGTAGTATAAAAAGAATGCAGTGTGTACATAAGGAGTACACAGTCTTGACCTTCCCCATAGATTGGGCAGAACAGTCACCAAAAAAAATCAGGATTTTCCCACTAGACTCAGAACATTTGACAGACTGTCCTACCTGTTCTTGTCACCACCTGTGGCTGCTGGTTTCTTTAGCTGCAGCTTGTCTAGATCCTGGAATTTTGGGGGCCCTATCCGGAAAAAAATGGGTACATTTAGAAAATTCCAACCAGTCCGATCTTAAATCAATAGGACCCACAATTAATACTTAAGCCTTCCTAAAGCCCCAACATTAAAGTAATAGCATTCCCATTTAATAAATTAACCTATTTCCCTCCCTTCAGACAACCCCAGCAATAAATTAATAGCATTTATGTATAATAAATATACCTATTTCCTGCAACCGTCATTGCCATTAAATAATTCATATTCACATTTAATAAATAGACCTCATGCTCCTCACAAAATAGCACCCATTAGTTAGCCACCACCTACCACACACACATTACATTGCCACAAGCCCGCTGTGCCATCACACACACATTACTGTGCCCCTTCATCACCATGCTCACCATGCTGTGCCTCCTTATGATCAAACTGCGCCATCCATGCTGCTTTTGCCCCCCCTTCTCCTGGCCCCCCATCATCACACTGTGTCATGCTGCTTTGGCCCCCTTCACACTCTGCCATGCTGTGCTCTGCCCCCCCTTCACACTCTGCCATGCTGAGCTCTGTCCCCCCCTTCACACTCTGCCATGCTGTGCTCTGCCTCCCCTTCACACTCTGCCATGCCTGGCTCTTCCCCTCCTTCACACTCTGCCATGCTGCTCTGCCCCCCCCATTTACACTCTGCCATGCTGCCATGGCAGTTCACATGCCCTTATTGCCTCTCATCTTTCATGCCACTTTGTTTCTCTCCCCTCTTCCCCAAAATAACAGGCTGCGTGTTTTACTGACCTTATCAGAAATGGCTTCTGCTGCTCCTGCATTGTTCATGTAGCTCCTCTGGGCGGCAGGAGTCAGGACCTCTCCAACTGTGGGCGGTTCTTCTTTCCAGATGAGTCATGTGACATGACTCATCTACCAACGACTGTGCTGTACAGCGCATGTGCAGAGAGCCACAGTCGCGTCTGGGCTCTCTGCACTTCAATCACCTGTCACCTATTTAGAACAACGGACCCAGCGGAAGGGCATGGCTAACGGACCCAGTGGGGGCGTTGCTAACCAACGTCGGGGCCTACCGGTGGATTGTCCGGCTCCCCGGCAGGCCATTCTGACGCTGCAATACTATATTTATTACGTGATGTAAAATACAACTGTAAACAATTAAAACAATTACCAGGATGTTACCAAGCTTTAAATAACCCCCCACAGCATCCCATAGTCAATAATACAATAACTGCTACATAGTACAATGGAAATTATTATACATTACCTATTGGCCACATTTCCCCGTATCAAATATATTTACAATTTTATGCAATTTATGAGTTTTAGGGATCATATAGGATTGTATGAAGTGATTTCTCCCTATTTTTTGGTTTTGCAGCAACCTCTGTATATATAGAAATTCTTATTTTTATTTATTGGTCTCCACTCCTTCAGCTACTTCTTTATATAAGTAATATATTAATATATTTTAGTTTCACTATCCAGGTATAGAGGTCAGTTTTGATAGGAGAACAGTGATCATGTGATCAAAAAATGTTTGTTTTGATTCCACAGAACAGAGTTCTTGGTTTTATAATATGTTGTTTTGAATTATCTCTTACGGTTTATGTATATTACATAGGATTTCTTTGTTTAATTAAGAAGATTTTGAAATGTTTTTATCAATTAAAGTTTGTGGACTATATAAAGGAAACAGAATGTTGGTATAGTATGCCTTTATAAAGACCTAGATGGTTAAAATTATTGACAGAAATTATTATCAGGGCACTTGGGCTGTTATATATATGTATTTGGTGTCACTGGCATTGGTGGTAGATACTTTTAGACTTTGCATCTTGATGATCCCAGTAGCTTGGCCACAAGCTATCTACCTTTGTGGTGTATTTTAGTTGTAATAAATCATTTTTTATATCAGCACTCTTTTATATAAAAAAATAAATATTTCAGCTTAATAGGATTCTAGTCTCCAGTAGGCACACAAGGTGGGCAGACTCACAAGCAACTGCCGTTGGAGCAGAATGTCCCTGATGCATGTCTAGTCAAGGATGCAGGAGTACGAACTGGACTCATAATGGAGCTGGTAGGAGACCAAATTCCAACACCAAGGTCAGCTGATCAAAGACACACAGACTTTCCCTTGCAGGACACTTTTAACTAGTCCAGAATTCCCACAAGGAAATGCTCACCCTGCAAGGTTATTCTGAGGTCATCTGCATTTTGGATTGGCTGGGGGATGTCTAGGGGTTGGAGATGGGTGGAGAGGATGATCAGCCTCAAATTGGGTTCTCCACTGCTGGGATGGTGCCCAGGAGGCTTACCCTATTAAGGGCATAACCTCACCTGATATAGGTATAGTTTCTTAGATCAGGGCACGGTTTGGATAGAGTGGGGCATGGCTTAAAGTGTTCTGATTTTGCATTGGGGACATTGGCAGATGTGATGTGTAAAAGAGTTACATCTAACAAACTGAATTTGATCCTATAGGTATTTCTCTCTATGCTGAGTAATCTGGGAATGAAAGATTAATCTACTGATAAATCCAACTGAAATGACTGTATTGTGAATCTGTTGTTCAGTGCAACCGTGAAAAATGGATTTATTTTTTTCTAGCACATTTAGTTTTAAAACTTATTTCCAGGTCACCCAGCTTAGAGGAAACAGTGATATCTATGGGGTTGATATAATAAGCATTACAGTACTATACACTTGCAAAAGTCTTGATTTTTGCTGGAAAGTCCTGATTTCATGTAGCTGAATGGGAGGAGCTTAACAGCTTGTGAATGTGGTCAGAAAGGAAACGCATTAATTAAAGGCTCAATATAGTATCTGTATATTAGCCAATGCTGTTATGCTGATGACAATAAATATATGCAAATATTGAAACATTCTCACCAAATCATCTTCCTCTTCCATGAGAATGTACTTATGAGAATAGCACTGTACTATGTATTCTATCAAATACTTAAGTTGTGGCAAGTTTTAAGCATTTTAGAGTGAAAGCATGGTTATATTTGTTCAACAGTTTCCATTTCTTTTTAAAATCCTGTATTTCAAATCTATCAGAAATGTATAATTTCAATCAAAGTGAGATACGAAAGGTCATACTATATGAAAGTGCAAATATGTGTCCCCACAATACATATCTATTTGCGCAAATGCTAATTTGCACCTCATTATTATTACATGTGTCCGCTTAGTGTTTTATAGGTCTTTTATTACAAGGGTTTTTTGCACGTACAAATAAGTGTATGCACATCAAATGCACCTCGATGGTAAAAAAAACATTGAAAGCATTGCAACTCCAGAATACCCATCAAAATCAAGTTCTTTTGCAGGAATGCTTTTTTTAAATATACCCATGAAATCACATTCCAGGTGCATGAGTGTGCTCAGGCCAGTGGCGGATCCAGGGGGGGGCGATTGCCCCCCCCTACCAGGGGCTTGCTGCCGACAGCTGCACACTGTGCAGGTCCGTTCAGCAGTGAAAGTGTGCTGTCCCGCTGCTCTGATTGTGTTTTAAACACAATCAGAGCAGTGGGACAGCACACTTTCACTGCTGAACGGACCTGCACATACTGTGCAGCCGCCGGAAGCCTTAGAACACAGAAAGGGGGCGGGGCCTAAATCGCCCCCCCTAAAATCGCCCGGGGTAGGACAAATGTCTGGGTCCGCCCCTGGCTCAGGCAGAATTTAGAAATACCTCCACGTGTCCAGTTTCTCACATGAGAACGTGCTGTCTTCTTGATGCACAGGTTCACCATTAAACCATAGGGAACAATAATATGTAATAGCAGTAAGTCATATGAGTTAAATGAATGAATGATTAGTTTGTAAAATGGAAACATACAACAATGTAATGTTGAAAGAATTGTCACATATGTAATAGTAGCCACACCTTGATGGTGTGGATAAGCAATAGTTACAAAGCTACTTGGACTACAAAGGAAGCAATAACACAAACAAAATTCCTCTAATGAAGAAAATATACTGTAGACTGCCATAGAGACAAAACAGTGAAATGTATCAACCTAAATATACTAAATATAACGCATATAGTGAAGACAAGCTTTTAATGTGCTCTATATTTCCTTATATTTGATTGGTCATGTCTCTCTTAGGTGCATAATTGTACCCTAAAAAGCGATAGAAGAGTTTAAGCTGCTGGTTATACCTTTTGATGTTAATAAAGGTGTTCAGCGGCATAAATGTGGATGTTAACCCACAACGCTTTTGTTTCTTAAACAGGTTGCTGTTTATTTAAAGAAGATAGCAACAGATGAATGCAGTTACTCACAGTTGCTTGTAGTACAGCAGTAGTTCAGTAGTTTAGGACAAAGTAAAAAAAAAACTAAAAAAAAATCTTCTTTTAAAATGTTCTTCTAAAGTAAATGGTCTGTGGTAAAACTGAAATCACTTCTCTCAGCATAAGAGCTCCCAGATGATTTCTATGGAAAAAGCCGCTCTGGCTACCTTTCCTGTAAACACTCATGGTGAACACACATCGACTATAAAGTCAGGGTCAAGGCTTTATACTAAACGAGTACATAGAGGGGATAATCGGGAGCAGTTTAATTTTTCAAATACGTTATTATTTTTTCTTTTCTTTTTTGCCTATATGTTTCCATATAAGTGTCTTCTCTAAGATGAGAAATCTGGAACTAAAAGAATTAAAATCATAATCTAATTAAAACTTCATTCTGCATAGAGACTCTCCTATTTAGTGCAATCCCTGCACAATTCCTTCAGAGGCAGACCTACCACCGCTGCAGGCCTATGGGGTTCACGGTGGCTAAGTGGTTAGCACTTCTGCCTCACAGCACTGAGGTCATGAGTTCAATTCCCGACCTTGGCCTTATCAGTGAGGAGTTTGTATGTTCTCCCCGTGTTTGCGTGGGTTTCCTCCAGGTGCTCCGGTTTCCTCCCACACTCCAAAAACATACTAGTAGGTTAATTGGCTGCTATCAAAATTGACCCTAGTCTGCGTGTCTGTATGTATTAGGGAATTTAGACTGTAAGCGCCAATGGGGCATGGACTGATGTGAGTGAGTTCTCTGTACAGCGCTGCGGAATTCGTGGCGCTATAGAAATAAATGATGATGATGATGATGGAGTCCACTGTTGGAATGTTTTATCCCTGAAATTCTTGTAATAAATTCAGTTTTTAATAATGTGATTTCCATTTTAGGAGACTCTGATGCTTGGTCATTAGAAAGTCAGGAAAACCCAATCTAATAATAAAAATGCTGATTGTGAATATGAGCACTTCAAAATAAATGTATGGCATGACTTGCATTTTGCTAGTTTAAAAGGAGAAAAAAACTTTGTTTGGCCTATGCTCTTTCTGTGAACGCCAGTTACAGCATTTCGTGTGTGTTTCTTCACAGAGGAGAAATAGTCTTGGTTAACTGAGCTGCTAACTGGGAGCTACACTGTAGCACCTTGTATACAGCCTAGAGGGCTTCCTTCTGTTTTGTTGCACATGGCTTTATGGACAGTTCAGTATTTAACACCAGACTCCATGTCAAGTGCCACAATACATCCAAGCCAGTGTTATTGAGCTATCTTGTTCTACAACAGAAGTAGATGCCTTAACAGAAATGATTTGCATAGGTTTCTGAATTTTGCATATCTTCTTAGTGAAATCAATGTCAGTTACTTTAGTTTGATGTGGTTACACTCAACTAGAAAAGTATTGTTGTCCCATATCAATAGAGAAAACAATGTGACAAATATTGAACCACCAAAGATGCTTGCTTGATATAGCCTATTTACAGTGGAAGTTGCAAGAAACTTTCTTATATATAGCTTAAGATATTTGTATTTTTTCCCAAAGATTGAGAACTGTTTAGCTCCCAGGCTGTGACACAGTGATAACGCTCCACATTCCAGTCCTACATAATACTACAAGTAGTTTCTATAATACTGTAACACTTGCAGATATTCCAATTCTATAGGCATGGATTAATGTGCAATTTCAGACAATATTAGTATGTACAGTAAAAAAAAAATGTGCTCTCTAATTTGCACCTCAGATTTCTGCAATGGAACACACGCTAATCCTCTGTGTGCTAGTTACTGTAAAGAAAATCCAGTCATTTATGTCATAATTTCATTATATAAACATGTATTTTTTTGTGTACAATGCTCTTTGTATTTTATATCCCTGATTTATTGATTGTATGCATTGCATTTGCATTTTGTTCAATCAAGTAGTAGTTTATTTTATTATTGATAATAATAATAAAAGGTTTTTATGTAATAATCGGCTCCTTATCTATTCTTTCTGCCACAGTCAAATATTATATTTTTTACTTCTTTTACCTTGTACTGCGCTGTCCTAAATAGTTATTATTTCATATCTGCGTTCTCCTTAGCGGGTGAAAAAATTATGATTCTGGTGAGATTTTCTCCCTCTCCCCATGCACCTAAAGAAAGGTGCAACAACTTAATGGTATCAAGCTGCTTCTCAGACAGAGCTACTGCCTCTCACAATTGTTTAGAATGGTGCTGTGCCTGAACCCCCATATTATATTATTATTAAAGTAATAATGGTGAAAAAAATAATATATGTGAGGTTGTTTTTGGAGTAGGTGGGATGGTATAGTGTCTTGTAAAATACCTAAAAAAAAATAACTTTATATAAGTATGGTTCTTGGCCAAGCTTATGTGAAATGCATTTTGCTGAGGTGCAGATATATATTTCTATTAATGTACAAAATATTTTTTAATTCTTAAACTCACAGGGACCGCTAAGTGAGGGAAGGACCTAAGAAAAAGGAAAAGCTTTACACAAATTAAAGTTGAACATACCTGAAGTAATTATGTGTGGGGCCAAAGCACCAAATACAAATGAGATAAGCAGATTTTTTTTAAGCCAAGTGTACCATTTAGACCCCATGTGATCTAGTCATTTCATCTGACCATCCAGTTTGTGTAGTTTGGCTATCTCTGTGATATTGTCTAACTCTACTTCTCTAAGCTTGTTTACTGTCTATACTTAATTGATATTTCAGAGACTAAGGAGTTTGAAAAAGTGGAGATGTTGCCTATAGCAACCAATCACATTCTAGTTATTTATTTAGTACATGCTACAAAATGACAGCTAGAATATGATTAGTTGCTATAAGCAACATCTCCACTTTTTCAAACCTGCATTTTATTAAATATACCCATAACAGTCATTTACTGACAAGTAGCATGTTTAGGCTATTGCAAATGTGCCCAATTTACTGCCTTGTTCATAAACATGGGCAGAATACTACTACTACTAACATTTATTTATATTGGATATTCCATATAGAGGACATAAAAATGGGAACACCAATGAAAATTCACTTACTAGTTTGTTGAACCAACACATCCCACTATTGCTCGTATGTGCCATGGTATTTAGTCTATCAATATGCCCCACAATATTACTAAAGCACCAGAACTCTTCACAGTAAACAAAAACGCAGGGTCGTAGATTTATCTAGGTTGGTGTCACATGCTACCTATCTGTTTATTGTGAAGGATGATTCATTTGACCATATCACCTTTTTCTATTGCTCAGTACACTATTGGATGTACTCTTTGCACCATTGATCTTAGAAATGTGCATTGTCAGATGTGATGAGCGGTTTATGTACTGCATCCTGATTATGGTACCCTGGCCTTGGTGTTCTCGTCAAACTGGCTCCTTGTGCCATAAGTTGAAAATTTCAGTAAATTAATCTGCAGTTGTTGCCTCTTTTGCCGTGCACTTCAAATGAATGCATATAACATATAAACATAGAAATATAGAATTTGACGGCAGATAAGAACCACTTAGCCCATCTAGTCTGCCCAGTTTTTAACTTATGGTAACCTCAAACCTTTAGTTCTTTCCTTATGCCTATCCCAAGCATGTTTAAACTGCCTTACTATATTAGCCTCTACCACCTCTGATGGGAGACTATTCCACTTATCCACTACCCTTTCTGTGAAGTAGTTTTTTTCTCAAATTTCCTCTGAACCTTCAGTTCCAGTGCATGTCCTCGTGTTCTAATATTACTCTTCCTTTGAAAAATGTGTACCTCCTTTACCTTGTTAAAACTTTGATATATTTGAAAGTTTCTATTATGTCCCCCCTGTTCTGTAGTTGCCACACTCTTGACTATTCCTCTAGTCTACCTAGATCATCAATCATTTGTTTTACCCCTCTTGGTGTGTCTACCCTGTTGCATATCTTTGTGTCATTTGCAAAAAGGTATACTTTCCCTTCAATACCATTTGCAATGTCATCAATAAAGATATTACAAAGCACGTTCCAATTATGGATGGGCAGCACAGTGGCCTAGTAGTTAGCTCTTCTACCTCACACCACTGGGGTCATGAGTTTGATTCCCGACCATGGCCTTATCTGTATGGATTTGTATGTTCTCCCTGTGTTTGCGTGGGTTTCCTCTGGGTACTCCGGTTTCCTCCCACACTCCAAAGACATAATGGTAGGTTAATTGGCTGCTATCTCAATTGACCCTAGTCTCTCCCTCTCTCTCTGTCTGTGTCTGTGTCTGTGTGTATGTTAGGGAATTTAGGCTGTAAGCTCCAATGAGGCAGGGACTGATGTAAATGAGTTCTCTGTACAGCACTGTGTACTTCCCTGGTAACCTTTCCCTCCTGTGAATGCACTCCATTCTCAACTCTACCTTTCCTCTCCTGATCTCTCTCCCTCCCTTCTTTCCAGGGTAACCGCATGCCTCTCTGCCATCTCCTCCTGGATGTCCTCTAGATTTCTTAAACTCAATCTTGCTAAAACTGAACTCATTGTCTTTCCTCCCTCTCGTACCTCCTTCCCCTCTGACCTCTCCATCACTGTTGACAACTCATCTATCTCCCCTGTTCCCCAACTCCGCTGCCTAGGTGTCATCCTCGACTCCTCTCTCTCCTTTGCCCCTCACATTCACTCTCTCGCCAAATCCTGCCGTTTCCAGCTTCGCAACATTGCCCGCATTCGGCCCTTCCTCTCCCAGGATGCCACCAAATCTCTCGTCCACTCTCTGATTATCTCCCGCTTGGACTACTGCAACCTTCTCCTTATCGGCCTCCCCCTCTCTCATCTCGCTCCCCTTAGATCTGTACTTAACGCCGCTGCTAGGCTTATTTTCCTCTCTCGCCGTTCCACCTCTGTATCCCCACTCTACCAAGCCCTTCACTGGCTCCCCTTCCCCTACAGAATCCTTTTCAAGCTCCTCACTCTGACTTACAAGGCCCTCGCCAACTCCACTGCTCCCTACATCTCTAACCTTATCTCTATTCACACTCCCTCCCGCTCACTGCGATCGTCCAACGATCGTCGCCTCTCTTCCCCTCTGATTACCTCCTCTCACGCACGTATCCAAGACTTCTCCCATGCCGCTCCCCTCCATTGGAACAAGCTCCCTCGCTCCATCAGAACTTCCCCTAATCTGTCCTCTTTCAAACGAACATTAAAAACCCACCTTTTCCTTAAAGCCTTCCAGTCTCATGCCTAAACTCCCACCGGTCGGCTACCTCTCTTTCTCATCCCTTCTTCCCTTCTCCCCCTTCCTCCCATCTCTCCGTCTCATCCATGTGTCTGTCTGTCTTCCCCTCCCTTTAGATTGTTCGCTCCTTTGAGCAGGGCTCTCCTACCTTCTGTTTCCATCACTTTTAACTGCGCTCTCCAGCTACTCAGCTCACCTCCTCTCTGTCCCTCTGTCCCTCTGCCCTCTGTCTCCTCTCGCTTCTCTCCGCTCCCCTCAGTGACTCTCAACCTGTCATCCGTGCCCACCCTCTTGGGCCATAGTTACCTGCCTGTACTCACTTTTCCCCTCCCTCCCTCTCTTTCATGCTGTGCCCGAGCCCCCAGAGTTATAGTGCTTACTGTTACTTGTACTGTGCTGTCTCACCTTGTACTGTGCCATTGTTTGTCCTTGTACGGCGCTACGGATACTTTGTGGCGCCCTATAAGTAAAAATTAATAATAATAATAATAATAATAATAATAAAATATTACAACTCTCTGTTTTCTTTCCTGCAGCCAAGATCTTATTTTAACAATGCACCTCTCCCAAATGGTTTCCTTTGCTGATGTTCTTTCCACCAGAGGTCCATGCCAACATCACCTGAGACACTGTTACTAGTGAAACATTACCAAGTTTAACTGTCTTGTTCACTGAAGCCCTGCCAAAAGAACGTTAACACTCACCACTTCATAGTCACCGAGGCAATCAGGGCATCCCAACATTTTTATACATGACCCTGGAATGTTATTTGCTTAATTAACCAATGTGCTACAACTGTGCGGAAGCCTATGGTTTTAATTTGCTTGATAGCCATCATTTACCTAGCTGTTTCCATTTTTTGTCCTCTAATGCTATACCCACTTCTTGTTCTGCTAGACCATTTGTGGGATTGTGGGCCCATATGGAAATAAAAAAGTGGCTTCAAAGTCCTGTCAACCTTTCTTTTAGAACAAGCCCCTTCATCCAATTTAATGTTTAGCTCAGTTAAGCCCTACTCAGTTCTTAAATAAGTTATAGGATGCAGAGGACTTCTGTATTGTTTTAGCTTCATATTTGTATTTTCATATGTTTTTATTTAAATGATAGACATGGGGTTATAAATGCACAGCCCCACGTAAAGTGGATGGGGCAGATGGTATCTTATTGAAAGTACCGGTCACCTCAGAGGATTTGTAAAAATGGGAATGCCCACCCAAAATTCACAATCTTTCCCCCTGGTGCTCCTTTAAATATCTCACCCAGCAATACAAAATTTGAAATACTGCATGTGGATGCAGTAAGAGGAGAAATTCTTAAGCTAGCCCACATATATTTAGGACCATAAAAATTCACCTTACTCATAAACAGGAGAAAACAGCCCCATCCAGGCAATGTTGAACCACAGCTCTAGCAGACGATAATGGGAGTTGCCGTTTACTTATAACTGAAGAGCTGTAGGTGACCTTCATCTATTCACAAATAATAATGATACACAGTACACGTTGAGGGATATTTATGAAAATGACTGCAAAAGTAACTGGAAAAGGGTACTATAATACATGCAACCAACCAGATTCTATCTTTTTTTAAGTGTAGTTTGGAAAATGAAAGGAAATGTCTGATTGGGTACTGTGGGTTTCCAGCATCTTTTTCACTTGCACCAATTTTCACAAATGTCATAAGTTTACATGACTGTTCTCATTATTTGTGGTTATAAAAGTTCCGATGTCTGCGTATATTGATTGTTTAACATTTATCTTGTTAACTGCTTGTATACTTAGACTGCACAACCCAACGTATATAAGTTATGAAACACTTTTCCCCACAATGACATTTAGATTTGTGGGTTTCCAAGAATTGTGCAAGATGGGATGTGTCAGGAACAATAAAAAACTGAGGCAAAACCATTTTGGAAAACCCCCAGTTGAGGCACTTCCCCAAAACTGTTATATATTGACAATGTATACTAATGTAGCCAAAGTACATTATAATATGTGAGACTATGTTAACTGGTAGCAAAAAAATATCTTGTGTTGATTTTCATCTCAAGGTAGGACGAACAAATCAACAAGAGCTTAAAAACAGTTTCTGAATGTAATATAATGCACTTTATTATCTTGAAAGCAGAATAGCAGAATAATAGGTATGTACCTGTGAAAATTACATCTGCCAGCTGCAGCAACAAATACTGTGAAGTTAAACAAATGAGCTAGGTGAATGGCATCAATTCCATCTCAAAGCTGGGGAATGACATAAAGAAACACATTTTTATGGCTGTTACATTGTTGCATGACCCCTATGGAACAGATTTTTATTATAATGTTTGCAAATACTGGCAGGTGAAAGGACATTTGTACACTGCTTTAGAGATGAATAGTGCTGTTCATTGTTTTTCTGTTCTAGAATGTTTTCTCACTTTTAGAAAATCTAAGCTCTTTGAACATAATTTGTATTGCTTTGTGCATGACAATAGGCCAAATGAAACAATAGTAACAATATTATGTGTAATAGAGGTTCCAATCTGATTAACTACTATGGGCAAATGTTAATTTAATAAGTGGTCCCTTTTAAATACAATTATATTGAAACATAAAAAAATATTATTTAGTTTACTGACAAATATAATGTTACTTGAAATAGATATGTATTTATCTTTGTGTAATATTTTTTTCAAAATACTTTTGAAGCCCATGGCAAGAGCAGGTTGTAAGAATTGCATCTTCAATACATAATAAGATAAATAATATTTGTAGAGTCAGTCAGTACTTAATACTTAAAATTAGAGATATTTGCAGGTAGAATAATTGCCAAGAAGAAAGCTTTAAGGACTGTGGACTAGATTCACTAAACTGCAGGTTTGGAAAAGTGGAGATGTTGCCTATAGCAATCAATTATATTCTAGCTGTCATTTTGTAGCTCATACTATATAAACTAGAATGTGATTGGTTGCTATAGGCAACATTTCCACTTTTTCAAACCCACACTTTATTAAACATACCCCTGAGACTCAGAAAATTAAGTTAGTACCTACAAGTATGTGTGTTGGAAAATTGTGTTTACAAAATGAAATATGGTTTCTGTTAATGACAGAATACAATTTATTTCATTGACATTATGATGAACTATATAGTAAACATATCTACAAACTGAGCTAGTCACATTTTATAGTGAAACATTTTGATATATTTAAGCAATCCATTAGTGTAAAAATAAATCTATAATGTTCTGGCTCATTATTCTAAGTATAGAAATGGTTGTTTAATCACCATATTCTAGTATGGTTATTTTGAGAAAATGGTTAGTTACAAAAGTGCAAAATATTCAATTGTGCATATGCACCTCTAATTGCTCACCTAGCATATTTATAGATGCACACCTATATCCTGATTTTTATCTAATTCCCCCTAAATATAAATATATACTAATTTTTTCTGGATTGCTTGGCTAAGTAGTAATACGCATGATGTAGTCCAGCCTACTACCATTTTAAAAAAAAACACTTCATTAACTTTTTGCTTTTTCCTCCTAAAATACATTTAGGGCTGGATTTACTAAGCTGCGGGTTTGAAGAAGTGGGGATGTTGCCTATAGCAACCAATCAGATTCTAGCTTTCATTTACTTAGTACCTTCTACAAAATGACAGCTAGAATCTGATTGGTTGCTATAGGCAACATCCCCACTTTTTCAAACCCGCAGCTTAGTAAATCTAGCCCTTAGCCTCAATTATGTCTTTAAACATGACAGTGACAGGACACCAGATCTATCTTCTCTACATGTGTCCATTTTTCATGTTTGAATGTTTTTATCACATTGGATACAATGTACCTAGAAATGTACACTCTACGTGACATTCCATTTCAAGGAGTTCAAGGATCAAGGATCAAGCTAGTATGTTCCTATAAATGCAGAGAAGTGCTAATAGAGTTAAATGACCCCAGCCTACAGACAGTATATTTGTCATTTGGAACTGCTCAAGCAATAGCAAGAGGTGAAAGTAAGTTCACCCATCACCTCTGTTGTCACAATAGTGGCAATATGGAAAATGTACCTTTGACACTTGAGGTACTGGCAAGTACTCCTGACTCCTCCACTGCCACAGCAGAAGGTTCCTATGGGGCCTGGTCATAAAAGCAACAAAAGCTGCGACCCTTGCTGCTATGCCACTGGAGACAAACAAACTGAACTTTACTATTATTTTTCATGTGGTAGAAAACGAGTGTCAGACTATAGCATACAGTTATGGACATTAAACATAAAGTATATTTTAGCCAAGTCATAATAACCTGTCTGCAAAAAAATCTACTTGTAAATATTTTGCTTCAAAATATTATAAAATGGAAAAAAAATATTATTACAAACTGAAACTATGTGAATCCTCTATAAAGAAAATATTTCTTTGGGATCGTGTGTTTCGTGCTAATCACAATGCAACACATGCCTTGTTTCATTTTTTAACTACCGTCATTAACTTTTCTTACAACCCTGATCATCTGCAAACTACCGTATCATGCACCTCTAATATATATTGAACAATAGGTGGAGTACCACTAGTTGTTTAGCCTTGTGTGTCATTACTTATTATTATTATTGTAAAAAATTTCTTTGTGGGAAATTCATCTGATGATACTATATACATCTATCTAGGTACTCTATCTATTTTCATATACAGTAAAAACCCTAAAATGGATAACCAAAAGTAATTTTACAGCTAAACCTAATAAACTTCATTAATCTTTATTGCCAGCAAAAAACCCAGGTGACACAAGGTACTTTTATTGGAAATGTTAAGCTGAAACAATATATGTACAGTTATACAAATGCTGGCTTAGTGGGATTCCATATTTACATTTAAGCTATTGTCTGACAATATGCTCAGAAACGTCAGGGGTTAAGGGCAGTGTGCTGCAATTTAAATAGTAGCACGTTTTAGTGACGTGTAAAAGGAGAAGGACTTAAATATCTGCTACCTCACTATGGTAAATTATGGAACCCTGCAACAAAGGTAAACCAATTTTACACAGCGTTCTGATTATTTTGTCATCCTGTTAACCGAAGCTGTAAATGACAATAACAGTAAATACATTGATAATGTAATTGTGAAGACAAAACTATCAATTATCGACAGTGGGTATTTCTGCTGCATTTCAACAACTCTTTTCTGAATAATAATTTGTATAAATTTTATATTGCAGGAACAGTGGGGAAATAATAAATATGGTAAGTTAAAAATTCATTTTTATTGATACTATTTGGCTATTGTGTGTTTTATTTTACTTTTAAATTTTTAACTATGTCTTCTGTAAGCACTATGTAATTCTGATCAATGTGTCAGTTTACAACAAAATGTAGCATTATTTTAACAGTTTTAAAGACAATTTGTTGAATGAAAACGGGCAAAGTACAAATTGAAAATTACTAGACTGTTATACTCTGTGATGTAAGATTATATGTCTCACAAATATTTTCAGCAAAAATAACTTTACATATAACAAGTATTAATTAGCTTTAAATCAGATTTTGCTAATCATGACATAAAACCAATTCAGTGTAAAGTTACAAATAAAATGTAAGTATGATTAAATCTTGGAAAACAATATGAATAGTGTATTCTAAGCATAGTAATAACATTATCTAAATAATCACAGTACATCCTTTTCATAATGATAAGGTTCTCCAGTATAACACTACTTAGTACAGTACATACTTCTCATAATGATAAGGTGCTCCAGTATACCACTACTTAGTACAGTACATCCTCTCATAATGATAACGTTCTCCAGTATACCACTACTTAGTACAGTACATCCTTCTCATAATGATACGGTTCTCCAATATACCACTACTTAGTACATTACATCCTCTCATAATGATAAGGTTCTCCAGTATACCACTACTTAGTACTGTATACCACTACTTAGTACTGTACATCCTCTCATAATGATAAGGTTCTCCAGTATACCACTACTTAGTACAGTCAATCCTCCTCATAATGATAATGTTCTCCAGTATACCACTACTTAGTACATTACAATATATTCGTGCATGCTTGCCAAGCGTCCTAAAAATGTTTCCATTTTGGTGGGATTTTATATAGTGCAAAAAGGTGCAGAAAAAAGTTTGAATATACAGTATCTCTCGAATTATTTGGGATTGAATTTTTTAATTTTTAATTTTTTTTTAAAAGTGCTGATATACTCAAATATGTTGGAGCTATATATTCTGTTTATTTGTGGATATCTGCAGAGTAAAATGGTTTAAATATGTTTCTCTATCACACAGTTTGGTTACAATATTATAAAAAGCAACAATAAAAACAAACTCATAGAACAATGCATATGCACAAAATTATTGCAAATTAAATTTAGCATAAATAATTAAAAAAACTAGAGATATCTAGATAGTTTTTAGACAATTTATTAAATTCTGGTGTAAAAATAGATTGTAATGATTTTTATTAATAGAACTAAAGGTAGGAGCAAACTATAATCCCCTCGTCAGATAAAAGGGTATCTTGATTGTACCACCTACAGAGCACCAGTCTTGAATGAAGGTTTAATTTGACACTGTAACACAAACAGGTGTGCAAAATGCTAAATCTCGGTAATCTGGTGCCCATGGTGGTACCCAATCTTTGTAGATAAAAATTGCAAAATAAGAGCTTAACTGAGAGATAGGACTAAATCCACCTAGAAGGTGCAATCTTACACCTTGGTAAAACTGTATTGCACTGCGAGGAAGGGATTTTACAATGTGGCACATCCTAGCTGAACACTAAACAGTGTTAAATTAAACTGGACCCGTGTTTGTGTGCTACCTAAAAAAATGGCATTATTTTCTTTGCATGCATTGAAATCCCTTGCATCACAACATGGTTTGTCCAGGTGCAAATTTGCACTCTTTAGTTGGATTTGTTCCTAACTCTAAATGAGGCCCAACATAATTATGGGTCAAAATGAACTTGATTCAAGTGGCTATGAAATATATCAGTTTATAGTTATGCTACTCAGATCTGTATTTGAATTTGAGTTGGTGATAGTTATGTTTTGGAGTGTTTGTACTTATGCCTTTCATGAATATTTATGACTAAATGACTATATTAAAATGTCAATCACATATTTATGGAAAGCCCTAGAAACCACTGAAATATGTTTCATAGTTTCTCCTAGAACCAGTGTTTTACATAAAAGCTGACACACAGTAAGAGAGGAAAGTAAGAGCGAGACAAAAGCAAGACTCTGCTGTAATGTACACACATTGATAACTTTGAAATAATGTGCATAATACACTGACCATATACAATGTATGTGTGGATATTATTATTATTATTATTATTATTATTATTATAAAATGTTCTCCTTAACAAGTCTAAGGACCAATAAAGTTGTGTACCTAGACCATTGTGCTCACGATAAAGTGTGTTATAAAGCCCAGACCACTGCATGTCATACAGAGGTAAAATAAATCTGATACGCTACCCCACTCCCATACAAACATTTTTAGAATTATGTTTTACTTAGGAAGTTAACAACAAACAGTACTTGTTGTAACATACTAGACTCATTCTCCAAACCCCCAGGAAGCCAATTGGTATGAATCCTAGTATTTTCCCTGTTTTGTGTAAAGATCATATGAATGTTCTCTCTATATTGTTTACTAAGATGCGTAAAAGGGCCACAGTAGCAGATGAATGGGCATCGCCAGACCCTGCTCACCTGTGGGCTGCATAATTTTGCCCCTGTTTTTTTTTTATCGTATAGAGGTTACTAGAATTCTCTGTGCATTACAGAGATCTCTAGTCAGATGGGGCTGTGTTGTATTTCATTATCGATATATGACATAGCAATTTTTTATATTTCCCTGGCTATATAAAACCATGCCCACACTAGACAAACCACACCAGGATGTTTTTTGCCACGCTAATTTTTCTGTTGCAGCAACTTGGTAGAAGGGCCTCGACCACTTGCTTATGTTTGCTTCCCAGGCTAAATGTTGCCAGTCCTCCCTTGTTAGCAGTTACAAGTGTACTATGCAGCAAAACAAAGTGCAAAAGCCATAAGAAAAATATATTTTGTGACATAATGTGCCTTCCTATGTGCCTCTGTGTTTACTTTAGTGTGACCATGCATGGCGTAGAGATGTATGATGGCATGTTTTGCAGAGGCACACAAATTACTCATGGCGATGATGTATAATCCCTGTTAGCAGGAATCACTGGCTCTAGGAAATCCCCTGTTAGATAATGGAAATAGCTATACCATTTACTTGAGTACAACCATTTTCTGCACCGGGTGCTGGGGGCTTAACAGGAAGATTCTTGAAGCCACACATGATCGGTGGGCTTCAAAAAATGAGTTCCAAATAGTGCAAGGGAACTTATAGTCACCCCTCAAAGCTTATGATTGGCTTTTTTAGGTAAAAAAGCAAACCCTTCTCCTGGGCTACCAGAGAATCGAGCACCTATTAAAACATTTTTCAAAAAAGTAAAGATATGGGAGGATGAGGGGAACATAATAAAACAGCTTGTGCATCTAACTGCAGTAAAAGCCAGCCATCGAAATTCTATGACACTGACTTCCGAGGATCGGGGCGGGTCATGGTGTAGAATTTACAGGAGTGGTAGTTAAAGGGTTAAGTAAACATAGGTTACGCTATGCCCCGTTAAGTAATTCATCTTTGTAAGCTGACAGTAGTTTTTTGTACTGTCTTTGCTTTCACTCTCTTTCCAAATGCTATTGTATAAAAGAAAAGGAATTGCAAAAAAACTAAATGTGTCAAAAGCACATATATATGAACCGAACTGAAAAGAGCCTGACTCTGTAAACTCCATGGAGATCGTGATCGTGAGTGCTGACACACTACATGTCGGTTGGTGATTGGTCTGAAAATATTAAACAGTACGACCTAACAAATGAGCCAACAATTGACACATTGGAACGGCTTTCAACCATCGTGTCACTATACACACTAACCCAACTTCCGACCAAACGGGTCGTATGTCGGCTGATTGCCCAATTATTGGACAAAAACACTCAAGTGTGTACCTAGCCTAAGGAAGGTGCCCAGAAGATCTTGGGCCGAAGTCATTAAGGAGTGCAAAGCAAAAAAAAGGAGTAAATGTTCTCCGGAACAAACCATGTTACAATGCAATGGGTGCAAATTATTATTATTATTGATTTTTATTTATAGGGCACCACTAGGTGTCCGTAGCGCTGCACAGGGACAAACGAAATTACAATACGAGGTGAGACAGCACAGTACAGTAAACAATAAGCACAGTAACTCAGTGAGCTCAAAGCACAGCTAGAGAGGGCGGGGGAGGGGAGAGGGGAAGGTCCGCCAACGACGGAGTCCAAGAGGGAAGGCACGGATGACAGGGAGACCCCCAAGGGGAGAGGAGGGAGCGAGAGGGGACGGGGGGAAGAGGGTCCTCAGGGAGGAGGGCTAAGTAGCTGGAGAGCAGAGTTAACAGTGGTGAAGACAGGAGGAAAGAATACCCTGCTCAAAGGAGCATACAATCTAAGGGATTTAGATTAGTTTATTACTTTGCACATAAGTTAAATAGTGGTTGTTTTTTTCATCTAGCACACAAATACTTGATAGCTTTATTTTTACACTGAAATGTAAACTTGATCTAGGACATGCCCTATCCTAACTATAAATCTGTCTCCGCGTTTTAAATTTACTTCCCCCTCCAATGCAACATGTTTTGCCCAGGTGCAAAGTTTTTTATGCTTTGCTCTCCTTTATGACTCAGGCCCTTTGTGTTTACATAGTTTAATTCACATTTACATAAACTGATTGTGGAAATAGACCTGTTTAGATTGATAGTATATGTTTTCATTTACTATTTTGTAAACTGTATTATTTTGTACACTAAGCAAAGATTATTGACAAATCACAGTGACACATGAGAGGGAATATAAAGATACGTTCCCATGTTGGACATTGAAAGCAAAACTATACACCCAAACTAAACAAAGTAATATTTAATCAATAATTAACGACATAGAACTTACAAAGTTATTGCCATATTTTCAGCATTTTTTCCAAGAAGACATATTGGGAGATGCATTTGAAGATGCCTTGGAGGTGCTACAGGATAATTCAACCAATGACAATCTTCATCCAGCAGGTACAAAAATATCTTACCATAAAAGTAGTTTATGGGTAACCGTCCATCACATTCTACAATATTCAATATTCATAATTTGTCTAAAATCATAGTCATCAGAGATCAAAGAACAATAATATTTTTTATCTCCCATCCCTCCCTGAAGAATACTGCCATAGGAAGACAATGAATTTGTTTATGTTCTTTCAAATAGTAAATATTACAAACATTAATTAGAATCTTATTTGTATAAAGATCTACTTGTTTTTTCAAAATATTTGTACAGCAAGTTATATGTCTTGCTGTATTCCCTCAATAAGTGTTCACACTTGAACATAAGCCCTTCAGAATTTTTTTGATGGTCACAATCATCATAATCAATTATTTATATATATAGCGCCATTAATTCAGCGCTGTACAGAGAACACACACACATCAGTCCCTACCCCATTGAGTTTACAGTCTAAATTACAATAATGTTCTTCTGCTTTTTGTATATAACGCATACCCCTGCGTATTTTTCAACCTTTAATCTAAATAATTTAGTAAAATTTATGTCAATCTAGAATTTTCCAAGTTTAACTAATATTTTCTGTCAAGCAGCAGAATGCAAAATGTATACAACCATCCTCAATAGCCAGCATCAAAGTGATACCTACATACCGATACCTTCTGTAGAGACAGCAGCACACCACTGGACAGATTCAGCAGTAAGTAAACATTCTGTGTTGGAAAATTTCATGGATAATTTGCTGCTGAGCAGATGTATTTAAGCACATCCTGCCCAGCAGTTTTTATAATACCCATCATAATATGATTATAACATGCCTCATGCTGAGATGGCCGTACGCCTGTTTGCTTTGAGTAATATACTCAAATTTGTAGTACGTATGCCCACCATAAAGGTGCGCTCCTACATCTGTATACAGATTTGGTGGCATCTCCTTACGCTTCATGAAACAGAACAGATGAAGGAGAGATGGAGCTGTCAAACATAGTCTCAGTACAGTAAGAACATGTGCACTACGACTGAGGCAGACCCGCACGTAGACAAAGATATGCCTGTCAGTAACCATATCACTTGCGGGTGCAGAGGGCTGGTGCAAATACTCACTGATGATGGGGATGATAGCATGGAGAGCTACTTCTAATTGGCTGATTGCCAATTGACCTCTGAACCAGAGAGTGCCTTCTTTGTTGATTGTATTTATATTATATAATTTAATTGGTGTATTCTAGAATTAATTTGTTGATACTTTTATTTATACACAAAAAGGTAGATTATACTTGCTGCATAGTTGTTGTTTTTTAAAAATTTAAATCAAACCGAATAGTGAATGCATTTTCCACTATCAAAACAAATTTTAAAAAACTTTAATTGTGCTTATAACCTGTTTGGTTTAAATATATCTGGGTGTAAGTACGCCTGATGCTACCTGGCGCATATGCTATCTTCAGATGCGTCTGATATGGTCGGAAATGCAATATATTTATGTGCCTCTTTTTAGAGCATATGCGCCCCACTCAGCCCCAAATGTGTTATTTGGCATTTAAAATAGATCACATCAATTCACATATAGAGAATAAAATGTGAGAGTGAGAATTGTATACTACACAAAACAAAATTGAAGAATATTCACATTTGCAGTTATAACATTTTCCAGGGACAAATTTTTAAAAACTAGCACTGTTCCTGGAAATGTGGGACATATAATAATTAATAGTTAACTGGTACACTAATGCACTTGGCTTATGTGGGAAGTGATATATTTATGTGCTACAGACATGGTATCCTGCACCTAATAAACCTAGATAAAGTGATACTTGGTCATACGTCGCTGTGGAGCGCTGCGTGTGGTAGCTGGATGACCTGGATATGGATGTGGTGAGGTAGAGGAACAAGGGTTCCATATGGTGGTTGGTGAGTTGTGGATATTGATGGTTAGGATGCACAGAAAACACATATCATGAGAGATCTGAGATGTTGGTAATGTAGTAACGGTATTAGTGCGTGGGCATAGCGCAGTCAATTATGGATAATATGTACAATGGAAAAAAAATGAGGGGAGATAGAAAGTAAAGAGAGAGATGGGGAAAAGGCAGCAGAAAGTAAAAGAAAGGGGGAGGGTCTCGTGTGATGCTGGGAGAGTAAAATGGAAATATAATGTGGACTGATCTAGTGAGAGAAAGTGGGAACATGCAGATTTATGAATGTGAGTGAAAGCAAGGATAGATGCCATATAAGATTGCAGGTATTAACTATATGTGAAGGAGGAGCGTGGGTGTGCAGGCAGTGGGATATATATATATATTGTATGCAGAGTGAGAAAGGACTGTGTGGATGAGATCTGAATGGGTGGGAGAGGAGAGCTTGAGAAGAGATCTGCGGGGTGGTCAGAATTGAAGGCTGGTAAAGATATATTTGAGTACAATGATGTTTAGTAGATTTGAAAAATGAAATAGATTTTTTTTTTTTTTTAAAGAACAGTGTTGGAAATGGATGATATATAACAGTTTGCATGAATAATAAGAACCTAGTATGTGGATAGTATGCGGACATAGACTATCAATATAAAGTTAACATCAAACAGTGAATGAAGATAGCTAAATATAATAATACAAACATAGTATTGTAAGTAAACAACAGACAATGAAGAGCAAATAACAAACAATAAACACATACTATAAGACAAAAGACATAAAATAGAAGAAGCAACTTGCGATATCTGTAGAGGTTAACTATGTGATGCTCATACCAAATGCATTTCACCAACAGTAGTGGTTTCCCTAGTGCGCTTGAAAGCGACCAAACTATTAAAAATCCTGCATTCTCTGGATTTATACTCATTGAACCCACTGAGGAGATTTCATGGATGCCTGACATAGTAGTCAACTCTTCCATAAGGGCGCTTTCCTCCCTGCATGGTGGGCAGAAACATGTGCGATGAATCCCAGTTTGGGCTCAGTTTTAGAATTAAAAGCCTGAACATGGATTCACTACACATTGCTGACTCTATTCTCAAAAGAGCAGAGCCAGGGCCTCTATAGCGGATTAGCCAGTATCCCAAAGCCATCAAGCCTCATAGCAGCCGCATGGTCAGTTCAGCTTCTGACTAATACTACATAACACATGAACTGCATATATGCTGATATGATAATACACTGTAAATTGTATTGTTATAATCAAAGAACAGTTTCTTTTATAGTTATAATAGTTTGATCTGAAATAGCAAGCTACCATACAGGGAAAGCATTTCAACACTCCACAGAGACTGCGCTGACCAAGGTTGTCAATGATTTGATCACAGCAAAAAATAATAACCATTACTCTCTTCTAATTCTCCTGGATCTCTCTGCTGCATTTGACACTGTTGACCACTCTCTCCTCATACAAAAGCTGCAATCTCTAGGTCTTGAAGGCACTGCCCTATCCTGGTTCTCATCCTACCTATCTTATCGCTCTTTCAGTGTTATTTTCTCTGGATCCACCTCTGCTCTGCTTCCTTTATCAGTTGGAGACCACAAGGCTCAGTCCTAGGACCTCTGTTATTCTCTATCTACACCACTTCTCTTGGAAAACTAATAAGCTCCTTTGGATTTCAGTATCATCTCTATGCGGATGATACACAAATTTATCTATCCTCTCCTGATCTTTCACCATCTGTGTTGTCTCGCGTTACTGACTGTCTTTCTGCCATTTCATCTTGGATGTCTTCTCGCCTACTCAAACTCAATCTTTCAAAAACTGAATTAATAATATTCCCACCCAAAAACAGAAGCTTCCTACCTGACATTTCTATTTCTGTTGATAACATGACCATAAATCCCACCCCGCAAGCTCGTTGCCTAGGTGTAATCCTTGATTCACAACTGTTGTTTATTCCCCACATCAACTCTATATCTAAATCATGTTACATACAACTAAAGAACATTTCCAGAATACGCACATATCTGACACAAGACACTGCAAAAACATTAATTCATGCACTCATCATCTCCCGCATCGACTATTGCAATTCCCTCCTTACTGGTCTTCCCAAGGTCAGACTTGAACCCCTACAATCTATTTTGCACGCAGCGGCTAGATTGATTTTCCTTACTAACCGTTTTTCCTCTGCTGAGCCACTCTGTCAGTCTTTACATTGGCTGCCTGTATTTCAACGAATCCAATATAAAATTCTTCTACTAACATACAAGGCCGTCAACAAAATTGCACCGACATACATTTCTTCACTGGTCTCGAAATATCTCCCTACTCGACACCTCCGTTCTGCACAAGATCTACGTCTCTCCTCCACTCTCATCACATCCTCCCATTCTCAGTTACAGGATTTTTTCTGGGCTGCACCCACTTTGTGGAATTCCCTCTCACACACAATAAGACTTTCCTCCAATCTTTAAACCTTCAAGCGTTCACTGAAAACCCACCTCTTCAGACAAGGTTATGATATTCCTCAACCACTATCTTAATTTCCCTAGATTACCCTATTACCATCCTCTACACTGCTAACGCAAGACAACAACCCTCTGACCAACATTGCAACACACACAGCCCACTCAATACTTTTACCTTTGCGTTCTAGCTGGTCCATTGTGCAATATGATGTAGCACATGCCCTTGTGTTTCTAACTCCCATTGTCCTATAGATTGTAAGCTTGCGAGCAGTGTTCTCTTACCTCTCTGTCTGTATGTACTACCCAGTATTGTCTTATCAATGTTTGTTCCCAATTGTAAAGCGCTACGGAATTTGCTGGCGCTATATAAATAAATGTTGTTGATGATGATGATTTCTCAACATGAAAGTTCCTTTTATTAAACTAGGCAAAAGACCAACTAGGTTCTCTCAATCTGTGATATGTGTACTGCCTATGTACCTCAGTCTTTGGTGGTACTTTAACCTTCTACGTTTAGCCCAAAATAACTATTTACCGTTCAAGTAAAAAATAAAGTATAGAAAAAGTAAAAATGGTTGTAATAATTAACCATTGATTGAATTATGTGTGTACTCAATAACCCTTTCCAGACACAGTGGGGTGCTTGATAAACATTTATAAATATAATGGGTATTGGGTAAAAATGTATAGGTATAAAGGTAATGTACACACAGACATTTTTTTGTCATAGAGGAGTGATTTGGAGAGAGTTCGAATATGAAGAGTACTGTTTGCATCATTTTTTACACTCGTTCTCACTCCAATGCTGGCTGCAAGCCTAAAAGATCATCAGTTGTTTCATGAGAAACCATGCACTAAGCTGTATTAAAGTAGTCAAGTCTATAGCTTCCACTAGATGGCACCAGTGATTTAAATGAATACATATTTTATTCTAGTTAGTTATAATTATTTTCTAAAAACAAATCTTCTTCCTACAGATAAACAACTCAAACACTTTTGTGGACTTAATGCACCGTAACATGCAGAGCAATGAAGAGCGTCAGTTGATGTACACATTACATGCAAGTAGGACCCCACAAAAACACGGTAAACATATTATTAATATATATACTATATGCAACATGATTTTTTTAAAAACAAAATGCTCCATGATAACTTCTGGTTCACTTAAAAATTCCAGTGTGATAACTTATATGAAAAGATAGGGTATGGATGATAGCCGGAACTCCTGGAATGCAGGAATGTGTCGACTTCCTGCAGCGCCCCCTGCTGCTTGGTGTCTTCAGTAAAGCATGCTGTATTTTCTCTCCCTGAATAGTGCATACTGTTCTGCTACACTGATATGTTCTCTGTACTGGGTGAGGTGTTTACAAAATATATACTGTATATCTCCTATGTGTATACTGGCACAACTATTCCACATATAATACTGATTATGTCTATATGTATATTTAACTACATCTGCAGTTGTCAGTATCATTATGTAATGCAAGGGAGAGCACGTAGGTTGCAGGAGATCCCTCTTCTGTGATACTCTCCCCATAGGCTTAAGTGGCTAATGCGATTTTTAGATTGTGTTAACCATTGGGGTCAAAATCTGAAAAGCTAAGCTTTTCGGAGCTTGATAAGTTTAACCTGATGGCAGTCCCCATTGAAAATTATGCAATACTTTGTGTGATGCAGGATGTATCTCTGATAGGCATTGCTACTATACTTAAAAATGCCTAAACTTTGTAGAAACAGACGTTTCCGCATGGTTTACGGCTTGCCAAACAGGCCCCTTATCCTCCCCATCTCCTCCTTCTCACTTTATGCAATAAATGATCCATTTATCTCCACGCATATTGTGGTTATGGGGAAACTTTGAATACATAGATTTCTGTGAATCAACTACTGAATTGTTAATTGTTCATTTTAAAAGTGTTGCATAACTATTGTAACTCGCTATTCAATACCTCTGTATCCCCTTTTTTCTGTGTCCTCCTTTTATTTTGCAAAAGTAGCCTACCTTTAGCTGCAGGCAAAGTAGTTGACAGTCCTACAAGGATGCTGTACCCTCACAATGGATCCCTGCTTTTTAATCACCAAACATGTAATAAAGGAAAAAAGACACTTGAGTTGTGTGAAGGTCACCTACAGCATTTTCTTTAACATAACACCACTTCATCTTCATCGTCATCATCATCCTCAGCCATTCATATAGCGCCACTAATTCTGCAGCGTTGTACAGAGAACTCACTCACATCAGTCCCTGCACCTTTGGAGATTACAGTCTAAATTGCCTAACATACACACACACACACACACACACACACACACACAGAACGAAAGAGACTAAGGTCAATTTTTAATAGAAGCCAATTAACCTAATAATATATTTTTGGCGTGTGGGAGCATACTAGAGCACCCACCCAGAGGAAACCCACGCAAACACGGGGAGAACATAAAAACACCAATTGCAGAAGATATTACTCTAGCCATTATTGTATATACCATAGATCAATCCTCATATACAGTCACTGCTAAACATAAAAAAAAACATAAAAAAAATGGGTAAATCATCTACGTGGTCCATCTCTCAATAGCCATGACTGATTTACACTATAATATGAGGATCATGAGTGGGGTTGTTACATCCATGGGGCGCAAGAAAAGCCCCACCCGCAAAAAAGAACAGCCCAACCTTCCACGTTTGAAAAGCAACACTGCGACTCCTGCCAATTTGTCAGGGCTGTAGGGGCCAGGATGATTAATGAGTGATCCCAGTATAAAGAACAAGTGTCCCTAAAACTCTTAACACATAATTTTGTCTAACTCTCTTCATCACTTTAATAAATATAAAAATCGTCTTTTCTAATGTCTTGATCCCTCATGGTCCCAATGAGAAAATACAAGTGGCCATCATGGGAAACACTTGCTATTGGTTTTTGTGGGTAAAGTAAATCTGGGTTACTCCCAGTTATAGTAATTTCAGTCATATTGGGCCTGATTCATCTTTGGAGATATCCTGCACACAACTTGCATTTAAAAAAAAGAGCGTAGTTCCAACATTATTTAAATCCAAGCAGATGTCATTATACATTTCCATTTGAATCTGGATATAAGTACGCTCTGGCTAAACATTACTTTCCGCGTATCTACAGACAGATCAGAGCGCAGGATATGCAGATGCATATGTTCAATATAAAGTCCCATCAGAACTCGTAAAAAAAAATGTCTAAAATAAATTAACAACTGATAATACTATAATCATTAAGAAAATATTTGTTAACATATCTTCTCTTTTTTTAAAGTAAATACATAAATCAGAATGTTCTTAATATGTTCTGCACATAACATGCATTTTTATAGATTTTTTTATCTAGTGGTATGCATATGTCAAGTCAAGTCAGCAAGATACCAACGGCAATATGAACAGCGGGACTGTCAGGGGCGGTTCGGGTCAGGCTGAATGTGCTTCTCATATCATTATAGCAGTAATGCATGAAACACCATTAACACATCTGGTTGGAAAGCATGGCCCTATAGGTTGCTCATACAGATTTTAAATGTCCATAGGAATTAACCATTACTGTTCCTTTATTATGTGATTTATGTGGGCAATGGGTAATTAGGATCATATCGGATCACAATATTTATGCAATCTAACAGAGCAAAGCTAGGTATTGTTGATGTAGAGACTTTTCTAGTCAACCTAAGTAATCACATTTTATGCTTTATAAATAGGAAGAAACAAGCTCCGTCTCTATGAATATATTTACGAGGCTCTGTGTGACATCAACATGATGGACTGTATCAAGTGGGTGGACCAAGCCAATGGTATTTTCCAATTTGTCTCCAAAAACAAAGAAAAACTGGCAGAGCTGTGGGGTAAGGAAAAAGGCAACCGTAAATTGATGACTTACCAGAAAATGGCCAGAGCCCTGCGTAATTACGGCAGAACCGGAGAAGTTATGAAAATAAAAAAAAAGCTGACATACCAGTTTAGTGAAGTAGTTTTACAAAGACTGTCCCCTGCTGGCTTATCGGAGAAAGAAACCATATACTGCCAATATCTTCCACAAGGCATGGAGTACTGTAATAGCCACCATTGTTGGGAGGTTAATACGTATGCTTATAACAACAATGTGTATCCTTTCAGCCATCAATATATATAAATTAATTTATCCATCCTAGGGTCCATAAATCCCTTTTGTTGTTGAGAACAATGTCTCACACATACATTATACACTGGGGAGAAAAGAATTATACTTCACTGTTATTTCCTTTGCAAAAGACAAACAGTGGATTGAGGAAATGAATATTGCTTTATGTAATTTCAAACAAACCCTATACTTAATACTATACTAACCCTAACCATATACTAAACAAATGACTGTATTACATAAAAAATAAAAAGAAACTGGAGTGATGAGTCTGATATACTGTATCTTTGATACTTTGATATGTATGATTGAAGTTGTTCTATGTTGTTCTGGTTGTAAACAAAAGACTGTTGTCAGTTATTGAAACAATGTATGTTGGTTACAGAAAAATTAGGGGTGTGCACCGGCCACTTTTCGTGTTTTGGGTTTTGGGTTCTGATTACCTTCAGGTTTTGGGTTCTGATTGGGTTTGCCAAAACACCCCACTTAAGGTTTTGGTTCTGATTTTGGGTTTTGTGTTCTGATTTTTTTTTTTAAAAAGCATAAAAAGTGCTAAAAATCCATATATTTTTTTTTCCACTCCTACGCTATTATTAACCTCAATAACATTCCTTTCCACTAATTTCCAGTCTATTCTGAACACCTCACACCTCACAATATTGTTTTTAGGCCAAAAGGTTGCACCGAGGTAGCTGGATGTCTAAGCTAAGCGACACAAGTGGGCGGCACAAACACGTGGCCCATCTAGGAGTGGCACTGCAGTGGCAGACAGGATGGCAGTTTGAAAAACTAGGCCCCAAAGAGCAAATAATGCCAAAAAAAGAGGTGCAAGAAGGAATTGTCCTTGGGCCCTCCCACCCACCCTTATGTTGGTGAAATAGGACATGCGCACTTTAACAAACCAATCATTTCAGCGACAGGGCCTACAAAAATGTGGCTGAAATGATTGGTTCGTTTGGACCCCCACAAAACGAGCTGGCAAAGAAAAAAAAGAGGTGCAAGATGGAATTGTCCTTGGGCCCTCCCACCCACGATTATGTTGCGGAAAAAGGACATGCACACTTTAACAAACCAATCATTTCAGTGACAGGGCCTACCAAACCACTGTGGCTGAATTATTGGTTTGTTTGGGCCCCCACACAAAAAAAGCAATTCATCTCTCCCTGTACAAAGTAAACTGGCTCTACTGAGGCAAGATGTACTTCCTCATCCTCACACATTATCAATTCGTCCCCGCTGGACTCCACAATCACAGGTTCCTCTGTAGTCTCTGGAGGCCATTGCTGGTCTTGATTGAAGAATTGATAATTCATTTTTATGAACATCATCTTCTCAACATTTTGCAGAAGCAACCTCCTTCGCCGCTCACTGACCAGGTTCCCCGCTGCACTAAAAACTCTTTCGGAGTACACACTGGAGCGGGGACAACTCAGGTAAAATAGAGCCAGTTTGTACAGGGGCTTCCAAACTGCCTTTTTTTCCTGCCAGTAAAAGTAAGGACTGTCTGACATGTCTACTTGGATGGTGTCAGCAAAGTAATCCTCCACAATTTTTTCAATGGTGACAGCATCCAATGCAGCAACAGTAGACATGTCAGCAATGGTTGGCAGGTCCTTCAGTGCGGACCAGATGTTCTCTGCATCCCCGCCAGCGGGTCGTTTATGAAATCTCAGCTGTTTCCTCGCAGCCACAGGTGTGGAAGAAAATGAAGGAGGAGCTGTTAACATATCACGGTCCTCTTTAGAGGACAATCTCCTGACCAGCAGGTCTTTGCACCGCTGTAGACTTGTGTCCGCCGGAAACAGAGACACAACATACGCTTTAAACCAAGGATCGAGCACGGTGGCCAGAATGTATTCCTCTGACTTTTAAAGAGTGACCACCCTCGGATCCTAGCAAAGCATACGAAGGGCTTCATCCACAAGAGCTACATACTTTGTGGAATCGCAATGGTTTACCAGCTCCTCCCTCACTTTCTCCAGCTGCTTCTGCAACAGCCTGATCAGGGGAATCACCTGACTCAAGCTGGCAGTGTCGGAACTGACTTCTCGTGTGGCAAGTTCAAACGGCTGGAGAACCTTGCACAACACGGAAATCAGTCTCCACTGCGCTTGACTCAGGCGCATCCCCACTCATTTGCCTATGTCGTAGGTGGCTGTGTAGGCTTGAATGGCCTTTTGCTGATCCTCCATCCTCTGCAGCATATAGAGGGTGGAGTTCCAGTGCGTCACAACCTCTTGTTTGAGGTGATGGTAGGGCAGGTTCAGGCTTTTCTGATGTTGCTCGAGTCTGCGGTAGGCAGTGGCAGAATGCCGAAAGTGTCCAGCAATTATGCGGGCCACCGCAAGCATATCCTGCACACCCCTGTCACTCTTCAGGTAATGCTGCACCACCAAATTTATTGTGTGGGCAAAACATGGCACGTGCGGGAAATTGCCCATATGTAATGCCCGCACAATGTTACTGGCGTTATCCGACACCACAAATCCCCAGGAGAGTGTAAGTGGGGTAAGCCACTGTGAAATGTTTTCTCTCAGTTTCTCTAAGAGGTTGTTAGCGTTGTGCCTCTTACTGAAACCAATGATACACAACGTTGCCTGCCTTGGAACGAGCAGGCGTTTGGGAGATGCTCCTACTGATGCAGCTGGTGCTGTTGCTGCGGAAGTCGATGCATCTACCCAGTGGGCTGTCACAGTCATATAGTCCTTAATTTGCCCTAAACCACTTGTCCACATGTCCGTAGTTAAGTGGACAGTAGGTACAACCACATTTTTCAGAGCACTGAGGACACTTTTTCGTACTTCTCTGTACATCCTGGGTATCGCCCTCCTAGTGAAGTGGAATCTAGACGGGATTTGGTACCGGGGACACAATACCTCCATCAACTGTCTAAATCCCACTCCACTGATGGCGGACACCGGACACACATCTAACACCAACATAGCTGTTAAGGCCGCAGTTATCAGCTTTGCCATAGGATGACTACTGTCGTACTTCGTGCTCATGGCAAACGACTGTTGTACGGTCAATTGTTTAGTGAAAGACGTAGCAGTCTTACGACTTACCCTCTGGGAAGATGATCGACTACCAGCAGCAACAGCAGCAGCAGCAGTAGTAGGCGTACCGCTGCAGGATCCTCCGGAAGAATCCCGGATTGAAGAGGACTCAGTCATGCCGGTGACATGGCCTGCAGGACCATCTCTGATCGAGATCGTGGAGGAAATTGACGAGGAGGGTGTTGCTGGTGTGGATACAACAGGACCAAGGGATTTAGGTGTCCCTGGACTGCTGACGGTCCTAGCCACAGTTCCTCAACTAAACACTGAATTATGAAGGTTCTTCAGGTGACATATAAGGGAGAATGTCCCTAGGTGGCCAAGATCCTTACCCCTGCTTATTTGAGCTTTACATAAGGTACATATGGCAATATATTTGTTGTCCGGATTTGGATAGAAATAATTCCAGACCGAAGAGGTGGATTTGTTAGTCTTTTGGCCAGGCATGACGATGGGCTTTTTCATCCCATGGACAACAACTGTTTATCCCCCTGGTGCCTCATTTAACATAACCACATCAGCATCCTCCTCGTCAAGTTCCTCCTCAGCGCCAGCTACATCAATATCCTCCTCCCGGTGTACAACATTGACACCTTCATTAGCCAAATCTGTAACTGCACTGTGGGTGATCCTTCCAGCATATGCAGAGAGCATGCTGCAAATGGTGGAAGGAGCCACCTCTTCCCGTACAGTGATGGGAAGGTCAGGCTTCGCAACCACTAACACCCTTGGACTCGCCTTGGGGATTTGTGATGCCATCTCTTTAGAAGGCAGGGTTGTTTGCTGTGTTGTTGATGACAGCTTAACTCTCTTAAATTTTTTACAGGGGGGGGAGGAGGAGGGCTTAGATCCTTGGGTGAAGCTGAACCGCTAGTCATGAACACGGGCCAGGGCCTAAGCCGTTCCTTGTCACTCCATGTCGTAAATGGCATATTGGCAAGTTTACGTTTTTCCTCAGATGATTTTAATTTTCTTTTTTTGCCAATTTTAGTGAACTTTGGCTTTTTGGATTTTACATGCCCTCTACTAGGAGATTGGGCATCGGCCTTGGCAGACGACGTCGATGGCATTTTATCGTCTATGTCATGACTAGTGGCAGCAGCTTCAGCATTAGGAGGAAGTGGTTCTTGATCTTTCCCTACTTTATCCTCCAAATTTTTGTACTCCATTATATGTAGCACAAGAGAGCATACCCCTAAACCACACACACCCGGCAAAGGCTTTACAAATTATATGTAGTTAGATTGAATGTAGTTAGATTGTAGAACCAATTTTTTTATACTGCAGGAACAGTGAACGTAGTTATATATTGCAGTACTAATTTTTTTATACTGCAGGAACAGTGAACGTAGTTATATATTGCAGTACAAATTCCTTTATACTGCAGGAACAGTGAACGTAGTTATATATTGCAGTACAAATTCCTTTATACTGCAGGAACAGTGAACGTAGTTATATATTGCAGTACTAATTCTTTTATACTGCAGGAACAGTGAACATAGTTATATATTGCAGTACTAATTTTTTTATACTGCAGGAACAGTGAACGTAGTTATATATTGCAGTACTAATTTTTTTAGACTGCAGGAACAGTGAACGTAGTTAGATTGCAGTACTATTTTTTTTATACTGCAGGAACAGTGAACGTAGTTATATACTGCAGTACAAATTCTTTTATACTGCAGGAACAGTGAACATAGTTATATATTGCAGTACTAATTTTTTTATACTGCAGGAACAGTGAACGTAGTTATATATTGCAGTACTAATTTTTTTAGGCTGCAGGAACAGTGAACGTAGTTAGATTGCAGTACTAATTTTTTTAGACTAAAGGGACAGTGAACGTTGATATATAGCAGTACCAATGGACTTAGTAGGACAGAGCACAGGACACAGCACCACTGGACTCAGCAGGACAGAGCACAGGACAAAGCACCACTGGATTCAGCAGGACAGAGAGAGGAGGTGTTTTGTTTCAGCTCTGACTTCCAGAAGCCTGCAGGGTAAAGTTCTGTGCCTAGCCCAGCCTTGATGGAGGATCCTGGGGGGGAGTGGAGGAGAGCCCCCAGGCTTCTGGGCCTATGGAGTTATGTATGGAGAATAATACTACCAGCCGGCCTGATATCAACCGGGCCACGGATCTGGTCCCTCCAACTGAAGGGAGTGGATGTGTGGATGTGTTTTCCCTAAGCATGATGGAGGAGATGGACGTACACCCAGGGCCTAGTGAACTTACCAGGCCTAAGCTATCCCGTATGAAGTCTAATACGGGGGGGGCAGGAGGTGGAGATGTGTACCCTGACTCCAGTGAGGCAACTGGGGCCCGGGGTGAAACTGTCAGCGGGGTTGAACATGCAGCCGTGTGTGGACCTGGAAACCCTGCAGCCTGTGCTGATACAACAGGCTAGGGGAGGATCCTCCCATACGGGACCCAGGATGGGGTCTGGAGGGGCCCGGGAGATCCAGGCATCTGACTCTGTGATGCAACAGGAGTCGGGATCGGGTGAGGTGGAGGACGGGCCTAATATGGCGGTGGATCCGGCAACAGTGTGTCTGCCCGATTCGGAGGACAGTGAGCCAGATGAGATGGAGATTGGTGCTCAGATCAAGACACTGGAACTGGAAATCAGCGGTCTTGACAGACTTATCACTAACAAGAGAAAGAAAAGGAATCGCGCTTTTAGCCGCGACAGAGCGATGTACTCGACGGAGATTGAAGAGCTAGCCGAAACCCTGAAAGAAAAGGAAGAATTGCTGGTTAAATTAAAAGTGATTAAACAGGCAACGCTCCTAGAAGACTCAGCGTCGCTGCCTCCAAACATGGCGGCCGGGTCGCAGGAGGTAACCGAAGATGGCGGTCTCTACAGCGAGATCCGTGTGTTGGAGGGTGAGCAAAGGTCGGTGAAGGGCCAGGTAGGAACCGAAGGTGTCCCCGGTGGGTGTACAGTGCGGGCTTCTGTAGGGGGGACCGTATTGTATTCCCAGCCGCCCGCAGCTTTTCCGGAAGATACCGGAAGTGACAAATCGGCCCAGAGACCGGTAAGCTCCATGATCCCTTCGGACTCAAAGAATGTTAAGATTAATGTAATAAAAGCAATACCTAGCGGTAATGTGGCAACAGCTGAGGCGGGGTCTGATCCAGGGAGTACCAGGATGGTAGCCTGTGACACAGCAGCTGTGCTGTCCTCCGTGGCGCAGTCTCGCTGTCGGCCTGACCCAGCGATCCTGATCAGTACATCCGTTGCTGACAATGCTAATGCTACAGATAATGCTAATTTTATTGATTGTGCTAATGTAGCTGATAATGCTAATATTACTGACAATGCTAATGTCACTGGTAATGCTTGCGTTACTGATAATGCTAATATTATTGACAATGCTGGTGTAGTTATCAATGTTACTGACAATGCTAATATTGCTGATAATGCTAATGTCGCAGATAATGTTAATGTTACCGATAATGCTAATGCTACTGATACGGTTGGAGTAGTTAAAAATGCTGTCTCGGTGTGTACAGATGAGAGGGTGGTTGCGATTGAGCATAAGGAGCGGGGGGGGGGGTAATTTGAGGAGTGAACTCAGCCCGACTCAGGCCAAAATCATTGATACTACATATGGTCCCTTATGCATAACAGACAGAGCCAGGAAAGCGGCTGCTTTAATAGAAAGTGCGTCTAAGACTATGCCTAACATGTTGGTTGGTGGGAATGTACTAGTGAGCAGTTCTGGAGTCTGTATGACAGCCTCAGAAGAGGCAGGCCCTTCATCGCGTCAAAACTTGTGGGGGGGTAGCAGTCTTAGGGTACAGGGAGATATTGTTGTCCAGGGCTCGATTATGAGGTCAAAAGATCCTCTCCCGGGGCCAAGTACAAGTTCTCTCCCGGGGTCAGGCCAGGTAGATCCAAGTTCCCTCCCGGGGCCAAATACAAGTCCTAAGAGTCCTCTCCCGGGGCCAAGTATTCACCCAGGGCTGATGTCATATGCGGGTGCAGTATCTAACTTAGGTTTAAGGCCCAGTATGAATACCCAGAATATAGGGCCTGGCCCAACGGCGGCTCAGCCCTTCAGGCGTCGCAACGTTGTACAACTAAAATATATGGGGAAAGACCCCCCTAACAGACCAGATTTTTTAAAAATTTTCCTAGAGTCATTTAAGTTTGTCCCAGCAGATCTCTTTGCCTGCATCCACCCTGTTAACACTGCGGAGTATGATGTAAGCTTCGTGTCATATCAGGGCCTGCAGACTTTCTGGAGCAGGTGGGGTGGGTGCAGGTCAAGAGATCCATGGGTTAATTATAAGGCTATCGCCATAACTCGCCAGGAGCGAGTTAAAATTACTATATTGGTAAGAAACGAGTCTATACCAGCAGCGGACCTTGGGTTTTGGGTGGGGAGATTTGCAAAGATGGTTTCGCCTCTGGTCAAAGTGCCAGACCCAAGTCATGGCGTCTGGGGTGGCGGATGGTCCACCACAGTAGATCTAAAATGCACGGAGGCTGGCCTAGTACACTTGCCGTCCGCGGCTTTCATTGGTCGCGATAGGATCCAATGTTTCTACCCGGGCCAGCCGAGGATGTGCCACAGATGTGGGGACTTCCGCCACCTCAGTGCCAACTGTCCCCAACAAAAGTGTGGGCATTGTGGGGGCATGGGCCACGAAACCAGGACATGCAACCAAATCAGGTGCAATTTATGTGGCACAATAGGCCACCCCTTCAGTAAGTGCCCCCATGCGGCTCATAACGCCGCGGTTACAGATGAAGAAATAATGAGGGCAGTCGAGGTGGTAGAAAATGTGGAACCAGTGGAGAAACCGGCAGAACCCATGGAAAGTCCTGCTCCTCCTCCAAATCCCCCGCCCCTTGTAACTAAGTTATCAGTACCTTCGATGGCCAAAGTTCAGACAAATGAATGGTCCAGGCAAAAGAGCAAAAGCAAGAAGAAGGGTACGGGGAAGGAAGGGTTAGTTCTATCAAACAGGTTCCAGTTCTTGTCAAGCGAGGAAGAAAGTATGGAGGAGGGGGAGATTAGGGTGAATAGGGAAGGTGCTTTAGTCCAAGTAACCAGGCAAAATAGGAAATCACAAAAGTCAAGGGACCTGCCTTTAGGGGAGATAGCAAAAATAATGAGAAAGACCAGTGTCAGGAAAACTGCTAGGCACTATTTGAAGGATAAAGTGACAACCCCATCTGGGCCTCCTTCCGTAGAAGACCTAGTTCCCCCCTTGATACAGGATCCCCACCCTGGCCATCCCATAGAAGCCGGCCCCCCTAGTGGGGTGCCAGAGTCCCCGGTGGTGAGAGATCGGTCTTCAGGGAGTGACCCGGTCCTTGTTCCTCAGAGTCAGGATCCTCCCATGTGTCCTGTACCCTTCTAATCAGAAACCCCTTGAGGTCCCCCATAGCAAACCCTCTGGTTTGCCTCATGATCCGGTTAAGTTGTTGGGAGCAGGGCCCCTGGGTGGCGGTGATCCTGGTGGGTCAACGGGTAGGATGCTAGGGTCAGGCGGAGTCCCTCCCTTGGGGGAAGAAGTTGTCCTCAGGGGGGAGGAGTCTTTGCAGGCAGGCCTTAGTTATAAAAGGTTTGGCTCCTCTGATGAGGATTCAGGGAGGAAAATAAAAAAGAAGTGAGTTGTTACTACTGTCTAAAGCTCTGAAGGATGGCTTCCCAGCCCATTAGATTTGCCACTATTAATGTGGCATCTATTCTTTCCGAACGAGCTCGTTATCTGGCCTTTGATTTTTTCAGCACGGTTGAGGCTGATTTTTTATTTTTGCAGGAGACCAGATTAGGTCAACTAGCCGACCTACATAAAGCCAAAAGAGAGTGGAGGCGTGGGCCCTCCTACTGGTCTCTTGCGGCCGAGCCGTACGGTGGGGTGGCGGTGCTTTTTACCGGCATGATAACCATCCAGCGAGTCATTGAGCTTGAGGTAGGTAGGTGCATGGTGATAGATGTCAAACTGAGGGGGCATGACTTAAGGCTGATTAATATTTATGGACCCCAAACAAAGTGGGGTCGGAAATGCCTCTTCAGCGCCATAAAGCCATACCTTTTTACAGCCCGGCAGATAGTCTTTGGTGGTGATTTTAACACCGTCACTAGGACAAAAGACAGGGGAGGTTCAAGGACTTCTCTGGGCTATGATTCCCTTTTTATAGTAAGTATGGTCAGGCAGGCTGGTCTGGTGGATGCACACATTCGTCATTTTCCAGACCACACGGGTTTCACTTTTTATAGAGGTAGTTGTAGGTCTAGGATAGATAGGTTTTTTGTTAAGGAGAGCTCGAAAACCTTGGCTCCAGAGCTGAGGCCGGTAGAGTTCTCCGACCACGTTTACCTATCTATGTCCTTGAATGCTTCGGAGACTCTTCGGAAGGGTAGGGGTCTTTGGCGCCTGAACTCTAAGCTCCTAGAGGAGGAGTTGATAAGACAGTCTTTTAGGGACTTCTTTGAATCCCAGGAATCACTTTTGGAGGCAGGTTGGAGTAGGTCTGAATGGTGGGAGATGCTGAAGAAAAGGACCCGGAGCTTTTTTCGGGGCCTTGTAGCCAGAAATAACTTGTTAAAAGAGAGCACCTACATGGCACTGAGGAAAAAACTTGGGTTCTTGATCTCTGGCCAGGGGGATAGTGGGGAGATCCCCTGGGTGAAGGCTCAGATGAGAGAGATACAGTATGGCCGGTATGCATCCTTGGTTCTGGAGAGGGATTATGGGAGGTACCATTTGCCCGATCCTTTCCAGAGCTGTAGGAACTCGGTAGATGCTAAGGAGGTGAGGGGCTTGCGCGATGCTGAGGGTGTCCTTAGGGAGGAGAAGGAGGGCATTCTTGGTGTTGTGCGGTCCTTCTATTCCGATCTCTTATCGGAGAAGTCACTTGACAAAGAGAGGATGGACCAGTTTTTGAGGGAAACTCCTGGCCTTGGTGATTTTAGCGGCCTGCTTGAGTCCTTGGGCGATGAAATAACGGTGGACGAGGTCAGGATGGCGATAGATGGTTTATCTGTCAAGAAAGCCCCAGGCCCAGATGGTCTTACATCTGAGTTCTTTAAAATCTTTGGGGACATCCTGGCTCCGCGTCTCGTGGAGGTCTTTAATGAGAGCCTGGGCAGAGGTTTATTGCCTCCCTCCATGAGGGTCTCTGCCCTTATCTTACTGTCCAAGGGGAAAGATCAGTCATGTATTGAGAACTGGCGCCCCATCGCTCTTCTCAATACTGACAGGAAGATTCTGGCGAAGGTGCTTTTTAATAGAGTGATGCAGGTTTCCGGCCAGTTGCTCTCTCCTTCTCAGCACTGCACTGTGAAGGGCCGAAGCACTTTCAGTGCTGTCCTGACGGTGCGGGAGGCCTTTGAGCGGTGCCGTGCGGACTAGTGGGGGAAGTACCTTTTAGCCTTAGATCAGTCGAAGGCTTTTGATAGGGTAAATCATGAGTACCTTTGGGCTCTACTTCTGTGGTATGGTCTTCCAGTGCGGGTGGTGAATTGGCTCCGTACCATTTATAGACAAGCCGAGAGCTTCCCTCTTGTGAATGGTTGGGTGGGTCAGTCCTTTGAGGTCAGCTCTGGAGTAAGACAAGGTTGTCCCCTGAGCCCCCTCCTGTATGTGTTTGCCATAGATCCCTTCGTCAGAAGGGTTGGTGGTAGCTCGTTGGGAGGTGTGCTGTTGGGTCCGGAGTGCCCCTTGAAGGTAGTGGCCTACGCTGATGATGTTACTGTTGTCTTGTCGAGTTCCGCGGAAGCTGAGGAGGTAACGACTCTGGTCTGCGGGTATTCCGAGGCCAGTGGCTCATTAGTAAACCAGGAAAAGAGTAAAGTTTTCTGGATGGGGGAGGAGGGTTGTGAATTCAACCTTCCAGACAGTCTTCCCCAGGCGAGTGAGAAGATCAAAATTTTAGGGATTCATTTCGGCCCTGGTGATTATGCCAAGCAAAATTGGGAGTTAAGGCTGGAGGAAGCTTCCCGGAAGGTAGTGAGCTGGAAGAGGTGGAAACACTCTCTCCGGGAAAGGGTGGACCTGATCAAGACCTTCCTGATCCCGGTATTCCTGTACATCAGCTATGTGTGCCTTTTGCCGGAGTCTTTATGGTCTAGGGTTTATGCAGTTTTCTTCCAGTTACTCTGGGGGAATAGGCTGAATCTGGTCAAGCGGGCTGTGACCTACCGACTGAGGAAGGATGGGGGCCTGGGTATGATTAACCCTGTGCTGTTCTTTATGTCAACCTTCCTGAAGTTGCACCTTAGTAGTCTCCTAGTTGAGACCCCTCCTCAGTGGGTGGGAGGCTTCAGGGTATGGGTGGATCCCTTCCTCAGTGCATGGTATGGGGGAGGCACCGTTAAGAGTTTTCGGGTCCGGGCATGGGTATCTCCCGACCTACGTTTCCTTGGGATTGAAGGTGACAAGGCGTTGGGGCTTAGGGGCGGGGGAAGTTGGGAGCTCTTCTAGAAGGGAGTTGGAGAAGAGAGTCCTGCACTCCCACTTTTGGGTTCTGCTGTCACTGAGAGACTGCCCAGGTGATGTGAGTTCGGTGGGGCTTTCCTTGATTAACTCGAGGAGAATCCCGTTGAAGCTTCAGGACATTGCCTGGCTCTCCTTTCACGGGAGACTTTATGTAAGAGGGAACCTTAAGCACAGAAATGCTGATGATCGTGGTTGCCCACGGGAGGAGTGTCTAGGGGTGGAGGAGACTATGGACCATTTCTTGCTCGAGTGTCCCTTTAATGTAAAGGTTTATAAAAGAGTCTCCAGGTCGCTGGGGATCCCCTGCCTTTCGGGGCTTAGTTACCCTGAATGGGTCTACGGGGCATTCAAGGCAAGGTGGAGGGCTTTTGATCTCTGTACACTTTTTTTAGTCAGTTTAGTGGTCAGGTATTTCACGTGGAACGCACGGTGTCAGGTCACCATCCGGCAGAAAGTGCTTCGCTGTGAGGTAGTGGTGGAAGATATTCTTCACGAGGTGTGGAAATTGAGGGGCATGGAGGGTCGCCGGATGTCCAATGCTAACTGGCTCAGGCTGTGGCAGAGTCTGAGACCTCCTTAGGGGGTCAAAGTCTGGTGCCTCTCCTTTCTAAGTGGCTTCTCTTGCTGTCCTTTCACCCCATTAGATTTTGTGTGGTGGAAATTTTTTCAAGTATGGCTTACATGCACCTACAACTTGCTTCTTAGTGGGATACGGTCATGTATATGAGTTTGGTTTGTTGTTTGTATGGTGGCACCTTCTTGTTTTATGTGATTTTATCCTTTTATATTTATTGGACTTATGAATTGGGCAAATAGTCCTTCTGGACTTTCGGTTAAGTTAGGCAAATCAGCCTTTGTTTTCAGTTGGTTTTTTTTAATATAGGTTGGTGCCACCTTTAGTAAAGTTTATTGGTTTTATTGTTTCATATGTAATGTTATGTTGCAAGTTTTAAATAAAAAAAACATTAGCAGGACAGAGCACAGGACACAGCACCACTGCACTAACCAGGACAGAGGACACCACTAAGAAAACACAACCTCCCGCTTCCCTGATCAATGCTCGAGTGAAGATGGCGGCGGCAAGCGGGGAATTTAAAGGATCCGAGTATCGCGAGATCCAACGGCAGGATTATGAGTCATAGCTTCGTTTTCAGTTTTGCTAAGCGCCGGGAATACCCGAACAGTGCTCGGATCGGGCTCGGATCCGCACTGTTCGGGGCTGTTCGGATAGCGGAGATCCAAGCCCGCTCATCCCTGAGAAAAATACACACACACACACACACACACACACACACTCTATGCTATCTTTGGAGGTTCAAAATAAATGAAAATTTTGGGGGTAAGGAATTGTTGTGGATTTGTATTCTGGTTTCTGTAGATTAGATCTCCCCATTAGGACAATACATGTGCTGTTCAAGTACTTACATGAAAGAGAACCATGATGGATAAATCACATGTCTGCAGGGAGTATGAAAATGATCTCTCTGCAATATTGTGATGCTGGACAGAGAAATATATTTGTGGTGCGGAAAAAACAATGAATATGAGTAGATTTCTGTTTACTGGGGTCAATCAAAGTAGGAAGAATATCATTACCATTAGGTCTGATGTAAAGAAACAATGAGGATCAGGTGGGCATTCAATGATAGGCAACCTGCGGGTGCCAGCTCCTTCGTGCTTTATGAATCAGCTGTCCTTTTCTCTGCTTTATGTCCTGTCGATCGAGCTCTTATTTCTGCTTTATGCCTCACCAAGCTTCACCTGTGCTTCAGCTCTTATTTAATAAGTGAGTGGGAAAGTTGAGTGATTTTTAGGGCAAGTGGGACGGGTGAGTGGTGTTTTTGAGTAAATAGGGGGCATATGGAGGTGATTTAGGTTAGTGGACATAGTGAGTGGTCTGTGTGCCATGTGGGTATTAAAAGTCATGTGGTATCTCTTGCTTTGATTAAATGCATTATTGTAATTTGCTTCTGAAAATAAGGGTAATATGTGGCCCTTTTGAAGGTTAAAGGGCCTTGAAGCATATCAGGTTGCTCATCACTGTTATAATTCCATCATTTCATATTGTTTTTTACAACCACAGTTTTCTCATTTGTGAATAATACTGCAGCAGACAAATTCTTAGAACTTCCCATGTGAACTGAATAACAGGAAACCATAATAGAATACATATACATATCAGTCCTGTCTACTTGCTGGTTCTTGACACCTGAGTGTCCCATTTGCCTTTTTTTGCCATAAAAGGTGTTGTTCAGATGAATACTGACAAGCTCCCGGCTGCCTACACAACTACATAAATGTGTTTTGCTATCCCATTCACTATTGTGTATTGGAGGCGTCACTCTTAAAATGTTTTTTTCTGTTTATGCTGGATATTTTATGTGGGTTTCAGTGCCTCATGGTGCAGGTAGGTGGTGCTGTGTGCTCAGAGAGACATCCCTGTAAGGCAGCTCTGACAGATGAGTTATTTCAGAGCCTAATTTGTGGGCTGACTATGTTAAGATCCTGGAGAGAGCTAATCCTTGTGTTGGAAGCTACAGAATTTGAATAAAGGTTTATTTTAAGGAGTGCTGAGGTATTACGCATTAATTAAATAAAGAATTCTGTAATTGTTATGTATAAAGAAAAAGCATTCAGAAAATGAGCGGAGTGATTCCAAATTTCCTTTTAAACAAAATTAATCCCTGTGACCAGAGCATTAATGTCAGAATATCCAAATACATTCCACCTTGTGTAAAGAAAATCCTGCAATTAAAAGTTAAAAAAAAACACTTCATTTACTGAAAATCATGTTTGGCGGTGGTTTAAAACCAGCTAGTTTAGTTTAGTATAGTGCTCCAAACCCTTGCATTTACTACAGGATGGTTTGAGTCTGGAATGTTAAATGACTGGAGATGTGAAGCAGATTGAAAACAGCTAAAGCACCAGAATTTTATTTTTAATCTAACTCAATAAAAAGGCACTATTGAATTATGAATCAAGGGGGCAATCATTATTTATTAAGGGGCAAAAATAATTTATACCTAACTTAAAGGGAACATTTTATTTTTCATTATATTATATATAATTATATTAACAGGCAGTACAATTTGATTTCTAACTGAGACAATAATTATTTATGATGCACACATGTGGTACTACATATTGCACCCATTAATATTATAATACAATAATATTGAACCTTTAATATAATAAAAAGTAAAAGTTGCCCCTGAAGTAAATTATAAATTAATTTTGTCTCTTAATCAAAAAATAATGTTTGTCCCCATATTATTATTATTATTATTATTATTATCATTTATTTGTTAGGCGCCACAAGATTTCCGCAGCGCCGTACACAGTACAAACAGTAGACTATATAGGGTGAAACAGTACAGAACAATAAACAAAAATACCAATACTTCAGAAACTCCAGGCAGGCTGCTGCAATAAGCATGGAGCAGAAGAACAGGTGAGGAGACAGGAGGGAAGAGGACCCTGCTCATGTGAGCTTACATCCTAAAGGAGGGTAGACAGAACCAGGCACAAGGGGAGCCAGAAGAGAGAAGGGAGAGTGAGTGGAGGAGGTGAGGTGGTTAAGTAGATGGTTGGTAGGCTTTGCGAAAGAGGTGAGTTTTCAGTGCACGTTTGAAGCAGCACAGAGTAGGAGAGAGACGGATGGAGCGAGGGAGGTCATTCCAGTGAAGTGGGGCTGCACGGGAAAAGTCTTGGATTCTGGAGTGTGAAGAAGTGATAAGAGAGGAGGAGAGGCGGCGATCATTGGCTGAGCGCAGGGAGCGGGCAGGAGTGTGTATGGAGAGGAGGTTAGAGATGTAGGGGGCAGTAGAGTGGGAGAGAGCCTTGTATGTGGTGGTGAGGAGTTTGAAGAGGATTCTATAGGGGAAGGGAAGCCAGTGTAGGACGAGGCAGAGAGGGGAGGCAGAGGAGGAGGAGCGGCATGAGAGGAAGATGAGTCTTGCAGCCGCGTTGAGTATAGAGCGGAGGGGGGAGATATGGGAGTGGGGGAGGCCAGTGAGGAGAAGGTTGCAATAATCCAGGCAGGGAGATGATGAGTGCGTGGATGATGGTTTTGGTGGCATCCTGAGAGAGGAAGGGACGGATGCGGGCAATGTTGCATAGTTGGAAGCGACAGGACTGGGCAAGGGAAAGAATGTGGGGGGCAAAAGAGAGAGAGGAGTCAAGGGTGACGCCTAGGCAGCGGAGTTGGGTGACAGAGGAGATGGTGGTGTTGTTTATGACAATAGAGAGGTCGTGATGGGATGGGAGTCTGGGCGGAGGAAAGACAATGAGTTCAGTTTTGGAGATATTGATTTTAAGAAAATGTGCAGACATCCAGGAGGAGATGGCGGAGAGGCAGTCAGATACCCGAGAGAGGAGGGTGGAGTAAAGATCAGGAGAAGAGATGTAGAGTTGAATGTCATCAGCATACAGGTGATACTGAAGACCAAAGGAGGAGATGAGAGCACCAAGTGAGGAAGTATAGAGCGAGAAGAGTAAAGGGCCGAGAACAAAGCCCTGCGGGACTCCTACAGGGAGAGGGTAGGGGGAGGAAGAAGAACCAGACGTGGATACAGAGAAGGAGCGGTTAGCAAGGTATGAGGTGAACCAGGCAAGGACATATCTCATAAGTCAATGGTGCCTTCTCTTATGTTCTGAATGACAAGATAGCTCAAACAGCATGCAGTAGGGAAAAAGTATCCAATCACTGGAGAAATTATCCAGATTTAGTTTGGGTTCTACCATAGGAGCCTGAGGGATCCTGGAGGACTCCTCTGAGGTGGATAACAGAAAGATCTTGAGCCTCTGGAGTCAAAACCTGAATCTGGGTAGCCAGCAAAGGACTAGGTGGTATAGTTTTCATTGGAACTCTTTCTCCTGTTTTTGTCTGGTGACAATATTAGGACAAACCTCAGACACAAGATGAGTCGATAGAATCGTCTTGAGGAGGCCTTCAGGAGTGCAAGACTCTGACAAGAATGGAAGAGTTACTGGGAGATGCAATAACTGACTTGACTTGTTCCCAGTGGGCCCGATTCAAGTCCAGGCTTACGCCCCTTTGTGTAAAATATCTTGCATCATTTCGCAGTGCGCATGCCAGAAACCAAACTTTGCAATTCATATCCACATGTATCTCTCTCCAGTGGGCCAATAGTATTCCAATAAAAATCCAATGGTCAAAATCGAACAAGACAAAGAGAGTAAGTACAATAGCAAGAACAGCAGAGTGGGAAATGCCATCACCGGCCGGGAGACATGGATCTTAGTGCTCTATAAAGGTCAAGGAGTTAATCAGCAGGTCTCCCAAGAACGTGCCCACCGACAGATTGCTGGATGCCGGATGCAATGTGGTCATGTGACTAACAGATGCCGAGTAATGCTGAGTCTAGGTTGCCTTGCAAACTACAGCCAGGTACATTCAGGTGCAGGTGCATAAAATAATTCTCTTACATCATAAATGCCCCCATATAAAAATTACACAACTACTGTAATATACTATAACAAAATATTCAGTTACTAGCGATGTGCCATGGAATGCCTCCAAAATGCACTCAGCTGCTAAGCAACATCTCATATATTTCCTTGTACCCAAAAAAAGTGTGCAGGCTATCTGTGATGTTGGGTTACCATAGTACATGGAAATGTGTACAGTCGGACATTGCAGGGATGTTTGTGGGCACAATGCTAGTACTTGGATCAGCTCCTAAGACCTACTTATAATTAATCCACAATTTATTTAACATTATATATTTTTCATATGGATGGTGCACCCTAGTTCTCATATGCCGGTCACCCACGGCTGCCACCCGGTAACCTGAGTATCATTCATTCCTCATTCCCTGCTTCTTCCCCGGCTGTCAGGGCAGCAATCAGCTCTACACATTTGCAGGTAATCATCTCACCTGTGCTTGTTCTTCTCGTCAGACTCCTGGCCTGGAAGCAGCTCATGCACTCTGCTGCTGCAATCACCTATTACCTGCTCCACTCGTTAGTGGTAACTCCTGCAGATCATCGCTACCATCTCTCCAAGTGTATTTCTGCAATCACCTATTACCTGCTCCACTCGTTAGTGGTAACTACTGCAGATCATCACTACCATCTCTTCAAGTGTGCTGCTGCAAATCATGAAATTTATTCATGAAACACTTATATACTTTGCAAATGGATAGTTCACCAGTAATACATTTTCAGATTCTCTCAAAATAACCGTCACTATTATATCAGCTCCTAATTACACTATATGGACAAAAGTATTTGGACGCTTGACCTTTAGACCAACAGGGATTGTAACGACATTATGTATTCAAATACATATACTTTAATGTGGAATTGGTCCCCCTTTTGCAGCGACAACAGTTTCCACTCTTCTTGGAAAGCTTTCCACAAGATATTGGAGTGTGTCACGTTCAGAGAGGACTTACTAACTGGTATTGACGCAGTTGAACAAAGAGGCAAGGAGTCTAATGCACCCCTGGTATTCACCAAGGACCCCCACAAGGGAGTTTGGGTCTTGCTGCAAGAGGGTGCACAGGTTGCAGTTCTCCAAGACAGCCACCAGCGTAGTAAAGAGTGGACAGAAGCGTAGTCAGACAATCCGGTTCGGAACCAAACGGGCAGCGCGGTACAAAGGAGGATCCAAAGAGTAGTCAGAGTCAGGCCAGAAGTCAGGAAACCACATGGGCAGCAAGGTACAAAGGTAAATCTACAAGAGAGGTCAAACAGATAGCCGGTTCACTATCACTGTAAGCAGGAACAATCAACAGGGAGCTGAAGCAGGGGTGCCTCCTATAAATACCCCCTGGGTGATGGCTGATAGGCAGGGAAGGGGGGGTGTCGGCGGTCAGGGATGCTGACCGTTGTCAGGAAGCCGCCTAGCATCCCCGTTGGGGAATAGGACTCCGAAGTAACGGCGCATGCTCACGCCAAACCCGGAATTGAGAAGGCGTCCCGTTGCTAGGTGGCCACCTCTCGTACCTACTGTCAGTGCAGAGGCGGCACCTGACAGAGTGTTTCTGTGGGATTTTGGGCCCATTCATTCTGTAGAGCATTTATGAGGTCAGGCACTAATGTTGGACGAGAAGTCCTGGCTGGCAACCTCCGTTCCAGTTCATCCCAAAGGGGTTGAGGTCAGGGCTCTGTGCGGTCTAGTCAAGTTCTTCCACACCGAACTTATCAAACCATGTCTTTGTAGTCCTTGCTTTGTGCACTGGGGCACAGTCATGTTGGAATATAAAAGGGCCTTCCCTAACTGTTGCCACAAAGTTGAATGCATAGCATTGTCCATAATGACTTAGTATGCTGAAGCGTTAAGATTGCTCTTCACTGGAGACAAGGGGCCTGGCCAAAACCCTGAAAAACAGCCCCATACCATTATCCCTCCTCCACCAAACTTCACTGTTGGCTTAATGCAGTCAAGCAGGTAATGTTCTCCCAGCATGCGCCAAACCCAGACTTTCCCATCTGACTGTCAAACAGAGAAGCCTGATTCGTCACTCCACAGAACACGTTTCCACTACTCCACAGTCCGGTGTCGGTCTGCTTTACACCACTCCATCCGACGCTTGGCATTGGTCTTGGTGATGTGAGGCTTGCATGCAACTACTTGGCCATGGAAACCCATTCCATTAAGCTCCCGCTGTACAGTTTTTGTGCTTACATTAATGCCAGTGGAAGTTTGGAACTCTTCAGCTATGGAATCAACAGAGCGTTGGCGACTTTTACGCACCATGCGCCTTAGCAGTCTTTGAACCTGCTCTGTGATTTTACGTGGTCTTCCGCTACGTGTGTCACGGGCACTAGGAGTCTTTGCCCAGGATTTCACCAGTTGACTATGCTTACCAGAGAGGCGGAGTTTGCACAGCGGTCCTCTGGCAGCAGGGTGAATAGTGGAACATATATAACAGCAGATGGAGAGAGGATGCCAATGGAAATGATGATAGTCAGTGACTTGCAGCTATACTGGTAAATGAGTCAGCGACTTGCAGCTATATTGGTAGATGAGTCAGCGACTTGCATCTATAGTGGAAAGGCAGGTTTGAACCACGGAGACCAGGTTGGACGTGAGCAGGTGTAGGAAGGTAACGGGAGAGTCAGTGGTCTGCGTAAGCAAGTACAGCAAGTTGTACCACTGCTATGATGAGAAGACTTGTCCAGGTGCAGGTAGGTAGCGGGGAAGTCAGTGGTCTGCGTACAGCAAGTTGTACCACTGCTAGTAAGTGAGGAGTAGATCAGGTGCAGATGAGTGGAGGCATGCAAAGAGTCAATAACGGTATGAAGACACTAAGAGCACAGAGGAACTTGTTCCAAACAGATATGCAGTGTTTACAGCTAATAGTCTATAATGGTATGTATACAGCTGCTGAGTAGAGAGACTTGCACAGAGTGGATATGCGGGATAATAACTGATAGTCAATGACAAGTGTGCATATCACTGCTGAGTAGAGAAGCTTGCACAGAGCGGATATGCGGAATAATAACATATAGTCAATCACAAGTGTGCATATCACTGCTGAGTAGAGAAGATTGTTCCAAACAGATATGCAGCGTAACAACAAATAGTCTATAGCGGGTATGGATACTGCTGCAGGGTAGAGAGGCTTGTCCTAAGCGGATATGCAAGGTAACAGTTGATAGTCAATAACAAGTAAGCATACCGCTGATGAGCAGAGAAGCTTGTCCACGAGAATATGCAGGCACAGCAGGGACGCTGAACCGTTGTAGAGGGTATGGGAACCACAGGTGAGCAGAGCAGGTAATCCGAAGCCAGCTGGGGACACGAGCAGGATACAGGAGACTGTAGCGGGTATGAGAACCGCTGATGAGCAGAGCAGGTAATCCAGAAGCCAGCTGAGGACACGAGTAGGATACAGGAATCAGTAGCGGGTATGGAAACCACCGATGAGTAGCACAGGTAATCAGCAGGAAGCTGAAGACACTAGTAGAACACTGGAGATACCTTCAGAGACTCACAGGGAATAAGACTCAAGATCAGGCAACGAGGTAATGAGCACAGGTGCCTTAAATAGGGAGAAGTGCCTGATCCACCAATGAGATTAAAAGCAAAGGTCATAAGTTCTTGGATGCTGCGCATGCGCAGTGCATCAAGATGGTGGGCGGCCGTGGCTCAGGACAGGCGCCGACAGGAAGGCTAGGGAACCACGCACCAGCGCAGAGGCACTCACGGTCCGGTGAGTGACAACGTGGTTGAGTTGCTGTTGTTTCTAATTGCTTCCACTTTCTAATAATATCACTTACAATTGACCATGGAATATCCAGCAGGGATGAAGTTTCACGAAACGTCTTATTGCAAAGGTGGCATCCTATCACAGTACCACGCTTGAAGTCACTAACCTCTTCAGAACGACCCATTGTGTATCAGAAATGCTTACAAATGGAGACAGCATAGCTAGGTACTTGGTTTTATGCACCTCTGGCAACAGGTCTGTTTAAAACACCTCAATTCAATAATTAACAGGTGTGGCCAAATACTTTTGTCCATATAGTATATATAAAGATACACATCACTGTAACTCACTTTCTCCTTTACCAGCCCTCCCACTATCCCTCTTCATAATCTGTTATTAATTAATCATTATTATCATCTTACTTAATCAACACCCACACTCATTATTCATCACACCCCCCCATCCTTTTTCTTCTCTCTCATCTGTTACTCATGACATCCCTCCCGTTCAATGAGACGATTATGTATTATTGTTATATTCCTTTAATATTCATGTATGACAATGTATATATTGAAAGTAACCTTTCAAAGTGTGTTCTGCTGACTGATCTCAGTGACCTGTGTAACTGACAAAGAGTCTTTTGAAATTAGCCAGGCCCAGGGAGAGATAAGCATCTCTGAAGATTTTCTGTATACAGAGGATGTGGACCTGATCAGCTGGGCAGAATGAGCAGAAGGGAGAATGATACTCTCTGGGATCCCAGACATATTTCAGGGAAAGATAACTCGCATTGAATGCCCTGTGTCATTCTGGGAATCAATCTGTCCTGTGGGGTTCTGGCAGGGAAGCCAGTGCCGGCTGTCCTGTGTGCGGGAGGACCCCAAGAACGCCCCAGAGGCAATCTGCTATCAGTTAAGGTAGGGCACTGTGAAGATACCAGGTTTAGCTGGCCCAATGCAACCCACTTCATACTGGCTGGCCACCCATGGGTACCATACTATGCCAGGGAAGTCTACCTAGTACCTTTTAGGGTTCTCAGTCACTCAGGCAAAATGCAGTTAGAAAGTAAAGCAATACATTTAATAATAATAATAACAACAAATAAATAGAATAATAAAAACAATCAATAGATTATTATGTACACACAGTGAATAAATGCCAGGCAGGTTTACCACATCATCTGTCCCTTACCCCACTAGCTTAAAGAGCTACAGTCACCCGGATGTCATGACTTAAAGGCCAATGGATCTCTCTCAGCTGCATATGTAGACTCTGGTAGAGAACAACAACTCAAAACCAGACCTTGCACCTTCCAGGAATCAAATCACAGAATGAAAGAATGAACACCACCTTTCCCCCTGGAATGGCTTCTTATATCTATGGTCAAATTTCCACAGTGCTTTCCCCTCCCTCGGCAAACCCCTGGGTCTCTCTTTCTTTAAACATTGGTAGGTCCTAGATCAGGGGGTTGGAGGGGGGAGTGGAGATGAACTGTGCTTCCAAAGAAACCCCTTGCTGAGATGCAGACAAAACATTTGGACTAGTCCTATGAAGAACAATGGATACTTATTGGCTTGACCCGACTTCAAAGATAGGGTACCAGTCAGCCCATCCTATAATAAACCCCTCACACTACTTTGTGATTTCACAGGTTCCCCAGCTGTTCCACGCTTCCTGTAGAGGCAGGAGGGGGGAGAATGAATGGAGCTCCAGTCCCCTCACTTGTATCCTAGACAACACCTAATCTTTACCCATAACCGACCCGGCTTCACTTTAAGGACAATGAATAACGACCTCACTGCCACAACATCAATATACAATACACAATATACATATTTACAATGAGCTACAATGTCCCCTTATCCACATATAATTAGATACTGCAGTGGTATTCTGTCGAGCTGGGGAACAAAGGCAAGGGCTATAAAAGTACACGCTATAATCCACATGTTGTGAGAAATGAGGAACAGGCTGGTTACGGTGTTATCAAACTCGTTTCGTCACAAACACCAAGTTGCACTTGGGTTGTTAGACTCTGACGCAGACTTGACTCTTGTACATCCAGCATTAGTGAGCCCAGAGAACATTGTTCCCGGGAACACTATTGCTGTACGAGGAGTGGGGGGCTTACACTCCACAATACCCTTAGCCAGAGTCTACCTAGATTGGGGATCTGGTAGAGGAATACGAGATGTTGGGGTACTAGCCAATCTGCCTGCCATGGTACTGTTGGGGACTAATTTGGGAAGGATGCATGCTGCTAATCACTCCGGAGTACCCATAGCCAGAGTGTACCTAGATTGAGGATCTGGCAGAGGAATACGAGACGTTGGGGTACTAGACAATCTGCCTGTCACTATACTGTTGGGGACTGATTTGGGAAGGATGCATGCTGCTAATATAAATGAATGAGATGTCATTTCTGATGCAAACTAACACTATTCTTTCCTAGATGAGTCTGCTGATCAGCATAACCTGAGTGCAAAAATATGTAATGAAATTTCATGTGCTGCTGAGTATACACATGCAGATTTACAGGTACATGTGATGCAGGGGAAGAGGTTATCTGGCAATCTGTCTAAAGGTAATACTCTAGTTGGAGACTAATGTTTTAAATCCACTGGGTTGTGAATTTGATCAGGGCAAAATGTGTGCGATTGTGCCTAAATGTAATACCTTGTCTGCTAATGTTTTAGATCAAGTCAATTTACAGTTCTGAAGGTGACCCAAAGTATGAAAATATATCCAATGTCTTAGCAGTAGTGACTTGGAGAGCAGCACAGAGGAGATGTGCATTAACCACTGCATGTGTGGAGGGAGGCTCACTAGAAACTAATCCCCCTTCACCCCCTCCCTCCCTGTCAAAGCTGCAGATTCAAACAGTGACCAGCTCAGAATTAACACTTTCAAAGCAGAGCAACAAACTGATCCCAGTTTATCAACAGTGAGGAGGAGGATCAGCCAATCCTGTCTAGAAGGTGAACAAGAAAGAATTTGGCCTTTTGTACAGAGAGAAAAATGTCACGAGTATGCATTCAGATGTAATTGCTGACAAACAGCTAGTTTTACCACAGACCTATAGGGAAGGGTTGCTGAAAATGGCCCATGAGATTCTAGCAGGACATTTGGGTGTTGCCAGAACTAACGCTCTTTTGATACACAATTTTTACTGGCTTGGCATGCTGACTGGCATTGCCATGTACTGTCGTGCATGTAATGCTTGCCAGGTGGTTGGGAAGTCTGGTGATGTGGGGAGGGCTCCTCTCATTCCCCTGCTCGTCATATGAGAACCCTTTGAACGGGCCGCTGTGGATATTGCGGGTCCCCTAGCCATTCCCAGTATCTTAGGGAAAGAGTACATTCTGAATGTAATGGATTTGCTACTAGGTACCCAGAAGCAGTAGATCTTTCATCCATTCGTGCAGACAAGGTAACAGATTGCTTATAACTATTTTCTCTAGGGTGTGGTTCCCAAAAGAAATGTTAACTGATCAAAGGAAACAATTCATGTCTAACCTCATGCATAATATTTGTAAAAAGATGCAGGTGAACCATTTAATTACCTCCCTGTATCACCCGCAGGCCAACGGGATGTGCGAACGCCTCAATAGCACCCTAAAACAAATGCTTAGGACTTATGTGGAGTAGCAGGGAAAATACTGGGAGAGGTTCCTGCCGCACCTCCTCTTTGCATACTGCAAGGCATCGCAGGAATCCATTGGCTTCTCACCCTTTGAACTCCTGTACAGGTGTCGGGTGCGTGGCCTGCTAGATATGATTTGGGAAGAATGGGAAGGGAAGTTGATCACCCCATAAACGTCAGTGGTACAATTGCAGTCCTTAATGGGGATGGCAGAGAGCAACCTGAAAGCTGCGCAGGCGAAACAGAAGCTGTGGTACGACCGCAATGCAAGAGATTGCATATTTCTGGTGGGGCAAAAGGTTCTGGTTCTGATCCCTATGAGGCAGAACAAATTGCAGGCTGTCTGGGAGGGGCCCTACACCTCAGTACAGCGCATTAATTATGTCAATTATGTAGTGGCAAAAGATGAGGGCCAAAAGTGGTAGAAAGTATATGACATCAACATGCTCAAAGCTTATCATGATAGGGAAGCTTGTGTATTAGCTGTGTTTAGCTTGCCTGAGAGTGATCAGGAACCTGGCCCCTTGGTGGATTTAGCAGCTGCTGCTAAAGAGGTGAAGTCCCTAGCAGATGCCCACTGCTGTGAAGAGCTGGATGACTATCAGCTAAAACAGCTAGCTGACACATTACGGGCCTATCAGTCCCATTTTATAGGGAAACCTGGAAAACACACTTGGTCACACATCATGCAAACACAGGCAACCAGACCTCCCTCAGACACCCAGCATATCGTAGTTCACTAGAAGCGCTGAAAGCCATTAAAATGGAAATTGATGAGATGTTGCAGCTTGGGGTAATTCAGAAGGCTTACAGTTCTTGGGCTGCCCCAGTGGTACTGGTCCCAAATAAATGTGGGGGCACCCGTTTCTTTATAGACTATAGAAGGTTGATGCTTATCCTTTGCCCAAGATAAATGGACTACTAGATCAGCTTACCTAGGCACACTACATCACCATCATGGATCTCAGTAGAGGTTACCGGCAGATCTCACTGTCACCCGAGGCCCATAAGCGGTCCGCATTTATCACCCCATTTGGGCTGTTTGAATTTTTGGTCATGCCCTTTGGAATGAAAAAATGCCCTTGTGTTCTTCCAGTGCCTGGTCAATGACCTGCTAGAAGGCCAGGAGGGACATGCAGTTGCCTACGTAGATGACATTCCAGTGTTCAGCAAGCCCTGGGAGGAGCACCTGATCAATCTGAATAGTGCGTTAGGCTGAATCACTGGGGCAGATCTGACTATCAAACCAGAGAAGTCCCAGCATGGGTGCTTGAAGTTCAGTACTTGGGGCACAATGTAGAGGGAGGTACCCCAAAGCCAGCCAAGGTAGAGGCTATCACTGCGTGGCCGACCCCTACAACGAAAAAGCAGGTCATGTCTTTCTTAGGTATGGCTGGGTATTACCAAAAGTTTATAGCCCATTATAGCACACTAGCCAAACCTCTGACTGACTTAACAAAAATGAAATTACCACATGTGGTAAACTGGACATGGGATTGTAAAAATTCATTTGCAGCTCTGAAATCTGCTCTGGCCCAATCCCCTGTGCTACAGGCCCCAGATTTCAAAAGGAGGTTTATAGTACAGATCGACTCTGACTCGTCTAATTATGGACTAGGAGCCGTCCTTAGCTGTCACACCTGAGGATCTGTCTGTTCTCAGACTGGGTTGTGTCTCTGGAGCTGGACTGGTGACTACGTGGAGAAAGCTGGGTGGCCTGATAATGTTCCTCTGCATGTAGTGAATAGACTGGTGCAGATGGTGATTACACTAGCAGAGGAGAGCAAACAGGAACTGAACTGCTGGACCGGACTGGAACTGGAATGCTGTAACCGAAATGCTGAAAGTGGATCACTGTAACCTTACTGAAACCAGAATGTGGTGACCGCAATTCTGGAAGTGGTTCACTGTAACTGGAATGCTGTAACCGGAATACTGAACCGGAATGCTGGATGTGGATCACTGTAACGTGACTGGAACCGGAATGCTGAAAGTGGATCACTGTAACCGGAATGCTGAAAGTGGATCCCTGTAACCGGACTGTAACTGGACTGTAACCGGAATGCTGGACCGGACTGAAACCGGAATGCTGTAACCAGAATGCTGGAAGTGGATCACTGTAACCGGAGTGAAAGCAGAATGCTGTGACTGGAATTCTGGAAGTGAATCACTGTAACTGGAATGCTGTAACCGGAATACTGAACCGGAATTCTGGAAGTGGATCACTGTAACTGGAATGGAACGGAATGCTGGAAGTGGATCCCTGTAACCGGATTGGAACTGGAATTCTGTAATCAGAATGCAGTAACTGGAATGGAGCCAGAATGGATGGAATCAGAGTGCTGAAATTGGACTGGAGTCAGAATGCAGACTGCACTGTCTGAGCTGGATTAATAGCTAGAATGCAGACTGCTGGGAACCATGCTGGTGTCTGAAATAAAACGTTGCACTGTCAAACAGGTAAGGGCTCCAGGAAGTCCTTTTATAGTTGTTAATTCCTGATTGGTAACTGCAGTCAGCTAGGCAGAAGCAGCACTCTGAGTTGCTGAAATGGATCAGGTCTATATCCAAGATGGCAGCTCCCATGGACTAGTTTTGGAGGGAATCTGAAATAGAGGCTGTTATCACCTGATTGACTGAAAGGAATCATGTGACTGAATTCAAGATGGCCAGGGCCATACTTTGATTCTGGAGTGGAGACAGACTGGACAGCATCTTACAGAGAGCCTGAGGACCGCAGGGACAACTTGAAAAGGCAGCAAAGAGGTAAGTGACATCAGCCAGGTAGCAGCGCTGGGGTAGGAGCACCCTATCATTTTCCAAAGTAGGAAACTACTCCCCCGAGAGGTGGCTTATGCTACCATCAATGAGAGTGCCTAGTCATTGTATGGGCACTTCAAATGCTACAATCCTACCTGCATGGATGGGATTTCACCATTATTACAGACCATAATCCTCTAAGCCGGCTGAATAGAGTTTCTGGAGATAATGGTAAGTTTTTACAATGGAGTTTAATTCTGCAGCAATATAACTTCATAATTCAACACCTGAATGGCGCAGAATCTGGAAATGCAGATGGCCTCTCTCTCTGTGTGGCGATTATGTGTTATTGTTATTTTCCCTTAATATTCACGTATGACAATGTGTATATTGTATGTAACCTTTCTAAGTGTGCTTTGCTTGCTGACCTAATTGACCTGTGCAATTGACAAAGAGTCTTTTGAAATTAACCAGGCCCAGGGATAGATAAACATCTCTGAGGAGGTTGTATATAGAGGATGTTGACCTGACCAGCGGGGCAGAACGAGCAGAGATGAGAATCATGCCCTCTGAGATCCCAGACATATTTCAGGGATATATAACTCACTTCGAATGCCCTGTGTTATTCTGGGAATCAATCAGTCCTGACTGACAGCAAATCTCCAATGGTGGGGGTGAGAGTTAAGTGAGAAAGGTTTAAATCAGCTGCCTTAACTAGTAAAATTTTGCATTTCTAAAGAGGAGACCTACAGTACCTGAAACAGCTGGCTGTGACTACAGTTACCTTGGTCACTTACCAATAAATACACCTTCTCTGCCACCACGAAGGATTTTCTATGGAGTCCTTACGTTCATCAAAACCACTTAATAATCTTACACACTTAAATCACATATACCTGTAGCATGAACCTTATTTGGCTTCATAAATTCACAAAGAATCACGGAGAATACGCTAGATTCAATTTATTTATTTCAAAAATGTTTCCAAGGCTTAATTACAAACAGTTAATAACAAGACATACAAAATGAGTTGCATAAATTAGTTTCAGAAATAAAACTCCTCTTTAGAAATGCAAAATTTTACTAGTTAAGATAGCTGATTTAAACCTTTCTCACTTAACTCTCACCCTCACCATTGGAGATTTGAGAATAATGTGAACAACATTTCTTGTGAGGGTAATATATGTACCAAAATGTTATAAAGACGTCAAGATTCATTTCACAATGTAATGAGTAATTGAAATTTAAGACATTGGGCCTAATTCACATTCAGACGCAGGTCTGTTTGCATAGCGTATCTAACGTAGCCCAGGTACAGTAAGGGCGTTCCTATGTAGATGGAGCCGATTGAAGTACTGTGTTTGTCATAAGTACGCTTTTCAGTCATAACCTTTGCAACCGCTACAGGGCAGGTGTAAATGCTGGATGATAGTGATGACCATCTTGGCATTGCCTCTCACGGCCTAATGGGATGATTGCCAATTCACCTACACACCGGACACCACTCATCTCATCAAACAACACTATTTAAGACCATTGGAGGGTGATACCTATTGTGCTACTTTGTTTCATTGAAACATGTGGTCCTTGTTCAAGAGGTAGGTGATACTTTCCCACGTGTCATTAGTGATAAACTGAAGACTAACAATGGTTTTATTTGGGGGTTTTAAGCACTTGTGAACGTTAGTCTCGCTGGTTTATATGTGTTTTTTTTTATTAATCTTTCAAAGCAGTCACATATGTTAGCATTGCTTGTTTTTATCTTTTTTTATTATTCTTTCAAAGTAGTCTCATCCGTTAGCATTGCTGTTTTTTTTTGTTTTGTTTTTGTTATCCTTTCAAGTGCGTACCTTAGACTTTACGTTAAACTGCTGAATGGCAATGAAGTATGTTATTGTATAAAATATATTACGTTTATTTGTTTATTTTCCCCACACAGAACCTGAATAAATATAAATTGCCCAGTATGAAAGTTGTGCTAGTTGTAAGTACTTTATGTTTATAATATGAAATTTCAAACAGCCCCGAAAAATCTTCAATGCATAAGGACATTTTGTTTCTTGGCCACATATAGCCACATTCTCATGCATTAGTAAATTTTTTCATCTGCCACTCGATGAGGAATGCCTTGTGCCCCTAAAGAAGCAATTTTGTCAGGATCTGCCTGCAGCCCTCTGCATTGCATGCTGCTTAGTGGCAGCTCCTGCCTCCAGGACCTTGGACTTGTTTTATTATGTTATCTGGCAGCACCTCTGTTCACCAGAGGTGCTGCTATTGTACCTTTTCCTTTGTTATTACTAGGGGTTAATTTGTCTCACTAATTATCTCCTGCACCTGGGTGTTCCCCACTTATACCTGCTTCTCTTCCTCTCCTGTGCTGGTCATTGTTGTTGCTGTTCCCTGCTGTGATCCTGGTTCACCTGTTCCTTGGGATTTCTTCATATTACCTGCTTACCTGCATCAGCCGAGTTGCTGGTATTTGCTTTCTGCATCTCCCTGCAATCCTCATTCCTACACCATCTGATTTGTACCTTCAAGCAATAAACATTGTGTGTTTCACCATATTCCGGGCTCCTTAGCTGTGATTCCTGCATTGAAGTGTGACAAATTTTCCATCATAGCTGGCTTTCTGCACAATATAGGTACAGAAGATGGCACACATGGAAATTAAGCTATTTTTAGAAATAGAAAGCATTTCCACTCGATAAATGTTCAGGTTATATGTAATACATATCTTCATTAGGCGCAGATTATCTCAGAAACAAGAAGGCGTAATGGAGATGCTTGGCTATTAGGTATTTTTGTTATTTGAATAATTGGTTATTGTAAGCCCTTTTTTTTGCTCTAACTCAATTGTTTTAATTGCGGTATTAAAAGGTTTATTTTGAAAGTTTACACATTTCTGACAACACTCTTTACATAATGAAGTACTTATTTAAAAATGTATTTAAAAATGTGTTAAATAATCTTATTGTTAATAGCGCCATATAATGCAAAAGTTTTACATTCATTTTTACAGAATTGTGTCCCTATACACACATTATTTTTTTTCCTCATTTTATTTCAAAAGAGACCATGCCTATCTTTGCCACACTTGGCTCCTCACTCCAATTCTACATACACACACGGAGCAATAGTTTGCATACAATTGTGCCCGTAGCTCAATCAGATCGGTTATAGATCGGACTTTCGGGCTTGTAAAAGTCACCAGTAAAAGTTCACTATTACAAATAAGAAATAAGATTAGAGTATTATCTGGACCATGTAGTTATCTCAGTGTAGAAGATAAAGTATTATATATAGTATATACACTATATGGACAAAAGTATTTGGCAACACCTGTCAATTATTGAATTGAGGTGTTTCAATTAGACCCGTTGCCAGAGGTGTATAAAATCAAGCAAGGAAGTTACAAAACCCCAAACAAGTCATTTCACTACTCCAAGATACACAAAAGACTTCCTCAATAAAGGCTTATTGTATCAGATATATACCTCAGATATAATGCATTTCCTCTAGCAAAGTTAAAACAAACAAATTTCTTCCCCTGGTCTCAGAAATAAAGATATTTCCTTTACCAACATACACACAATATCAAAAATAAGTACATTTGCTACTATATAAATAAGCGCCCTTTATATATCCGGTCACATCTATGTTAAAAGATCTCTTTATGGAGCCCTTGCACTGTAATTTGATTTTGACTGCACGGAGACTTCATAACTGCGTGCCACGTTCCCAGTCTATCAGTGACTGGAAGCCACATCACATGAAACTCCAGCTCTTCTACTGTGGCCACAGATGGCCCACCCCATGAGTGCAGGGTGGGAACATGAGTCAAAGGGTTGGCACGGGGCGTCTCTGAATCATGGCCTATATGCAACCTGTATCCATTATAGATAAGCAACTGGTGTTAGGACATGTCTTATTATAACGTTGCATCGTTCTATTGTTATATTGCTCCATTCTATTGCTCATTCTTTCCTTTTTCTCTCTACAATCATTCTTCCCTATTTTCTCCATGGGTTGCCTGCAAGTTAGGGCTTACTATTTCGCTATCTGATTCACTTTTTGGCTCTGTCTTCCGTGTGTTTTTTTCCTTTCTACTTCTCCTGTTGACTGAGTTGTAGAGCCCTTCAGCAGCAAACATATGCTGCAGGGCTTCATAAATTGCTCATCATTAGCCAACATCACAACTGAAATAAGAGATCATGTTATCTGTTCTCTGGTTAAAAACATTTAACTTATTAAAAAAAACTTACTATTATCTGCCTTATGGACTGCAACACTATGAAGTTCTTCATTCTCCAGTTGTTTACTTTTTCTTAAACTCTTTTTTTGGGATATTATTCTAATTAAATTATGTTTGTTGTTTTCTGTTATTATGATGCTATTAAGGGACTTAACCCTGCACTATGGGGGTAAATCTGTTTAGAGCCAATAAATAGACTTATGACAGCTTTCCATTCCAAAACAAAGAGGGCTCCAGTGAGTTTATAATTAGAAAGTTGACTCATATCCAATCCCTCTTTAGCACCAGAAAACCCTATTCTTGTAAGTCTGCTCAATAACTCCTGGTTGATTACAATAGAACAATAAGCCTTTAAGTGCAGGAGGTAGTCCAACGATGACCAGCTAATTAAAGCTGCCAACACAAAAGTTTCCACTTCTGGTTGAGAAATGTGCCGTGGGTACCGCTATGGGCTGTTGGGAAGATCATTCACTAGGTATTAAGTAAAGTTAGTAATTGCAGAAGAAAGTCTTATTCATAAATCAGGACCAGGACTAAATACAAGAGCAAAAGCAAGTAATATTTCTTTAATCCATATACACTTGCTACAATATATTGAAATGTGTGTTTTTTTATTCTTAAGTGAAACTGTCAAATACCTCTGAACTGTCCTGATTTTCTGTCTATCTAAAACATATTCTAGAGGCCCAATTTGTACAAATAAAAATGCATAATTGTATGCATTTTCATGAGGGGGTCTCTATCAAGACTGAAATGTCCCATATTTCTCAATTGTGTTCTCTCACACACACCATTTCCTATTTTATTTCTGAAACTTATTTTTGCAATGTATTGTATGTCTTGTTATTAACTTTTTGCAACTAAGCCTTGGAAACATTTTTCAGATTAAATAAATTTAATATATTGTATTCTCCGTGATTCTTTGTGAACTTACGAAGCCCAGGGAGACTTATGCTACATGTGTATTTGATTTAAGTGTGAAACATTAATAAGTGGTTTTGGTGAATGCAAGGACACAATAATAAATCTTTAAATTATATTTTAAACCCATTCTTACAGGCTCTTCACCCCCACCTGAGGAATTAAATTTTCAGTTAAGTCAGATTTATTCCCAAAATGACACAGTGCTTTCCGAAGTAAATTATCTATCACTAAGGGGGGTATTTAATTGTTAGCGTTAACGGGAAAAAACGAGCGCTCAAAAAATATTACCGTTTATACGGTAATATTGCGCGAGAAAAGCGTTAATACGGTAGTTTACTCGCGGAATTTCGCGGCGAGCTGAAATTGAGCGAGTAATTACCGTATTAACGCTAAGATTTTTTGAGCGCTCGTTTTTCCCCGTTAACGCTAACAATTGAATACCCCCCTAAGAAGCTCTCACCTCTGCTTTGCTTGAGTAGCTATTTAGTTTACAACTTTGGGGCTTCAAACTCCTCAAAGATCCTTATCTATCCTGGGCCTGTCTAGTTTCAAAAGATTATTGACACTTGCATAATTTCAGACTCATGTCATCTAGCAAAGCACACGTTGATATTACATTATAAGGTTACATACAAAGTCTCTAAAAAAAATTTTTGATAAAAAAAAACTAATTCTTAATAAAAGATTTCAGTGAGCCACTATTTGATGCAGTAGAACAATAATTAAGCCAGAGTGAGTTAGAATCTGTGCCAAAGAAATGTGAAAAAAATCAATAAGCACAATGATTTATCAAGCTTTTATATTGTGATAAGTAGATACTAGTGTAAAACAAACAACCACCATGTATCCACAGTAACTCTAAATATAGGATATGTAAACCAGTACAAAAGAAGTACAATTGTCTATAATAACCTTTGTCTCATATGTTGCACCATGCTATAACAGCCAATGACATAGCATCGTGGGGCATGTTGTTCTATTTCAGCTGGTTTGTATGCACTAGTAAAAAAATGACTGGGCATTTATGGTGGAACAGGACTTCTGTTTCCACCTTGCATCCAAAGTCCACAGTAATACTGTATACAGGACCCCAGCCTGGAAGGATTTATAAATGATGCAATGATTTGGGCTCTTCTGCTGGATCAGTGAATTTGATCTCACACATTCCTTCCGCAGAGTAGGGAGGTACGCCCGCATCCAGCCGTCAGGGGAGGTGATTTGTTGGCTGACTCTGCTCTCTCTCTGTAGAGGGGGACCCCACAGGTTGTGGGACCATGGTACGCTGATGGCCAGCCAAGCTTGGATCCTAATCTACACTTCTATACTCTATATAATGGACAATGCACTATTGCCCCCTACCCAAAACACCCCCTCCCCTTTCTAGCTCTGAATTACTGTGTCCCCACGCTGCCAGAAGGTTAAGGTCTTGCTCACCACTCTCTCCTTTGGAGATCAGTATGCTTTAATATATGCTTGATGTTCTCTCCTTCTAATTTAACCCATATTTTTCATAACCCTATGTGCCTCTTGGGATTCACCACAAATAAATTAATTTAGTAGCTCACTAATAACCTATATATTTTGAAAAATCATAACATAAACAGAATTCCTGATACTCTGCTGCATCTAATACCTTGGGCTCTATGTACTAAGTGAGTTATGGAGGAAAGAGTGGTGCATTTCCACTCTTTTCCCATATGTGCCTTAGTACATACACCCCAGTGTTCTTCTCTACTCTTCACTGCTTTGCACAACCCTCTGTTGACGAGCTGCTTGAAGGGATGGCACTTTAGCTTGCAAGTATGGTAATCAGATTAATCATTACCTTGCGGTGTGTTTGCCATTCCCTTGCTCAATATGCCAAAATCCTTTGGCATCTCTACTTCATTTTTTTTTCTTCTGATTTTTCCTTTGTACTAATCCTTTGCGTTACCTCTTGATAGAGCTTTGGTCTGTAGTTCTGTCATATAGCCTGGGTGCAACTCTGGATTGAAGTCTGGGCACATAACCTGTACGAAACTACTAAAATCAGTGAATTATCTAGTCTTGTTAGTTTCCTTTTTTACTATTACAACGAGAAGAGCTTAACTGTTCTTAATAATAACAAAGTGTAACAAATTCTCAAAGTGCACCTATCTTGTTTTTCTTAACTTTATCAATAACAAACATTGCCATCTAGATACAGAGCTATTTAAACACTTGGAAAGATCAGATAATAGTTGTTGCACAACTAACTGACAAAAAAATATAAGAATAACAGGAATATCTAAACAGGAATTGAGAATATAATGTCACATACCTATGCATAAATAGACATACATATGCTGTACCGTGTTTATAGTGTGAAAACAATATCACTGTAAGAAAACGGCAGTGGTGTCCAGGACTATGTAGATGAAACCTTAATTAATAAAGAACTTTCTCTTTTTATTACAAAGATCAGTGCCCAATTGTGCCTACTACAGAAAGAGATTTATGGACTTGTGTTTGCCACCTCTAAGCTTGCTGTCTGTCATATATCCAGACACCTCGCTGTCAAGGCTGACCCCACTACTAGCATACACATGCATTGTCATTAGGACATTGCCCTAGGTTACTATATTATAAGAGGATTATCACGCATGACAGGGATGACAGAAGGGCTCTGTGGTATGATAAATGTATTAGTGGGACAATCAATGACATTTCTACTGAGTGTGGAGTTCTAAAAGCAGATCCCTTTGAATCCCCCCCTCCCAGATTTTGACTGGGGCTGTATGAGAAACGGAGGAGTCCTAGGGAAAAATGGTACATCTAGGGAATAACTTTAGGAAAAATATTTTACTAGATGGCACCTTTTCACTGTATATTAATTATATTCCATAAATGTGAGGCTTTTACACATAAGTTTCATGTAGTGCATACTGTATAGCTGTCAGTTCCTAAATGACTACAGATCACAAATAGTATTTAAAAAACAATGGTGCAAAGCTAAATACAATTCAACTAAGTTAATATCCATTTAAAAACATTGCATGATCCAACAAACTGTAAGTGGAAGCAATTGGAGAATGTGACATCTCATGGCTTGCTTACCAAAACACTTGTTGCATGTTAGCAGATTGAACAAAGCACTTGTCATGGATTAGGTATGTAACAAACAAAACCATTTGTTTGTTTTAATGAACTCCCAGAACAGCCTTGCCAGATTATAAAGACTGATAGAATTTCAATTTTCCTGAGGAGAGGCCGTCCGCCATCTTGACTAAGATTGCGCATTTGCAGAAACCCTGAACTGTTAATACCTCGCCTCTAGCCTCATTGGTTAATTACCTTTCAGTACTTAAGGCACCTGTTGCCCTATTACCTTTGCCTGTTCTTGGTTCTCATTCCTTGAGGTGTTTCCTGTTTCTTCTCGTATTATCCGTTTGCTTCTGGACAAGTCTCCTCTCCACATCGGTAGTAGAACTGACCCGCTGCAGACTACTCTCGCTACCTCCATTACCTGCCTGCTACTGGACAAGTCTTCTCTCCACATCGGTAGTAGAACTTACCTACTGCAGACTACTCTCGCTACCTCCGTTACCTGCCTGCTTCTCTCCACATCGGTAGTAGAACTTACCTGCTGCAGACTACTCTCACTACCTCTGGTACCTGCCTGCTCCTGGACAAGTCTCCTCTATACATCAGTGGTACAACTTGCCTATTGCAGACCACTCACGTTGCTCCGTTACATGCCTGCACCTTGACAAGCCTTCCCTTCACATCAGTGGTACAACTTGCCTATTGCAGACCACTCACGTTACTCCGTTCCACGCCTGCACCTGGACAAGTCTTCTCTACACATCAGTGGTAAAACTTGCCTATTGCAGGCCACTCACGTTACTCCGTTTCATGCCTGCGCCTGGACAAGTCTGTCAGGATTCGAACCCAGGGCTTCTGCCTCTGTGGACTGCTGCTCTACCTACTGAGCTATTCTGGCTGCTGGACAGTTCCTTGTCTTTATTCAGTGTTCTAGATCAGTTCCAGTGATCTCCTGATCTTCCAGCATGCCTTAGCTCCACCCCTTGACTTCCTATAAAAGCCTGGCCAGTTCCTTTCTCCAGTGCCTGATTATTGTGCTCTGTGCCTGTGATCTAGCTCCTGCTCCTGTTGCTGTTCCTGTCTACCTGCATTTACTACACGTGCACCGACCTCGGCTTGCCCTCCACTACGCTTCTGCCTCAACCTTTGGACCGCTTCGCCTCTCTGTGTACCGAACCCGGCTCGTTTGACCTTTCTTCCATCTTATCTCCTGTTAGCCAGCCTTCCTCCCTGCCACTGGGCTCCTATCCAGTCTCCGGACCGTGACAGAATAATCAGGCACAAAAATGGATCCCGCGGGAGTAGCTGCGCTAAATACTCTGAAAAATCAAGTAAAGGAGTTGCAAGAGTATGCCTGCATTTCTCAAAACAAGATCAGAGAACTAGAATACCTTGTTCAAGCTCAGCAGGAACAAATAACTCAATTACTGAAAGAATTAAAAGACTATGACGCCACTGCTGCACAACTTTCGCATCCACCATTGCCTACAAAATTCAGTGGCGATCGTCGTTTATACAGAGGCTTCTTAAACCAGTGCAACATTTATTTTCACATGCTACCTACACAGTTCAAAGATGATAAGATGAAGATTTTCTTCATAATTAATCTCCTGATAGGGGAAGCCCTAGCCTGGGTCTCTCCTTACATTGAGCAAGACAGTGCTATTCTGACAAATCTGGAATCTTTTATGTCCGCTATGGGGCAAGTTTTTGATGATCCTAATCGATGTGCCACCGCTGAAGCTAAACTCCATAGATTGCGACAAGGAAGACGCTCTGTGGCTGAGTATACCGTTGAATTCCGATGCTTGGTTGCAGACACGACATGGAATGATTCTGCACAAAAGAGCCAGTTCCGTCACAGCCTTTCTGAGCAAGTAAAGGATGAACTGGCCATAGTAGACACCCCTGATGATCTGGATGATTTTATCCAGCATTCGTATTGCTTAAAGGCTAAGTGAGAGGAAAAATGAAAGATTAAGAACATTTGGTATGAGCAGCAATTTGCATCAGTTTAATAGACCTACAGTGTTCAAAGCTGCACCATCAGACAATCCAAGCGTCTTTCCTGAACCAATGCAAATTGATGTAATTAGGAAACCACTCAGTTTTAATGAGAAACAGAGACGTCGGGAGAAGAATCTTTGTTTATATTGTGGTGATCAAGGACATTATGCCTTCACTTGCCCAAATAAGATTCGCCAGACCATCGCTATGACTGACTTTAAGCAAATGGACTAAAAAGAGTCTAGTCAATCCAGTTCCATCTCGCAATAACTAGATCCCTTGACTCAAGAAAATGGAGATCCTCTGCCGCAACAATCACATTTTGTTCTCCCAATAACGCTTTCATCCGGGTCTCTTTTAATTTGCAGCCTGGCTATGCTTGACTCGGGTGCTGGTGGCAATTTCATGGATATCACCTTTGCACAGGAAAACTGCATTGAATCAAAGAGTAAACAAGCTCCTGTAAATCTGGAGACTGTAGATGGATCCCCTTTGTCTTCTGGGCCAGTAACTCACGAAACAATACAGCTACAAATGACTATTGAACCATTGCATCAGGAGGCTATAAGCTTTCATTTGATTGCTTCACCTAAATTTCCCATAATACTGGGAATCCCCTGGCTGTCTACCCATAATCCTTCTGTCAACTGGGATACTCGCACTTTATCCTTTCCTTCTGAGCACTGCAAACTAAACTGCCTATCTAGAACTGTGGTATCTGTAGACCAGCAGGTCACTGAACTTGCTTCTACAGATTTGAAATTGCCTCCGCAATACAGTGAATTCTCAGATGTCTGTGATAAAAAGAATGCAGATATATTACCTCCTCATCGCCCTTATGACTGTCCCATTGAGCTGTTACCAGGATCATCCATACCTTTTGGGCGACTTTATTCTCTATCCGAACCGGAGTTAAAATTCCTTCGGGAATTTCTGGATGAAAACTTAAACAAAGGCTTCATTCGCCATTCTACTTCTCCTGCTGGTGCTGCCTTATTCTTGGTTGAAAAGAAAGATTCTACCTTAGGCCCCTGTATTGATTATAGGGAACTCAATAAGATTACAGTCAAGAATCATTATCCACTCCCCTTAATCCCTGAATTGTTGGAGAGGCTACAGAAGGCAAAGATCTTTACAAAGCTTGATTTGCGTGGGGCATACAATCTTGTTCGTATTCAACCCGGGGATGAGTGGAAAACTGCCTTCAGGACAAGATATGGACATTTTGAGTCTTTGGTCATGCCTTTTGGCCTATGTAATGCCCCTGCAACCTTTCAGCATTTCATCAATGATGTCTTAAGAGACTTATTAGATCACTTTGTTGTTGCCTATCTGGATGACATTCTTATATTCTCCGATAATCTGGAGGAACATCGCAATCATGTCTGTACTGTACTCGAAAGACTTCGGAGGAACCAATTGTACATCAAATTGGAAAAGTGCGAATTTGAACAAGCCAAGATTCAATTCTTAGGATACATAATTTCCCTTGATGGTATGAGCATGGATCCCAGTAAGATTGATGCAGTCATTAACTGGCCTGTACCTAAGAACGAGAAGCAAGTTCAACGGTTTATTGGTTTTGCCAATTTTTACCGGAAATTCATAAGAAACTTTTCTGGAATTGTTTCTCCTATTACGCAACTTACAAAGAAGGGCGTCCCTTTTGAATGGTCACCTGAAGCTCAAGAAGCCTTTACAGAGCTTAAAACTCTTTTCACATCAGCACCAATCCTAATACATCCAAATCCTGAATTGCCTTTTATTGTCGAAGTTGATGCCTCTGATTCTGCAGTGGGAGCAATTCTTTCCCAACGTATCGGTGAGAAGATGTTGTTGCATCCTTGTTCTTATTTTTCTCGCCAGATGACATCAGCTGAGAAAAACTATGATATTGGGAACAAGGAATTACTGGCCATTAAGTGTGCTTTTTCAGAATGGAGACACCATCTTGAAGGTTCTATTCACCCCGAGACAGTTCTTACTGATCACAAAAATCTTGAATTTTTAGGTACTGCTAAACAATTGTCTCCTAGACGGGCTAGATGGACTTTATTCTTCTCTCGCTTTAACTTTATAATTTCTTACCGACTGGAATCCAGAAATGGCAAAGCAGATGCACTTTCAAGAATGTTCTCCGAGCCTCATCTAGAAAATTCTGGAAAGACTATTCTACCTGAGCACAACTTCTTAGGGGCAACTGTTTCTACAGATTTACCCTCTTTCCTGAAGAAAGGTTATGACGCTGATCCTTTCCTCAGAAGTCCTTCTACAGATGTAAATTTAACTTTTCATAATGGCTACTGGACTCAGCTTCATCGCCTTTATGTACCTGAGTCAGTACGAGTTGAAGTATTGAAATTAGTCCATGATTCCAAAGCCGCTGGACATTTAGGAGTATACAGGACTCAAGAATTGTTGGCACGTTCCTTTTGGTGGCCAAATTATAAAAGTGATGTTAAAAAATATGTTTCATCATGTCTGACATGTGCCAGAAATAAGACTCCTCGCTCCTCACCACTAGGTTTGCTACAACCTCTTCCCATACCATCTCGTCCCTGGAGCTCTATTTCTATGGATTTCATAGTTGATCTACCTCCTTCGAAAGGGATGACAACAATTCTTGTGGTAGTGGACCGTCTAACTAAGATGTCTCATTTTATCCCTGTTAAAGGAGTACCCACTGCTGAACAGACTGCAGAGCTTTTGATTCAGGAAATATTCAGGCTTCATGGCATCCCTGATGACATAGTCTCGGATCGAGGTGTTCAGTTTACTTCTAAGCTCTGGAAGAGTTTTTGCACTGCCCTGGGAATAAAACTGAATCTGTCCACGGCTTTTCACCCACAGTCTAATGGACAGACTGAGAGGACTAATCAGACACTGGAACAATATTTAAGGTGTTTCATTAGTTATCTTCAAGATGATTGGATGAATTTTCTACCAACTGCTGAATTTTCTTACAACAACTCTGAACACGGTTCAATTTCCCAGACGCCTTTTTTTTGCCAACTGTGGACTCCATCCAACGTTCATTCCAAATCTTCCGGTTTCCACATCAATTCCAACAGTGACTGAGAGAATCACAAGTTTACAAGAGGTTCAAAAGAGGCTTATTGTAAATTTGAAAGAAGCCCAGGAACATTACAGGCAAGCTGGCAACAGACACCGTAGAGATGGACCCAATTTTCTTATTAGAGACAAGGTCTGGCTTAAACAGCGGATACCCTCACCAAAATTGGGTCAAAAGTTTATTGGGCCATTTAAAAATCCTATCCCAGAGTGGTCAAGTGGCATTCCGCTTAGAACTTCCTGCCTCTATGAAGATACATCCGGTATTCCATGTCTCTCTGCTTAAGCCATTTCAAGACAACCCATTCCCTGGCCGTATTTCGGCCCCACCACCACCAGTCATGGTGGAAGGCGAAGAGGAATTTGTTGTCAAAGAGATCCTGGACTCCAGAATCCGCAGAAATAGGCTGCAGTACTTGGTGAAATGGAAGGGATATGGTCTGGAAGAAAATTCGTGGGAGCCTGCAGAAAATGTCCATGCCTCCAGATTAACCAGACTGTTTCACCAGAGACATCCTGGTAAGCCAGCTCCTGAGACGTCCAGAGGACGTACTGGAAGGAGGGGAGTACTGTCAGGATTCGAACCCAGGGCTTCTGCCTCTGTGGACTGCTGCTCTACCTACTGAGCTATTCTGGCTGCTGGACAGTTCCTTGTCTTTATTCAGTGTTCTAGATCAGTTCCAGTGATCTCCTGATCTTCCAGCATGCCTTAGCTCCACCCCTTGACTTCCTATAAAAGCCTGGCTAGTTCCTGTCTCCAGTGCCTGATTATTGTGCTCTGTGCCTGTGATCTAGCGCCTGCTCCTGTTGCTGTTCCTGTCTACCTGCATTTACTACACGTGTACCGACCTCGGCTTGCCCTCCACTACGCTTCTGCCTCAACCTTTGGACTGCTACGCCTCTCTGTGTACCGAACCCGGCTCGTTTGACCTTTCTTCCATCTTATCTCCTGTTAGCCAGCCTTCCTCCCTGCCACTGGGCTCCTATCTAGTCTCCGGACCGTGACAAAGTCTTCCCTTCACATCAGTGGTACAACTTGCCAATTGCAGACCACTCACGCTATTCTGTTACACACCTGCGCTGGACAAGTCTTCTCTACATATCCGTGGTAAAACTTACCAGCTGTAGACCATTCATTTTTCCTTGTGATATAGCTACTACTCTGTATGGTACCTATTAGCTGGACTAAAGTCTACAAGTGCCTCTGTATTGTAGCTGCAAGTCGCTGACTCTTCTACTATATTGTTGATTGGTCTTTGCCTAACGTTATCCAGTTATCAAGTACTGGCCTGCTATATGCTACCTGCGTGCTAAGGCACATGGACTCTTTCCTCATTTTATCCTGTTTACTAAACTGCTGTATCATCACAGTTCCACGGTGCCAAGACTCAGCATTTATACTATTGACATTCCTTTCCTCTATTCTACTGTATGGTTCCACTCATTCACCACACTACCCAGAGGTCCGCACTTCTGGTAAGTGTAGCTACACCTGGTGAATTCTGGGTAAACCTCCTAGTGCCCGTGACAGGGAATCGCCTGACTCAAGCTGGCAGTTTCGAAACTGACTTCTCGTGTGGCAAGTTCAAACGGCTTCAGAACCTTGCACAACACGGAAATCAGTCTCCACTGCGCTTGACTCGGGCGCATTCCCACTCCTTTGCCTATGTCGTAGGTGGCTGTGTAGGCTTGAATGGCCTTTTGCTGCTCCTCCACCCTCTGCAGCATATAGAGGGTGGAGTTCCAGCGCATCACAACCTCTTGTTTGAGGTGATTATTAATAATAATATTTCTGGACTGCAGGAACAGTGAACGTAGTTTAATATTGCAGTACTAATATTTCTGGACTGCAGGAACAGTGAATGTATTTATATATTGCAGTACTAATATTTCTGGACTGCAGGAACAGTGAGCGTAGTTTAATATTGCAGTACTAATATTTCTGGACTGCAGGAACAGCGAACGTATTTATGTATTGCAGTACTAATATTTCTGGACTGCAGGAACAGTGAACGTAGTTAAATATTGCAGTACTAATATTTCTGGACTGCAGGAACAGTGAACGTATTTATATATTGCAGTACTAATATTTCTGGACTGCAGGAACAGTGAACATAGTTAAATATTGCAGTATTAATATTTCTGGACTGCAGGAACAGTGAACGTATTTATATATTGCAGTACTAATATTTCTGGACTGCAGGAACAGTGAACGTAGTTAAATATTGCATTAATAATAATTCTAGCCCGCTCTTCTCTAACAATAACCATCTGATTCAATTTGTTGTAAACAATCTCTTCACTGTTGAATATGTGAAAGTTCACTCGTGATGAAGAAATAATAGTGACTTCCACCTCACCGTCACCTTCATATAGAAAAGTAAGAAATCAATTCCTACCAGAGGATGTTAGGTAATGGGCAGAGCCATCTCTTCCAATGGGCACGATGGGCAGGTGCCCGGGGGCCCCACAGGCAAGGGGGCCCCATAGACAGGGCTCTTAAGTAAAATAAATAATCCTGCAAAAACAAAAACCCTGCAAATATATCTATGTATATCTCTATATCTATATATATATTGTAACAAAAGGAGGCATTTAGCTGGCAATATGCAGAGAAAGCAGGGAAGTAGAGTAAAACATTGGCACAGTTATGTACCTAGGTGGAGATTAAACCAGGTAAAAACATATGTGTAGTTTAAAATTGGTTTACTTACATGATTTAAAAGCTGCTCCCTCTCAGCAAACAGACAGGGTGGGTCTGATAGTCTAAACAGAGCCAGGGATGGGCGTTTCCTTTTAAAGAGAAGGTGGGTGTGTCACCTGTCCATCAAGCTAGGCCTATGGGAGGAGTGTCAGGTATAAAACCCTGCTTGTTTTATTGTTCAGGAAGATCAACGCTGGGCTAGCTGGCTGATCTGGACAGAGAGCTGGACTATGTTCAGCCAGGATTTCATCCTGCTCGGACGTGCCACGTGAGCTCTCCACTGGGGCCCAGAGCCTGGGCTCCTTACTTATGTGGAGCAGCCTCCCGGCACCTCTTCGCTGCCTGCCTGCCTACCTCACCTCCACCCGGCCTCTCTCTGAGTCCTGCACCCGCTTGACTTACCTGCTCTCGGCCCCCTCCGGCAGTACTTCTATCGGGTCCCGGGCTCTGGCCCAGCTGCCTCCTACCTGGCTCTCTTCCACCGCTCCTTCATCGATCTTCAGCGCTTCCTGGCCAGGTTCTTCCCTCCAGTGGACCTCCATTCGGCTGTTCTTCCCGGGTCCTCCCGCTGTCTGGTCCGCCCGTCCGAGGCCTACTTCCGGTCGCATCCACGGTCTCGAGTGCCGCTTCTCTCCACCTCGTGGGCCTCTTCCGGTTCTCTGCCTCTAGCTGCTGCTGCCTTCGTCCCACGCTGCTGTTGACCGACCGGCATTGGACCTGTGGACTGCTCCAGAGATCGCTCCTGTCTCCGCTCCTTGGCCTGCTCCAGGGATAGCCCGGGTCCTCCTGACGACCGACCCGTATCGTGGCACGTGTTCTACGGATCCTCCGACCTGCACTGTGGCTTACTCCCGGCTGACTCCACAGTCCCCTCGCTTCCGCCTCCCTCCATGCCTCTGCCCTCCACTGGTGCTCCTCTTACCCCCACGTGTATTTCCGTTCCACCGCAACCTCCGACGCTAACGGAGGCTCCTCTCCACGGATGGTCTCTTCACCCTGCTGCTCCTCCTATGAAGTCTCCAGGATCTCCACTAACTCTCACCCTGGGACTCTGCTTCATCCCCCTGGATTGACATTACAGCTCTCTAGGTATCTTTATTCAATTGTCTCTCTGGTATGCCCCACTGACTCCTTCCCTGAAACTCTGCTCCATCCCCGGGGTTGGCTTACCATTTTGCCTGCACCTAACCACGTTTAGGCACCGGTTGTTATTTACTGGTACTCTATTGTCTATATTTTATCTTACTTTTTGTTATTTATTGTCTCTATTTTTTCTTTCTTTATTTACTGTTACATTTACTGCCATTTATTGCCTCCTTAATTTACTTTACTTACTGTTATTTTACTTAGTAACTTATTACTTATTTACTTAATTTTATTTACTTATTATTTTTCTTTATTTACTGTTATTTACTGTCCTCTGTTTATGCTCATGCCCTTGCCTTATACTTACTCTCATCTCTCTCCTATGTTCTTTGCATACTCATATATCTCTTTGTCGCATTAGCCCTCAGTCACTCCCCTCAGCTCATACTACACGGCCTGCCATACTCCTATGCCTCATCCTCTCTCACCTCCATCTTAGGCCTATCTTACCGTCCTTATCTCACTCTTTTTTCACTCCCTTCCTCACGTCTTTTGCCTCCCCTGTCCCCTGCGGCTGTTTCTCTCTCTAACCGTCATTCTACTTTATCTCACATTTCACGCCCTTCCATGCCCTTACGCCACCTCCTCTCTCACCTTCTTACTTGGCCTCTCTAACTGACTTCTTCCCTTTCTTCCTAGGTCACCCACCCTCCACCCTCTATTCTGCGCTCCCTCCTCCTCTCTCTCCTTACCATGCCTCCCCGCTCTCGCCTCATACCCTTACTCTACCCCCGCCCCACCTCCCCCTCTCCTCCCCGCATTCCCCCTCGCACTGCTCATCTTGCTAACCTCATTTCCATCTTCCCCCTCTCCTCTCTCCCTTTCACCTGTGCCCTTTGTAATGCTAGATCCGTCCGTAACAAACTGACTGCTATCCATGTTCTCTTTTTATCCAACTCCCTCAACCTTCTGGCCACTACCGAAACCTGGCTCTCCGATTCAGACACTGCCTCCCCTGCTGCCCTCTCCTATGGTGGCCTCTCCTTCACCCACTCAGCCATACCCGGGGCCCGCCCTGGCGGTGGAGTGGGCTTCCTCCTTTCCTCCACCTGTACTTTTCGTGTCATCCCTCCTGAACCCTCCCTCTCCTTCTGCTCCTTTGAAGCCCACTCTATCCGCCTCTTCTATCCCATCCATCTCCGCGTCACTGTCATCTACTGCCCCCTTGGCCCCACCTCCCTTTTCCTTGACCACTTTGCTGCCTGGCTTCCCCACCACCTATCCTCTGACCTCCCCTCCATCATCCTCGGCGACTTTAACTTCCCCATCGACAACCCCGCCTCCTGCAAACTGCTCACCCTTTCTTCCTCTCTTGGTCTCACTCAGTGGACCTCTTCCGCTACCCACTGCCTTGGTCACTCCCTTGATCTTGTCTTCTCCTACCTTTGTAGTCTCTCTGACTTCTCCATTTTTCCCTTTCCTCTATCTGACCACCATCTCCTCTCCTTCTCACTCTCCTCTTCACCTGCTCCCCGCCCCCAGCCCAAACCTACTCTGTCCATTCGCAATCTTGATGCTCTTGATCCAGCCACTCTGTCCTCCTCTCTCAATACTCTCCTTTCTCCCCTTTCCTCCCAAGCCTGCCACAACCAGGCGGTCTCCCTCTACAATCACACCCTCACCTCCGCTCTCGATGCGGTTGCCCCCGCCCACTCCGTCCACCCTTGCTGCTCTAAACCCCAACCCTGGCACTCCAAATTTACCCGCTTCCTACAAAAATGCACCCGTACCGCTGAACGCCTCTGGAGAAAATCCCGCTCCCTGGCTGACTTCCTCCACTTTAAGTTCATCCTCTCCTCTTACAGCTCTGCCCTCTCGCTCGCCAAGCAATCTTTCTTTAAATCCCTCATCTCTTCCCAGTCCTCTAACCCCCGCCGCCTGTTCACCACCTTCAGCTCTCTCCTGGCCCCTTCTCCTCCCCCTCCCCCCTCCTCCCTGACTGCCACCGACTTCGCCTCCTTTTTCTCCTCTAAAATTGAGTCCATCCGACTTGACATCTCCTCCTCCACTCTCTCGTCCCCCCCTTACTCTTCCGTCCTCTCCCCCTAGCCACGTTTCCCTTCACTCCTTCTGCCCCACCATGGGTGAAGAAGTCCACTCCCTCATCTCTTCCTCCCCCCATTCTACCTGTCCCCTGGATCCTATCCCCTCCCACCTTCTTCGCTCCCTTTCCCCCACCACCTGCTCCCACCTCGCTCACCTCTTTAATCTTTCCCTCTCCACCGGCATCTTCCCCTCTTCCTTTAAACATGCTCTCGTATCTCCCATTCTTAAGAAACCTAATCTCGACCCCACCTTCTCTCTCTAACTATCGCCCCATATCTCTTCTCCCCTTTGCCTCCAAATTACTCGAAAGGCTCGTCTGCAGCCATCTCACCTCCTACCTTTCTGTTCACTCCCTCCTTGATCTTCTCCAGTCTGGTTTCCGCCCCCTTCACTCCACCGAAACTGCCCTGGCTAAAATTACCAATGACCTCCTCTCTGCTAAAGCCAGGGGCCACTTCTCCCTTCTTATCCTCCTTGATCTTTCTGCTGCTTTCGACACCGTCGACCACCCCCTCCTGCTTCACACCCTCCAGTCCTTTGGTCTCTCCGGCCCTGTCCTGTCCTGGTTCACCTCTTACCTGGCTGACCGTTCTTTCTCTGTCACCACCTCTGGGTCTCTCTCCCCCCCCTTCCACCCTTTCAGTCGGGGTCCCTCAGGGCTCTGTTCTAGGACCCTTACTCTTCTCTCTATACACCTCTTCCCTGGGTGAACTCATCAGCTCCTACGGCCTCAAGTACCACCTTTATGCTGATGACACTCAACTCTATCTCTCCTCTCCTGATCTCTCTCCCTCCCTCCTCTCTAGGGTGTCCGCCTGCCTCTCTGCCATCTCCTCCTGGATGTCCTCTAGATTCCTTAAACTCAACCTCGCCAAAACCGAACTCATTGTCTTTCCTCCCCCTCATATTTCCTCCCCCTCTGACCTCTCAATCACTGTCTGCTCCTCCTCTATCTCCCCTGTCCCCCAACTTCGCTGCCTCGGTGTCATCCTCGACTCCTCTCTCTCCTTTGCCCCTCACATTCTCTCTCTTGCTAAATCCTGCCGCTTCCAGCTGCGTAACATCGCACGCATTCGGTCCTTCCTCTCCCAAGATGCCACCAAATGTCTTTATCCACTCTCTGATCATCTCCCGCTTGGACTACTGCAACCTTCTCCTCACTGGCCTCCCCCACTCTCATCTCGCTCCCCTTCGTTCTGTTCTTAACGCAGCCGCTAGGCTTATCTTCCTTTCTCGCCGCTCCTCTTCTGTCTCCCCCCTCTACCTAGCCCTTCACTGGCTCCCCTTCCCCTACAGAATCCTGTTCAAGCTCCTCACTCTCACATACAAGGCCCTCGCCAACTCCACTGCTCCCTACATCTCCAACCTCATCTCTATTCACGCTCCATCCCTCCCTCTCCGATCTGCCAATGACCGTCGCCTCTCCTCCCCTCTGATCACCTCCTCCCATGCGTGTGTCCAAGACTTCTCCTGCGCTGACCCCCTCCACTGGAACAAGCTCCCTCCCTCCATCAGAACATCCCCTAATCTGTCCAGTTTCAAACGGGCTCTAAAAACCCACCTCTTTCTCAAAGCCTTCCAGTCTCCCACTTAACTTCCTACCTTTTTCTGCCTCTCCCCCCTCTTTCTCCTCCCTTGACTCTGCCCCCGTTCCCCCTTCTCTCCCTCTCATCCCTGTGTCTCTCTGTCTGTCTACCCCTCCCCTTAGATTGTACGCTCCCTTGAGCAGGGCTATCTCTCCTCCTGTTTCCTTCACTTCTAACTCTGCTCTCCAGCTACCTTTCCCCCCACCCCTCTGGGGGTCTCCCCGTCATCCGTGCCCTTCCTCTTGGACTCCAGCGCTTGCTGGTCTTCCCTCCCCCTCTCTCTAGCTGTGCTTTGAGCTTACTGAGTTACTGTGCTTATTGTTTACTGTACCGTGCTGTCCCACCTTGTATTGTACTTGTTTGTCCCTGTACGGCGCTACGGACACTTAGTGGCGCCCTATAAATAAAAATTAATAATAATAATAATAATTTGTATAGTAAGCGTTGAGGGTCTCCATAATTGCTGTGCAAGTATACGGTGTCAAAACATTATTACCATCCTGACAATAAAGAACCATAAAAAGGAAGAAGTTGTACGCGTGTGCTTCTGCAGTAGCGGGCTCTTGCCACAATATATATATATATATATATATATATATATATATATATATATATATATATATATATATATATATATATGATACACATATATAGAGGTAGGGGCCCCGCTGCACTGCTTTGCCCGGGGGCCCATAATGTTGTTATGGTGACGGTATGTCACATTCGGTTGGTTACTTTCAGTTGCAGTCAATAATGATAGCTTATGTCTGGAGTAAATATATATTATCTATCAGATACATTTTGACATTCAGTGATATTTTTGGTGGATATTTTGTGATCCAGTCAATTCCGATGTAGAGAGCAATATGATCGGCATTTTAGTTCTTTTAAATGTTGTATGTAATATTTGTTGTCTCCGGACGTCTCGGTATCCTAGCAACTATTAGTATTTTCAACTATGAGAAATAACGATACGTCACATCCGTTTCTCTCATTTGCGGGGATAGCGATACGTCATATCCGGATTTAAGATTTTGTCTTACTGTCGTTATATGGACTATTTCAATTACGTACCTTCTGCTATGTTATATTTTGGTATGTATTATTATGTCAAGTTGTAGGAATCATATTTGTAACTATCTGTTTGAGACCCAGAACTATGACGCCGGAAATATGATTGGTCACTTCCGATTTAAAAGGGGCTCTTTTTCTATCGATTAGTCTGACCTTCTTGAAAAAGACCTTATTAACGGTTGAAATGCGTCGAAGCCCAGACTGATCTATCAATGAATTTCGATATTGGATTTATGATATACGCTTACCTATTGGCCACATGATTTTGATGTTATGAGAGACATCATGAAGAAGGAAACATGAACTAGCAAGAGATTTCATTATTACTATTCAGAGGAAATGGAGAAAAGCAATAAAGAACCTGCTTTGTGCCCATTACCTAACATCCTCTGGTAGCAATTGATTTCTTACTTTTCTATATGAAGGTGACGGTGAGGTGGAAGTCACTATTATTTCTGCATCACGAGTGAACTTTCATGTATTCAACAGTGAAAAGATTGTTTACAATGAATTGAATCAGATGGTTATTGTATTATTTTGATTCCTATTCATGCCATCCATTTTATTTATTATATGTTTTTTTATATTTTATGTTTTTGTTTATCCTTGATTTATTTTGAAGATTTTTCTAGAGAACCCTGAGTACAACGCCGTGAATCTGGATTTTTTTATTATTTGTATATTATCTGATAGGTCTGTGTACCCTGTTTTATCCATGATATTTGGCAGATTCATTGACCATGGAGCGCTGATAGTTTTTTTCTGCTTTTATTGATATCTAAATATAAACAGTCTATGAAAAAATATTTTTGCAATAATCTCGCCACAACTAAGGTCATAACAATTAGCACAGCATTTATATTCATTTATGTTTAAAAAAAAATATATCTTGCATAGTAGGTATTCCTGATGTGATTATTTCTCCTATGCCGTGGTTGATGATACATCCCAACAAAGGTGTTACTGTGGTTCTTGCTAACTCATGTTCTGCCAGTTGTCAAAGTTGAATAATTGGATGAAATAAACTATATTGATTGATATGGTTATGATGCAGTCGCAAGGTAAAAATACGCTCACACTCTCATATTTAGTTATTTATATATTTCATATTTATTAAGGTTCCAATCCACATTCATTTATTAGTAAAATGTATTAGATTGTATATTTATTCATATATAATACTGTAGTAAAGGTTTTTATGGTTCAGGTGTTTTAAAAGATAAAGAGTTTAAAGCTTATTTCACCAGCATTAACCCGGTGTGGACGGAATAGCGATCGCATCTAGCGATCGCAAGATACAAGCAATATGAGATTCATGCTAAAAAAATACTTTTGTGTGGGTCAGTTTGAACTGGTCATTCAGAGTCAAATCATGGGAACAATAGGGTGGGGGATGTTCCCCTCACCCTTTGTAAGGATCAAATGAACTGACCTATAACTTTCAAGGAACTGGAATGCCATTAAGCCTGGACCAATTAAGAGCTTACTAAGTGTTAGCTGGACAAGTATGCTGGCTTTTGTTCTCCCCTTTCTTTTGAAGCTGGAAATGTGACCACATAGCTGCATTCATTGAACCTGAGTGAACCCTATAAGGAAGATGTAATGTATTTTGTGTTTTATACTTTCCTGCTTTAATGTAACATCTTTAATAGGTATCATGTATCGGCTATATTGTACTATATTGTACTTTTTTATTGAACTACTAAACAAATTGCTTTTGCTAAATAAATTGCTTATGCTTCGGAACCACACAAATCTCTTAGACAATGCTTATTGGAAAACGATAAAATTACTTTAATAATTTGGGGGCTCGAAAAGGCACTACATTGCTCACAGATTCACAAAACTGCCGGATTTCGGTTTACCAACAAAGGGTGGGATGAGAACGTATGCCTTTATATCATCTAGTGCTGCTAAATCGAATATCCGCTTTGTGCAATCTATGGGGTGCTAGTGAGAATCTAGGGACAAGAAAGAAGAAAAAACCTGTTTATTTTTCATGTCATTTTGCGATTTAAATGTATTGCATTGCTTAGCATTTGTGTACTTCCGGTATTATTGCCACGTGTTTAAACAATCATGTTCATAGTCTGTTATATATGTATAATATAATCACTTGTTAAAGCCTCTGAAACGTTATTACTATTGTTGGGAACTTTGATTTTCTGCGCAGAAAAGGTGTATGTCGTGTGATTTGGTGACTTTAAATACACTGCGGTTTGATCTATTGTTGAATAGAGTGTCAGTTGCTGTCTGACGAGGCAGGTGCCCAACTGGTGTACGGTATACAAGGCAGGTATACTGGTCGCGGAAACAAAGCAAGTTTTCGCAATGCGCACCCAAGAGTAATCGCAACGTTTACTGATAACTAGTATCTTTAAGCGTTGCGATCGGACCGCACGACAAGCGGCAAGGAAAGCCGTGATTGGGACTTGGGAGCGACGGGGAGGAATTCTGTTGGCAAGGCCGGTAATTGACTTTAGCGGATGCTGCCAGTTGTAATAAACTCAACAGATTTGCTGGAGAGTCAGGGGTAATCGAGGAGCTGATAGCCCTTTAGTCCGCATTGATATTTCTGTATTAGGGGTCCTCGTTTAGTACGAGAGGAAGCAAGTGGACGCGGCTTGTAGCAAATACGTCCACAGGCCGGGAAAATATCTCTAGCGGTAGATTGCGGGTGGCCGAGTGTTGAAAGTAGTGGCAGGATGTTATATTTTTGGGACCCTATATTGTGGCAGGATATTGTGATATTCCTGGGACCCTATTGTTCAACATGGGTGCTAAGCAGATGCTAGAGATGGCCGATGTACTGCCTAAGGAAGGGCCTATTGGTTCAGCAAGGTTTCTTATGTGTAGGAAACATGGTGCATACGCAACGGCATATTGCGACAAATGGGTCAAGATGACCAAGGATTGTGTTAGGCCTTTCCCAACAATAGGGAGTTTTAATTCAGAGGTGTTAAATAATGTTAGAGATAAAGTGCGGTTGATTAAATCAACAAAAACGAGAATTGAACATTATGATTGTTTGAAATTGTGGCAACTAGAGGGGAACACGTGGCAAGGCAGCGTGTGCACAGCGAAAGTAGGCGTGGCGAAAAGTGCGTGCATAGCAGAAGTAAGCGTTGCAAAGCGAAGAGAAGCGAGCGCAAAGCAGGAAAGTATAAAACCAAATATAATTTTAAAAAAACAATTTATAAAAATAGCAAACTATCTGTGTAAGTATTCAGGTTTAAAAGCTGAGTGACTTAAATGTATATTTTTTTATTTTTTTTTATTTTTTGTGTATGGTGGGTGTGATTGAATTTAGGAAAATAACCCTGCAATAGAGAAAGAAAAAAAAAAAAAGACCAGGCTTTTCAAACAGTCTGAAGAAACTTTTCTTTTTATTCCATGCATAAAGTACAGCCAGGGAAAAGAAGTGTAACAAAATAAATTTGTTGTGTCTATGCAAATGGCTTAGATTCAGGAATTCTAGAAAAAAAAAAATCAGGTTTCACATGTAGGTGAGAGATATCCATTGTCTCCAGACAAATGGTCTTAGTTAATTGACCCTGACTGTAATGAGGCTATATAGCCTTAGAACAATACACAAAAGACTGAAGATAGCATTGCTAAGGAGTTTTTCTGCAATGAATGAAGAGACAGAGAGTTTTGTTTTTTGGTTTGTTCGTTTTATGTTGTCTTGTGTTTAGGTTCCTGTCACAGGTCGATAATAAGGATTGAAAGCAAAAAGAAATATCATGTTTGTTTGTTTTGTTTATTTAAAACAGACTTTATTTTGTTTCTCTTTTTGTAGGTAAGGACAAATAAAGAATATATATATACTTAGTTGTTATGGGGATTACGGAAGAAATACAAAGCTTTCCCTTAAAAGACAAATTAACAATAATTTATTTGGTTGAGATTCATTATTTAAAATGAAGTGTGCACATACTTTGCTCTAATGTTGTTTTATATATTTCAGGAGGACACACATGAGAGATATAAAGTATGTGTCACAATGGGTAAACTTTCCACTTCTCCATTATAGTCATGACATACTGAGTTCCATATGAGCTAACGACGGACGACACTGGATTCCATGGCTGACGTAAGACCCCCTAGTTAAGTATGGGGAGGGGTCATAGTTTAGCGAATAGCTAAGAAGATTAGTGGAATAGAATAGAGCCATTTTCCCATAGTGTCCAATCCAGCTGTCATGTTTACTGTAAAAATCTCCTTTTCTGCATTTCTGTTTGTTTACAAATCCTTGTATTCAAATCTTTGTATTCTTATTATTCATTGCTCTCCTATTCCTCATTTCTTTACATCTCTGTTAGTATCTCACTCTCTTCTCTTGTATAGAGGTACAAAAAGACGTAGACATGGTCTCATTCATGGGACTAAGACATTTGTGACATAAGACAGACTCAGGGATACACACACTAGATTAACATAAGTCACAGAAACAGTTAGGGGTTTGGTATTATGTGTAGAGAAAATGCTGGTTTTTAAGCAGAAAGTTTTTGTTGTGGCAATATGATTCACGTTTTATAGATTGCATATCTGTTTTGTTTCTTTTTTGTTTTTTTTGTGTTTCGTGCCCCCTGTACAAAAATGTGCCTTTATATGTATGCACAAAGGGTGGGGACAGGAGATTGCTGGAGGTTAGACATACAGATATGCATCTCTGTGTAGAACATTGGAGTAGGATTTTTGCCACAAGATATGACATAATGTGAAACCCTAGAAAATGTAAAATTTTCATGTTTTATATTTTTTCACTGTTAGACAGACATGTACTGGATACTGTTATATTTTGAAGAAAGTGTTATAGAGATAGACCCCTTTGCCCTTCTCACTTAGCCAAGTAGCTGAATGTGAGGTACTGAAAATGGCATGTGAGTTGGCAGAGGGAAAATCAATTGATGTACATTGGTCTTGAGCATTTTTCTAGTCTAGGGGGCGACGTTGAGGTGACTGAAAAATCCATTATAGCAATACCGGCACATGAGTAGGACACTACATAGAGAACTTGATATAGTGACACAGTTACCAACTGAAGTAGCTGCTAGTAAAATCCACACTTACACACACGACTGTACATGGCTGTCACACCAGGGCGAACATGGCTGTCAAATAGACAGCATGGTTTTATGTGACAGCTAACAAATCTATGTTTTGTTTTGTTGTTCATTGTATTGTTTTAAAATGTGAACACACACACACACACACACTATCACACATACACACATTAGTTAATATATGAAGATTTGGGTTACCTGAAGAATTTCTCCAGGTGAAACAAATCCACGTCATCCAATTACCACTTTGCAGGATCCTCAAGTATACACTGGTGTACCGATGAAATATGTCTGGGTAAAGGTGTATTGAAATGTGTCTAATGTATTACTGTGTCATACTCAAAGCTTTTGTTATTCAATGTGATAGCCCTAGAGTTATAATAGGTGATATTGGTATTCATGTTATTGATAATAAATGTATAATGTATGAGTAGTGGTAACAAATTACATACTTTTGATTAGCTACAAACCAGTGTGAACATAAAGTAACGGTACTAGTTAGAACAAATTCAATAGAATGAGGGTTGAAACTTGATTGAAGTGGCTGGTAGCTTTGGCCACTAGTCCTCCCCACTATCGAGCTCACTCCTAAGCTTCCTCCTAACCTGTTGACTTTTTAAATGTTTTTGACTTTTCTTGTCATGAGTTTGTAACTGAGAGACTAGTCTAGACCTTAAGAGGAAAGGTAAACAGTGAGACAGCAACCAAGAACGTTCAAAACACTGTCACCTGAAAAGTTACACTAACTGTCAGGACATTGGACCGAGAGACTAAGTTGTGGAACAGTAATTTTCTAGGCTCAGATTATTTGACAGACAGGTACCAAGTGTGGGCTTCCAGCATCACAACCTCAAGGGTAGCAGAGACACACTGGTATCCATTCCATCCACTGCAGAGGAGCCAACACCCAGAGAAGGGTCTGTTCTGGGAGGCCTCGAATGCAGTTAGTAGCACCTGAGCCAAAAACTAAGACAGTTGTCCAGCATGAAGTTGTAGTTTTTCCTGTTCTGTATTTCTCTCATCCCATTCTCTTTTCAGGACAGTCAATTCTTTTAATTGTGGACAGATGACAGAGGCTGGTTCAGGTAATGATATTGAGGAGTTGGGGATAAAGGAGAAGTTGGTAGCACAATTGGTCCAGCCAATTACGCTATTCAATTCAGGGGTAAAGGAAAATTTGGAAACCTTGGAGAAAGCACGAGGGGCTATTGTAGCTTTACGTCCGTAAGTACGCTGACCCCATAGTTGAAGAGAGGTACATCCAGCGATGCCGGTCCAGTAATATTCGGACTTGAGCAGGCATCATTGAGAATGATTATCATTCTTGGGTGGGTAACATTATAGAACAAAAAGCGCTGGGTATGCTCTCATGTGCCTCAGTGGTTATATCGAGTAGGACTAGTTCTGTTTCCACTAAATATTCCTGAGGTACCCGAATTATGGGTGGGAGGTCACTAGGGGAAAAGTACGACTGCTAGGTCCCTTAGTCTAGGGTCTACCAATATTTGGGAAGCTGATCACTGTTTCACGTACAAAGAAACCTGAGTATTGGAAGACTGGGAAGAACGAACGGACAATAGCCCGCCCCACAAGTGTTGATGCAAAGAACTGATGACATTATTAGAGTGTATATACTAATGAAGCTGAAGGAGATTGTATAAGACATGATTGATAGACATAGGATGATGTTCTTGATGAACATGTACTATCTAAATATTGTCTGAGCTAAAAGACATCCTTTGGACAATTGAACCTATTAGACATGAAGAACTGTAGTAGAGTATTCTGTATAACTGATACATGTTCTATTGTACCCTGTACCATTCCAAATAATGTATTACATGTTTTATTGCATCCTTGAAGGGCATACAAAAGGTTATCTCCATGCCCCAGAGGTATACGGTCTATAGTAAAAGTAAACATTGTTTCTAGGATTAAGACTCTCTATTGTGATAACTTGTTTAGATCTACAGACATCGTGGTCATACACCAAGGGGGACTTACATTACAGAGCAATGAAACATGGTACTGAGATCCTGCATATATAATCTTTAGGGTGATAGTTTATTATACTATCAAAGGGTGGAACTGTCAAAGTTGAATAATTGGATGAAATAAACTATATTGATTGATATTGTTATGACGCAATCGCAAGGTAAAATACACACGCACACACTCGCACTCTCATATTTAGTTATTTATATATTTCATATTTATTAAGGTTCCAATCCACATTCATTTATTAGTAAAATGTATTAGATTGTATATTTATTCATATATAATACTGTAGTAAAGGTTTTTATGGTTCAGGTGTTTTAAAAGATAAAGAGTTTAAAGCTTATTTCACCAGCATTAACCCGGTGTGGACAGAATAGCGATCGCATCTAGCCATCGCAAGATACAAGCAATATGAGATTCATGCTAAAAAAAATACTTTTGTGTGGGTCAGTTTGAACTGGTCATTCAGAGTCAAATCATGGGAACAATAGTGTGGGGGATGTTCCCCTTACCCTTTGTAAGGATCAAATGAACTGACCTATAAGTTGCAAGGAACTGGAATGCCATTAAGCCTGGACCAATGAAGACCTTACTAAGTGTTAGCTGGACAAGTATATACAAGCATGCTGGCTTTTGTTCTCCCCTTTCTTTGGAAGCTGGAAATGTGACCGCATATCTGCATTCATTGAACCTGAGTAAACCCTATAAGGAAGATGTAATGTATTTTGTCTTTTATACTTTCCTGCTTTAATGTAACATCTTAAATAGGTATCATGTATCGGCTATATTGTACTTATTTATTGAACTGCTAAACAAATTGCTTTTGCTAAATAAATTGCTTGTGCTTTGGAACCACACAAATCTCTTAGACAATGCTTATTGGAAAACGATAAAATTACTTTAATACAGTGCTGACAATTAGGTAGGCACAGTCGTAAAATAAATATATACATTTTTTAATTTAATAACCATAGTGTCAATATTTTAATTGTTATTTCCTGTATTCAGTTTGTTCCAAACAAAAATTCTGACTTGGTGTTGCATTAATTGCTTTACAATTTTTTTTACATTTCCACATTTGCAATACATTATAGTTGATACATTCAAAGTTTGGCAGGACATACAGTATACTAAAACTGGTACAATGCAGAGATTACTGCAGCCTTTGCTCATACAAAGCTGTGAATTGGTCTGTATTTTTTCCTTCCTATTATATTGTATTTACAATATCTGATATGAATTTTGTTAATGTGTATATTATATTTTCCTTTATTTCTTCCCCATTCATTCGCTAAACATTTTAAAACTAATATAATGTGATTATGATAAAAAAAAATATCTAGATATTCAAAATATGTTTGGGAAATGAGGTAATTGCTAGTAATGCATATATACTATATAGCAAAAATAATGTATTGCCTCTTTAGTCAGCCTATTGACTACTATTAGTAATTCTGTAATCAGAGGAAAATGCATGTGTTCAAATAATCTGTGTCAAATTAATATGTTATAGGGCAAGTCAACAGAATATGAGGCTTTACATTTTAGGAGATCAACATATTTCAGTTTTTGGATATGATAAATTAGATGCTGGATATGTTGTGTTATTTAAATTTGCATCATTCTATATAATTAATTTATGGACTGAAATTTGGCCATGCTTATCCTATTCAAAATATGCGGAAAAAGTCAAGATCCTCAGGCTTCTATAAATTGAGGATTACCAGAGTCATGTTTATTTAAAAAGGTATGTACCAAGAGTGTGTTCACACATGAACAGATTCACTGTGCAAATTAAAGCAAAACTCTCTATTTCTTTGTTGAATGATACCTTTTTAAATCTTGAAACAATTAAAAAAGAAAAAGAAATTAACATCTTGTACATGTTCAGTACATAATAAGAAATAACTCAAAAAGCAGTCCTCTTACCAGTAAAAATTAATTTTTATTTTTTTTGTAATTACACAAGTCTCATATTAAGAGTTGAACTTAAACTGACCATCTTGAATATAATAGACATATACTCTAGTTTCCAAACATAAGATAACACATCTAATTAAGCATAATTTCTTCAACAATTACATAATTACTTACATAAACATTTTCAGAATCCACTAACTCATAAAGGTCTGGCTATTAAGACTTACTTCCATTAAAGCTTAACAAGGTAATACCTAAATCAAAATATTTACTCCCTATTTATACAGTGTTCTCCAGCTACCTTGTAACATTTCCTATGTTTAGGTACCTGCCATCATGACTCATGATACTCAGCGGCAGGACATAGAGGGTCTGATTCATGTTTGGATTTACGTTTGTCTATGTCCCATATCTTGAGTAAAATAGCCCTGCGCATTGATCTCACACCAATGAACGCAATTGCGTGCACTTCATTACCAAACCCAAATGACACTTATGACTGTCTATGACTTGAAGGTCAAAATAGGAGGAGGGAAGACGCAGACGAACATAGTCAATGTACAGTAAGTGCGTGCTAAAGGGATTGCCAAGGCAGATGTGGTCGATTCAAGTCCTGGGTTTCTCTTAAGAATGCTTGTTTATAGATGTATCATTTGCACCAGCTACAGGACAGGTGTAAGTGCCGACTGATAGTGATGGCTGGCATGGCATAGTCTTTGTTTGAAAAAGTATACGCATGCGTGCCGCTAGATAGCACAGAACATCATGTGTATGCATGTGAGACTATAAAATCACATTGATTATAATGTAAAATATATACATAATTATATACATAATTTTATATATATATATCTATATATATAGATATATATATTTAAACCAACCATATTTTAGTAATTATTATACTGTTCAACGTTGTTCATTTATTTTATAATATCAATTTTTTTCTATGCTTGTGCGTATAACTGCACTCAGTTCTGTCTGTTAACATACGGCAAGTAACATTTAGGCAGAATGTACTTTTAGACAGATTCAAATCAAAACATATCTACAGATCTGCTTGGATTTGAATATGGTTTAAACTACGCTCATGTTCCATGCTCTTTTTTTGCGTGCAAGTTGTGTTCTGATTTGAATCAGGCCCAGAATTTCCACTGATTCCAAAATGAAATGACCTAGATTAAATGAATAATTGAATTCACAAAGAAATATTAATTGCTCTATATCAGGGGTGTCCAACCTTTTAGCTTCCCTGGGCCACATTGGAAGACGACGAGTTGGTTTGGGCCGCACATAAAATACACTAACACTAACGATAGCTGGTCATCCAAAAAAAACATAGAAAACATAGTTAACATATTAAACTTACTTGGAAATGAAGTTAGTAAGAGTTAGGAAACCTGTTGCAGAATCATGATTAAAGCAGTAGTCTCATTTCCAGCTACAATTTAACTTACCTGCATCTGCCCCTTAGTGGGGCTCGGGGAATTAAATGCCAAAAACTTTTTTTTACCTCTCTTTCTGCACCCATGAATCATTTTTTTTATTGACCAGTTTGAAATGGTCACCAATATAGGTATCATCAGGAGGACTAATAGAAATCTACAGAGATTTAAAGATAGGGTGGGGGGAAAAATGGCTCATGGAGCAGCCTCCGATGAGGGTAACAGTGGGTGATAATTTCACCCTACTCAGCACTGCACATTTAAAATGGTTTAAAATATTAAAAATACAATTATCTCTTAATATTTATATTAGATACATACAGAGAACACAGCTAGTTCATAATTGCATGGTGCAGAAATTCCAATTCAGAGTAACAACAATAAGATACTGGATAATCTTTCACTGCTGCTGATAGTTCGCGCGAGTGACTCCTCTGTGCTGCACTACACAATGGATGTCGGGTGTGATGACGTCACCCCTGACATTCACTGCGAGCAACGCACGGAGGAGGAGACCAGGGAGGGAGCCGGAGCGCCAGCTGACGTGACCGCAAGGTAAGTATTTTCTTTTTTTTTTTTTTTTGCAGGATATTTTTTTCATTAACAGCGCTGCCCACTTGCCACAACCATTGGGCCACATTTACAGGCGAGGTGGGCCGCATGCGGGCCATGGGTTGGACAACCCTGCTTATATTATGCCATGGAAATAGATATAATGTGTAGAAGAAATTAGGGCACATTATATAGACCAAGAGAAGTAACCCCAAGTTGGTATTTTTATTCAAAATAAAATTAGCCAGAATTGATTGCAAATGTAAATATTAATGAATAAATGAACATTTAAGAATTATTGAACAGTATGGTGCATTACGCAATAATAGTTTATAGAATAAGCAAACCTGATGATTGAATAAAATATCTTGAGTTTATTCAGGTGCAGATGGAGATTCAGTTGAAGCATCTAAATGGAGTTGGAGAGTAAGAAATACTATTAGAACTAAAAGTTAACTTGGCGGCTTACAACATTAGTAGTATAAAATTCCAAAAACAGTACTAACTAATAATGATAGTCCAACCACTTATTAGAATTTATAATCCTGATGTGAGAGGTAAATATCATCATCGCTTATGTATAAGGTGCCGCAAATCTCAGAGCGGGACAGTCATAGGAAACAAAAGTCATACATAGAAGAAGGATACAAAGGTTGACAGAGAAGGGAGCAAACATAGCAGAGGTCTTGAAGGCCAGAGTGAGGGGTGATAGTCAGAGACAAGTCAAGACTCAGGTCAGTGGCAGATCTAAGAGGTGTGAAGGAGAGTATCTTGTGATGTATGAGGGCTTTGACAGTAAGTAGCCTAAATTGTATCCTAGAGGCAGGGCTGCCAAGAGGAATTCAGGGCTCCGGTACAACAAATTCATGGGGGCCCCCCCTTATAGTTAAGTACGCAAAATTTTTCATGTGTATGGTAGCACAATTGGGGGCATGGCAATGCGCCGTTGGTGCGTGGCTAGCACAATAAAATCAATAGGTCCTGAATTCTGCGGAGCGTGACATTTGTCCAAGCATTCCTGACTTTCAGGACATCTAGCACCCTCGTGTAGTATAGGAAGAATGCAGTGTGCACACAAAGAGTTCAGTCTTGGCCTGCGCCCACTGGACTCACCAAACATTGACATTGTCCCTACTAGAATGACAACATTTCACACACTATGCTGCTCTGTCCTACCTGTTCTTCTCACTTTTACCACATGTGGCTGCAGATTTCTTTAGTTGCGGCTTGTCTGGATCATGGAATGTTGGAGGACCTATTTGGAAAAAAAATGGCTACATTTAGAAAATTACAGCCAGCCCCACCGTTAAATCAATAACATCCATTATTAATAATTAGGCCTTCCTCCAGCCCCAACATTAAAATAGTATTCCCATTACCCCGCAAACAAAATAGCAGCCATTAATTAGCCACCATCTACCTCACACACACTACATTGCCAAAAGCTCCGTGCCATCACACACACATTACTGTGCCCCGTTATCATCACCACGCTATGCCCCCTTATGATCACACTGCGCCCTCCATGCTGCCTTTGCCCCTTTCTTTAACCCCCTGTGCCATGCTGCTTGTCCTTTTCTTTAACCCCCTGTGCCATGCTGCTTGTCCCTCTTTTCTTTAACCCCCTGTGCCATGCTGCTTTTGTCCCTCTTTTTTTAACCCCTCTGTGTCATGCTGCTATTGTCCCTCTTTTTTTAACCCCTCTGTGTCATACTGCTATTGTCCCTCCTTTCTTTAACCCCTTTGTGTCATGCTGCTATTGTCCCTTCTTTTTTTAACCCCTCTGTGTCATACTGCTATTGTCCCTCCTTTCTTTAACCCCTTTGTGTCATGCTGCTATTGTCCCTCTTTTTTTAACCCCTCTGTGTCATACTGCTATTGTCCCTCCTTTCTTTAACCACTTTACTTCTCTCTTCCTTCTTGTCTTCTCTGCTGCTCTGTGTTCCATTGCTCCAGACTGACTGAATGCTGGGCTGACATGATGATGTCACACCCGGCATTCAGTCAGCCTGGAGCAATAGAGCACAAAGCAGCATAGAGGAGGGACGCTGGCGCCGCAATCACGTGAGTATGGTTTTGGGTTTTTTACTACCCTGCTCCCCCCACCAACGACCGAGCCCCCCCCCCGCCGAAAAAAAGATAAAAAAAAAGAGAAAAAAAATTAGTTTTGAAAAAAAAAAAAATTAAAGAAAAAAAAATCGTCGCCGCAAGGGCCCGGGCCCCCTGACATGCCCGGGCCCGGGTAATTAGTACCCGCTCCCCCCCCTCTCGGCGGCCCTGCCTAGAGCTTATGGAAAGCCAGCAGAGAGTTGTGCAGTGGATGAGGAATAAGAAGAGTAAGATCACTCTCGCTACAAAATTTAGTATGTATGGGAACAGGGATATATAGGTGTGGGAAAGGCCAGATAGGATGTTGCAGTAATCAAACAAGTAAACAATGAATATGAGTTTTGGTAATATCCTGAGTGAGGAAGGTCGACAAGACAGAGCAAGAGCCTGGATGTGTAGAATGAAGCTGTGTGTGGATTTAAGTATGCCACAAAGCAAAAGAGAATGGGGTCCTGGGGAGAGTGTGGTGTTGCCAATTGTGAGAGTACTGCAATGTGTTCTAGGCTTCCTGTGTCCTCCAGAATCCAATTCAAGTTACTCACCCTTACCTACAAGCACTCAAACCCTTCATACATCTCAAATCTCATATCAAAATATCATCCTTCCCACCCTCTTAGATCTATCTCTGACCTGCACTTCACCTCTGGTAACCACCTCTCTACCCCAATCAGACTATCACACAATCTTGAAAACTTTAAACACTCTTTGAAAACCCACCTCTGTAGAGTTTGCTCTACTCCCACCTAGTACCTACAAGAGCACACTGTCCAAATCTCCATGTTGAGCCACACCCGTTCCTCTTGTTTCAGCTCTGCCCTCTTTTATTTACAATGTAAGCTCTCTAATGAGCAGGGCACTCACTACCATTTGTTTTCATGTCTGCATTTATTTTGTCTAGCTTATATGTCCATGTTTAAGTATGTTCTGTGTTCCACACTGTCCGCTTCTACGGAGCACCTTACAAATCAATGGTAATAACAATAATGCTAATAGTAACTATTTAGCCACTTGCCAAATGCTTTCAGTAGACAGTAATTCCAAAGGTAACAACTACAAGCTAGAACAATCTACTACACAGAAGGATAACAGAGGGCAGGAATTGGCCTGAAATAACATATAAACACCAAGTATGTCATATTGAATTGAGCTTAGCAAGAGGTAACTTAACATTAAGAGGTTAGTAACCATTAGCCAATCGGCTTTAGTGCTTAGGGAAGGACTACCTTGATTGACACAGGCACAGATTGCCCTTTGAAGTCCGGCAGCCACGTCAGCTGCGGGTGCTCTCGGAGTGCTCGTGGCTGGCTGCACTGCCACCAATATTATTGATAATTCAGGTGCAACCCCTCCCCAAGCGACATATGCATATAAGCTCCGGGGAAAGAGAGGCTGCATTTTAGATGTTGACCCCCTCCCGAGAGGCACACCGATTTGGGTGTGGGGGGGATTATTTCTGCAGTTGCCAGCAGTTACTCGGTCCAGGAACAAGGGCAGGTCATGTCTTTTCTTCATTTGTCCCAGCATTGATGGTAGTGTGGTTGGCATTCCACATGTCCCCTCGTCTCACCGCGTTTCCCAGTGCAATAACAAAGTAATTGATTTGCCTGCTTAGTCTACACCGCAATACACTCCATGGATGAATCAATCACTTCTGATATTCCGGCACACATAGAGCAAAGCTCTTTATCTACACTGCCTCCGCCCTTGTTCCTGACCCCCCCATTTCAGGTTTCATGCTTTTCAGTCCCTGCAGTTCAAGGCAGTGCCCCTATTTGCTCTACACCTGCCTCCAGCACGATTGCAAGCACATCAGTGCACATGATTTACATAAACATTCTCCCTGCTTCTCCCACGTGTTTCCTAGCTGGCCCTCAATCCAGCAGCATTAAGCACATTCCTCTTTTCCATCTTTGGCGACCTAGGCTCCTCCTTCGCATAATATATTACCTTGGTCTATTAGCCAGGTATCTAGCAGCCCATCTTATCCTGCATTTTCACAGCTCACTTTTCCTTGGCAGGGTGTTGGTTTCGGCTGGTGTCCATTTAATCAGTGCCTCTCCTTTTCCTTGCCAATTTCCTGGACAATCTTTTGGTTTACCTAGTTATGCACCTTATTTTTGCCCTTATTTTTTGTGATTCTACTTGTCAAGGCAATCCTTTTTTAAATGCTGGAGCTTTACAAAACCCATTTAGAGCTTTTAGCTCCAGCCTTAGTTAAATACAGGGCTCAAATTTAGCTACACCTAGCGGAGGGACTTCTTGTAATATATTGTTGTTTGCCTCTCCTTCACCAGCAAAGTCATCTTTAGTCTCGATAAGGTCTGATTTAATACAGGTGTCTAACTTCACGCCCTCCGTGTCCCTGGCCAATCGCACCATGCCATTGCTTACCAGTGGTGCAGATACTGGGTTGGGTTGTGCGTCCACCCTGGCAGCTCCTCTGGTTGCTTCCCACATGGTTGCTTACACTTTTCCCCTTGTAGATCAGCAACCGGGTCAGACTGTAGATGCTGGGTCGAATTTGTTGAAGCCCACTACATTACTAGGCATTACACAGCCAGTTGTGCTGGTCCTGGTTCGGGGAGCTCTGTTTCTGTTTATTTTGCTGCAGGTTCGGCCGGATGTGTATCATCACGACAAAGACAATGTACAATGCTAAGCAAAGTACATTGTGTATGCCTGCATACTTACATCTCCACCTTAACAGCAAGGAAAAGAGCGTCGCGGTCGACAGTGACGTCATCTAGACTGTTCGGATTCTTCATAGGTCGCGATCCCTTGCAGTCGCCGGTCACAGCAGTCGTCCTGTAGCCAGGTCGGGAAGGAGCCATTCAGGGTCACCATGTCGGGGTAAGTATTGTCGGAATAATGGCAACCATTATTCCGTACCCCACTCGTTAGATATGGGTCATCCTTTAAAGTCCGGGGCAGATGTTTTGCCTATAATGGGGATCACTATGACAGGGGGACATCCTTCAGATTTAAACATGCCTGTTCTGTGTGTAGTGGATGACTTTCCAGGAGAGATTCCAATAAGAGAAACGACCCAGGTCCCACCGAATGAACCAGAGCAGGGGCTTCTGCTTGTTAAAGCTTTTTCCCCAATAGGGGAAGCTGCAACATTTTTACGGGATGAGTTTATTTAGTGGTTTTAAATTGACAGTTAGTGGGAGGGTGCATGTTGGTTCACCCAAAAATTTGAAATCTGCACGTGAAATTCCGTTAATTGTCCAAAAGAAAGTGAAAAAGGAGACGAGCTTAGGCAGAATGTGCGGCCCCTTTTCTTCTTTTCTTCTGGTATGTCTGTGAACGATGCGATTGCAAATGCTGAAAGTAGTGATACAGCAGTATTGATCTGGCTCATTGCTAGTGAAGCTTGATATAGAGTCAGTTTTTAGACTTTTGCCATTGCATCCTTCTTAATTTAAATATATGGGATTTTGTTTACCTGGTAGCTATTATGTTGACAAATGTCTGTCTATGGGATGTTGGTGTCATGTTCTTTTTTTGAATGTTTTAGCTCTTTGCTTCATTGGTGCATTGCTGCAGGTTCTGAGTATCACGGTGTCGCCCATTATCTGGATGATTGTCTATTCATTGGCCCAAGCAATTCTACGGTGTGCCAGGAATTATAGTTTTTTATTAGGGTTTTCAGAACATCAGGGTTGGAACCGAAGCTCACTGGATACCTAGTCCTCTAGATTCATAGGTCACACAGGTAAGGAAACAGAAAAGAGACAATAATCCCTTTTATTAAACAAAGTGCACACTTAGTAAAATACAACAGTGCTCCCCAAGGAGAAAAGTGTTCCCCTGACCAAAGTTAACAAGTGTCATACAATCACCAGTGCAAGTAAATTCCACAACAAAGTCCCCAGCCAATTACCTCCCCAGCACAGAGTCCTAGCAGACATAAAGTTCTGGCAATAACAGTCCACAGAAGATAGTCCAAGTGGACCAGGGGTTCTGATCTGTAGGTAGGTCCGTGTACCTTGAGGATCCCAGCCACTCGGCCAATTCTTCACCAGCTTGATGGGACCCTGGGTATTAGTCTCCCTGCAGATGTAGGCTCACTAGTTCCTCAGAATCTTCGAGTGTCCCCGATGGAGTGGTGACAGAATCAGTCCTCTGTCTGAAGAAGCTCCTGCTATAGCAATACTTTCTGGCCCTGAGATAATATGGCTACTCTCAATCAGACCAAGTCCTTGCTCTCCCTATATTCTCAAATTCCCTAGATATCCTGCTGTAATAGTGCCATTCAGTTTGAGTTGAAGAGTTGCTGGAACAATAGTTAGCACACAAGTACTCCTCCTGATCTTGACCCTCCTGTTTTTAAACCCTTCCACTCTTTTTTGATGTCACAGGCTCCACACGTTTCACACTTTCTGTGAGCTGCCTCCCCCCTCCCTCTCTGGACACCACATCAATAACAGAACTTGCCACTGGGCGGCACTTAATAACAGAATGAGCCGCGATTGTTCAATTGGCCCACTGATGATAGAACGGGTTGGCACGATATTCCCAATGTAAGGCCCGGATCTGTCACAAGGGTTATGGAGTTACCGGACGCAGCAGGCAAGACTGAGGCCCGACTGTAAAATTATAGTATTTAGGTATTGAAATTGATACGCAGGCAGGGTGTTGTAGGCTGCCAGGAAAAAAAGTAGCTAAACTCCAGGGTATGATGTATACGTTCACTGGAGTCCGCAAGGTTAATTGAAACAGGTTGAGTCCCTTCTTGGTATTCTTAATTCCACTTGTCAAGTCATTCCAATTGGTAGGGTTCTTTGCCATAAGCTGGAGAGAGCTACGGCAGGAGTATCCAGAATCCATTATTTTGTTAGGCTCTATGCTGAAAAAAGAGAGGATTTAGCTATGTACTGTATTTTTCTGCAGCATTTCAACAGGGTTTTTTTGTGGACACCTCCTCTTGCTAATAACGCGGAGCTTCAGCTGTTTACTGATGTTGCTGGGTCTGCTGGTTTTGTGTTTGTTCGGAAAGTGATTGGTGCACTTCCCCTTGGCCCCTTTCATGGCAACAGGAGGGGCTCACAAAGAATCTTTTACTGTTGGAATGCTTTCAATTATTGTTGAGGTGGAATTCTGGGGTCATCGCCTGCAGGATAGGATATACATTTTTGGACTGTTATTTTAGGGGTTGTGCATGCAATTAATAATCAGAAGGCCACTTCCCTCCTTGCTTTAAGTTTGCTTAGGCATTTGGTTTATAAGTGTTTCATTTTTAATATTGTTTTTAAAGCGAAGCATGTGCCAAAATCTGCTAATATTATTGCCAATGCCTTGTTGCATTTTGATTGGGTAAGGTTTTGTTCACTGGCACTGAATGCTAATGTTGTCACAGTCCCTTGTCCCGATGTTATTTGGCAAATTATCAGGCCATTATAGAAGATCGTGTGAAAAATGCGGTAGTCCCGTCTACCTTGAAAAAATATAGGGAGACCTGGTCATCTTCGGAAAGTTTTTATTCGTCAAGGGAAGTCAGATGAACAGCGCATTTTGTTTTTGATATGGCAAGGTTTATTTCTAGTAAATCTAAAGCTTTCATGTTTACGACAGCTGAGTCAGTGCACTACTAATATGACTGCCTTCATTCCCAAATTGAAAGTTGCGACAAATTAAGTCACTGCACATATGCTTATTTTTATGATGCTTCATCCATTTTAAGCACTGAAAATTGGGACTGTTTTTTTAATGGGGAGTAGTGGTACTTACCATTATACATCTCCCGGGGTCTGTTTAACCAAACCAGGCGCTATGGAACATTTTCCATCTTCCCTCGCTGCTATTTATGACAGGCAGCCTGACAGCAAATCCCATGCTGTTAGCTGCCTGTCAGTGCAGCCACAGAGCTCCTAGTCAAGTCTTGTGAGATGTTAAAATCTCGCAAGACTTGACTTGGAGCTCCGTGGTTGCACTGACAGCATGGGATTTGCTGTCAGCTGCCTGTCTGCATACTGACAGTCGGGGCAGCCCCCTTTAGATCAGGGGTGGCCCCGATGCTGACAGCCAAGGAGTGGAGCGAATCATTTTTAAAAAAAAAGGTGAAACAAATAGAGTGCCGGAAGTGCCGCCTCTCCCCCCCAGACCAGCACTCCAGGCTGCTGCCTTATTAGCATAATGGTTGATCAGGCCCTGACTATATGACTAAAGCTGGGACACCTTGTTTGTCAGATATATCTAGCTGCATGTGAATTGTTTGTGAGATAAACAGTTGTGACCAGAAATATTGGCAACCTTAGAGATTTTTCTATTAATTGCACCATTTCTTCCAGAAAATTGTTGAAATTAAAAAAGTCCACTTAGGCATTTTTTTGGTTTGCAGTAGAATAAAACACAAAAAAATAAATAAATACTAAGTTAGAGCTTATTCCACACAGAAATCCTTAAATGGGTGGGACAAATTTATTGGCACCTTTTAGAAGTAGTCAAAAATAATTAATTTCAAACAGGTGATTTACTTTCACTTTGGGATTGTGGTGAGTAGCAGGAGCTTGCAATAAAAAAAGCTTGAAGAAAATGAATAGTATTCCTTGGGTAAGCTGGAACTGCATGTGAGTGGATAATTAATTACATTAGTTATTACATGGTCATTAAAGTATTTTTCTCGCTACTAGCCATTCCATGACATTACTGCATTATTTTACAGTACTCTTCTAACATCTACATTCTGCAGCCCTGTTGTTTCTGTCACAGGAGAAAATTTATTGACACTAACCCCACAATTCTTTCCCTTCTGGTTAAGTAATGTTCATTATGTGTACCTTTTATAATTTTAATCTCTCCAGGTCAGTTAAACCTTTATTAGTTGGTTTTGCTCATTCCATCTGTAATTTTAATTAAAATAATATAAACACCATTTATCCCCCTCTATAATTAATTAATCCCCCACTAAAAGGGTAAAGTAGGGGGACCAAAAGTACATTTTTGTATGTACTCTTGTTATTTGCTACAGTTCTCTAGAAATGCTGATTAGAATGGTATGGTTTATGACCATACTTGCCTAGTCTCCTGGATGTGATGGAGGCAGGGCTTAATTACACAATTTTGCACCACTAAGCCCCGCCCCCTGCTATGAAATTCCGTGAATTTAGGGTCACCACGCCCCCTCCCACCCCCTTGTCACATGACTCCAGGCTTTCCCGGAGGACAAGTTTGAAAAATAGGCAAGTATGTTTATGACACCTGTTGAATTATGCAATTCACTCCAAAAAAATCAGCACCACAGTTTTAATAACATCTTTAAAAGCCATTTTAAATTGTCTAGAGGAAGTAGTTTCATATATGTGGGTTCCAGGGAAACCAGGACTGTTTTGGGTTTCTCTCATGGTGGATTTCTTAATTAATATTTCTTGTGTAAACAATATCACGTTTGGGGATCATACAGCTGCGAGAACTGCACATACTGTTTAGGGTTTCAATGTTATCGAGTGCATCCAGCCTATTATTAACAAATCACAGCCTTAAAATATTTATACCCGATTCAAAAGCCGATAGAACATAATAGGATATAACGCTGCAGGTTTCCACTGAGGAGGGAGAAAGGCTACTTCTACTTCGCTCCCCTTCAAAAAAAATAGAGCGAGAGAGGCAGTGCTGTATTGTACTACAATACAGCACCGCCGCAGATGCTTCATTGACAGCGCCGCGGCTGCTGTACAGTACCGTTCATTCGCGGAGGGGAGGGGTTTCGGAGAACCAGAAACCCCCCCTGCTTGCGCCCCTGTCTAAAGCACAGAGATGTTTGTGTGAAACTTGAACTGTTCTCCATCTTGGGCCTGTTATCAATATGTCGATGATGCATTAGAGACCAAAAACAATGATATACTAAAATATGTATCAAGAAAATAGATTAATGAAAAAGGAAGAAAAAAAGAATTGCACTTACCTTGACAGTCAGGATCTGGAATCATAATCTTTCCCGCAGAGGAAGGAGGGAGAACACGCGGTGCTGATGGCACTGCTCTTCCCCCTCTTCTGATCTAGACTCTGTTTTCCTCCACTTGCAGTGTGCAGTCATGTGATGCAGAATTGCCTGCTTGGATAAAGTGAGGCTGAGTGTCACCAGTGGCCCCAGCTCTGACATACAGCATCAGTCAGAGCAGGAGCATATACCTAAAAGAGTTTGGGCCACACGTGGGCCACTCGCTGGTTCACTGGCACGTAGTTTAGGACATTTTATGCCAAAGACCTGTTGCCCATCAATGATGTAACTCGTTCTAGACAAATGAAAGCTAATTGCTGATTGGTTGCTTCAGATTTAGGGCACATTTCCACCTTTAGATAATGCTAGTAAATAGCTTTATATGTAAATAAAAAAATCACAATAGTGATGCTTACATTTTGTATATAGAATTCTTAAAAACTGGCCTTGCAAGAAATGGCATACAATGTCCTAAGCCACTGGCAGTGAAAGGGTTGAAGCAAAAAATGTATATTTAGTGCACATACATGACTGAATAGTAGCACGTTTATATCTGAATTAATTTCAATGCTGTTAAGCAGCATACAGATTTCAGATGTGGTTGATCTCCAATGTCGGGTCGGACATCTGTAATTTTCTGTGAACATTTCAGTACATTATTTCCATGCAATCATAATGTACATATTATATACGTAAAAATATTTACCAAATAAAAAGCCTAGCATTGTTTTCTGAGTAACTAACACACCTCCTCACTAAACTATGCCAGTCCCTGGGGAGACGACAGTGCTATATCCTGGAGTCTGTTTCTGGATGCTTTGATTGGGTTTCCCAGGGGGGGATTTTTAACAGGTGTTAGCTCCATACTTGGACCAGTGAATGCCTTAGCAAATTATATCTTGGTGAGTGCTTCAAACAAATCCGAACAGCATGCAGCTCTTCCACCCCCACTTGTGTTGCCTATCCTTACATGTAAGTGGGGGAAATTTTATTGCTTTGTTCATGTGAAACGACCTGGCACCCAAACAATTTTAAAGATAAAGGTCATGAGTCAAGGTTTGAAATAGATCATGCAAGCAATTACTGGTGTCACTTTCCTGGGAAAGATCATGTGACTAAGCTCCTTTCATCTCAATCAATATAATGACTTGATACAGTGACTCCATAGACTGTTAATATGACTGATAAACTTGTGCTTTGATAAAATTGATTAATTCTCCATCTATATCTTCTTGAAAACATAGAATACATATATTAGAATGAACAGTAAGATTTATGGATGTTTGATTAGCCATTTAAAGCTGAAATTAGTTCAGATGTATGTTGTATATTAGCAATAGCAGAAATGCAGCATGCATCTGAACTAAAGAACAACTAAACTTAAAATTATACATGTTGGGTCAGAGTCATGATGGAGAGCAAAGGGAAAAAAAAGGAGCAAGGTTGTTCCTGGACAAGCCATGTTACAATGCAAGGGGTGCAAATTAGTTTACTATTTTGCACATAAGGAATATACTGGCTGCTTTTTCATGTAGCACACAAATACTTGATAGCTTTATTTTTACACTGAAATTTAAAGTTGATCTAGGACAGTGTTGGCTAACCTGTGACACTCCAGGTGTTGTGAAACTACAAGTCCCAGCATGCTTTGCCATTATATAGCAGTTTATTGCTGGAAGGGTATGCTGGGACTTGTAGTTTCACTACACCTGGAGTGTCACAGGTTAGCCAACACTGATCTAGGACATGCCCTATGCCAACTATAAATCTGTCCCCCTCCCCCTCCAATGCAACATGGGTTTGCCCAGATGCAAAATTACTCCTTTTATTGCTTTGCTTTCCTCAATGACTCAGGCCTCTTATGTTGTAAGAGAGGAATGTAAGGTATATAATATCTTCTTTCACTGAATGTAAAGACAGATATGTTTATTTAGAAAATCAATTATTCTGGGCTCTTTGTACATTGCTGTATTTTTGTGAATTTCATGCTCTTAATCATTGAGTTTGATACATGATTATATATTTTATGTTACAGCAGGAATTGTTTCAATTTTTTTACTGCCAATATAGAATTTCAAGTCTCAAATGATATAGAACAGCAGTGCTCCCTTTGAAACAAGTTATCCTGGCAGCCCCCAATCAGCAAAAGTCAAATCTATAAAACTGATGTTGGTCTGAAATACCAATTTGGAGTTTTAAATTGATTAAATCATTTGGGTTTAGTACCACTTCCAAAACAGTCATACAGTATGTAAGTTCCACATGCATCCAGATTTTAATTGCTTACATAAAAACCACAGTAGTCTGCACGCAATAAAATAAATATACTTATCATTATAACTTATTCTACTGTGTCTGCTCATAAACAGATAAATAAGATCATTTTGCCCAAACAGCAGGGACTACAACCAATTTATCTAGACAGATGCAAGGACACATTGCACAAATCTGGTCATTCCATGATTAGTCTGAATGAACAGATTTATATGGGGACAATCCCAGTTTAATAGTCAAACGATGCTGCTGGTGATAAGAGGCTAATCAGACTTTCTATTCCGCCTGATCAGACTTTTATTGGATTTTGAATGTATAGTGATTGTTTGGCTGATCACAAACATTGCAATGTCAAAATGGTGAAAAACAAAAACTGGTTAACCAGATCAATTACTTTGAAGACAAAATTATATTCTTAAATTATAAAGTTAAATTATAAATGTTTGGTTGCTTAACCCTATGCCGTTATGGCAGACCTTGTTGTAGATCTGTAGATCTATGCCTTGTATTTGTAGTGTTGGTTCTTTCCACCTCCCCACCAGGCAGCAGCTCCCTGTTTCCCTTTTCGATAATGGGAAAAAAAATGTTCATGACTTCCTTCAACTCGGTCCCCACCACCACAGGACATTGTCTAAGGTACCAAGGCTAATTCCCAAAATTGCATACTTTCAGCCAAGTGATCCTGACATGGTACATCTACTTTTACCTATATGCACGTGTCTGGTAGAAAATTAGTTGGAGACGTTCCCTCGAAATATACTTGAGCCTCCAGATGCAATTTTGTGCAAAAGTGCAATTCTAAGGACATATGACAAATGTAATACGTCATTTCCTTTTATGATTAATTTAAGACATAAATCAGGATAAACCAAGCAGTATTTTGCTAAAATATTTAAGTTAATGAATGTTAATGAATGTAGTTGTTGTTGTGTTAGTAGGACAGGTTTTATAGTAGCTTAGTAACTTTTACACTTTCAACCATGTGTATTTTCAGGTGGATCTGTAAACCCTACTGTGAAGTGTGAATGCATCTTGAAATCTACCAGTCAGAAAAGTAGGTGCACTTACCAAATACAGAAGCAGTGTGAGTCCACATATTTTCAGTTTTTAAATAAACCTGACGCATCTTGTATGGGTCTCACACACTAGTTCTAGGATGTGTGAGCGTCACTTTGAAAAAATGTTATAGTAATTGTTTGCTTTTTACTCTCATGTAAAAAACTTTGACACACGTGTACTTTGTTCCAATGTGCATTTACAGTATATTTCTCAGAAAACCTTTAAAATATTAGTATTATTTCTGAGGCAAACCTAGGTAACCTCTAGCTTTGCCTATTGGCAGCAGCCAATAGGCAAACCTAGGGTGTTACCTAGGGTGCTAAGGTTTAGGGAGCACCACCCAAAACACTGCATGAGGAAAATAATGTCACTCATTCAGTGTCTTAACTTTCCCTGCACCACACCTACACTGAGCGCCAGCCTATGACATGGAGGGGCATGAGCTGACAGCTTCTTACCTGTGAAGCTGCTGTCGGCTGATCCTCCAACATCAGTCATTCGCCACACACCAAGTCTGACAAAAGAGCAAATGGTGTTTTCCCTGTGAAGTAGAGAGGAGCATGACGAGGTAAAGGCGCCCGAGGAGTAATGGATCACCTAAGGCTCTTCTGCTGGTCTTGGGTCTAATTGTGAGAGTGGCTCTGAAGGATTGGTTTAATCAGTAGGAAATGAGGTCAGTTTCCATGATATGTTGGGGACAGAACCTAGGTTGCAGAGAGTGGGGAAGGGAGGGAGAGAGGAGAAAGGGTGATAGGTGGTTGAACACTTAACAAGTGAAAGGGCAGTGTTATAAAATGAAAGAATTCTTCTATAGTAGAGGAAGCAGGTTTAAGAGTGATATTTCCTCCAGTGGCATTCAGCAGTGTGGGGTTCCTTTTACAGGTGGCAGGTCTAATTAGTGTACTATGGTTGAGGTTTGGGTCATGGGAGACTGTTTTGTCTAGGGCTGAAGTTAGTGTATTTTTGTAGAAAGAAGCAGACAGATTTTAGGGCATGACAGGATAGTTAAAGGAGAGAAGAGTAGATTTAGTGAAGATGAGAAGTGGACTGGGTTGAGAGCATTTAGGTGTTGTTGTGTGCGTGTGTGCATTTGTGTGCAAGGAGAATACAAGAGGTTTAAGAGTGAAATTGCCAAGTTGGAGAAACTAGAGATGGAGGAGTAGTGGGAGACGTTGAAGTCAAGAGAGTGTCCACTATGGAGGTTGAGACTAAAACAGGAGGGAAGCAGTTTTTTAGTATAGAGACAGTGAGGCTGCCAATGAGAATGTTAAAATCACCTAGTATGAGAGTAGGGAGGTCATAGTATAGGAAATAATTGAGCCAGATACCAGAGTTGTCAAGGAATTCGGAAACTGGACCTGGGAGGCAGTAAATGACAGCAACATGAAAGTGGAACAGAGAGAACATACTGATAGTGTGAACTTCAACGGAAGAGAAGGAGAGGGAGAGCAGTATACCGACTCCGGATTTGGGGAGATGTCACCACTAGTTGTGAGATGGAGCTAGGTGGGAGAGAGGACACTGGATGATGATTTGTGTGTGTGAGGTTTATATCTGCTTATGTATATAGGTTGGTGAGTGAAGTTGGTGCAGATAGTAGAACAATTCAATGGTGAGACACGTTGGAGGGAAGTAATTAAGGGGAAATCATGATGAAAAAGAAGGAAAACTAGGATGCTGGCGAAATTTCAAAATGAGTAGGAAAAAAGAGAAGGTTAATTGAGTAGAATATGTGGATTAGTTGCATTGAGAAAGTTGGGAGGAGCAGCTTAACCAGGTAATGCATTGGAGGAAGCGGAATGTCCTTTACCAACTCCTCTCGGATAATAATACCTGTAACCTCTCCTGCTTGGGCATGTGATCCGGGATGCTGACAGTTGGGCTCCATTAGTTCAGCAACCGAACATAAATGGTGACATCAATGACAGTTGAGCTGAGTAGATCTTGCAGTTGACCAGAAAAGGCAGTCCAGTAGGTCCTAGAAACAAGCCTGTTTTGGCGATGACACTACTCAGTGTTCCTATGTCAATTATCACTGTTTTCCAAAAATTGTAGATGCTTTATATTTGTGAAAATAAGTTTATGTAGTAGGGCATAGAGCTGAACTAATATGAAATATCTAACTGCCACACACATGCCACCTATCAAAGGTTGTTGAGTGAATTCAATATTGGTTGAAGAATAGACAACAGAGTATCATAGTAAATGGAATGCGTTCAGAGGAGGGAGAGTTTACTAGTGTTCTTGGACCAGTCTGATCTTGGGCCAGTCCTCTTTAATATATTCATGGGTGACATTAGTTCTGGGTTTGAAGAGAAAGTATACTTATTTTGCAGATGACTCAAAGATATGGATATACACAATGGGGAGGGGGGGATGCTGACAAAATGATTTGTGATCTTTCTAGATTATAGGTATTTAGCTATGCCTCTGAGTGATCCATCCAGTTTAGAACATAGGACAAACTGGGGAAATCTTTCTCAACTTCACCTATGGTTGCATAATCATTACTTCTCAAACTTTGCATCACATTTAAAGTTAAAAGGGTGGGGCCCTAGCCAGGACCGCCAAGAGACAGCTTACTATGGGTTCCTCTAAGCTGCGGAGTGTAGCTTGGGATGGGCGTGACTACACAGATCATTAGAAACTATTGACCCCCTTACTGTGGGCCCTGGGCTAATAGCCAAAATTTATTCTATTTATTTAAATTGTCACTGTTCATCTACAGTAATTACAGTAATTGTCTTTTGATCAGATGCATGTTTAGATTTTATAAAATAATGTACGCTATGATCTAATTTCATAAATACTGCTACTGAACAAAATCATGAAATTTCCCTGATCCCTATTTTGCTTTATATAATGCAGTATGCTTACTTCATTTCTAATGCAGAGAACATATGCCTAGCATCTTGCAAGTTCTGGAGGTATATTTACTAAACTGTGGGTTTGAAAAATTGGAGATGTTTTCTATGGCAACCAATCCGATTCTAGCTTTTATTTATTTAGTGTATTCTACAAAATTACAGCTAGAATCTCCACTTTTTCAAACCCGCAGTTTAGTAAATATACCTCCTGGAATAAAACTTCTGTTTCATGAGTATATCTTCTTGTAATACAATAGATATTCCAATGAATATGGTCCCTTGGAATCAAAATTAATGCTCTTTTTCTAAGGTGCTTATTATAAGAAAGTAAAGAAATGTTTAATGTTAGTCAGTTACTTCCAGTAACATTTGACTGGATTCCTTTCCTTGAGTTATGGGCTGCGAACATTTTTATTTTGATATAGAACCTGACAGTCACATGTATACCAATGACCTTGCAAATCGTTGTCATCACTCTTTGGTAATTATGTCTACACAATATAAAGGAGAAATAACTAAGTCATAAAGAATTAAATGTAGGGTGGTGAACTCATTGTTAGTACATTTCACCACATGCCACTCAGATTTGCCACTTGCTCCAAAATAGCCCCACATGTCCTCAGACCCCCCACTTATCACAAAATGCTCTCACATGCCGCATGGGGGCCGCAGGTAAAGACTCGGTGGGCCGCCTTTTGCCCACCACTAGGGTAGAAGATTTAAACTAACAGGCTAGTTGCCAACACCTATTAAAAGTCCATATTTTTTAAAAAAATAAAGTAGTTATATAGGGCCTGATACAGAATGAGCATTACGCCAATTTCTGTAGCATATCTTTTGTGAAATGTGCATGCCAAGAAAGTAGGCACATACATAAGTATCCAAAAATTCAAATGACTGGAGGTGAGCCTTGATTGACTCACCATCATGGCCACTGATTGGCTGCCAGCGAATCGCTTCCGATATGCTGTCATGAACGCCGAGACACCCTACAAGTAAGAAAAACTTACCTGTGCTGGATCGCTGGTTGGGTGATTGCCCTTCTCTTCTCTTTTTTACCCTCTTCACAGGCTCCATATCTGGAGGACACTATCACAAAGATACAATAGTAAACAATGTACAGATCAAGGATGAGCTGTGCCATATCCAGTGGCAATAACAATTGCTAGAGCATATTAAGGCTTTAGTGAAAAACACAGAATATGAATATTGCAAGCAATTGTTAGGAGCCGCGGCGGCCGCGGGCACCGCCACGACTCCCTACTCTCTCCCCCGGTGTCCTGGTCATCTCCATGATGACGGGACGTCACTTCCAGGTATTCGGCCAGACTGTTGCCAAGTTCTTCTAATTGCTCCCTGGCCATCAATATCAGCCGGGTGCATGCACAGGGTTCCTCACAGCATGCGGGCTGATGTGTAAATATATTATTAGCCTGCATCTGAGTGTAGTTTCAGGGCAAAGCCCTGATTGGCTGGTTCAAGTATTTAAGGCAGGGAGGACTTAGCCTCCCTGCCGATTATAGCGCTTACTACCCTGTATGCTGATCTGCTCCTGTCCTGTTCCTGTTGATCCCAGTGCCTGTGGATACTCTGTTACTTTTCTATTGGATCTCCTGTTCTGACCTTCTGCCTGCTTGCCCGTGACCCTGACCATTTGGCCTGTACCTTAGACTCCGCTTCTTTGCCTGTGACCCTGACCTTTGGCGTGTTATTTGACCATTTAGCTTGCTAGTGACCTCTGACCTCGGCTTACATCTGACCATCCGCTGCCATCTAGTCTGTCTCCTGGCCTGCCGCTACGGTTCTGTATTACAAACTTGCACTACAGGTCAGCAACAGTGCAGGACTGAAACGCTATAAATGGCAGGGAGAATAAGTCCTCCCTGCCTTAAATACAGAAGAGAGCCAATCAGGACCCTTGCCTAGTAAGTACTCCCAGGGGTTGATTAATAAATTACTGCCTGATTAATTAGCCCACAGGCTGTTCACTACCCTGCGCACGAGCTCGGCTGCTCTGTGTTGCCGGGATGCGGCACTGCTCAGAAGGTGCCCCGACCGTTGCCATGAAGACGGTCGGGACGCGGGGAACCGGAAGTGACGTTCCGGCTGTTGTCATGACAGTCGGGACGCTGAAGGAGGAAGCGAGCCGCATGACAATAGCATGCATATGTGACTGTCATCATTAGTAATCAGGTCTTAGAGTAGCCCTGGTGCTGGAGCAAGAGATACGGCAGAAAAACAAGTACATTTTGAGATGCCGAAGCTTGAATCGGACGTGGCTGCATGCGCTGTAGTTTGGCACACCCTTACTGCACATTGACTAGGGGTGAACCCCCCTTTCCCGCCCGTACACTCCCAGATATCGTAGCCTATAGTAAGTGTCCTTTGCGTGAGAAGATGAATTGAATGTTGCTATGAATGGTTGCGTATGGTCCAGGTCTGGGCATGCCCAAATTGAATTTTCAGATTATATGCACAAAATTGTCAATAGGTACATGCTAGGATGTACATCTATATCTAGCAGATTGCAAGGGCCTGATTTTAGGGCGTAGACCTACAACCAGCAGTCAATATGTAGTTAAACACATAATTTAGATGATTTCTCTGTCAGAGATTCCATCTTACTGGACTGGTACCAAATATTCAAAAAGTATTTTCCACCAAGTCCTGTAAGACTAACAGTATATAAACCAGGGCGACAGTGATTGCACTGAATCTCATGCAGGTCTGTTGTATGCGTTTAGAATAAAGAGGAGAAAGAATAAATACATTTTATGCACATTTCCCCAGGTAGGCAAGCATTTAATCCACTAAATAAAAAAACAAATTTATACAAAATAAGTGATAAAACACAGATAAAATATTTAAAAATAATTTACAATTGGAAAAATACTTTAGTCCAATAATAAAGCATGTTTCATTGATTTTCTTCTGCTATTATCATCCTGATATGGTGATAACAGAGCAAAGATTACGGCTTTGTATGCACTTTATTTGTACTTTGCATAAGGAATTGTTCACTGATGAAGCCCAACGAATTTTAACACTGACGAGGGCAATTACCAGTGATAGCACTGCTATCAAAGGCCCTTTGATGTATAGGACAAAGACCTATCTCAGGGGAAAACACCCATTTTTGCCAGAGATAGTGCTTTTCACTACAAATAACAGTATTTGTGAGAATTTTGTTATGGTCTCAGGACTGTCCCTACCATCTACAACAATGTTCTCCATGCACATGGCACATAATTTGGAGCATAACTGCTTTATAAAGGAGATGCAATAAGATTAAGAAGTAACAGAAAGTATAAAAAAAATGTACTCAAATAATGTGCATGGTATTTTTAAAGTAGGGAGAAAAATTTATAAGAGTGGAAGTATAAAGCATAAGAGGACGTGTGTGACAGGCTATGCGTGACACAAGAATAATTGGCCTGATCTAGTTCTCTTTAATGGTACGAGCAGTCAAATTAGAATGCTCTCATTCTGATACACTGTTAAAATGGAGTGGCCATTTCCCAGTTGGAACTTCAGTGGGAGACAAATGTGAGGTCAGATGTGTATTGAGATCACTTATGACTAGAGGAACAAAATGTTATTGACTTCTGTCAGCGGTGAAAGTTCAACTTTTGGCCTTTCATTAGGTCATATCTAATATAGTACTTACTTTTTTACTAGCATGACATTATACATCTATCTAGCTTCTGATTTACTAAAAAGGCTAGGTGTCAGCCTGGACCATTACCAGTGACACAGGTTTGTAATTATTACCTAATCACTTGGATTTTATGGAATGTTTTGTCATAGTGAAATGTATACTTTATTCCACATCACCATAACTTTTTTTATTTCATATAAATTCTAACAATATCTATTGTAATTGATATTTCAAATTTGCATTATATTTATTTGATTCTGTTTTTACACTATGTTATGGTCTCTTATATGTATGTTTTATATAATTTAGTAATATACTCAAAACTTATTAATAGAACAAGCTATGGTTCTTGTGAATTGTTCAAGAGTGTCGCAAGTTGCAGACTCCATCAATTTCTATTTTATTGACCATTATTATTATGGTAAAAATATTCTGGAAGAAGCATAGGCTGTTCAAAAGCATAAAGAGGGGGATAATGGGACTACTGGAGAATCATCATTTCCACTCAGGGACGCAACTAGAATTATGAGGGTAAAAGTTTTCTAGGATATCCTCCTCTCACTTGTGCATGTTCCTCATCCTTGCTACACCAGTTATCTGATTCTGAATAAGAGGTGATCCCTGCATGTCAGAGACTATGGTGCTTCAATTAATGGTATATGAAATTTAGTAAGTGAAAACAGTGTTTAAAAATGCCAAAATTTTCTACATTTGAAATTATAGTCATATCCGTTTTGTATAAGTTTTTTTTTTTTGTTCTTTATTCCCTGAGTTTCATCCATAGTCCTTTCAACCATTTGACATTAAGTCATTGCCAAAATGTGATCTTATTAAAGTCTTTGAAAACAAAAACAATAGCAAATCTCTCAGCTGTGTTTTATTTGTCACTGTGTGCAAGGACAGCACTAGCCCATAGAGAACAGTAATGTTGTTAGGTTTTACTTGTATTGATATAACAAATTTTAGCCAACAGTACAGTGTTTGTGGGACTGCCTGTTTTTATGACTGCAAAGTAGGGAATCCTAATAGATTTTGTGCAACATAATAGCTTTCTTGTGCTACAAATGAATTTTGTAACAGAAAATCAACTCCACAGTCATGTTGAAGTGTTTTGAATTTCATTTTCTAGTCTATTTTAGTCTATTTTATGCGCTAAAAGATGTTATGTCCAAAATCATTTTTTGTGCTATAAAAAGGATTGTGCGGTGCAAAAACTATTTGTATGTTACAAAATAAAATTTGTGATTTCAAATATTTTGTGCCACATGATTATTTTTGTGCCTTGCAAAATCATCCTGGTATCACAAAATCAAATTGTGTGAAATTACATTTGTATTAAGTAATGCTTTTAGACTACTAGATTTGTATCAGTAAGTAAAATTCTTATTTACTTTTTTTTTTTTTATACAGATGACACTTGGGGCTAGATTTACTAAACTGTGGGTTTGAAAAAGTGGAGATGTTGCTTATAGCAACCAATCAGATTCTAGCTGTCATTTTGTAGAATGTAAATGACAACTAGGATCTGATTGGTTGCTATAGGCAACAACTCCACTTTTCAAACCCACAGTTTAGTAAATATACCCCATGGTGTTGATGGTGAAGGTGGGGAATTTGTAAGTAGCTTAACAGTAACCAAATGAATGCCCTTTGCCTCCTAAAATGTATCCAGTCAAAACCATGGCAAAATAAGCCCCACCCAACCACTGAAACAAGGCCTAGCTTTGCTCGAACCATGCCAAATCATGGCACATTAATGGACAACCACACTCAATTTCTAAAAAATTTCTGACTTCAGCATAAGCCCCACCCCTTTCAAGGAGAGTCTGTCATTGGTGTATGTGTTGTAAATTTCATTGCTTCTTCCACACATTCACTTTTAAAACACACCACATTTGAAGTACACTGGCTGCACTGAATTGGTTGAAATGCATGGCTGTGGCTTTAAGTACATAGTGTAGCAAGAGCACACTTCTGCTGAAACACAGGCAAACAACTTCTTGCCTTTTTACTTTTTTTTAATGTCAGGATGGTAAAGTACTTGACAACATAAATATTATATACCGTTTCTTGTTACCCTAAACACTAAACTCTCACGATAATGACTTTGGGTAGGTGCCACTGACTGATATTGGCGCAACTAAACAGGGAGGCGCGGAGTCTAACACACCCCCAGTATTCACCAGGGACCCCTGCAAAGAGGTATGGACTTGGCTGCATGAGGTGCACAGGTCGCGGTTCTCCAAGTTAGTTATCAGTGCAGCGGAAGAGAACAGGAATGGTCATGCAGTCCAGGTCAGATGCCAAACGATGGCACAGTGCACAAGGATAATTCATAGGGTTGGTCAGAAACGAGCCAGTAGTCAGAATCCAGATAACAAACAGAGCCAAGTTGCAGGTCGAGAGTAGTCAGGAACAAGCCAGGGGTCAGAAGCCAATATAGCAAACAGGAACAAGGGTACAGGAGACAGAACGCTGGAGCTGGCAAAACCAATACTCTGGCACTAGACTGATGGGAGGAGGTGCCTAATATACCCTAACATGGCCCGTTTGGTAGGAGATGATTTTGGCGGTCAGATGCACCTGACCGCTGACATGCCAGGGGAGAGAAGTGTCCTGTTGTCTAGCAACAGGACGCAGACCTACTACACAGTGAAACCCAGAAGTGTGTAGGCAACAGGATGCGATTCGGAACAGAGACAGGCGTCCATCCCTGGCATGTATGCACAGTGCGGGGACGGCGCCTGATATACACATCGGTGTATGAAGTCCAGCTCCAGACACCGGCCAGCTTTTCTAGTATTGCTCACATTGAGCAGTGAGACAATCAGGTTTTTATACCTGACACTCCTCCCACAGCCCGAGCTTCATGGGCAGGTGACACCTCCACCTTTCCTTTAAAAGGGAGTTCTCATCAGCTGCTTCTGTTTGATTACACTTACTGCAGACAGGCCCTGTAGCTGTGGGGAAAAAGAACTTCCAAACCATGTAAGTTAAATCAGACTCAATACCAGTATTCTGTCACACATGCCCTCCACCTGTTTATCTTTAAACTAGGTGCACTGTTGCACAAATGTGTTACTCTACTTGAATCCTTTCACTGCAGATTGCCTGCTAAATTTCTCCCTTTGTTACAATAGGCATAGAGTAAAACACACATACATATTTATTTTATGTCAAATTGTAAAGCTTCACCTTAATGTTAATTTAAAATGTGTATACACATGCTGTGTTTGCCTTAAGCCTATTTACCAGATCAACCATGTAAATCCTAATACATATAGAATAATTAGGCTGCATACTTACACTACAAATAGTTTACATTTATGCGGCATGTTTGCATAGCAAATATTACAGGATGTAGTACATACAGCATGTAATGTATGTGAACTAGTTCTAATGTAGCCATGTGTATTTAATGAATTGAAAGTGAATATTCTGCGCTTCCCTAGGGTAGGGGGATGCAGCCAAGGGGATAAAAGGTAGGGTATGGTCCCAAACCCTAAAATAGTTAGAAAGGTCAATACCCCGGCGCGGGGAGGGGAAGAGAGACGGGGGAAAAAACCTAACAGCAAAGAGGCAGAGAACCAAACCAACAACAAAACCAAAAAAACACAAAATAACAACACAAAAACAAAAAATGATTTTAGACAAGTTAGCTAATCTGCGTACTTGTGATATATTGCTGATAAAAATAGTGGAGTACACTTACTTCATCAGATAAAAGCAAATGCAGGTGTGGGAAAAAAAGGGGTATTGTAGAAAGGTACAGTCTATTAGCCAAATCGTCTCATTTTTGCAGTGAATAACTCCTAGTGTTCAAACCTGCCGCCTGAATAACTGGATGACAAATGTCTTATTAGACGCAGGATGTACAGTATGAAAATACTGATAAAAGGGTAATGTGGAAATAGTGAAAAAATCCCGGAAGGGATAGATAGGTCTGGGTGAAAAATAGTCATATAAATCCAAACAAAAAATCAATCAGAAAGTCTGTATGAACCGGACTGTCAAACTTGATGTATAAATCCGTGTGAAAAGTTATCCGGAAGCAACTGGGAATATGTAGTATATGTAAAGGGCAGTGCACTTACCCTATACGGGAAGAAAACACTCCTCCGGGTGTCCAGTTCCTTAATCTTTCCTCCCAGTCCGTTGCTCATACAGGGCGAGCCCGTCGGAAGTATGAGGAATTAAAGAGCCGGTATTTCGCGCATGTGCGCTGGAGGTGATGGTACTGGAACGCCGCAGAGTAAGAACAATGTATAAAATAAAAGCGATATCGCAAAAAGATGTGCTGTGTAAGTTCCTACGCGTTTCACCCAAAATAGGGCTTCTTCAGGGAAGGCTAGCGACACAGTAGTGAGGGTGGTCAAAAACTGGGACCTAGATATGCTGTTCACGTTAGTAAATCTCCTTGTTGATAGGATAGATTCTTAAATGACACGCTGAGGGCACGCCTCCAAAATTCGCTGATTGTCAAAAACAAACAACCAAAGAGATAAACAAACCAAAACAAAAATTGTACAGTTATAGGAATGTATTTAAATCAAAATCAATATTCAAGCCACTTGGTACTAATGTCTTCAGGTTGTAAATGTATTTGGCTTCCTCCTGTGAGATTCTCTTGACATAATCCCCTCCTCTCCAGGGCTTGTTCACTTTATGTATGCCTATGAATCTCAGAAGGGAATGGTCATGCTGATGATACTTAGAAAAATGTTCGGGGACGCTATGCGTCTTCAACTCCTTTTTAATATTCCTTTGGTGTTCCGCTATTCTAGTGGAAAGCTTCCTGATCGTCCTCCCTACGTATTGCTTCCCACACGGACACTCTAAAAGGTAAATTATTCCTGCCGTATCACAAGTCAATTTTTCTTTGATTTGAAATTCTTCACCCGTGCTATTTGAAATGTACGAGGTGATTGGTTTTGTGCTTATAAGCTTACTATTTTTACAGGCTGTGCATCTATTGCAAAAATAAAAACCTTTTTTATTTTCGTTAAGCCAGGTATCTCCTCCCTTCTTTTCTGGGGCAATAGTACTGCTTACAAGTTGGGTTTTTAGATTGTCGGATTTTCTGTAGACAAATTGTGGGTGCAGGGGAAGAATATTTCTCAGGTCTTTGTCTCCCAGCAGGATGTTCCAATGTTTCTTGAAAATATTCTCAACTTTTTTTGCATCTTTACTGTATTTGGTAACAAAAGGAAGAATAGGTTTGTTGCTTAGGTTCTTGTTGGCTGGTGGTGCCTTTCTTTCAAGAAGGGTATCCCTATTCAAATTCCTAACTTGAATGTAAGCAGACTCTATGTCCTATGATCTATATTTTTTCTCTAGGAATCTCTCTTTTAGGGTGAGGGCCTGTTCATCGAATTGTGCCAGATGTGTACAATTACGTCTCAATCTCGTGTATTGTCCCTTTGGGATGTTTTTTAAACAATTAGGGTGATGACTACTGGATGTATGGATATAGGAATTGCAATCTACTTTTTTGAAGAAATTCTTAGTAGTGATCTGGCCATCTTCAATATAAATTTCAAGATCAAGACATTCTACATTTGTGGCACTAGCATGGTGGGTAAATGCCATATTTAATTGGTTATCGTTAATGTATTGGAGGAATGATTCAAGTGTAGTATGGTCTCCCTTCCAGATACAAAATACGTCATCTATATACCTCAGCCATAGATGGACATTATCACGAAAGGGGTTGTTGTTGAAGATGTATGATTCTTCCCAGTGGGCTACAAACAGGTTCGCGTAACTTGGCGCAAATTTTGCGCCCATAGCAGTGCCGCGAACCTGTCTGTAGTAGTTCCCACTGGTCCAGAAATAGTTATGATGAAGTACAAAAGATATGCTATCAATAAGGAAATCTATCTGGTCCGGAGGAAGGTCTGATAATTTTTCTAGAACCGACCTAGTGTGCTCACAGCCCACCTTATGATCGATAATAGTATAGAGGGAAACTACATCACATGTAAGGAGTAGGAAGTCGTTTTCCCACTGAATATCTTTAAGGGCTTCTAAGAGGTGGCCAGTATCTCTTAGATAGCTTTGTTGTTGAACAATTAATGGTTGCAAATAACAGTCAATATAACTGGATAAATTGGTTGTGAGGGATCCAATACCGGATACAATAAGTCGACCAGGTGGGTTATTGAGAGATTTATGTAACTTTGGCATTTGGTATTGTTAAAGTAATTCTATCGTTTTAAAATAAGCATTGCCCAATCAATTGAATGTGTGTCCAAAGCACAAAGTGATTTATTTTTAACAGATGTAAATAGTCAACAATTCAATACATTATTATATCATGATAAAGTACAGTACAGCACAGCCAATACCAAAAAATAAGTACATACCAAATGCAATCGCTTGCGCACGCTTGCGCACCCACGGGACCCGATGGACAATATTCTGTATAGAATATTGTGTCAGAGCTGACTGAGGCCCCAGTGAGATGCAGCTAATATATATACAGTCAGTGTTTCATTGTGAACAATAGAGATGACGTAGATTGTTTCTATAGGTCCAGATGTAGGGTGGGTCCAGGCCAGACAGATAATAGGTTGATTCAATCTAAGGAATCCAAAGGTGGGGGTCTTCTCTCCAGGGGGTCTGCTCCTTTTCATAGCCAGTATCATACAAAGGTTTACTCTCTAATATCAATAACTAAATTATGCAATGTGCGATCTCTTCACCGACTGCAGCGGACAGCTGCTGATGATTAGGGCTTCAATATGATATCAGGCATGACACCTTTCCTATTACCTAAACCTTTAATAACACTACAATGTACATATAATTATATATATATATATATATATATATATATATATATATATATATATAGACTAATAATAAACCGAATACTATCTGCTCCTGAATTACAGTGTAACAGAACCAATATGAAATTATATAAATAACTAACTGTTGTAATGCGAGTGTGTGCGTGCGTATTTTACCGTGCGAACGCACCACGCCACGTAACACGTAGCGTACGCTTCGCAATACGCACGGCAATCCAATATTAAACCAATATACTTTCGTTCATCCAATTATATGACTTTGACAATCCACCCTTTGATAGTACAATAAACTATCACCTTAAAGATGTTATATGCAGGATCTCAGTACCACGTTTCATTGTTATGTAATACAAATCCCCCTTGGTGTATGTCCACGCTGTTTGTAGATCTAAACAAGTTATCATAAGAGAGAGTCTTAATCCTCTAAACAACTTCTTCTTTTACTATAAACCGTACACTTCTGGAGCTTGGAGATAACCTTTTGTATGCCCTTCAAGGGTGCAATAAAACACTTAATACATTATTTGGAAAGGTACAAGGTACAGTAGAACGTGTATCAGCTATACAGAATTCTCTACTACAGTTCTTCAAGTTTAACAGGTTCTTCTGTCCAACGCATGTCTTTAAGCTCAGAATACATTTAAACACTTCATGTTCATCAATAGAATCATCCTATGTCTATCAATAATGTCATATGCAATCTCCTTCAGCTTGCGTTAATATACACACATCTGATAATGTCAACAGTTCTTTTCATCAACACTTGTGGGCGGGCTATTGTCTGTTCGTTCTTCCCAGTCTCTCAATACTCAGATTTAACAGTTATCGGCTTGCAAAGCATTGGGAGACTTCAGAATAAGGGACCTAGGTGTCCTACTTTTTCCCTTAGTGACCTCCCGCCTATAGTTCGGGTACCTCAAGAATATTTAGTGGAAAGAGAACTAATCCTACTTGATATAATCACTGAGGCACGTGTGAGCATGCCCAGCACTTTGTTTGGTCTAAAACCTTACCCTCCCAAGAATGATAATCATTCTCAAGGATGCCTGCTCAAGTCCGAATATTACTGGACTGGCATCGCTGGGTGTGTCTCTTTTTAACTATGGGATCGCCGTACTTACGGACGTAATGCTACTCAGACAATAGCCCCTCGCACTTTCTCCAAGCTCCAAGGTTTCCAAATTTTCCTTTACCCCTGAATTGAATAGAGTAATTGGCCGGACTGATTATGCTACTAACTTCTTCCTCCCCAACACCTCCTTATCATTACCCGAACCAGTCTCTGTCACCTGCTAATAATCAAAAGAATTAACCGTCCTGAGAAGAGAGTGAAATAAGAGAACACAAAAGAGGAAAAACTACAACTTCATGCTGGACAACAGTCTTAGCCTTTGGCTCAGGTGCTACTAACTGCATTCGAGGCCTTCCAGTACAGACTCATGAGTGCCCTTGGACCCTTCTCTGAGTGTTGGCCCCTCTGCAGTGGGTGGTATGGGCACCAGTGTGTCTCTGCTATCCTTGAAGCCGTGAGGCTGGTAGCCTACACCTGGTACCTGTCTGGCAAATAACCTAAGCTTAAGAAATTTCTGCTCCACAACTTACTCTCCTGATCCAACATCCTGACATTTAGTGTGACCTTTCAGGAAACAGTGTTTTGGACGTTCTCGGTTGCTGTCTCACTATTTACCTTCTCTCAAGGTCTAACCTAGCCTCCCAGTTACAATCTCATCTCACGAGGGGTCAAGAACATTTCAAAAACTGACAGGTTAGGAGTCTGCCCAGGAGTGATCTTTTGGTAGCGGGAAAGGACTAGTGGCACTTCAATCAAGTTCCAACTCTTATTCTATTCAATTCATTCTACCGAGTACCACTACTTTGTGTTCACACTGGTTTATGGCTAACTGAAAGTATGTGATTTGTTACCACTACTCATACATTTTATATCTATTATCAATAACATGAATACCCCTATCATCTATTATAACTCTAGGACTATCACATTAAATAACAAAAGCTTTGAGTATGATACAGTAATACATTAGACACATTTCAATACACCTCTACCCAGACATATTTCATTGGTACACCTGTGTATACTTGAGGATCCTGCATGGTGGTAATTGGATGACGTGTATTTGTTTTACCTGGAGGAAAACCCATCAGCAGGAGGGATATGGGATGGCTCTATTGGTCTACCTTGTCCATCTCTCCAGAGTCCACCAGACTCCTCACCACATCTCTTCACCTTCCAGACAGTTTATCCCTTAGGTAACACAAATCTTCCTATATTAACCAGAATGTGTATGCGTGCATGTGTGTGTTCACCTTTTTAAAACTAAAACAATACAACGAAAAACAAACAAAACATAGATTTGTTAGCTGTCACATAAAACCCTGCTGTCTATTTGACAGCTATGTTCTCTCTGGTGTGACAGCCCTGTATGGTTGTGCGTGTAAGTGTGGACTTTACTAGCAGCTACTTCAGTTGGTAACTGTGTCACTGTATAAAGTCCTCTATGTAGTGTCCTAATCATGTGCTGTTATTGCTATAAAACGATTTCTCAGTCACCTCAGCATCGCCCTCTAGACTAGAAAAATGCTAAAGACCAATGTATATCAATCGATTTTCCCTCTGCCAACTCACATGTCATTCTCAGTACCTCATATTCAGCTGCTTGACTAAGTGGGAAAGGCAAAGGGGTCTCTTTCTATAACACTTTCTTCAAATATAACAGTATCCAGTACATGTCTGTCTAACAGTGAAAAAATATAAAACATGAAAATTCTACATTTTCTAGGGTTTTACATTATGTCGTATCTTGTGGTAAAAATCCTACTCCAATGTTCTATACAGAGATGCATATCTGTATGCCTCACCTCTAGCATTCTTCTGTCCTCCTGTCCTGCCCACCCTTTGTGCATCCATATAAAGGCACATTTTTGTACAGGAGGCACGAGCCAAAACAAAAAAACAAAACAGATATGCAATCTATAACACATGAATCGTATTTCCACAACAGAACCTTTCTGCTTAAAATCAGCAGTTTCTATACACATGAAAACAAAACCCCTGACAGTTTCTGTAACTCATGTCAATCTAGTGTGTGTATCTCTGAATTTCTCTTATGTAAAAACATAAAATATGTTTTAGCCCCATTGTTGAGACTGTGTCTGATTTTATCTCTACCAGAGCAGAGAGAGAGAGAGAGAGAGAGAGAGGTAGAGAGAGGGAGAGGTAGGGAGAGGGAGAGGTAGGGAGAGGGAGAGGTAGGGGGAGAGACTAGCGTTTGTGTAAAGAATGAGAAATAGGAAAGCAATGAATGATGGGAATACAAAGGTTTGAATACAAACATACATGTAGAAAGGGAGATTTTTACAACAAAATGACAGCTGGATTGGACTCTGACTCTATGGGGAAATGGCTGTATTCATTCCACTGTTCCCCTTAGCTATTTGCTAACTATGACCCCTCCCCATACTTGACTAGGGGGTCTTAACAGTGCAATCCAGTGTCGTCCGTCATTTGTTCATTAAGAACTCGGTATCTCATTGACTACATACCTTTTCAACGGACTTTTCTAACTTATGATAGAGAAATGTAAAAATGTACTCTTAGTGACTCATATTTTCTCTGAAGTGCATAAAACGATATTTTGGAGCAAAGTATGTACATACTTCATTGTTGGATAATGATTCTCAGCCAAACAAATTATCATGAGACACTGCAGCCTAAAACAAAAGAGTGTTCCAATTGTCTTTTGTTAATTTGTCTTTCAAGAGTGATTCTTCTATTTCTCTATCTCCCCTTTTGATCACTAAGTCTATACTCCTTTTGTGTCCCCTTTACCTGTGAGAAGAAAAACAAGATAGTTATCTTAAAACAGCAAACACAACAAACATTTCTATTCTTTGCCATCGGCTAGCAATTTAGGAAAACAAACATTTCACAACATAAATGAACAAACAAAATCAACAAAGATTAATTTTAAAAAAATAAGTTTCTTTCTACATTTTGCACCTTAATGCTCACCACAGATTAACTCTAGAGTCGGCTATATTTCTCCCCCCAGGAATTGGCTGCTATGAGGTGCACAGGAAACTGTTGAGAAGTCTCCGAGACTTGTGTGCGCCGTCTCTGTGGGTGTCTATGTGATTCCCCCTTAGATGGGCCAAGTCTCTTTGCTTCCGCTCTTGTCATTGTACAGTCCTGTGCTTGGTGTCCCATTTAAGTGCATCTAAAACACTTTCTCAACTCATGTTGTTTCTCTTCTTTTTTACAATCTCTTGCGAAATGGCCTTCTTCGTTACACTTAAAACACCTGATTTTTCTATGTTTCATATTATGTGGGTTGTATGCTGGTGGTCGTGTGTGCAGTCCCTCTAGTGCTGGGATACTTACTATCATTACCCTATCACTTAGTGTCTCTTTCTGTTTATTCACACTTCTATCATGTTCTATAGCTGACTCCCTGAGAACACTTACAGTACTTCCTCTCCAGTATGGTAATGAAGTTTGCACCTTTTTTTCAAGTTTTCCCTGAGTCCATCCATTAGAACGTGAACAGCAAACTCTCTGTAATCTTCATTATCTTTTATGTCTGGTACCCGAGTATATTTGACCATCTCCATCAGAGCCCTGCAAAAGTTGTCTGTTGCATTTTCACTATCTTTTTGCTGGATACTAAAAATTTTACTCCAGTCCACTATCACTGGGAAATATATGGCCAACTGTGTGATTATATTTCTAATATTGTCCTGATTATCATCCTCGGTTAAGGATTCATCCTCCTCCAACATACAATCATTAATGAACTTTTGTATATCAGTATTGAGAGGAAGACAGGCCTTCAATAATACTCGGCAATCTTTATTAGTTGGCTCGTACACATTACCATAATATCTAATAAACTGCAGACATTTGGTCAAATCTTTCCTAGGATCAGGGAAATCAGACAAAATTGAAAATGTTTCAGACCTAGTGCATGGATCATGCTTTGCTACATGTTTTAAGGGAACATCACTATTCCTGTCTGCTTTCCCATTGGGAACTGCTGCTGTGCAGACAGAATGTAAGTCTACCAAATCACTAAAACTAGTTGCTGAAATTGCTGCTGCAGTACAATGGATGTCTCCCCCTGTGTTAACCTTTTCATTATTCTCACCACTTTCAGCAGCTGCCCCTGCTGGTGGGACCGTTCCTCTTCTTTGTCCTGAAACATTACTTTTAACGTTACTTAAAACAACATACAACTTACTAGTTACCGTTTTTACATTTTTGGTATTGGCTGTACTTCCCGCCCCGACCGAATTCATCGGGGGCGTGTTTGCGCTCAGTTCGCCACGCTTTGCAACGCACACTTCCGGAATGCTTGTTTCCGGTACACTTACTTCCGCTGAACACGTGTTTTTCCTTACACTCACTTCTGCTGTGCGTTCGCTGCTCTGCCACGTGTTACCTTCCATTTGCCACGATTTTAAACAATGATTATGTGCATTTCTCACTTTCGTTGACTTAATCAACCGTACTTTATCTTTTACGGTATTTAGCACCTCTGCATTAAAACTCCCTGTTGTTGGGAAAGGCCTATCACAATCTTTGGTCATTTCGACCCACGTGTCACAATACACAGTTGCGTATGCACCATATTTTGCACACATGAGAAATCTCGCTGACTCAATAAGACCTTCCTTAGGCAGTAAATTGGCAATCTCTAGCATATGCCTAGCACCCATGTTGAACAATATAATTTCTACCCGGAACACAGACACACCGCAATGCTCTGTTCCTTCCGGCCAAATGTGAAATACAGACACACCGCAATGCTCTGTTCTTTTCCCCAAATAATTTCAACTCTGTTGCTATACTCACCGCTAGAGATCTATTCTGCTCGGTGAACGTATTTCCTGTTAGCCGCGTTCACTCGCTTTTCTCGCACCAGGCGAGGATCCCTAATACAGAAATATCACTGTGGGCCCCAAGGGCTATCAGCTCCTCGATACCCTGGCTCAACCACAAAAATCTGCTGAGTTTATTATCGCTAGGAGCGCAAGTTAATACAATCAACCTGCCTTTCCAGTATAATTCCTCCTAGCTGCTTCACCAATTCGCACTAACGGTGCGATTGGATCGCACTGCCTACCAATACTAATTATTAGCAAACCTTGCGATCTATTGGTAGCGCTTTTGCGGAAACTTCGTTTTCGCATTCGGTATACCTGCCCTGTATACCGTCCTTCAGTTGGGCAATCCGCCTTGTCAGACAGCAACTGAGCACCTCAACAATAAACAGTGTATCTACGTTACAAAATCGCACACTATACACCTTTTCTGCGCAGAAAATTGAAAGTTCCCAACAACCGTAATAATGTCTCAGATGCTTTCACAAGTAATTATACTATGCATATAATAACTATCAAAAAGATTGTTCAACCACGTGGCAAATCTACCGGAAGTTCGCGTACGCACAGCAGGAAGTACACATACGCTCAGCAATGCAATACACTTTAAAACATAAAACGACAATAAAAAGAAACATTTTTCTTTCTTGTCCCTAGATTCTAATTAGCGTTCCTTCAGTCTATGCAACAACGGACATTCGGTTTCGCAACACACAGTGAACCACAGGTATTAGACGCATTACGTTCTTTCCTGCTTTATGCGACGCGTCCGTCAATCCACCCTTTGTTGAGGAACCGAATATCGTAAGCGTTGCATACCTGCCGGTAACATAACTCCTAACTCACGAGCCCCCAAATTGTTAAAGTAATACTATCGTTTTAAAATAAGCATTGCCCAATCAATTGAATGTGTGTCTAAAGCACAAAGTGATTTATTTTTAACAGATGTAAATAGTCAACAATTCAATACATTATTATATCATGATAAAGTACAGTACAGCACAGCCAATACCAAAAGATAAGTACATACCAAATGCAATCGCTTGCGCACGCTTGCGCACCCACGGGACCCGATGGACAATATTCTGTATAGAATATTGTGTCAGAGCTGACTGAGGCCCCAGTGAGATGCAGCTAATATATATACAGTCAGTGTTTCATTGTGAACAATAGAGATGACGTAGATTGTTTCTATAGGTTCAGATGTAGGGTGGGTCCAGGCCAGACAGATAATAGGTTGATTCAATCTAAGGAATCCAAAGGTGGGGGTCTTCTCTCCAGGGGGTCTGCTCCTTTTCATAGCCAGTATCATACAAAGGTTTACTCTCTAATATCAATAACTAAAGTATGCAATGTGCGATCTCTTCACCGACTGCAGCGGACAGCTGCTGATGATTAGGGCTTCAATATGATATCAGGCATGACACCTTTCCTATTACCTAAACCTTTAATAACACTACAATGTACATATAATTATATATATATATATATATATATATATATATATATATATATATATATATAGACTAATAATAAACCAAATACTATCTGCTCCTGAATTACAGTGTAACAGAACCAATATGAAATTATATAAATAACTAACTGTTGTAATGCGAGTGTGTGCGTGCGTATTTTACCGTGCGAACGCACCACGCCACGTAACACGTGGCGTACGCTTCGCAATACGCACGGCAAACCAATATTAAACCAATATACTTTCGTTCATCCAATTATACGACTTTGACAGTATATAACTGGGATTCTTGGGTATTTTGTAGACAGAAATTGATATTCAACTTTGGTTAGAATACCTTTCAAAGCAGCTCTACTAAGGAGTGTTTCCAGATCTTTAAGGTATAAGGAAGTAGGGTCTGTGGGTAGTAATTCATACGTGGAGGTATCCTTGAGTTGCCTATCAAGTTCAGCAAGGTAATCAGCTTTATCAAGAATGGCAATCCCTTCTCCTTTATCAGCAGATTTAATAATGATATCTGCATTTTCCCTCAGTTGTTTGATAGCCAGTAATTCTGATTTTGTAAGGTTAGAATTAGTTCTAACCTTCTGAATATTTAGCTCCTCCAGATCTTTTTCGACTAATTTTTCGAAAGCGTTAATAAGAGGACCTTTTACATACCTTGGGTAAAAGGTAGATTGGTTCTTAAGTTGAGTATGTTTATATGTACTGGTGTCAGAACTTGGAGTATGTGTAGCAATAGATCTGGAGGGATCTGCGAAAAACTTCTTGATGGTGAGTTGTCTAATATATTTATGGACGTCTATAAAAGTGTCAAACTTGTTAAGTTCCTTTCTAGGGGCAAATTTAAGGCCTTTTTCTAAAGCTTTACTTTGTGGGGTAGATAGTTTGACTTTACTCAGATTGAAAACGCCATTAGGTACTATATCTGCTTTATAATTTTCGGCCTGGCTCCTTCTCTTCTTGCCACCTCGCTTTCTTCTAGGTCTAAGGATTCTCTCCTTCTTTTTAGACATCCTGGGACCAGATTGCTGGGTAAGTGGGTTGGTATCGGAGGTGAGTTGTTCTGTGCTAGGTCTAAAAAAAGTCTATGTTTTCTTCTGTTTCCAAAGAGTTTGGAGATAAAAGAACTTGAGTCCTAGTATCTACTGGATTGATGTCATTAAGCTTATTTATGAATCCATATTTCGTTTTATGTAGGTCAGAATGTGCCCTCATAGACCCCGATATTTCTAGAGATATTGCGATGATGTACTGGTTGGTAATAGTTGTGGGGTGAACTCGGGTGCCTTTTACGTTTGGGAATAGTGGATGTAATCTTTTTGTTCTGGTTGTTAGGTGCTTTAAATTTATTGATTGGGCGAGGTAGACTTGAGAAATCCTGAGATAGATGGAAATCGTAATCTTTAATATCTCTAAGAAATTTATTTTCTTTGGTTTTAATAATAGTCTCTTCTATTTGATGTAATTTATCTTTAGTGAGTGTTTCTAAATTTTGATAGTCTTCTAAGTGTTTAAGTGGTTTGAAAAGTTCTTCTATAAGGAAAATCTCTTCCTCTGTTCTTTTCAAAGACTCTTCCCTCTCATTGACTATCAATTTCATCAATGAGATGGAGCAGTTCTCTAATGTGTTATTCCATTTGGACATGAATTCATTATTTTCCACATTAATGGTTGGTTGTTGGGATAAACGTAGGCCTCTGGGGACAATGTTGTTCTCTATGTATTTTGTGAGTGTGGTAGATTCCCACCATTGTTTGATCTCTAGTATCAAAAGCTTCTCATAACGTAAGAAGTTGTCACAAAAAGTATTTGTGCTAACGCACGGTTCTAGAATCCTCTCCTTTTTGGAGAAAATGTCCCCTAATCTATGCGTTCTATTTTCTCTTTGTGCCTGTAGCATATCATTGTATACAAGGGGATGTGCAGCAAGAATATCCTGGGACCTTAAAAGTAGATATAGAATTGAAAGTAAATATTCTGCGCTTCCCTAGGGTAGGGGGATGCAGCCAAGGGGATAAAAGGTAGGGTATGGTCCCAAACACTAAAATAGTTAGAAAGGTCAATACCCCGGTGCGGGGAGGGAAAGAGACGGGGGAAAAAACCTAACAGCAAAGAGGCAGAGAACCAAACCAACAACAAAACCAAAAAAACACAAAATAACAACACAAAAACAAAAAATGATTTTAGACAAGTTAGCCAATCTGCGTACTTGTGATATATTGCTGATAAAAATAGTGGAGTACACTTACTTCATCAGATAAAAGCAAATGCAGGTGTGGGAAAAAAAAGGGGTATTGTAGAAAGGTACAGTCTATTAGCCAAATCGTCTCATTTTTTCAGTGAATAACTCCTAGTGTTCAAACCTGCCGGCTGAATAACTGGATGACAAATGTCTTATTAGACGCAGGATGTACCCAAGAATCCCAGTTATATACCAAATGCCAAAGTTACATAAATCTCTCAATAACCCACCTGGTCGACCTATTGTATCCGGTATTGGAGCGTGCGCAAGCGATTGCATTTGGTATGTACTTATTTTTTGGTATTGGCTGTGCTGTACTGTACTTTATCATGATATAATAATGTATTGAATTGTTGACTATTTACATCTGTTAAAAATAAATCACTTTGTGCTTTGGACACACATTCAATTGATTGGGCAATGCTTATTTTAAAACGATAGAATTACTTTAACAATACCAAATGCCAAAGTTACATAAATCTCTCAATAACCCACCTGGTCGACTTATTGTATCCGGTATTGGATCCCTCACAACCAATTTATCCAGTTATATTGACTGTTATTTGCAACCATTAATTGTTCAACAACAAAGCTATCTAAGAGATACTGGCCACCTCTTAGAAGCCCTTAAAGATATTCAGTGGGAAAACGACTTCCTACTCCTTACATGTGATGTAGTTTCCCTCTATACTATTATCGATCATAAGGTGGGCTGTGAGCACACTAGGTCGGTTCTAGAAAAATTATCAGACCTTCCTCCGGACCAGATAGATTTCCTTATTGATAGCATATCTTTTGTACTTCATCATAACTATTTCTGGACCAGTGGGAACTACTACAGACAGGTTCGCGGCACTGCTATGGGCGCAAAATTTGCGCCAAGTTACGCGAACCTGTTTGTAGCCCACTGGGAAGAATCATACATCTTCAACAACAACCCCTTTCGTGATAATGTCCATCTATGGCTGAGGTATATAGATGACGTATTTTGTATCTGGAAGGGAGACCATACTACACTTGAATCATTCCTCCAATACATTAACGATAACCAATTAAATATGACATTTACCCACCATGCTAGTGCCACAAATGTAGAATGTCTTGATCTTGAAATTTATATTGAAGATGGCCAGATCACTACTAAGAATTTCTTCAAAAAAGTAGATTGCAATTCCTATATCCATACATCCAGTAGTCATCACCCTAATTGGTTAAAAAACATCACAAAGGGACAATACACGAGATTGAGACGTAATTGTACACATCTGGCACAATTCGATGAACAGGCCCTCACCCTAAAAGAGAGATTCCTAGAGAAAAAATATAGATCAGAGGACATAGAGTCTGCTTACATTCAAGTTAGGAATTTGAATAGGGATACCCTTCTTGAAAGAAAGGCACCACCAGCCAACAAGAACCTAAGCAACAAACCTATTCTTCCTTTTGTTACCAAATACAGTAAAGATGCAAAAAAAGTTGAGAATATTTTCAATAAACATTGGAACATCCTGCTGGGAGACAAAGACCTGAGAAATATTCTACCCCTGCAACCACAATTTGTCTACAGAAAATCCGACAATCTAAAAACCCAACTTGTAAGCAGTACTATTGCCCCAGAAAAGAAGGGAGGAGATACCTGGCTTAACGAAAATAAAAAAGGTTTTTATTTTTGCAATAGATGCACAGCCTGTAAAAATAGTAAGCTTATAAGCACAAAACCAATCACCTCGTACATTTCAAATAGCACGGGTGAAGAATTTCAAATCAAAGAAAAATTGACTTGTGATACGGCAGGAATAATTTACCTTTTAGAGTGTCCGTGTGGGAAGCAATACGTAGGGAGGACGATCAGGAGGCTTTCCACTAGAATAGCGGAACACCAAAGGAATATTAAAAAGGAGTTGAAGACGCATAGCGTCCCCGACAATTTTTCTAAGTATCATCAGCATGACCATTCCCTTCTGAGATTCATAGATATACATAAAGTGAACAAGCCCTGGAGAGGAGGGGATTATGTCAAGAGAATCTCACAGGAGGAAGCCAAATACATTTACAACCTGAAGACATTAGTACCAAGTGGCTTGAATATTGATTTTGATTTAAATACATTCCTATAACTGTACAATTTTTGTTTTGGTTTGTTTATCTCTTTGGTTGTTTGTTTTTGACAATCAGCGAATTTTGGAGGCGTGCCCTCAGCGTGTCATTTAAGAATCTATCCTATCAACAAGGAGATTTACTAACGTGAACAGCATATCTAGGTCCCGGTTTTTGACCCCACTCACTACTGTGTCGCTAGCCTTCCCTGAAGAAGCCCTATTTTGGGTGAAATGCGTAGGAACTTACACAGCACATCTTTTTGCGATATCGCTTTTATTTTATACATTGTTCTTACTCTGCGGCGTTCCAGTACCATCACCTCCAGCGCGCATGCACGAAAAACCGGCTCTTTAATTCCTCATACTTCCGGCGGGCTCGCCCTGTATGAGCAACGGACTGGGAGGAAAGATTAAGGAACTGGACACCCGGAGGAGTGTTTTCTTCCCGTATAGGGTAAGTGCACTGCCCTTTACATATACTACATATTCCCAGTTGCTTCCGGATAACTTTTCACATGGATTTATACATCAAGTTTGACAGTCCGGTTCACGGACTCAACAATAAGTACCATACAGACTTTCTGATTGATTTTTTGTTTGGATTTATATGACTATTTTTCACCCAGACCTATCTATCCCTTCCGGGATTTTTTCACTATTTCCACATTACCCTTTTATCAGTATTTTCATACTGTACATCCTGCGTCTAATAAGACATTTGTCATCCAGTTATTCAGGCGGCAGGTTTGAACACTAGGAGTTATTCACTGCAAAAATGAGACGATTTGGCTAATAGACTGTACCTTTCTACAATACCCCTTTTTTTCCCACACCTGCATTTGCTTTTATCTGATGAAGTAAGTGTACTCCACTATTTTTATCAGCAATATATCACAAGTACGCAGATTGGCTAACTTGTCTAAAATCATTTTTTGTTTTTGTGTTGTTATTTTGTGTTTTATTGGTTTTGTTGTTGGTTTGGTTCTCTGCCTCTTTGCTGTTAGGTTTTTTCCCCCGTCTCTCTTCCCCTCCCCGCGCTGGGGTATTGACCTTTCTATGTGTATTTAATGAACTGCCACTGTGTATACTTACATAGTAACAGCTGAGGTGATACAGCTTGTGAAATTGTCAATTTTTCAAATAGAGCATTTGGTAATCCTAATTGTAAATTGAATCTAGAGCCTGGGCCATTACAAAGGATGGGCAATTGGAACAAATCACAAAACACTCAAGATTGCACACTGCCCGCTGATATATTTAAGTGTCAAAATAGGATTAAACGTCTGGCTACAGAGCAGAGTGGACTCTGTCAATAGACTTCCCTTTCAGTGGCCCCTCTCTTGATCTGCCTTTTACTTATCGCTGTGGAATCTGATATCAAGAATACATCTTCCCCCTCTGACCATCATCAGCTCTCTTTTACCCTTTCTTCCCCCTCCAAAGGCTATTTTCATCAAGCACTAATTCGTCCTCTTCCTCACTGGACTTGCTTATCGCCTCAATTTCTACTCTTCCCTTCCCTTAAATCACTGTTTCCCTCTCTAACACCACCATCTGCCCTATACTCTGCTGCCCTGGCTGTCACTATCTGCCTTCCTAGTTCCACACCTCATCCCTGGAATTGCAGAAGTACCTGATACCTGCAAAAATGCAGGTATCTGGTACTGCTTAGTGGCACCTGAGCAAATTACATTCTCATGCTGAATTTCTCCATTTCAAATTCATACTTTACTCCTATAGCTCTGTCCAAACAGGCCTCTTTCAAATATCTTCTCTCAGTCTTCCAACCCCATTCACTTATAGATTATCTGCAAATCCCTCCTCTGCAAACACCCCCCCATGTCCTTCCTTTCTCTCTTTCTGCTCTCAACTTTGCCACCCATTTTACATCTTAAATGGAATTCATCCACCACGACATGACCTCCCGTCAGGCTTCTCTCAGGAGTTATCCTCAACTCCTCCCTCTCTTTCACACCCACATTCAACCCCTCTCCCAAACATGCTGTTTCCACCTTCAAAACATATCCAGGATCAGACCCTTTCTAACACTGGAGGAAACCAAAACCCTCATCCACTCCCTTGTCATCTCTCATCTGGACTACTGAAGCCTCTTTCTCTTTGGCATTCCCTATTCTCATCTCTCTCAACTCCAATCCATTCTCAAAGTTGCTGCTAGTGTAATTTCCCTTTCCTGATGCTTTACATCTGCCTCCCCTCTCTGCCAGTCACTACTCTGGCTTCTTTCCCACCAGCTCCCCATGTCTTCCCTTCTATCCTCAAACACTGGCTCTGATCCTGTTTGCTGCACCCAAACACCTGGGTACAGGCTCAGATTGTACTAATTTGTTTCATCACTTCTAGTCATTCTAAGGGACTATTCCCCACAGAATACTTAATTTCTTGCTAGTTTGACTATTCGTTTGCTATTGTTATTATACTGCTTTGCCTATTTTGTAGTGCAATATGTTTGCCTTTATTGTAATGTCCTTTTTTTGCCTTGTACTATTTTACTGTTTCCTTTATGTATGGTGCTACTTACCCTTTGTGGATCCTTCTAAACAAACGATAATAAAACTTCCAACTGTGCCGTATTTGCTGGGACAGTACGAGGATTCTGATGTATATGCCGCAGCCATCAGCGTATGTGTTGTTTACATCGTTTGTGCATGTGCCAATGGCCAAATAGAAAACAAAGGTATTTAAAATAGAGATGTGTGCTGATCCTCGCATTTTGGTTTCAAAACCAGTGTCGGTTCAAAACCGACTTTGTGTTTCAGCTTTGCTACCAGTTTTGTCGAACAAACGGAAAGGTTTTGGATCTGGATTTAATTAAAAATGGTGAAAAATAGGCAGGGCCGGACTGGCCATCTGGCACTTCCGGCAAATGCCAGAAGGGCTGGTGGCTAGATAGGCTGGCCCGACACTCCCCCTGGCTTTCTGATGGCTGGCTCCCCCCAGGAACCAGCCACCTCCATTGCGCTGGATCACTCTGCACTGTGCCCTGTAATGTGGACAAAGTTTGCAAATTTTTATTTTTCTCAATGAGGGAGGGGATCGTGCGGGGGGGGGGGGGGGGGGGGCGCGATTGGGGGGGGGGGTGCAACGATCTTCGCGGGCGGGGAGCGCCGCGATTTTCGGGGGGGGGGGTGCGGGGGGTGCAGCGATTTTCACAGGGGTGGGGGGGTGCCGCGATTTTTGCAAGGGGGGGAGTTGTCAGGAGTGTGAGAGCCAGGGTGGAATGAGTGCAGGAAGAGGACAGAGAGCCATGGGGAAAAGGGGGTGCTGGAAGTGGGGTGACAGAGCCAGGGGGAAAAGGGGTGCTGGAAGTGGGGTGAGAGCCAGGGTAAAATAGGGTGCTGGAAGAGGGGTGAGAGCCAGGTGGAAAATGGGGTGCTGGAAGAGGGGTGAGAGCCAGGTGGAAAAGGGGGTGCTGGAAGAGGGGTGAGAGAGCCAGGGGGAAAAGGGGTGCTGGAAGAGGGGTGAGAGAGCCAGGGGGAAAAGGGATGCTGGAAGAGGGGTGAGAGCCAGTGGGAAAAGGGGTGCTGGAAGTGGGGTGACAGAGCCAGGGGGAAAAGTGGGTGCTGGAAGTGGGGTGAGAGCCAGGGGGAAAAGGGGGTGCTGGAAGAGGGGTGAGAGAGCCAGGGGGAAAAGGGGTGCTGGAAGAGGGGTAAGAGAGCCAGGGGGGAAATGGATGCTGGAAGAGGGTTGAGAGCCAGGGGAGAAAGGGGTGAGAGCCAGGGGGAAAAGGGGTGCTGGAAGAGGAGTTACAGAGCCAGGGGAAAATGGGGTGCTTGAAGAGGGGTGACAGAGCCTGGGGGAAAAGGGGGTGCAGAAAGAGGGGTGACAGAGCCAGGGGGAAAAGGGGGTGCTGGAAGAGGAGTTACAGAGCCAGGTGGAAAAGGGGGTTCTGGAAGAGGGGTGAGAGCCAGGTGGAAAAGGGGTGCTGGAAGTGGGGTGACAGAGCCAGGGGGAAAAGGGGGTGCTGGAAGTGGGGTGAGAGCCAGGGGGAAAAGGGGGTGCTGGAAGAGGGGTGAGAGAGCCAGGGGGAAAAGGGGTGCTGGAAGAGGGGTAAGAGAGCCAGGGGGAAAAGGGATGCTGGAAGAGGGTTGAGAGCCAGGGGAGAAAGGGGTGAGAGCCAGGGGGAAAAGGGGTGCTGGAAGAGGAGTTACAGAGCCAGGGGAAAATGGGGTGCTTGAAGAGGGGTGACAGAGCCTGGGGGAAAAGGGGGTGCAGAAAGAGGGGTGACAGAGCCAGGGGGAAAAGGGGGTGCTGGAAGAGGAGTTACAGAGCCAGGTGGAAAAGGGGGTTCTGGAAGAGGGGTGAGAGCCAGGTGGAAAAGGGGTGCTGGAAGTGGGGTGACAGAGCCAGGGGGAAAAGGGGGTGCTGGAAGAGGGGTGAGAGCCAGGGGGAAAAGGGGGTGCTGGAAGAGGGGTGAGAGAGCCAGGGGGAAAAGGGGTGCTGGAAGAGGGGTAAGAGAGCCAGGGGGAAAAGGGATGCTGGAAGAGGGTTGAGAGCCAGGGGGGAAAGGGGTGAGAGCCAGGGGGGAAAAGGGTGCTGGAAGAGGGGTTACACAGCTAGGGGAAAAGGGGATGCTTGAAGAGGGGTGACAGAGCCTGGGGGAAAAGGGGGTGCAGAAAGAGGGGTGACAGAGCCAGGGGGGAAAGGGGGTGCAGGATGAGGGGTGACAGAGCCAGGGGGAAAAGGGGGTGCTGGATGAGGGGTGACAGCCAGGGGGAAAAGGGGGTGCAGGAAGAGGGGTGAGTGCTAGGGGGAAGGGGGTGCAGGAAGAGGGGTGAGGGGGACAAAGCATAAGATGGTACAGGGGCATAGCTAAAAGAAAGTGTAAAGGGAGAGACATCTTAAGAATGGGAATGTCAGGGATGCAGCCATCATAAAACAAAAGTAGTAATGAAGAATGGGAATGCACAGAGGGGACAAGTGTTAAAAAAAAAAAAATCAAGCCTTCATACTCCATTCAGGTATATTTTCTAGACCCCCCACTTCTAAATTTCCACTTCGACCACTGCCCACGGCCCCTGCTCCCCACTGGCTGTGTGAGCTGACAGCTGCTGATCCCTCCTCGCCCAGCGTGCCCAGTAGAAGAACAGAACACAGGATGCCATAATCAGGTAAGTTCATATATTTTCTCGTGTCCAATGTGTTTTTCACCATGCTTTCTTGAACTGCGGGCACTACTGTGTATCCAATGATGTTTAAAACACTATGTATTGCTCATTATTGCGCTGTAATGTTTCTTGCATATTTATCTGTACAGAGCTTTTTAATTAAGAGGAAAAAACTAGAGATGAGCGGGCTCGGATTCCGCTAATCCGAGCCCACCCGAACAGTGCAGATCCGAACGGGATCCGAGCACTGTTTGGATATTTCAGGCGGGCAAAAAATTGAAAATGAGGCTCTGTCGTCCAAGTCTCGCATCGAATCTCGCGAGGGGTGGGAGGAAGGGCCCAGAACAATTCCATCTTGTACCTCTTTTTTTAGCATTATGTGCTCAAGCTACCTAGGTGCAACCTTTTGGCCTAAAAACAATATTGTGAGGTGTTCAGAATAGACTGGAAATTAGTGGAAATGATTGTTATTGAATGTTATTGAGGGTAATAATAGCGTAGGAGTGAAAAAAAACCACAAAACTGGTTTTTAGCACTTTTTATGTTTTTTTCAAAATAAATCCGAATCCAAAACCTTAAATCCGAACCAAAACCTTTCGTCAGGTGTTTTGCGAAACAAATCCGAACCCAAAACCTCAAGCAAATCCGAATCAAAAACACAAAACACGAGACACTAAAAGTGGCCGATGCACATCCCTAGAAAAAACGCTGCTTGTCATACATTTTATCTGTGATTGTGTCAATATATCTATTTTCTTTGCATTGTAGATGGGGTATTAAGCTGCTCCTGGGACTCACACTCTCAGTATCTGATATGTTGTACCAATTTTTATTTGTGAATGAGTTTTTGTCTGGTCACTACTATTGATTTGGGGCACTACTGTATGGCATACTGTTATTTGGAGGCACTACTGTATGGCATAATGTAATTTGTGGGCACTATTGTGGCATAATATGATTTGTGGGCACTATTGTGGCATAATATGATTTGTGGGCACAATTGTGGCATAATATGATTTGGGGGCACTACTGTATGGTATAATATGATTTGTGGGCACTACTGCATGGCCAAATATGAATTGAGGGTAATATTATGTGATATAATATGACCTGAGGGCACTGCGATGTGACATATTATGAGCTGGGGGCACTATGGTGTGGAATAATATGAACTTCTGCCAAAGGCAAGTCTCTCATTGTTGAATATGACGGGGGCCCAAAGAAGTTGCTGTACTGGGTCCCAAAATTCCTCTTGTCAGCCCTGCCTGTGTGTCAAGGTGGTAGATGTCTCCAGGTAAATAATCTAAATGTTTCCTATCTAATGAAACTGATGGATCACATCCAATTATCTCTCACCCACCTCCTCTATCCCCCTTAATTAATATACTGTGTTATTTAAAATGAATAGAAAGGACGCATAACCAGTTACTGTAGTATAAAAAAATATTTTTCTCTGACATTTTTCTGTAGTTGGAAATACTTTTAATGCGGCCGTGTGGGTTCAAATGATCATTCAATAGTTATGTTTTTTCTGATATATTTGTTAGAGTTTTATTTCATGTGGAATGATTCATGAAAATTCTTCCATTGCTATTTAATTGAGAGAAAAGGGTACCTGTTTCCTATATGTGTGTAAGTATTCTGTTGTTGCTATTTTGTGGGAGATTTGAAAAAAGCAAAACATTTGTTTCCTACAGTGGCGCCTGTATAATTGGTGGTATTGCTGTAGTATGGGGTGGTGTGGTGGTGGCAATGTTGTAGTGTGTTAGGGGCTTAGTATTGCTAATAAGTAGGAGAGAGTATTGCTGTAATGTGGGGGTGATGCTGGTTGCTGTAATGTGGGGGTGATGCTGAACGCTGTAATGTGGGGGGCGACGACGGTTGCTGTAATGTGGGAGTGATGACGGTTGCTGTAATGTGGGGGTGATGCTGGTTGCTGTAATGTGGGGGGTGATGCTGGTTGCTGTAATGTGGGAGTGATGACGGTTGCTGTAATGTGGGGGGTGATGCTGGATGCTGTAATGTGGGGGGTGATGCTGGTTGCTGTAATGTGGGAGTGATGACGGTTGCTGTAATGTGGGGGGTGATGCTGGTTGCTGTAATGTGGGGGTGATGCTGGACGCTGTAATGTGGGGGTGATGCTGGATGCTGTAATGTGGGGGGTGATGCTGGTTGCTGTAATGTGGGAGTGATGACGGTTGCTGTAATGTGGGGGGTGACGACGGTTGCTGTAATGTGGGAGTGATGCAGGTTGCTGTAATGTGGGGGTGATGCTGGTTGCTGTAATGTGGGAGTGATGACGGTTGCTGTAATGTTGGAGTGATGCTCGTTGCTGCAATGTGGGGGGGGGGGGGTAATGCTGGTTGCTGTTGTGTGGGGTGTGACGACGGTTGCTGTACTGTGGGAGTGATGCTGGTTGCTGTAATGTGGGGGTAATGCTGGCTGCTGTAATGTGGGGAGTGATGACGGTTGCTGTAATGTGGGGGGTGATGACGGTTGCTGTAATGTGGGAGTGATGACGGCTGCTGTAATGTGGGGGGTGATGCTGGATGCTGTAATGTGGGAGTGATGACGGTTGCTGTAATGTGGGAGTGATGACGGCTGCTGTAATGTGGGAGTGATGACGGTTGCTGTAATGTGGGGGGTGATGCTGGATGCTGTAATGTGGGGGTGATGCTGGATGCTGTAATGTGGGGGTGATGCTGGATGCTGTAATGTGGGAGTGATGACGGTTGCTGTAATGTGGGGGGTGATGCTGGATGCTGTAATGTGGGGGTGATGCTGGATGCTGTAATGTGGGAGTGATGACGGTTGCTGTAATGTGGGGGTGATGCTGGTTGCTGTAATGTGGGGGTGATGCTGGTTGCTGTAATGTGGGGGGTGATGCTGGTTGCTGTAATGTGGGGGGTGATGCTGGATGCTGTAATGTGGGGAGTGATGACGGTTGCTGTAATGTGGGAGTGATGACGGCTGCTGTAATGTGGGAGTGATGACGGCTGCTGTAATGTGGGAGTGATGACGGTTGCTGTAATGTGGGAGTGATGACGGCTGCTGTAATGTGGGAGTGATGACGGTTGCTGTAATGTGGGAGTGATGACGGCTGCTGTAATGTGGGAGTGATGACGGCTGCTGTAATGTGGGAGTGATGACGGTTGCTGTAATGTGGGAGTGATGACGGCTGCTGTAATGTGGGAGTGATGACGGTTGCTGTAATGTGGGGGTGATGACGGTTGCTGTAATGTGGGAGTGATGACGGCTGCTGTAATGTGGGGGTGATGCCGGTTGCTGTAATGTGGGGGGTGATGCTGGATGCTGTAATGTGGGGGTGATGCTGGATGCTGTAATGTGGGGGTGATGCTGGATGCTGTAATGTGGGAGTGATGACGGTTGCTGTAATGTGGGGGGTGATGCTGGATGCTGTAATGTGGGGGTGATGCTGGACGCTGTAATGTGGGAGTGATGACGGTTGCTGTAATGTGGGGGTGATGCTGGTTGCTGTAATGTGGGGGTGATGCTGGATGCTGTAATGTGGGGAGTGATGACGGTTGCTGTAATGTGGGAGTGATGACGGCTGCTGTAATGTGGGAGTGATGACGGCTGCTGTAATGTGGGAGTGATGACGGTTGCTGTAATGTGGGAGTGATGACGGCTGCTGTAATGTGGGGGTGATGACGGTTGCTGTAATGTGGGAGTGATGACGGCTGCTGTAATGTGGGGGTGATGCCGGTTGCTGTAATGTGGGGGTGATGCTGGATGCTGTAATGTGGGAGTGATGACGGTTGCTGTAATGTGGGAGTGATGACGGTTGCTGTAATGTGGGGGGTGATGCTGGATGCTGTAATGTGGGGGTGATGCTGGATGCTGTAATGTGGGAGTGATGACGGTTGCTGTAATGTGGGGGTGATGCTGGTTGCTGTAATGTGGGGGTGATGCTGGATGCTGTAATGTGGGGAGTGATGACGGTTGCTGTAATGTGGGAGTGATGACGGCTGCTGTAATGTGGGAGTGATGACGGCTGCTGTAATGTGGGAGTGATGACGGTTGCTGTAATGTGGGAGTGATGACGGCTGCTGTAATGTGGGGGGTGATGCCGGTTGCTGTAATGTGGGGGGTGATGCTGGTTGCTGTAATGTGGGGGTGATGCCGGTTGCTGTAATGTGGGGGGTGATGCTGGTTGCTGTAATGTGGGGGGTGATACTGGTTGCTGTAATGTGGGGGGTGATGCTGGACGCTGTAATGTGGGGGGTGATGACGGCTGCTGTAATGTGGGGGGTGACGCTGGATGCTGTAATGTGGGGGTGATGCTGGACGCTGTAATGTGGGGGGTGACGCTGGATGCTGTAATGTGGGGGGTGATGCTGGATGCTGTAATGTGGGGGGTGATGCTGGACGCTGTAATGTGGGGAGTGATGACGGTTGCTGTAATGTGGGGGGTGATGCTGGATGCTGTAATGTGGGGGTGATGCTGGATGCTGTAATGTGGGGGTGATGCTGGATGCTGTAATGTGGGAGTGATGACGGTTGCTGTAATGTGGGGGGTGATGCTGGATGCTGTAATGTGGGGGTGATGCTGGATGCTGTAATGTGGGAGTGATGACGGTTGCTGTAATGTGGGGGTGATGCTGGTTGCTGTAATGTGGGGGTGATGCTGGATGCTGTAATGTGGGGAGTGATGACGGTTGCTGTAATGTGGGAGTGATGACGGCTGCTGTAATGTGGGAGTGATGACGGCTGCTGTAATGTGGGGGTGATGCTGGTTGCTGTAATGTGGGGGTGATGCTGGATGCTGTAATGTGGGGAGTGATGACGGTTGCTGTAATGTGGGAGTGATGACGGCTGCTGTAATGTGGGGGTGATGCTGGATGCTGTAATGTGGGAGTGATGACGGCTGCTGTAATGTGGGGGTGATGACGGTTGCTGTAATGTGGGAGTGATGACGGCTGCTGTAATGTGGGGGTGATGCCGGTTGCTGTAATGTGGGGGTGATGCTGGATGCTGTAATGTGGGAGTGATGACGGTTGCTGTAATGTGGGAGTGATGACGGTTGCTGTAATGTGGGGGGTGATGCTGGATGCTGTAATGTGGGAGTGATGACGGTTGCTGTAATGTGGGGGTGATGCTGGTTGCTGTAATGTGGGAGTGATGACGGCTGCTGTAATGTGGGAGTGATGACGGTTGCTGTAATGTGGGGGTGATGCTGGTTGCTGTAATGTGGGAGTGATGACGGCTGCTGTAATGTGGGAGTGATGACGGTTGCTGTAATGTGGGGGGTGATGCTGGTTGCTGTAATGTGGGGGTGATGCTGGTTGCTGTAATGTGGGGGTGATGCTGGATGCTGTAATGTGGGAGTGATGACGGTTGCTGTAATGTGGGGGTGATGCTGGATGCTGTAATGTGGAGTGATGACGGTTGCTGTAATGTGGGGGTGATGCTGGTTGCTGTAATGTGGGGGTGATGCTGGTTGCTGTAATGTGGGGGTGATGCTGGATGCTGTAATGTGGGGGTGATGCTGGATGCTGTAATGTGGGGGTGATGCTGGTTGCTGTAATGTGGGAGTGATGACGGCTGCTGTAATGTGGGAGTGATGACGGTTGCTGTAATGTGGGGGGTGATGCTGGTTGCTGTAATGTGGGGGTGATGCTGGTTGCTGTAATGTGGGAGTGATGACGGTTGCTGTAATGTTGGAGTGATGCTCGTTGCTGCAATGTGGGGGGGGGGGGGGTAATGCTGGTTGCTGTTGTGTGGGGTGTGATGACGGTTGCTGTACTGTGGGAGTGATGCTGGTTGCTGTAATGTGGGGAAGGGGGGGTAATGCTGGTTGCTGTAATGTGGGTGGGTATTGATGTAGTATGAGTGTGTGTGGGGGGCTTTTTACTGCTGTAATTTTGGTACAAATAATGTATTGTCATGGTATTTATTGATGTAATATGGGTGCTAACAATGTAATGTTGAGGGTCAATAGGAGAAATAAATACCCCCCCCACACATACACTCATACTACATCATATTGTACAGCACCAGCAACTCGCACTGCGCCAGCATCAGTGTGCAACAATATAGTGCATGAAGCCCACAACACGTGGGACTGTGTTCTTTAAATGCCAGGACTGATTTTTAGTCCCAGTCCGGCCCTGTATTACTGTAATTGAATAAATAAATAACCACACGGACAATAATGTAAATTTGGCAAAAGTTCACAGTATTTATTTAGACAAAAAGTGACAAAGAGAGCAATGCAAGTCAGCTAACAATTAATAGCAAAACCAAGCAGTGGAAGGTCAGATTGCTATTACACCACTGGTCCTAGGATGTAATCATTTACAATGATATGGCTTCCTAGTAACTGTCATAAGCTTTTAGAACCAGCAGGAGAGGTCTACACCGCTAGCGGCCGCCTTTCCCGCAGAATTGGACGCACTCACAGGTACTCAAATGCCCCCAGGACTTAACTCAATGTAGGAAAAGCTTATGAGCAGGAATCGGTAGTATGGAGAAATGGGGCCAAAAGCACGCCCCCCCCCCATGTCCACTCAGGAGGCAACAATAATTTAATTACAGCCGTGCACCCTGGTTGCCTGTCACTAGTCAGGACACAGTGGCAGTGTGAGGTGGCCCGGTTGCTCTGGCATCAGAGTGAGTACCCCACTTCTCCTGCTTCAAGTCTCGGGCAGTTCCCGTTACCCTGGGCTTGGACGAAGCTTACCCCAGGGCAATGATTTTTCCGCCCTCCCTCCCAGATAAATATTTACATCCCCTGGTTTGATTCAGAAGGACAGCATTATGGCACAGAGTATATAAGAAAAACAAGATAGGAAAGCCCTGCTCTTGGCAATGTATTGTGTGCCTAATCTTTGAATTTTTGTAGTATGAATGCAGGCCACCTTCATATCTCAGCATCCTCATTTATTTATAAAGCAAAAGCAAATTAGGTAGCTCTTTACAATTGGGTATCTATCTACTTATATAAATATCTACTGATGCCTCTGTCCATCTAATGACAATGGATTGTTACTGCCTCTTCACTCTCCATATTGCCTGCTGTATAATGTTTCAAATTTAGTGTGTGCAAAACGTTTCAACATTTTTATCTCTTGCACCATACACTAAATTTTGATTGTTGTTTAATTTATTCAATGGGCTTGCTTCACTTGGTGGCATAGCAGATGACATTTTTTTTGCAGCCACTACAATGTTCTACATGCGTTCATTGAATGTCAAAAATGCCCAGAAAAAAACCTCACACACAAACTCCCCTTTTTAAATATAAATTTAGCTAAATGACCCTTCCAAAATGGACAAGTATTGAAAAATAGGAAAATAGAAAAGATTAGAATATAAAGCATATTTTTTGTGAGGGGGAAGGGTCTGCATGCTGACCCTCACAAACAGCCTTTTGTAAATATAGATTTCACTGAATGAATCTTCCAAAATAGACACGCATTGAAAAATAGGAAAATAATATTATAATATATAGCCTTTTTTCGGGGTGTGCAACTGCTGCTGAATCTCACACGCAAACACCCGGTTTTTTTCTAAATAATTTCAGGCACAACTGCTGGAGAGCTACACATTGCCTAACCCTACAATATACATTAATAACAAGAGTACATTGCACAGGCAAGTATGTTTAGCATGCAATTATCCAAGAATGCTTCTTAAATCTGAGTTTTCAGTGAAATCCTGTAATAGTAGAAAATAATTAATACTATTTATAAGATGGCAAAGCTTTGGAATAGAATAAAACTGAATTAATTTAAAACTCCACAAAAATTGGATTATTTCATACATTTGCAAATTGCTTGTCTTGTATATCTTTTTAATTTTGATTGTACTCTGTGTGTACTTTTGTTATTTATTATATACCTAAGGTGGACGTAGTTGCTCAACATTCAAGAACCAGTCAGACAAATCTAGGAGACAGATGGACCTCTTATGGAATCTTATAAAATGTAGCCATAAAGATGACTACAGTAGAAATACCACCATGAACTTTAGTTATGGCAGTAATTTTTAAACCAGTTGTTACCCAGAGCCTGGTTGCCCATAAACGCCTCCAACTTCAGTGTATCGCATGGTCTGCTGGTTTCTATCACTTAGAATGGCTTTGTTCGAAATGCATTGTTTGAAAACCACCATCTAGAAATTGTTTGTTTCCCCTAATATCCATACACTCATCATTATTATTATGTAACACCCTCAGTCAGGGCCTGATTATCCAATAGGCTGACTAGGCTGCAGCATAGGGTGCAAAGATTTTGGGGGTGCAAAATTGAGGCAGATAGAGTAATAAATTAGAATATGAGAGAATAGTTGTTCTTCAAAGTAGAAAGAAAACTGTAGTAAAGTTCTAATCTTGATGTATTTCCTCAGGCGGGCACTTGAGGATAAACGAGTAGAGGCAAGAACAGCAACAGACACATGTGCGACAGCCTCATACTCCACCTTCACCCCTTCACCCTTAGTAGCGCTCATTCACACCTCTGTTCCGATATATAGTTCTGATTTTTTTTTTTTTAAATAAGTTTTTATTGAGGTTTTTAGCAACAAACACAGGTTTACACATATGTATTTTCAACAGTATTCGCTTTGGATGGCGAGTGATAGAGAAATTATAACACCATAGGAACATAACACTAAGCCATAGAAGACTAGATGTGTCAAAGAATGCATACATTCCCATTCACGAAAGGTGGGTATAGCTGACCTGATATATAAAACACAAAGACAGACAGGGGGGGGGGTAAAACAAAGAAACACAAGGAAAGAATGGGGGGAGGCATGATGCAAGTCATCATAATAAAAGGTCTACAGCATATACAGAGGAGATATAGAACATAGCCTAATCCAACAATCACAAGCGGCTGATTCTCCCCTGTAACCTAAAGATACATGTTTCAGCCAGATGTACCCAAGGCCGCAAACTCTGGCGAATCTATAAATTTTAACCAAGGTCCCCATATAGTATAATATGTTACAAAAGAGTCCTTATCTGACAAATATAATTCGTCCATGGACCTGTAATATTCTAATCTCCTAATCCAGTCCCGAATATATGGTGGCATGGTTGTTTTCCATCTCACAGGTATGACTGCCTTGGCGGCTGATATCACAAATTTAAATAGAGATTTTTTAAAGCAGGAAATAGGCATATCTACTTTATTGAGGAGCCAGTACACCGGGGTATCGGGAATAGCCTGGCCAAGCAACTTCCGTGTGATGTCTATAACCTGCGACCAAAAGGGTTGTAGCACGGGGCAGTCCCACCAGATATGTAATAAAGACCCTGATCCTGAACTACACCTCCAACAGGCACTAGACAGTCCGCGAAACATTTTTGCAAGATGTACCAGGCATCTGTACCACCTGGTAAGAACCTTAAACTGAGTCTCTAATATTGAGACGTTAGGTGAGCAAGCATGGATTGCTTGGAAAATTTTCGACCAATCAGTCTCTCTTAATTCTATTCCTAGATCCCTTTCCCACTCCAAGAGAAATTTCGGGGGAGATCTAAAGCGGAACTCGATTAAGAGTTTGTAGATAGTCGATAAGGAGTGTGGGGTGTGATGAGGTCTGCTACAAAGGGATTCAAAGACTGTCAAATTACTAATAATATCCTGTTTTGGGAGACTAAAAGCGAGAAAATGTTTAAGCTGAAGATATCGCCAGATCTCTATATTCGGTAGTTTCCACTTAGATTGAATCTCTACAAATGAGAGGACCCCAGTAGCTCCCACCAACTGGCCGACACAATGGATTCCTGCCCGCGACCACAGGTTAAACGCTAATGGAGTAGTTCCGGGAGGGAACTTATGGTTATTAAACAATGGCGTTAGTGGGGATATTAAAGATGAAATATGAGTAAGAGTTCTTAACTTAGACCATTTAACAAGAGTGGGCCTTAGGGTAGGGTGCGATACCTTAGGTAATTTGGTTAACCAAATTACTGTAGTACTAGAAGAGTCGAGGTATGATTATTCGATCGCTGCCCATTGTTTCCCTCCCTCTTGAACTGACATCTCCATTATTCTGGTTAAGATTGCAAAATCATAGTACGAGGGTATATGGGGAAGCTGGAGACCCCCAGGTGTCTTCGTCTAAATAAAGTTTCGTGCTTGAATCTTGGGCGCCTCCCACTCCACACAAAGTCCCGCACCAGACGCTGGATGCCCTGAAACCAGGAGTCAGGAATTAAAATAGGTAACGTCTGTATAAGGTAGAGAAGTCGGGGCAGGACATTCATTTTTATAATGTTAAACCTACCTATCCATGTGAAATTCTTGCTCTGCCACTCTCTCAAATCAGCCCGGAGATTCCCAAGAAGTGGTTTAAAGTTAAGGTCGTATAGGCGTGAGAGATCGTTAGAAAGTACCATGCCTAAATATTTCAATTGGGTGGGATGCCAAATAAAAGGAAAGGCACATTTTAAACCCTCCACCACGGGGGCCAGAGTATTAATGTTCAGAGCTACTGACTTGCCATAATTAATTTTGAAGTTAGATAGTAAGCCAAACCTTTGGAATTCCTTAACTAAGTTGGGTAGGGAAACAACCGGGTTGGTAATAACGGCCAAAAGGTCGTCCGCGAATAAAGCGAGTTTATGTTCTCTCTCACCCACCTGGACACCGGATATATTTGGATTGGCCCTGATTGCCCTTGCCAACGCCTCCATGCACAGCACAAATATGAGTGGAGACAGCGGACACCCCTGCCTAGTGCCATTATTAATCATCACCGGTTCCGACAGATCGCCGTTAATTTTAATTCTAGCCCTGGGTTGTCGATAAAGTGCTAAGATTCTATGAAGTCCCAATGGGCCTAATCCAAGATGCTTCAGGAGCCCTCTCATAAACGGCCAACTCACACGGTCAAAGGCCTTTTCTGCGTCTGTAGACAAGAGCATTGAAGCCGTTGTTGAGCTTGAGGCTGAGTAAATCAAATCTATCACCTTGGTGGTGTTGTCCCGTGCCTCACGATCCGGGACAAAGCCCACCTAATCTGAGTGAAACAGATCTGGGAGTAGGTATTATAATCTATTTGCGATAAGTTTTGCGTACAACTTAACGTCTACGTTCAGCAAGGAAATAGGCCTATAGCTTGCACATTGAGAGGGGTCCTTTCCTTCTTTGGGGATCACCATTATATGGGCTTCCAAACTCTGTGGGGAGAAAGCGAAGTCGTTGGAGATCGCATTAAAGGCCAGCACCATCAGGGGTATCAACTTATCTTTAAAGGTCTTATAGTATGCAATGGAAAAGCCATCAGGGCCCGGACTTTTATGCGAAGGTGTTGATTTAATTGCCTCCCTCAACTCCCCTTCAGTGAAAGGTTGTTCCAGTTTATCCCTATCTGATCTTGAGAGAGTGGGAAAACTGATCTCCTTTAAATATGCCGCAATCTGAGCTGAGCGTGTAGCATCTATAGGGTCAAGTTCTTGAGTTTTGAGATTATATAATTTGGTGTAGTATGTGTGGAATGCACCCGCTATGTCATCAGTTAATTTGCACTCCCGATCATTGTTATCCTTAATCATGGCAATGTAGGCCTTAGCTCGCTGTTTACGCAGAGCCGTAGCCAACATTGTTCCCGGCCTGTTTCCCCAGCGAAAGAAGCGATGGCAACACCTCTGGAAGTCAAGCTTCACTTTATCATAAAGTAATTGTTAAGTGCCGCCCTCGTCTCCGTAAGCTTGTTCAACAGGTCCCTAGACATGTTGGATTTATGTGTTGTCTAATCTGCTGAAGTAAGTGATCTCGATATGCGATGTTTTCTTTCTTCATACGGGAGCCTAACTCGATAAGTTTCCCTCTGATAATGCATTTATGTGCCTCCCAGATAGTAATTCTCGAGACGTCTGGAGTAACATTGTCAGATATATAGTCATCTAATGCAGCAGTCAGTTGGTCCCTACAATATGTATTTTGGAGGAGAAGCTCGTTTAGGCGCCAAGTGCATTTTTTTAGTCTTTAAATTAGAGAGTTAAAAAATGAATGAAATGGGGGCGTGATCTGACCAAGTTATTTGGCCAATAGATGTTGTTAGGAGGTTAGGGAGGAACCATTGTGGAAGGAGCAGATAGTCAATCCGTGAGTATACCTCATGGGGGTGGGAGAAAAATGAATAGTCCCTCTCCCCTGGGTGTTGCAGGCGCCATGTGTCGACCAGTTGGTGTTCATGAAGTGTACGTCTAACCTTACAATGTTGCGATCTGCGCACCCCCGTCCGGCTATTAGAGGTATCAATTTCTGGATGAAGGGTCCAATTGAGATCCCACAAGCAGGATCCCCTCCGCATATTCTGCGATTTTATCTAATACCTGTGAAATAAACAGTGGTTGACCTTGGTTAGGCAGATATAAGTTCACAAAAGTATATATAACATCAAATAATCGACATTTTATCAGAAGTGCTCTTCCTTCTACTAGACAAATTTTCTGAAAATCTGAGAAGGGTAATCTCTTAGAGAACAGGGTAGCCACTCCCAGCGTCTTGCCCTCTCTATTATTACTAAGATATGAGGAAGTGTAGAAGCCATCTGAGAGCCGTGGGGCAGATTCCTGCTTAAAGTGAGTTTCTTGAAAAAAGACAACATCTGCTCCCAGATGTCTCATTTCTCTCAATGCCCGTGATCTTTTTTCAGGGAGGTTAAGACCCTTGGCATTAATTGAGACCAATTTAAATTTATCTGTCATGGTGGATCTAAGTATCTCAGAAACGCGCTTCTGTCAATCTCATAGCTGAGGAGTTGGGTTGGCATTTGTAAGCAATAAATTACCTTGAACCTTGCAAATAAGTAAAGTGTTATGAGTTGAGACTAGCGGGAAGGGGGGGGTAGGGAAGCCACATGAGGGAGGACACGGCACTGACAGACACCAACAAACAAACAGAAAAAAACACAACAAATAGTATACCATCGAACCGCTCCAGGGAGACGGGTGTGGAGGAGCCACAACCATCTGTCGGGTGTCTTCCAGCGGTGGGGGGTAAAGGGGGGGTTAACGACAGTGACTAACAGAGTCATCTTATCAGTATATCAGAAAATTGTAATGGCCTGAACAGCAAGACCAGTAGAAGTGGTAATGACAATAACAATAACAACTTAGCAAGTCTCATGGTTAGTGGAAAGACCTCCAGCAGGTGTAAACCAGAGAGATCTGGGTCAACAACAGGAATACTGAACTATCATATCCGCTTGATGTGGCGTCACATTAGGATTTATATCTTCTAACTATAAAGGACTTGAGTGACTACAAAGAACAGTCAGTGTATAAGGCTATTGTTGACCTGAAACTTAGTTTAAATGTTCAACTTCTCTGGCCTTGCCAGAATAGAGGGATACAGGGACGGGCATGAATCCCTCTGTAGAGAACGTCCAAGTGAAATGAGATAGTCCAAAGGTCACTAAGAATTTTCAGTTGCATAGTGTAGAAATTTGTAAGAGGACCTAAAGCAAGAGTAAGATTAAGGGTCCAGGATTTCCAGTGGGTCTCGGCGTCTCCTCGTCGCATTTCTGGGATAGTTCTGATTTTAATGAAATGAGTGACAAAGATGGCTGTTTAAAAAGCCAAGTGGAGCTGAGTTTTGAAAACATGCAAATTCAAACATTGGTGTGAGTACAATTATCCAAGAATGCTTCATAAATCTGTTATGAAAGGGGGAGAAGAGAGGCACAGTATGGAGGAAAAAGGGGGAGAAGAGAGGGACAGTATGCAGGAAAAAGGGGGAGAAGAGAGGCACAGTATGGAGGAAAAAGGGGGAGAAGAGAGGCACAGTATGGAGGAAAAAGGGGGAGAAGAGACGCACAATATGGAGGAAAAAGGGGGAGAAGAGAGGCACAGTATGGAGAAAAAAGGGGGAGAAGAGAGGGACAGTATGGAGGAAAAAGGGGGAGAAGAGAGGCACAGTATGGAGGAAAAAGGGGGAGAAGAGAGGCACAGTATGGAGAAAAAAGGGGGAGAAGAGAGGGACAGTATGGAGGAAAAAGGGGGAGAAGAGAGGCACAGTATGGAGGAAAAAGGTGGAGAAGAGAGGCACAGTATGGAGGAAAAAAGGGGAGAAGAGAGGGACAGTATGGAGGTAGAAGGGGGGCAGAAGAGAGGCACAGTATGGAGGAAAAAGGGGCAGAAGAGAGGGACAGTATGGAGGAAAAAGGGGGAGAAGAGGCACAGTATGGAAGAAAAAGGGGGAGAAGAGAAGCACAGTATGGAGGAAAAAGGGGGAGAAGAGAGGCACAGTAAGGAAAAAGGAGGAGAGGCACAGCATGAGTAAAAAGGGGGAGAAAGGCACAGTAAGGAAAAAGGGTGAGAGACACAGCATGAGGAAAAAGGGGGGGGGAGACACAATAATATTTATTGCTGGGGCTGTTTGTAGGGAGGGAAATAGATTTATTAATTAAATGTGAATACTATTATTTTAATGTTGGGGCTGGAGAAAGGCCTAATTATTAATCATGTGTGGTACTGATTTAACGCCGGGGGTGGCTGTAATTTTCTAAATGTACCCATTTTTTTTTTTCAAATAGGGCCCCTAACATTCCAGGATCCAGACAAGCCGCAACTAAAGAAACCTGCAGCACAGGTGGTGAAAGTGAGAAGAACAGGTAGGAGAGAGCAGCAAAGTCTGTGAAATGTTGTGATTCTAGTGGGACAATCCCAATTTTTGGTGACTGTTCAATGGTGTACACAACAATGCAGTTTTTTTGTATGTAGGAGGGTGGCCTGGCCATGCCCAATGATGCATTATCAATGGTATTTTAATTTGCGGTATCATTGCTAGTTTTAATGTGCATTATAAATTTTATTTTTAAAGTGCAGTATCATTGCTAGTTTTAGCGTGCGGTATCATTGCTCGTTTTAGTGTACGTTATTAATGGTATTTTTAATGTGTGATATCATTGCTAGTTTTAATGTGTGGTGTCAATACCCATTTTAATGTGGTGTTTTGATGATTGTTTTAATGTACAGTATTTTAGTTTGTGGAAGTAATGATTTTTCTTATGCAGACAACCTAATCGAGCCCTCTGTCTTAAGTGCCCCGGGCCCCCCGAAGCCTTAATCCAGCTCTGCCTCCCGGGCGACACCAACAATAACACTCACATCCACTAATCATGGAAATATAGAGTAACTTCTAATATCCTAATCACCATAGTATAGAAATAAATGCAGAGATACAATATTATTGCCATCTTTTATTTATAATGTCAACATGCAGCATTCTATAAAGGGAGAATCAGTTACATGCAAGGTATTGAAACAGATACTGACCAAAAAAAGACAATGGTAGAAAAACTCCAGATAATATTCCTAAAATAGTTTCTGTGTTTAACAAAAAAGAAAAAAGGTATAATAAAATGAGACAAATACACAAACAGGCAGAACATGGTACTTGCATTTATGATATAATAATCAGCAAAGGCAAAAAAAGAAAAGAAAATTGCAAACAGTATATCAGAGGACTCCCCTAGGTCAACGAGCCTTATAACTAGAGTTCAGAAATAATCAAATAATCTCAGAGTTCCAAACACAGAACGATATTACCCTCACTGGAGATATTTAATCTACGTACCTCTTTGATATTGATATCTGTGGGAAATGAAGGCCAGAAGTATAGTTGGATGCATTTTATACAAAAAAAAACAAAGAATCTAAAATGCATCTAAAAAAAACGTGCAGCTGCAGAGCTGCACATATCGTAAGATACTTCCAACTCAGTATACTATGTAAAATACGTATGTTATAGGGAGATATGCTTAGAGTATGATACACTGTAAGCATATCACGTTGTAGAACAGGGTCGTTTTTAACCCTTTTCTATCAGTCTGCTGGCGAAAAAAATTTCAAGCCCAGGTGTGACAATTGTACACATATATATATATATATATATATATATATATATATATATATATATATACATATATATTAGAGATAAGCGCACTCGGATTTCGGAAATCCGAGCCCACCCGAACGTTGCCGATCCGAGTCGGATCCGAGACAGATCCGGGTACTGGCGCCAAATTCAAATCTAAAACCGAGGCTCTGACTCGTAATCCCGCTGTCGAATCTCGCGATACTTGGATCCTATAAATTCCCCGCTAGTCGCCGCCATCTTCACTCGGGCATTGATCAGGGTAGAGGGAGGGTGTGTTAGGTGGTCCTCTGTCCTGCTATATCTCGTGCTGTTCAGTTCTGTGCTGTGCTGTGCTGTGCTGTGCTCTGTGTTCTGCTCAGTCCAGTGGTGCTGTGTCCTGTGCGCTGTCCTTCTGAGTTCAGTGGTGCTGCTGGGTCCTGTGCTGTGTCCTGTTCACTTCAGTCCAGTGGTGCTGTGTCCTGTGCTCTGTCCTTCTGAGTTCAGTGGTGCTGCTGGGTCCTGTGCTGTGTCCTGTTTAGTCCAGTGGTGATGTGTCCTGTGCTCTGTGCTTCTAAGGGCATAGTTATTTCCCCATTAGTCCCAAGTGTTTTAAAAAATAAAAAAAAATTATAAAAAAAAATATAAAAAAATAATTAAAATTTTTCTTTATTACAACAAAATTTGCACAACCAATCCTGCAGTATAAGCTCATTGGTACTGCAATATTACCAAGTTCACACATTCAGCAGTAAAAGTCCAGTGGTACTGCAATATTACCAAGTTCACACATTCTGCAGTATCTTGTGCTACATATAATGGAGACCAAAAATTTGGAGGATAAAGTAGGGAAAGATCAAGACCCACTTCCTCCTAATGCTGAAGCTGCTGCAACTAGTCATGACATAGACGATGAAATGCCATCAACGTGGTCTTACAAGCCCGATGCCCAATCTCCTAGTACAGGGCATGTAAAATCCAAAAGCCCAAGTTAAGTAAAAGTAGCAAAAAGAGAAACTTAAAATCATCTGCGGAGAAACGTAAAGTTGCCAATATGCCATTTACGACACGGAGTGGCAAGGAACGGCTTAGGCCCTGGCCCGTGTTCATGACTAGTGGTTCAGCTTCACCCACCGATCTTAGCCCTCCTCCTCCTCCCCCCACCCTACAAAAAATTGGAGAGTTATGCTGTCAGCAACAAAACAGCAAACAACTCTGCCTTCTAAAGAGAAATTATCACAAATCCCCAAGGCGAGTCCAAGGGTGTTGGTGGTTGTCAAGCCTGACCTTCCCATCACTGTACGGGAAGAGGTGGCTCGGGAGGAGGCTATTGATGATGTAGCTGGCGCTGTGGAGGAACTTGATGATGAGGATGGTGATGTGGTTATTGTAAATGAGGCACCAGGGGGGGAAACAGCTGATGTCCATGGGATGAAAAAGCCCATCGTCATGCCTGGTCAGAAGACCAAAAAATGCACCTCTTCGGTCTGGAGTTATTTTTATCCAAATCCGGACAACCAATGTATGGCCATATGTAGCTTATGTAAAGCTCAAATAAGCAGGGGTAAGGATCTTGCCCACCTAGGAACAACCTCCCTTATACGTCACCTGAATAACCTTCATAGTTCATTGGTTAGTTCAGGAACTGGGGCTAGGACCCTCATCGGTACAGGGACACCTAAATCCCGTGGTCCAGTTGGATACACACCACCAACACCCTCCTCGTCAACTTCCTCCACGATCTCCATCAGATTCAGTCCTGCAGCCCAAGTCAGCAGCCAGACTGAGTCCTCCTCAATACGGGATTCATCCGAGGAATCCTGCAGCGGTACCCCTACTACTGCCACTGCTGCTGTTGCTGCTGTTAGTCGGTCATCTTCCCAGAGGGGAAGTCGTAAGACCGCTAAGTCTTTCACAAAACAATTGACCGTCCAACAGTCGTTTGCCATGACCACAAAATACGATAGTAGTCATCCTATTGCAAAGCGTATAACTGCGGCTGTAACTGCAATGTTGGTGTTAGACGTGCGCCCGGTGTCCGCCATCAGTGGAGTGGGATTTAGAGGGTTGATGGAGGTATTGTGTCCCCGGTACCAAATCCCGTCGAGATTCCACTTCACTAGGCAGGCGATACCAAAAATGTACAGAGAAGTACGATCAAGTGTCCTCAGTGCTCTAAAAAATGCGGTTGTACCCACTGTCCACTTAACCACGGACATGTGGACAAGTGGTTCTGGGCAAACTAAGGACTATATGACTGTGAAAGCCCACTGGGTAGATGCATCCCCTTCCGCAGCAACAGCAACAGCTGCACAGTAGCAGCATCTACAAAATGGCTGCTCGTGCAAAGGCAGGCAACATTGTGTATTACAGGCTTTAATAAGAGGCACAACGCTGACAACATATTAGAGCAAATGAGGGAAATTATCTCCCAGTGGCTTACCCCACTTAGACTCTCATGGGGATTTGTGGTGTCAGACAATGCCAGTAACATTGTGCGGGCATTAAATATGGGCAATTTCCAGCACGTCCCATGTTTTGCCCACACCATTAATTTGGTGGTGCAGCATTACCTCAAGAGTGACAGGGGTGTGCAGGAGATGCTTGCGGTGGCGCGCAAAATTGCTGGACACTTTCGGCATTCAGCCAGTGCCTACCGCAGACTAGAGGCACATCAAAAAAGCATGAACCTGCCCTGCCATCACCTCAAACAAGAGGTTGTGATGCGCTGGAACTCCACCCTCTATATGCTGCAGAGGATGGAGGAGCAGCAAAAGGCCATTCAGGCCTACACAGCCACCTACGACATAGGCAAAGGAGTGGGGATGCGCCCGAGTCAAGCGCAGTGGAGACTGATTTCCGTTGTTGTGCAAGGTTCTGCAGCCATTTGAACTTGCCACACGAGAAGTCAGTTCCGACACTGCCAGCTTGAGTCAGGTGATTCCCCTGATCAGGCTGTTGCAGAAGCAGCTGGAGAAAGTGAGGGAGGAGCTGGTAAGCCATTGCGATTACACCAAGCATGTAGCTCTTGTGGATGTAGCCCTTCGTACGCTTTGCCAGGATCCGAGGGTGGTCACTCTTTTAAAGTCAGAGGAATACATTCTTGCCACCGTGCTCGATCCTCGGTTTAAAGCGTATGTTGTGTCTCTGTTTCCGGCGGACACAAGTCTACAGCGGTGCAAAGACCTGCTGGTCAGGAGATTGTCCTCTGAAGAGGACCGTGACATGCCAACAGCTCCACCCTCATTTTCTTCCACATCTATGGCTGCGAGGAAAAAGCTCAGTTTTCCTAAAAGAGGCGCTGGCGGGGATGCTGATAACATCTGGTCCGGACTGAAGGACCTGCCAACCATTGCAGACATGTCTACTCTCGCTGCATTGGATGCTGTCACAATTGAAAAAATGGTGGAGGATTACTTTGCTGACACCATCCAAATAGACATGTCAGACAGTCCATATTGTTACTGGCAGGAAAAAAAGGCAGTTTGGGAAGCCCCTGTACAAACTGGCTCTATTTTACCTGAGTTGTCCCCCCTCCAGTGTGTGCTCGGAAAGAGTTTTTAGTACAGCGGGGAACCTGGTCAGTGAGCGGCGAAGGAGGTTGCTTCCTCAGAACGTTGAAAAAATTATGTTTATAAAAATGAATAATCAATTCCTCAATGAAGTACAGCACTGCCCTCCAGATAGTACAGACGGACCTGTGGTTGTGGAGTCCAGCGGGGACGAATTGATAATGTGTGATGAGGAGGAAGTACACACTGTAGGGGGAGAGGAATCAGAGGTTGAGGATGAGGACGACATCTTGCCTCAGTAGAGCCTGTTTAGTCTGTACAGGGGGAGATGAATAGCTTTTTTGGTGTGGGGGCCCAAACAAACCAATCATTTCAGCCAAAGTTGTTTGGTAGGCCCTGTCGCTGAAATGATTGGTTTGTTAAAGTGTGCATGTCCTATTTCAACAACATTAGGGTGGGTGGGAGGGCCCAAGGACAATTCCATCTTGGAACTTTTTTTTTGCATTATATGACCATTCAACAGTCGTTTGCCATGTTCAAAAAGTAAAACCAAATTTCAACAAATTCAAGAATATAAACCAAAAGTAAAATGCCCTGTCATAATTTAAAACAAGAGGTATTGACGTGCTCTAGAACTACTGTATTGTTGTGTATATTTTATAAACACATTCAGTGTTGTGGGGCAAATCGAAAAATATTCAAAATGCACTGTCATTATCAAAAACAAGAGGTTTTGACACGCTGAAACTCCAACATGTATATGATGGAGAGGATGGAGGAGCAGCCGTATGTGCAGTGTAATTCAGACCTGTTGGTTTTCTATATATTATATTGTGGTGCCCAGTGCCCACTACTCTACGCAGTGCAGATACTATTTTTGGGTGTAATTCAGACCTGTTGAAGGTTTTCTATATATTTTATTGTGGTGCCCAGTGCCCACTACTCTACGCAGTGCAGATACTATTTTTGGGTGTAATTCAGACCTGTTGAAGGTTTTCTATATATTTTATTGTGATGCCCAGTGCCCACTACTCTACGCAGTGCAGATACTATTTTTGGGTGTAATTCAGACCTGTTGAAGGTTTTCTATATATTATATTGTGGTGGCCAGTGGCCAGTCCTCTACGCAGTGCAGATACTATTTTTGGGTGTAATTCAGACCAGTTGATGGGTTTTTAATTATATTGTGGGGAACACTCCTCTACGCAGTCCAGAAAGATACCTCGTTGCAACGTTTTGTACTAAAAAAAAAAAAATATTGTGAGGTGTTAGGTGTTTAGAATAGCCTTTAAATTAGTGGAAATGATTGTTATTGAATGTTATTGAGGTTAATAATAGCGTAGGAGTGAAAATAAGCCCAAAAAATAGATTTTTACACTTTTTATGTTTTTTTCAAAAAAAATCCGAATCCAAAACCTTAAATCCGAACCAAAACCTTTCGGCAGGTGTTTTGCGAAACAAATCCGAACCCAAAACATCGAGCAAATCCAAAACACAAAACACGAGACTCCAAAAGTCGCCGGTGAACATCCCTAATATATATATGTATATATATATATATATATATATATATATATATATATATATATATATACACACAAGTTAACCCGTGCATGATACTCATGCATTCTAGTCAAATCAAGCTACTTAAGGTGTTAAAAAGGTTCTTGTCATGCATTTGGGCCTAGCCCAGGCCTCCTCAGGGGAAGAGCGTTACTTCCCGACGCAAGCGCCCTTTTTTAACGTGGTTTTGTCCACATGTCACCACCTCATCATTTTTCTCCATCACCTCATCCTTCATCTTCATCGCCACATCCTTCCATCAAGCTACTTAAGGTGTTAAAAACTCCCCACTGTCACCCCCGGCAACCACCAACCACTCCCAACTGTCACTTCTCCTTCAAGAAATATATAGGTCAGTGTATAACTCTGCCCAGCAGGTGGCGCTGCAGCTTGGCTGTTTTTTTTCACACACGCCACTAGACATTTATATATATATATATATATATATATATATATATATTGTGGCAATGGGAGTGGTTTTCCACAAGCCTCTGAGTAGAATTAGCTATGGAGCTAACAGTCTGCAGGTAAAAGGCTGTAAACCAAGTTATATACAGGTGTAGCACTGTGCTTAAGTTCAGTTATGTACAGGTCAGAGACATGTGATAAAGTAAATGTAAAAGGTGATTTACTTACATGCTTTAAAGTGTTTGTATCCACAGTTAGCAGCAGAGCTGATAGGGGGTGGCTGTACTGAATAGGCGTTACAGAGCACCTGAGGAGACATCCTTTAAAGACAAGGTGGGAGTGTCGCCTGTCAGTCATCCAAGCCTGTGGGAGGAGACCTGTGTATTTAATCTTGTGTTGTGCTCTTGTCAGTGGTGAATGACGCTGAACTAGTTGGCCAGTCAGTAGTGAGCTGGTCTGTGTCTAGTTAGTGCAGGGCCGGATTAAGACACTGTAGGCCCCTGGGCTAGGGGTACTGTGAGGCCCCCATTTTTCAAGCGACTTATGTCTAATCCGATATTATTGGGGGCTCCCCAGTAATATCGGATTGGGCATAAGTAGTTTGAGTGGTGTTCCTTTTAATATACCAAATCAGAATTCTCAAAATGCCAAAAAGAAGTAAAATACAAAAATTTATTTTTTCTTACAAGGTTACTTATAAACAAATAAAAATCAAAAGTTTGTTTTGCGTATGAAGTAATATGGAAGCTTCCACGCATCATAATAAACAAAATATGCTGATAAATATGGATATTTACTAGCAAACAAGGGGACATAAATGTTGCCAACACCAGGATTATTCTTCCCAAAGCCGTCCTGTCAATTATACAGCTTGAGGGCATGATATAGCATCAATTTCCAAAGCCAGGCCAGAAGAACTGGAAAATGGCAGAGAACAGACAAAGGGCAGACAGACACGACCCCTGGATTTGGTTTCAGTCAGTACAGAAAGAGAACATCAACCTATTACAGACCAAACTAAATATCATTTCATTTGGATTAATAGCCTTAATTATGGAGTTAACCATGCAGACTTCACCACATTAGATGATTAAATCATATCTAGCTATCATGCAGACTGAAAAATCTAACGTTGAAATAAATAGTACAACAGCCAGCCTCAGTAAACTTACAAATTATTCTGTAGAATAAGAAATTGTCTATCTGCAGCAAGTGTCGGTATCCAAACTGGCTTTCATCAAAAGCCCCCTAAAGATATGGAAGTACAAAACTAATGCAGAATACAGACACTTGCCACTGACCCTCTGCACATAAAATATTCTATAGTCCTTCACCAATAGCAACTAGGGATGTGCACCGGCGACTTTTGAGGTCTCGTGTTTTGTGTTTTGGATCCGGATTTTCGTTATTTTTGGGGTTCGGATTTGTCTCGCAAAACACTTGACGAAAGGTCTCGGTTCGGATTCAAGGTTTTGGATTCGGATTTTTTTTGAAAAAAACATAAAAAGTTTAAAAATCAAGTTTTTGGGCTTATTTTCACTCCTAGGCTATTATTAACCTCAATAACATTCAATAACAAGCATTTCCACTAATTTACAGTGTATTCTGAACACCTCACAATATAGTTATTAGTCCAAAACGTTGCAACAAGGTATCTTTCTGGACTGCGTAGAGGAGTGGGTCACCACAATATATATTAAAAACCCTGAACTTTTATGATTCGCACCAATAAATGTACCTGGACTGCGTAGAGGAGTGGGTCACCACAATATATATTAAAAACCCTGAACTTTTATGAATCGCACCAATAAATGTACCTGGACTGCGTAGAGGAGTGGGTCACCACAATATATATTAAAAACCCTGAACTTTTATGATTCGCACCAATAAATGTACCTGGACTGCCTAGAGGAGTGGGTCACCACAATATATATAATAAGAAAACCATCAACTTGTATGATTCGCACCAATAAATGTACCTGGACTGCGTAGAGGAGTGGGTCACCACAATATATTAAAAACCCTGAACTTTTATGAATCGCACCAATAAATGTACCTGGACTGCGTAGAGGAGTGGGTCACCACAATATATTAAAAACCCTGAACTTTTATGAATCGCACCTATAAATGTACCTGGACTGCGTAGAGGAGTGGGTCACCACAATATATATTAAAAACCCTGAACTTTTATGATTCGCACCAATAAATGTACCTGGACTGCGTAGAGGAGTGGGTCACCACAATATATATAATAAGAAAACCATCAACTTGTTTGATTCGCACCAATAAATGTACCTGGACTGCGTAGAGGAGTGGGTCACCACAATATATTAAAAACCCTGAACTTTTATGAATCGCACCAATAAATGTACCTGGACTGCGTAGAGGAGTGGGTCACCACAATATATATTAAAAACTCTGAACTTTTATGAATCGCACCAATAAATGTACCTGGACTGCGTAGAGGAGTGGGTCACCACAATATATTAAAAACCCTGAACTTTTATGAATCGCACCAATAAATGTACCTGGACTGCGTAGAGGAGTGGGTCACCACAATATATTAAAAACCCTGAACTTTTATGAATCGCACCAATAAATGTACCTGGACTGCGTAGAGGAGTGGGTCACCACAATATATTAAAAACCCTGAACTTTTATGAATCGCACCAATAAATGTACCTGGACTGCGTAGAGGAGTGGGTCACCACAATATATATTAAAAACCCTGAACTTTTATGATTCGCACCAATAAATGTACCTGGACTGCCTAGAGGAGTGGGCACTGGGCACCACAATAAAATATATAAAAAACCTTCAACAGGTCTGCTTTACACTACACATACGGCTGCTCCTCCATCCTCTCCATCATATACATGTTGGAGTTTTAGCGTGTGACAACCTCTTGTTTTTGATAATGTCAGTGCATTTTGAATATTTTTCAATTTGCCCCACACCACTGAATGTACTTTATCTATGATACGCATCTATCTATCTTGACTGCGTAGTGTGGTGGCCCCGGTACACAATTTGGTACTGAGGCCACAATATAATTAAAAAACCCTCCACGTGTCAGAATTCCACCAAAAAAGGGTATGGACTGCGTAGTGTGGTGGCCCCGGTACACAATTTGGTACCGAGGCCACAATATAATTAAAAAATTGGGCATCAACTGTCACCGTTGTTTAATATATGATACACCTAAATATGGACTGCACAGTGGAGTGGCCTTGGTAGTAAATTTGGTGCCGGGGCCACAATAAAATAAATACACCCTCAACTGGTCTGAATTCCACCAAACAAGTATCTGGACTGCGTAGTGGGGTGGCCCCGGTACCCAATTTGATACCGGGGCCACAATACCTCCTCCAAACATGGTACAGACAATTCGTCATTGAGATCCCATCAAGTATGTTAAAGACAGACAAGGTCGAAGTGTTATTGGTTGACTTTGTAAACCAAAAAACTGTCCCTGTTGCACATAGTCGTGCAATGAAGACTGACTTTTTCATTTAAAGGCACCATCTTTCAAGTGTAGTGTTTGTAAGTCTAAGTCATATTATACTTTTGGTAAAATTGGTTTATTTTGTTCCTCTTTATGGTAACTACTAATAGAATTAAAGTATGAAATAGAAGCGGCAGTTCCTCTTTATGGTAATTAGTAATAGAATTAAAGTATTAAATAGAATTAAAGTATTAAATAGAATTAAAGTATTAAATAGAGTGGTATAGAGTTGTAGTGTGGTATAGATAGAGTGGTCCCCACAATATAATAATAAAACCTTCAACTGGTCTGAATTCCACCAAACAAGTATCTGGACTGCGTAGTGTGGTGGCCCCGGTACACAATTTGGTACCGAGGCCACAATATAATTAAAAAACCCTCCACGTGTCAGAATTCCACCAAAAAAGGGTATGGACTGCGTAGTGTGGTGGCCCCGGTACACAATTTGGTACCGAGGCCACAATATAATTAAAAAATTGGGCATCAACTGTCACCGTTGTTTAATATCTGATACACCTAAATATGGACTGCACAGTGGAGTGGCCCCGGTAGTAAATTTGGTGCCGGGGCCACAATACCTCCTCCAACTTCCAAGTGTAGTGTTTATAAAGACAGACAGCGTCGAAGTGTTATTAGTTGACTTTCTTAACCCTAAAATTGTCCCTGTTGCAAATATTCGTGCAATGGACAGTTACTTTTTTATTGAAAGACTCAAGCTTTCAAGTGTAGTGTTTATAAAATATAAACAACAATACAGTAGTTTTAGAGCACGTCAATACCTCTTGTTTTAAATTATGACACGGCATTTTACTTTTGGTTTAATTTCTTGAATTTTTTTAAATTTGGTTTTACTTTTTGAACATGGCAAACGACTGTTGATTGGTCATATAATGCAAAAAAAAAAGGTCCAAGATGGAATTGTCCTTGGGCCCTCACACCCACCCTTATGTTGTTGAAATAGGACATGCACACTTTAACAAGCCAATCATTTCAGCGACAGGGCCTACCAAACAACTTTGGCTGAAATGATTGGTTTGTTTGGGCCCCCACACCAAAAAAGCTATTCATCTCTCCCTGTACAGACTAAACAGGCTCTACTGAGGCAAGATGTCGTCCTCATCCTCAACCTCTGATTCCTCTCCCCCTACAGTGTGTACTTCCTCCTCATCACACATTATCAATTCGTCCCCGCTGAACTCCACAACCACAGGTCCCTCTGTAGTATCTGGAGGGCAGTGCTGTACTTCATTGAGGAATTGATTATTCATTTTTATAAACATCATTTTTTCAACGTTCTGAGGAAGCAACCTCCTTCGCCGCTCACTGACCAGGTTCCCCGCTGTACTAAAAACTCTTTCCGAGTACACACTGGAGGGGGGACAACTCAGGTAAAATAGAGCCAGTTTGTACAGGGGCTTCCAAACTGCCTTTTTTTCCTGCCAGTAACAATATGGACTGTCTGACATGTCTACTTGGATGGTGTCAGCAAAGTAATCATCCACAATTTTTTCTATTGTGACAGCATCCAATGCAGCGAGAGTAGACATGTCTGCAATGGTTGGCAGGTCCTTCAGTCCGGACCAGATGTTATCAGCATCCCAGCCAGTGCCTCTTTTGGGAAAACTGAGCTTTTTCCTCGCAGCCATAGATGTGGAAGAAAATGAGGGTGGAGCTGTTGGCATGTCACGGTCCTCTTCAGAGGACAATCTCCTGACCAGCAGGTCTTTGCACCGCTGTAGACTTGTGTCCACCGGAAACAGAGACACAACATACGCTTTAAACCGAGGATCGAGCACGGTGGCCAGAATGTATTCCTCTGACTTTAAAAGAGTGACCACCCTCGGATCCTGGCAAAGCGTACGAAGGGCTACATCCACAAGAGCTACATGCTTGGTGTAATCGCAATGGCTTACCAGCTCCTCCCTCACTTTCTCCAGCTGCTTCTGCAACAGCCTGATCAGGGGAATGACCTGACTCAAGCTGGCAGCGTCGGAACTGACTTCTCGTGTGGCAAGTTCAAATGGCTGCAGAACCTTGCACAACACGGAAATCAGTCTCCACTGCGCTTGACTGAGGCGCATCCCCACTCCTTTGCCTATGTCGTAGGTGGCTGTGTAGGCCTGAATGGCCTTTTGCTGCTCCTCCATCCTCTGCAGCATATAGAGGGTGGAGTTCCAGCGCGTCACAACCTCTTGTTTGAGGTGATGGCAGGGCAGGTTCATACTTTTTTGATGTGCCTCTAGTCTGCGGTAGGCACTGGCTGAATGCCGAAAGTGTCCAGCAATTTTGCGCGCCACCGCAAGCATCTCCTGCACACCCCTGTCACTCTTGAGGTAATGCTGCACCACCAAATTAATGGTGTGGGCAAAACATGGGACTTGCTGGAAATTGCCCATATTTAATGCCCGCACAATGTTACTGGCATTGTCTGACACCACAAATCCCCATGAGAGTCTAAGTGGGGTAAGCCACTGGGAGATAATTTCCCTCATTTTCTCTAATATGTTGTCAGCGTTGTGCCTCTTATTAAAGCCTGTAATACACAATGTTGCCTGCCTTTGCACGAGCCGCCATTTTGTAGTTGCTGCTACTGATGCAGCTGTTGCTGTTGCTGCGGAAGGGGATGCATCTACCCAGTGGGCTGTCACAGTCATATAGTCCTTCGTTTGCCCAGAACCACTTTTCCACATGTCCGTGGTTAAGTGGACAGTGGGTACAACCGCATTTTTTAGAGCACTGAGGACACTTGATCGTACTTCTCTGTACATTTTTGGTATTGCCTGCCTAGTGAAGTGGAATCTCGACGGGATTTGGTACCGGGGACACAATACCTCCATCAACCCTCTAAATCCCACTCCACTGATGGCGGACACCGGGCGCACGTCTAACACCAACATTGCAGTTACAGCCGCAGTTATACGCTTTGCAATAGGGTGACTACTATCGTATTTTGTGGTCATGGCAAACGACTGTTGGACGGTCAATTGTTTTGTGAAAGACTTAGCGGTCTTACGACTTCCCCTCTGGGAAGATGACCGACTAACAGCAGCAACAGCAGCAGTGGCAGTAGTAGGCGTACCGCTGCAGGATTCCTCGGATGAATCCCGTATTGAGGAGGACTCAGTCTGGCTGCTGACTTGGGCTGCAGGACTGAATCTGATGGAGATTGTGGAGGAAGTTGACGAGGAGGGTGTTGCTGGTGTGTATCCAACTGGACCACAGGATTTAGGTGTCCCTGTACCGATGAGGGTCCTAGCCCCAGTTCCTGAACTAACCACTGAACTATGAAGGTTATTCAGGTGACGTATAAGGGAGGATGTTCCTAGGTGGGCAAGATCCTTACCCCTGCTTATTTGAGCTTTACATAAGCTACATATGGCCATACATTGGTTGTCTGGATTTGGATAAAAATAACTCCAGACTGAAGAGGTGCATTTTTTGGTCTTCTGACCAGGCATGACGATGGGCTTTTTCATCCCATGGACATCAGCTGTTTCCCCCCCTGGTGCCTCATTTACAATAACCACATCACCATCCTCATCATCAAGTTCCTCCACAGCGCCAGCTACATCATCAATAGCCTCCTCCCGAGCCACCTCTTCCCGTACAGTGATGGGAAGGTCAGGCTTGACAACCACCAACATCCTTGGACTCGCCTTGTGGATTTGTGATAATTTCTCTTTAGAAGGCAGAGTTGTTTGCTGTTTTGTTGCTGACAGCATAACTCTCTTCAATTTTTTGTAGGGGGGGGGAGGAGGAGGAGGGCTAAGATCCGTGGGTGAAGCTGAACCACTAGTCATGAACACGGGCCAGGGCCTAAGCCGTTCCTTGCCACTCCGTGTCGTAAATGGCATATTGGCAACTTTACGTTTCTCCTCAGATGATTTTAAGTTTCTCTTTTTGCTACTTTTTCTTAACTTGGGCTTTTTGGATTTTACATGCCCTGTACTAGGAGATTGGGCATCGGGCTTGTAAGACCACGTTGATGGCATTTCATCGTCTATGTCATGACTAGTGGCAGCAGCTTCAGCATTAGGAGGAAGTGGGTCTTGATCTTTCCCTACTTTATCCTCCAAATTTTTGGTCTCCATTATATGTAGCACAAGTTACTGCAGAATGTGTGAACTTGGTAATATTGCAGTACCAATGGACTTATACTGCTGTATTAGTTTTGCAAATTTGGTTATAATTATTATATTTATTTATTTTTTTTAATTTTTTATTTTTTTTTACTTTTTTTTTATTTTTTAAAAACTTGGGAATAATGGGGAAATAACTATGCCCTTAGAAGCACAGAGCACAGGACACAGCACCACTGGACTGAACAGGACACGGCACAGGACCCAGCAGCACTACGGAACTCAGCAGGACAGAGCACAGGACACAGCACCACTGGACTGATACTGCAGAATGTGTGAACTTTGTAATATTGCAGTACCAATGGACTTATACTGCTGGATTGGTTTTGCAAATTTGGTTATAATTATTATATATTTTTTTTTTTTTTAAAGTTTTTATTTTTTTTTACTTTTTTTTTATTTTTTAAAAACTTGGGAATAATGGGGAAATAACTATGCCCTTAGAAGCACAGAGCACAGGACACAGCACCACTGGACTGAACAGGACACGGCACAGGACCCAGCAGCACTACGGAAGTCAGCAGGACAGAGCACAGGACACAGCACCACTGGACTGATACTGCAGAATGTGTGAACTTTGTAATATTGCAGTACCAATGGACTTATACTGCTGGATTGGTTTTGCAAATTTGGTTATAATTATATATATTTTTTTTTTAATTTTTAATTGTAATTTTTGTTTTACTTTTTTTTTATTTTTTAAAAACTTGGGAATAATGGGGAAATAACTATGCCCTTAGAAGCACAGAGCACAGGACACAGCACCACTGGACTGAACAGGACACGGCACAGGACCCAGCAGCACTACGGAACTCAGCAGGACAGAGCACAGGACACAGCACCACTGGACTGATACTGCAGAATGTGTGAACTTTGTAATATATATTGCAGTACCACTGGACTTTTACTGCTGAATGTGTGAACTTGGTAATATTGCAGTACCAATGGGCTTATACTGCAGGATTGGTTGTGCAAATTTTGTGGTAATTAAAAAAAATTAAATTAGTTTTTGGTATTTTTTTAAATAACTTTTTTTTATTTTTTTAAACACAGGGGAATATTGGGGAAATAACTATGCCCTTAGAAGCACAGAGCACAGGACACAGCACCACTGGACTGAACAGGACACAGCACAGGACCCAGCAGCACCACTGACCTCAGAAGGACAGAGCACAGCACACAGCACCACTGGACTGATACTGCAGAACACAGCACAGCACAGCACAGAACTAAACAGCACAGCAGAGAACAGAACTGAACAGCCCGAGATCTACCAGGACAGAGGACCACCTAACACACCCTCCCTCTACCCTGATCAATGCCCGAGTGAAGATGGCGGCGACTAGCGGGGAATTTATAGGATCCGAGTATCGCGAGATCCGACAACGGGATTATGAGTCAGAGCCTCAGTTTCAGATTTGAATTTGGCGCCAATACCCGGATCTGTCTCGGATCCGACTCGGATCGGCAACGTTCGGGTGGGCTCGGATTTCATAAATCCGAGTGCGCTCATCCCTAATAGCAACAAGCATATATTAACAAAGATATTTCGCAATGGCATGAGTCCATTATAATAGCGACATGATGTAATATCTAACATGTTAACAGATCATTGCAAAGAGGCTTCAATATTATGCCACAGTTCACAATTCACAACATAGCCAGCACATAGGGGATGCGTGTGAATGCAAGGGAATCACTATATACATGGTGATGCCATAATCGATTTACACATATTAAACTATATATTTCTTTCTCTTATCTTTTAGTCTTTTTGTTATTCATGATCTACCCCCCCAGTCATGATAAGCTCCCAACAGTGCCAGCCATCACCCTGCTGCAATGCTCTCCCACCCCTCCCCCACAGTCATGATAAGCTCCCAACAGTTCCAGCCACGCCTAAAATGATCTCCTCTAGTGCCACTGTGTCAGCCCAGCTCTCCTGCAATTATCTCCCCCAACAGTGCACACTGTGCCAGCCAGTCCCCAACCCCCCACCCTGCAATTAGCTCCCCCAACAATGCACACTATGCGTGCCAGCCAGCCCCCAACCCCGCCTGCAATTATCTCCCCCAAAAGAGCACACTGCCAGCCAGCCAGCCCCAAACCCCCCCCCTTCAATTATCTCACCCCAAAGAGCACACTGTGTCAGCCAGCTCCCAACCCCCCTGCAATTATCTCCCCCAACAGTACAAGGTTTGTGCGTGTCAGCCAGCTCCCAACCCCCCCACCCTACAATTATCTCCACCAACAATGCACACTATGCGTGCCAGCCAGCCCCCCCTTGTAATTCTCTCCCCCAACAATGCACTATCCGTGCCAGCCAGCCCCCGCCTTGTAATTAGCTCCCCCAACAATGCACTATCCATGCCAGCCAGCCCCCCTTGTAATTAGCTCCCCCAACAATGCACTATCCTTGCCAGCCAGCCCCCCCTTGTAATTAGCTCCCCCAACAATGCACTATCCATGCCAGCCAGCCTCCACTTGTAATTCTCTCCCCCAACAATGCACTATCCATGCCAGCCAGCCTCCCCTTGTAATTCTCTCCCCCAACAATGCACTATCCATGCCAGCCAGCCCCCCTTGTAACTCTCTCCCCCAACAATGCACTATCCATGCTAGCCAGCCCCCCCTTGTAATTCTCTCCCCCAACAATGCACTATCCGTGCCAGCCAGCCCCCCCTTGTAATTAGCTCCCCCAACAATGCACTATCCGTGCCAGCCAGCCCCCCCTTGTAATTCTCTCCCCCAACAATGCACTACTAGTGCCAGCCAGCCCCCCCCCCTTGTAATTAGCACCCCCAACAATGCACTATCCGTGCCAGCCAGCCCCCCCCTTGTAATTCTCTCCCCCGACAATGCACTATCCGTGCCAGCCAGCCCCCCCTTGTAATTTTCTCCCCCAACAATGCACTATCCGTGCCAGCCAGCCCCCCCCCTTGTAATTCTCTCCCCCAACAATGCACTATCCGTGCCAGCCAGCCCCCCCCTTGTAATTCGCTCCCCCAAAAATACAATTACAGCCCCCAAGAGCGAGCGCTTACCTCTGTCTTCAATGCCTCTTATTCAGAATAAGTTATTCTTCAGTCACCTCACTCCCTGCTGCCTCTGCCTGTAGTGTCCGTTCCGCAGCGCGCAGCTATCTCCTTACTGAGGAGATCTCGTGAGAGTGAGACTGTCTCACTCTCACGAGATCTCCTTAGTAAGGAGATTAATGAGCGCCGCGGATGGACCATTGCCTGCTGCAGCCTGTCATTTGAGGTGAGTGACGTCATCTTCATTCAATTCAGTAGGAGTCGCCGACCGCGTTACAGGCTGTAGCGCGGCCGGCGGCTCGCACTCGCACAGCTGAACTTTATGGGAAAAAAAAGTACTTAGTACTTTCTAGAAAGGGCCCCACGGATGCCCGAGGGCCCTGGGCTGTAGCCCAGTTAGACCTCGGGTTAATCCGGCCCTGAGTTAGTGTTTAGGGTCACCAGGAGGTGCAAGCAATAAATAGGTAGTTGCTTGCTGGTGTCATCCTGACAGAAGAAGTGTTATTTATTGTGAGGCAAACAATAAATATATTTGATTTAAAACAAGAAGTTTTCGTGTTGCTGATATCTGTTGGGTGTTCTTGCAACAGAAGGTGACAAAAGTACCACAAGAAGGGTGCAGTTTTGTTACAAGTGGTGTCAGAAGTGGGATCGCCAAGGACAGCCAACGCACAGCTGTCCACCCAACCTCCAGATGCAAAAGGTGGAAAATATTGACTGCCACTGTCACACACCTTAAACTGTATATGCTGTCAGTTGCAGTGAAGAGATTGCTATTGCTGAACAAGCAAATTTTTTTGTCTGTGGAGAGACAGAAGCAATATTACTGTGAGCTATTCAGCATTTGTTTTGCAAAAGCAAGCAAAGTTTTTTGTATAAAATGGCTGGGCATTGTAGTGCCATACCTTGTTTATTCATTGAGCTGTGAGTTGGGTGTGGCCCACAAGTCTGCTGTTTTGCCTATGCATTGAAGTTGCTGTTTTACCTGTGTGGGAGACTAATGCACCTGTTTTACTAATTGCCTGTGGAAGTGCTGGACATATGTGAAGCTTGATATTTAGAAGCTGCTAGTACAAAATTGTCTTTACTCCTTAAGATGGGCAAGAAAAAGAACAAAATGTCTCAAAAAGAAAGTGTGCAAACAGGTGTGTCTGAGGTACATTCTCAACAGGAAAACATGGAAAATCAGAGAGGAGAATCTCATGCTCTCTGCACAACCCTAGTGTTACCTGTGTCAGAACATGTGGCCAGGGAAGAGTATGATTCTTTAGAGAAAATGTTTGAGGAAAACTGCTGTCTTGTAAAAGAAGTGTGGAATTTAAAGAAGCAGAGAGAGCAAGAAAACATGATTTTTGAATCTGTGGAAAATGAGTTGCATGCATTGCAAAAAGTGTGTGAAGAAAGAGAAAAATCAGAGAAAGTTCTTAATGAAATAGTAGTAGAGAAAGACAGAGAAATTGCTGCTTTAAAACAGAAGCGTGTCTTGGCTCAGCAAGAGGTATTTGTGGTGCCCCAAAGCCCTATTAAACAGCACAGAGGAAGTGCATAAACGCTTTTAAAATGCAGGGCTACAAGGGGTTACTAGAGGCTGAGAAAGACACAGTGGAAATGACAGTTGACAGTTGAACTGAAAAGACATACCCAGGAGGATGTGCAGGAAGGAGGAGTGTGTGATATAGCAACAAGAAAGGGGGAGCTGACATGAGAAACTGATCTGCTGCTGTAATTGGTGATATTACCAGCACACACGGCTGGAGAACGGCTGGAGACACACAGTGGGGCGTCCAATACAGTTTCCACAAACTGCAGAACCTTTTCAAGGTAAAATCCTAACCTGCAGTGTACTGCACACACCCCAGCGTCAGAGGGAAGAGTGATGAGAGAACAGCACCATCTTGTGACTGAATTAAGCAACAGTCCTGTGTTTTGTTATAATCTTTAACACTGCCTACAGTTTAACATCTACCTTTTAGAGAGAAAGTACAGAGACTTAATCGGGATTATTAACCCTTCTGGAAACTTCTGCAGGATATTTAAACACTACAAAATTCCTGTGCACAGTTCAACCCAGGACTGAGTGTAAAATATGGTAACGTTACCAGGGATAATATTGGTGCACCAAATGTTTTAGATTAATGTTAAGTGATTTACCTAAAAATTGATTTATTGATATTGAAGATGTTATAACTATTGTGCCTTATACTCACCAAGTGTATATTATATGTTAAATGCTATTGTGCTCTATGTCTCTACAATTATTTTGCCATTATCATTAAGCTAAAGGGGTCAGTGGCGCGGTGGCTTACCAAAATTATCCTTACCACATTCTTAATAAACCCAAGTTGTTTGACCAATCCTTGTCCCTTTCATTGAAGTATTTATCTACTGACCACCGGATGTCCGAACTGAGGGGAACCTGACTCGTGTCTGGAGGACAAGGTAAGGGAAGGAAATCCCATCCGTCTCGACCACCACATATTCTTAGCCTTGATATCCACTCAGAGGAGTTTGGTGAACACCAAGGATGAGAGCGTCCAAGTAGGTTAACCCAAAGTCAAGGGCCTAAAGGGGAACCCTGCTGCTAATTTAGGTCAAGCTGTAAGTGTGCCTGACAGGAGGTGCTTCAGGTGTGGAGTACTTGGTCACTATAAAGCCAGGTGCACTAGTCGTCAAAACCTAGTGGACTGTTCAGTTGGCCAAGCTGGGCCTGTCTTTTCTCGATGCTGTAGCCAGAGTTTCACAAGTGGTGGTGTACCTTTGTTTATAGTGACAATGCGTTTGAACAACATGATTGTACATGCAGTTGTGGACTCTGGGGGTGATTTTACGCTGGTTTCCAATTCTGTCCTAGCTGGGACCAAGATCTCGTGGTTGCCCAAAATGAATGTGCGCTGCACACATGGCATAGTCAGGAGATTAAGAGGAACTCTCTTGCCCATTAGTCTGAAAGGCCAAACTGTGAAGGTAGTGGCTGCTATAGCACCCAAGCTGCCGTATCCAATTGTTCTGGGGCGAGATTTCCCACTCAATAAAAAGGTCCTCGGTGAGCCAATCCGGCCGGACATGCTGGCAATTGATTCACTGGTCGGAAGCCCGGTCTTAAAGGATCTGCTAAAAACACCACAGCGTCTGAACCTCAATCACTGGGAGCCGCCAAGCCGGAATACTTCCGTGGGGGTCACGGCAGAACTTTCACAGAAAACTGGACGAACGGAATTAGTGTTGGCAGGTGACATCGCAGATGTGCCCACCTTACCTGTTGGTGACGATATAGACTGGTCTGAATATCCTAAACTGTTACATGTGCCAAACCTTGCACGTCACCAGAAAAAGGATGTAGCTTTAAAGCGTATCTTTAATTTGGCTAGTAATGTTGGGAATTTACCAAAGCCTGTCAATTCGATAGACTGTGTGCTATACTATATTGTTAAAAATAATGTGCTGTTTCATGTGACTACTGTTAAAGGGAGAAAAGTAGATCAGTTGGTAGTCCCACAAAACCATGTACCCTTAGTGCTAGAAGCTGCACACACGCAGGAGAGTGGCAAATACTTAGGGAAAGGTAAAATGAGGGAAACAGTTCTACGCAGATATTACTGGCCGGAGTCTATGTGGCAGTAAAAAAGTTTTGTAGGGCTTGTCCGGAATGCCAGAAAGCCTATCCCGCTGTAACAGTACAACCACAATCAGAAGGAGCTCATAGACGTCCTATTAAGAAAATAAGGGGTTATGAGTGGAGAAAAAGACAGGATTGGCTGTTTCAGAACAGGGTTCTCAGGTGTCAAGAAGAGAAGGTCCCAATGAGTGCACTGGTGGGTGTGATTGTGAGGACAGTTAAAGACACAATAGAACATTATTAAAGTAATTCTAGCGTTTTTAAATAAGCATTGCCCAAGCGATTGTATTGTGTTTCCAACGCACAAAGTAATTTATTTTAGCATATGTAACATTTAACAGTTCAATACATGATTATAATACAGTACAGCCAATACCAAAAAGAGATAAATACATACCGCTGCATTCGCATGCGCTCGCTGCGCTCCCACGGGTACCAGTGAACAGTATATCACCCTAGAATACTGTGCTCACAGTAGACTGACACCAGTGGGATCACAGCTATGATTATATACATTTAGTGTTACAGAGAGAACAATGTAGATGATGTGGCTTGCTTCTATAGGTCCAGACTTCAGATGGGTCCAGTGTAAACAGGTCATAGGCTAGTTCAAACAACCCCCTCAAAGGCTGAGGGTCAACATTCCAGATGATTCTCCCGCCCAGAAACCAGTTCCAACTAGTCCATTAGCATTTTACAGTTTGGCATCACTCTAACTATTTATTCCCTAACATCGATAACTAGAGTATGCAATATGCGATCTCTTCGGCGAATGAACCGGACAGCTGCTGATGAATAGGGGATTAAAATGATATCAGACATGGCACATTTCCTATAACCTGAACCTTAAATACACTGAAGTGTACATAAAATCATAATATATAAACTAATAATAAACTAAATACTATCTGCTCATAAATTACTGTATAACGGAACCAATATGAATTATATAAATAACTAAAGGTTATAATGTGAGTGTGTGCGTGTGTATTTTACCGTGTGATCGCAGTATGCCACGTGTAGCACGTGAGTGCAATCGCACAATAAAACAATATTAACCAATATACTTTCGTTCATCCAATTATACGACTTTAACAACATTCCTTGTCTCAGGCTATAAAATGTCAGGTGGACAAAATGGTCGTAGAGGCTCTCTTCCACAGAGATGCGCTCCTCGCGAGGTGACGCTAGGGGGAGGGATATGTGGCAATGGGAGTGGTTTGCCACTGGCCTCTCAGAGTGGAATTAGCTATGGAGCTAACAGTCTGCAGGTAAAAGGCTGTAAACCAAGTTATATACAGGTGTAGCACTGTGCTTAAGGTCAGTTATGTACAGGTCAGAGACAAGTGATAAAGTAAATGTAAAAGGTGATTTACTTACATGCTTTAAAGTGTTTGTATCCACAGCTAGCAGCAGAGCTGATATGGGTGGCTGTACTGAATAGGCGTTACAGAGCACCTGAGGAGACATCCTTTAAAGACAAGGTGGGAGTGTCGCCTGTCAGTCATCCAAGCCTGTGGGAGGAGACCTGTGTATTTAATCTTGTGTTGTGCTCTTGTCAGTGGTGACTGACGCTGAACTAGTTGGCCAGTCAGTAGTGAGCTGGTCTGTGTCTAGTTAGTGTTTAGAGTCACCAGGAGGTGCAAGCAATAGGTAGTTGCTTGCTGGTGTCATCCTGACAGAAGAAGTCTTATTTATTGTGATGCAAACAATAAATATATTTGATTTAAAACAAGAAGTTTTCATGTTGCTGATATCTGCTGGGTGTTCTTGCAACAGAAGGTGACAAAAGTATATAGTATATAGTGTTAATATATATATATATGTATGTATATATATATATATATATATATATATATATATATATATATATACACACACACAAAAATACAGATACCAGACAGGGGGCGCTCCACCCAGAACTGTACAGCAAATAATTGTCTATTATCAGGGTAAACACAAAGTCCCATTAACAGGAGGCAGCCGATCCCAATTCAGATGGTAAGTCTGGATGATCTAAAACAAAAGTATAGAGAACAGGACGCCACATAGTGTATTACCAAACATAATAATAATAAGATAAGAATGCAGAGGATAAACCACAATGGATTCCCTTTAGAAGAAAGAAAGGTGACTTCCAAATTGCAGGTTGTGAAATAGAAACATGAATGTGAGTACAATGAGTCAAATCCCCAGTGAATCACCAATAATAAGAGATTCTGCATACCAGATAAAAAGACTTGACAGACTCAAATGTAAAGCTGGTGATATTTCAAGGTCGGCTCTGACATAGAAGAACTGCTCCTCTGCAGGACAATCATCGAATACAGATGGATCCTCAGAATATGAATATAATAAAAAACTAAAATAGTGTAATAATGTATAGCACTGGTTTAATAAAGCAGTAAGTATCACACTTACATAAAACAACGTGACAATTGCACATAAAGGTATCTTTCAACATTATTCATCTGGAAATGCATACAGTCTTGTGGTATCGTAGCATTAAGTTCTTACTGTGATCCCACAGCCGCTGAGCTGGAAGAGAAATAACCATCCAGTATCCACAGAGTGTATATCTGCGGTATCCAGATGAGCAAATGAATCCTCAACGCGTTTCGTCCGTGTAGCAAATGGACTTCATCAGGAGGAATAAGAACATATATATGGCTCTCCAGGTGTTGTGAAACTACAAGCTCCAGCATGCTTTGCCAGTAGATAGCCAACCGATAGCTGGCAGGACATGCTGGAACTTGCAGGACATGCTGGAACTTTCAGAACACCTGGAGAGCCACAGGTTGACCAGGCCTGCACTATAGGGAGGGGGGACTGCATATATATTTAACACTAAAGGGAGAGAGGGCTGCAGATATATAACACTATGGGGGTCTGCATATCTAACACTACAGGGAGGGGGCTGCATATACATATATAATACTATAGCAGGCGTGGCAAACATGTGGCTCTCCAGGTGTTGTGAAACTATAAGCCCCAGCAAACTTTGCCAGTAGACCGATAGCTGGCAGGACATGCTGGAACTTGCAGTTTTACAACACCTGAAGAGCCACAGGTTGACCAGACCTGCACTATAGGGAAGGGGGCTGCCTATATATAATACTATAGATAGGGAGAGGGGGCTGCATATACATAACATACACATAACATGAAAGCAGTCCTGGCAAACCTGTAGCTCTCCAGGTGTTGTGAAACTACAAGCCTCTATAGGGAGGGGGCGGGCTGCATATATATAAAACTATAGGGAGGGGGCGGGCTGCATATATATATAAAACTATAGGGAGGGGGGCTGCATATATATAACACTATGGGGTGGGGGGGCTGCATATATATATCACTATGTGAGGGGGGGCTGCATATATATAGCACTATAGGGAGGGTGGCTGCATATAGAACACTATATGGAGCAGGGGCCTACATATAGGACAAACACTCATAGCTTAAAGTGGTAGCATCAATTTTAGGGTTTTCCCAAAAAGCCACTAGCAGCACTAGGCTGATCTGGTGACACTATAGCAGGGAACCCCACAGTGTGAGGTCCCCCTGCCATATTGTCAACCAGCCTTAACCTGTTCAGCATGGGATTGAATTCACTAGGAAAATCAGGCCTAAAAAGTCAACTGCTCTGTACTGATTAGTGTGACAGACTCAGACGCAGAAGAGTCCTGTGCAGGACATTGATATGTAAATGAAGAAGGTGTAATCTCAGGCAAAGCCTGGTATTTTCAAACAAAATATGGATGATTCATTACCACCACTCAACCACCTCCTTTTGAGGTCACTGGGAAAAAACAGTGTCTAAGGTAATTGGGTGTACAACCTTTTCACGATCATGTACTCATACACATTTTTATTCAGGCATTCTTATACATAAAATATATTTTCTCTAAAACATCATAGAACTATAATAATACATGAAATCAATAGAGTATTTTCTGCATGAATACATACGAGAAATCATTATGAAATATAAATGCTTTAGGTTAGTTATTCCACTATGCTTCCTATCCAGCTGATAGTTATAGATGATAATTTAGTTGTAGATCATTCCCCTTATAATAGATTGAGATAGAGATCTTCCAAACATGGATTATGAAAATGTTTGTTTTGATGTATCTTCCCTATACAAAATGTGTCTGCTCTTGGGCTAGTATTCTGTGTGAATGTAAAATAAGTCCTTCTTTTTATGTTATGTACGTCTTATCGCTATCCAATAACGATTGTTCCTTTTGCAGTGATGTGGTTCCAAAGCACAATTCGATTTAATAGCAAAAATTAGCAGAGTAACAATTGAAATAAAATAAGTACAGCCATTACTATTGCAGGCGCCCTGGATCCAGCATAAGTCATTCAGTCCTGAAGTCTGTGGTCAATGTGACTGACTACTGGTCCCAGAGCCCCTGCTTATATACAGTCAGTAATACAGTGAAAACAATACAGATGATTTGGCATGTTTCCATAGGTTGAGGGTTCAGGTCATTGGTAATGCAGGTCATTGGCCAGTTCAAACAATGCCATCCAAGGGTGGGGGTCAGCTCTTCAGAAGATGCATATTTAATCTTCCCGCCAAGAACTAGTTCAAACTGGTCTATTAGCATTACACGCACAATACCATACATGATCATTTATTCCCTATAATCCATATCTAGCATACGCAAGGTGCGATCCTAGGGGATTAGAATGGTACCAGACATGATATGTTTACTGTGACCTGAACCTTAGATCTCACTAACGTGTATATAACTGTCACAACTCTGCCTATTCTTTGTATGTAGCAGCAGTATCTCAAATCCATCAGAGGTGCTGCTGTTCTGTTCCTGAACTTTTACCATGTCTGTAGGAGCTAATCCCCTTGCCTTACGCCTGATTAAAACTGCACCTGTCCCACAGCTTGAAATACCTGCCTCAAGCTCTGCTCTGTGCAGTTCCTCTTTAATCCCTGGCTGCTTCTGGTTCCTCCCTGTTCCAGTGTTGGTGCTTCTGCTGTTGATCTCCTGTTGTGACCCTCAGCCTGATTCCTGGACCCTGCTTGTGTGCCTGTTTCCCCGACCACGGCTTGACTACTGGACTATGCTATTTCGCTTGTGACACCAACCTCTGCCCGACTACTGGATTCTGCTTAACCTGATCTCTGCTTGATCACTGTACTCAGTGATTTTTTTTGTCTGCTTCCCTGGACAGCCTTGTGCCTCCTGGACTGGGGTAACTCATAATACTTGTCCCTGCTAATTATCTATATCAGTCATTACTTGGAACCTGTTGCTCTGTGGGCTTTATCTGCCATTGATCTCACCTGTTCATATCTGTGGGTTTGAGTTATACCTGTTTATACTGCAACCTGGAAATCTGCATATCCCACATACTGAATCCCTGTTTATGTATTTTGCCTGAATAAAGTAATTTGGTTATCATGCTTCAGTTGCTGCTTCCTGAATGCACTAGGAATCATAACAATAACATTATAATATTTCTCCATAAACTCTGCTACATTTCAGTACAAATAAATGTGTTGCAACTAATTTTAATGTAAGCTAATTATATGTTCGTGTAAATGTGTTTATAAGTGTTTGCACGTGTTGCGGTTATTTACGCTTCTCCATGCCGTAGTGTACTAGTCGCATAACTTCATATATAGACAATCGGATTGTTAGATATTAATTTGCAATGACCATATCCAATTATCTGACTTCAACAGCTCCACCCTTTGATAGTAAACAAAACTATCACCTAATTATGTTCTTGATGTCAGGATTGTAATGCAATTCTTCATTGACCATGATACCTGTATCCCTCACCACCATTACAGTTTCATTTTCAGTGTTTACCTCATTAGAACTTTTTCCACACTTTAACACAGTAGGAACACTTCGGACACATAAGCCAATTACTAAGATGACACCAAGTATAAGGATAAGGAGCTTACCTATGCTAGCAACCATTTCCTGTACCCACTCTCCTAGACCTGAGAACCACTTTGCAGGATTCAACCATGAGAACCCTCCTGACACCTTTTCTCCAACCTCATACAATGAAGAATTATGGTTCTTACAAAACTCCCATTTTAGTTGTAGAATTTCATCCATTTTCCAGTCTGACTTCTTTGGGGTTGTCAGTATTATTAGTGATGTATGTACAACATTTGATACCGAACTGGGTAGCCAAAGTCACACAGTATCCACCAGTAATAGACGTGAGGTAATTCAACACTAGTCTATGTTGCACCAACTTCTTTTTATAAGCCTGTAGCTCCCTGCCTGTATACCTGAAAGTGTCATCATAAATCTCGGTAATATTGTCTATCAATTTAGCTAGGTCCTGTATATACCTAAAATTTAAAGTTCCCCGAGAGATCCTGGTGGGATCTAATGCAACCATAACTTGGAAACCAGTGGTTTCACTAATCAATTTTGTAGCTAAGGGTTCTTCACCAGGAATCATGTTTCTTTTGCCACGATGTTCATACTGTGTGTGTGTATGTATGGTGGTGATGTTGTGGTCTTATGGATATCAATCATTTCATCATGTGTAATGGTCATGACCTCAGGAATCAGTTTATCTAAAAAGCACAAACCCTTGGATCTCAGAGATAACCAGTAATAAACCTTTCTCATGCAAACATAGTACACCATCTGGGAGGACATAGGATACAGTACGATCATTGATAATATCACACAAAGTTTTGACGAAACTACCCATGCCTAGTGTCTTCATTTGTTCAAGACAAGTGTCAGCATAGATAACATTCTTACAATAACCTATAGAAACTTTTCCAATGGTTACTCTCCTATGTCTGTTGACACATCCTAGTTTATGATGCCCATCACTATACCTGCTTACTGGTGACCTTGAGAGTTTCCCCTCAACACTGGTGTGGCGAGCCATTGTCTGATCAGTTAGGTCAGCTTCCCAATTCTACAGTTTTTTTTACATGAGATATTCAGACACAGCAAAAAACGATCTAAGGAGTATTGGCGAAGCTTTAGACTAAGGGACCTAGTGATATTATATCTCCTGTCTATGGTCCTCCCTCCCCGTAATTCGAGGACCTCAGAGGTGTTTAGTGGGAACGGCACTAGTCCTATGTTATGCTGTCCCTGAGGCACATGAGAGCACACTGTCACGGATCAATGTAGAAATACAGCTAAGGAGCCATGGGTAGGTGAAAAAACAAACAATGTTTATTGCTGGAGAGTATGAACAGTTGATGATATAATAGCTTGCAGAATTTACCAGATATACAGCAGTTGCAGGTAAATGGGAGGTGAGGAAATATTCCAGGCAGGATGCACAGGGAAATGCACAGATAAGTCCCAGGTTCACATAAGGAACAGGTCAGCAGGTTGTATGTTGAAATAGATCTCCAGCAGCATAAATCCAGGAGCACAAACAGGAGGAAGTGACCACAGAGAATAACCTCAGGGTGTGACAACAGGATGGGACAACAATAACCAGCAATGACTGCTGGAAGGAACAGGTATATATATGGGAAATGAGAACACACCCAGGTGCATGGGATAATTGGAGAAAGTGTTAATCCCTAATGCAAACATGAAAGGCAAGATAGCAGCACCTCTGGTGATCAGAGGTACTGCTGCAAATACACACTAATAAAGTCAAAAGGCAGGAGCTGCCAGGCAAAGTAGCATGTAATGCATAACCTTGCAGGCAGATCCTGACAGTACCCCCCCCCCCCCCCCAGGGCGGATTCCAGACGCCCGATTACCAAAAATGTCTGAATTCATCGGAATCATAGTCCAGAATGGGGGGTCCGGCAGAAAATGGGTCAATGGGTGGAGAGGCAAAAGAGACCATGCCAGATGGAAGTTGAAGCACTGCTAAACCTCCTTTTTTTTTACGTCCTCCCCTTTTACGGGACTTCCTTGGAGTTGGGACCTGAGCCAAGTGGGTGGAACACAAAGGTAGTTCTCGGACTGTTGTGCTGAGTAGTGTTGACAAAAGCACAGGTGACCCACAAGATTCCACTGCAGAGGTTGGAGAAAACTTTTTGATTACTGCCTCAACAAACAGTTGTAAGTCTGATAGCATGGAATGATCCATTTCAATAAATGGATTTGCCCATTCCAAAGCTTCTCCTCTAAAATACGAAATAAGGAACAGTACCTGTCTCTTAGGGTTGTTAACAAGCTCTGGTATGGAGGGAATATAAGAAGCGGCAAATCTCAGAAGAGCACCAAGTTGGAAAATGTGCCACTCAAAGAAAGGTAACGGCTCAGACTTGGCACCCTCAGCACAGGATGACTCGGACTTGGCAATAGACTTGACAGGGGACCTGGACTGGGCGGCAGGCTTGGCAGCATGCCCGGACTGGGTGGCAGGCTTGGCAGCAGGCTTGGACTGGGAGGAAGGCTTGGCAGCAGGCCCGGACTGGGAGGAAGGCTTGGCAGCAGGCCCGGACTGGGAGGAAGGCTTGGCAGCAGGCCCGGACTGGGCGGAAGGCTTGGCAGCAGGCCCGGACTGGGCGGCAGACTTGGCAGCAGGCCCGGACTGGGCGGCAGACTCGGAGAGGACAGTGCTGTGAGAAGCCCCAGAGCGGACAGCGCTGAGAGAAGCCCTAGAGCAGACATCGCTGTGAGAAGCCCCAGAGCAGACATCGCTGTGAGAAGCCCCAGAGCAGACATCGCTGTGAGAAGCCCCAGAGCAGACAGCGCTGTGAGAAGCCCCAGAGCAGACAGCGCTGTGAGAAGCCCCAGAGCAGACAGCGCTGTGAGAAGCCCCAGAGCAGACAGCGCTGTGAGAAGCCCCAGAGCAGACAGCACCAAGTGGTAACTCGGGCTGAACCGCATGAAGACTCGGAACCGGAGACAACGGCTGAAGACTCGGAACCGGAGACAGCGGCTGAAGACTCGGAACCGGAGACAGCGGCTGAAGACTCGGAACCGGAGACAGCGGCTGAAGACTCTGACCCGGAGACAGCGGCTGAAGACTCTGACCCGGAGACAGCGGCTGAAGACTCGAAACCGGAGACAGCGGCTGAAGACTCGGAACCGGAAACAGCGGCTGAAGACTCGGAACCGGATACAGCCGCTGAAGACTCTGACCCGGAGACAGCGGCTGAAGACTCTGACCCGGAGACAGCGGCTGAAGACTCTGACCCGGAGACAGCGGCTGAAGACTCGAAACCGGAGACAGCGGCTGAAGACTCGGAACCGGAAACAGCGGCTGAAGACTCGGAACCGGAGACAGCCGCTGAAGACTCGGAACCGGAGACAGCGGCTGAAGACTTGGAACCGGAGACAGCGGCTGAAGACTCGGAACCGGAGACAGCGGCTGAAGACTCGGGACCGGAGACAGCGGCTGAAGACTCGGGACCGGAGACAGCGGCTGAAGACTCGGGACCGGAGACAGCGGCAGGAGACTCGGGACCTGGAGACAGCGGCAGGAGACTCGGGACCGGAGACAGCGGCAGGAGACTCGGGACCGGACACAGCGGCAGGAGACTCGGGACCGGACACAGCGGCAGGAGACTCGGGTCAGCAGGTTGTATGTTGAAATGGATCTCCAGTAGCATAAATCCAGGAGCACAAACAGGAGGAAGTGACCACAGAGAATAACCTCAGGGTGTGACAACAGGATGGGACAACAATAACCAGCAATGACTGCTGTGAGGAACAGGTATATATATGGGAAATGAGAACACACCCAGGTGCATGGGATAATTGGAGAAAGTGTTAACCCCTAATGCAAACATGAAAGGCAAGATAACAGCACCTCTGGTGATCAGAGGTACTGCTGCAAATACACACTAATAAAGTCAAAAGGCAGGAGCTGCCAGGCAAAGTAGCATGTAATGCATAACCTTGCAGGCAGATCCTGACACACACCAAGGACCCGGTTTGGTTTAAGACCTTACCAACTAGGGAGTGATAATCCTCTAGAGGATGCCCGCCCAAGTACAGATTACTATTGGACTGGCATCGCTGGATGCAAGTCTCTTCAACTAGGGAGTCACAGTACTTACAGATACAATATTCCTCAGACAAGAGCCCCTCACACTGCCTCCGAGCTCCAGAGCTAGCAGATCTTTTCATAACCCCAGGACCGAGTTTAACAATGGGCTGCACTGTTGGTTCTATCATCCTTTCCTCCAACTCCACTTCATCAATATCATTATCAGACCTGTTCTCCCTCATCCATACCTCTTTCACAAAAATAAGATGTCCTGAAAAAAGTAAAAATAAGAAAAATCCTGGAACAAAAGAAAAACAAAAACCGCCACTCCATTGCTGGGGTGATAGTCTGGGCAACTTTCTTGGCTCAGGTGTCTAGGCTGCAGGCTTTAAGTCTCCCGGAATAGGTTTACGAGTGACAGATCTGTGTCGTCGGTCTCAGCTTTGTCTCGTACTTTCTCCGGGCTGCTGACTTCCTGCAGTGAGTGGAATGGATCCAAGTGTCTTTCTGCTACCTTCAGAGATGTGGTACTGGTCATCAGCACTTGGTATGGGCCTTCCCAACGGTCTGTTAAACAACCTGAGCATAAGAAATTGCGGATCATAACATATTTCCCAGGATCAACATCATGACAGTTTGTTTCTGGCATACCAGGTGACTGCATTTTCAGATTTTGTTGTTATTGTTTTAGCAGTCGGCTCATTTTTGAGATATTGCACAGTCACTTCATTATTGCACTTCAAATAGTCCTGCGGACTTATGATGAAATGAGGTTGTCTGCCAAAGGGGGACAGCTTAAGAGGAGGTCTGGGAGTGGTTCTGATGCTATGGAGGACTAGTGGCAAAGCTTCTGGCCACGCCAACCCAGTTTCAGCCATTATCTTACTCAGCTTGTTCTTAATGGTACTGTTTACCCTTTCCACCTTACCACTTGCTTGTGGTAGATAAGTAGTATGAAGTCTGCTATTTATTCCCATAAGTTTACACATGTTCTGAAAGATATCATCGGTAAAATAAGTACACCTATCACTTTCTATGATTCTAGGGATACCATATCTGCATACAAATTTCTGAACAACTTTCTTTGCAGTGAACACAGCAGTATTAGTGGATGCTGGATATGCCTCTACCCACTGGAAAACACATCAGTACACACTAACACATATTTGAAATTCCTGCAAGATGGTAACTGGATATAGTCAATTTGTATTACCTGAAAAGATCTGTTTGTAGGAGGGATATGGGATGGCTCAGTTGGTATTGTCTTCCCAACATTTTTCTTCACACAAGTAAGACAGGATTTTGCTTTCTTACCGGCTTGAGAAGATAAGCCAGGTACACAGCAGTATGCTCTAACCAGTTTACACACACCTTCTTTACCCAGATGAGTCAGACCATGTACTGCCTCAGCCAGGCCTGGGTAATATGCTCTGGGAGCCACGGGCCTACCTTGTCCATCTCTCCAGAGTCCAGAGGACTCTTGTCCACATCCCTCCGCCTTCCAGATCGCCTTTTCCCGTAGGGAACACAAGTCTTTCATTTCAATCAATCTCCGGGTGTCTATTGTCTGAGAAACCATTATTTTGATACAGATACAGTTACAGGTAACCCTGCTGCCCATTTGGCAGTTTCATCCGCCCTGCTATTGCCCACTGACACCGGGTCTTGGCCGGATGTGTGGGCTTTACACTTTATGACGGCTACTGTCTTGGGTAACTATATCGTTGTTAAAGTGTCCTTTTATGTGTTGTGAGAGTACCTGCTACTGTCGGAAAGTTGCTAAGGCGCCAAAGGGCCCCGAAATCGTGCACTACCACAAAGGCGTACCTAGAGTCAGAATGTATATTAGCTGACTTACCCTCTGCCAACTCACATGCTCTCCTTAGTGCTACTAGTTCAGCCACTTGGGCCGAGTGAGGTGGGCCAAGGGGTTCAGCTTCTACAACACCCTGATTGTCTACAACAGCGTAACCAGTGCATAATTCTCACGTCTCAGTCTGTCTATGACAACTTCCGTCCATCTAAGCGTAAAATCTACATTTTCTAAGGGGATGTCACGCATGTCGGGCCTTGCAGTAAAGTCTGGTTCAGACATTCCATTCAGTCATGTGTATCAGTATACCTGCAAAACTCATCCCCAACCAGAGTCTCTTCATCTCCCACCCTTGTGCATTTCGAGGTACATATAGTAGGTATGCAGCTGGATTTAAAGTACTGCACCATTTGATGGTGATGTTTGCAGGTGCCATCAGAGCTAGTTCCCATTTTGTGAACCTAGCTGAATAGACATGTCTTGTTTAAGCTGAATTCAACAGAGCAGATACCGCATGAGGTGTATAGACAGTTGAATCATGTCCTAATACTACATCCTCGCTCTTATTTACCAGAAGGGCAGTTGCTGCTACACTTCTTAGACACGTTGGGAATGATCTTGCCACAGTTTCCATTTGTGCACTGTGGTATGCTACCGGTCTGCTAGCGTCACCATGTTTCTGTGTGAGAAAACCTGCTGCACAACCCTCAGCTTCCGTACAGTATAACTCAAAGGGTTTTTCATAATCAGGTATTCCCAATGCAGGTGCTCTATGTAACAGTTGTGTAACGTGCAGTAATGTAGGTAATAAAATATGGAGTACTTGCCTTACTCTAGATCAGAGCTGGCCCGGCTGGTGGTGCGGAGTCTCACGAACCCCCTGGTGTTCACCAAGAACCGCCGCAAGGCGGGATGGGCTTCGCTGCGGAGGAACGCAGGTCGCGGTCCACTGGTCTGCCTCTAGAGGTAAGAATGCGGGAGATAGCTCACGATCACACTGGAACTGGAAGGTAAAAATGAACCACTCCGTTGTCAGGATAGCTGAGCTCTGGTACACTGGATACAGATAAATGCATGGTACAACAAGCCTGGGTCTGGTACACGGGAGCAGAGAGATTAACGTGGTCAGCAAGCCTGGATCTGTGTACACTGGAGCAGAGAGATTAATGTGGTCAACAAGCCTGGGTCTGGTATACTGGAGAGCAGAATCTGGAAGGTCAACAAGCCTGGTCTGATACACTGGAAATCACAGAATATCACTAAGTCAGGAACAGGAAGAAGTTACTTTGACACTGCCCAGTCGTCAGAGCAGAGTTTTTGTAGTTGCAGCTTTGAATTCCCCGCCCTGCAGGGTCATGTGACAGCGCTGCCGAGACCCAGAAGCATCAGGGATCGCGGCGCTGGAACGGGGACAGCTAAGTGTGTAACACTCTAGTCAGACTATCTTTGAGATTAAAGAATGCCTGATGTGACTCCTCAGGTTTCGAGGAAGAGACTAACTCCTGCAATGGTAACGCCAGAATAGAAAACCCCAGGATCTACAAGATCCACACATCCCCAAGAAGGTACGGATTTGTTGTTGGTTCTCTGGCAGAGTCATGTGTTGTATTGCCTGGATTATGTCCGTTGTCAAGTGTCTTAGCCCCTGGGTGAGGCAATGTCCCAAGTATTTAACCTTAGTCTGACATGACTGTAACTTGTCCTTTGCAACCTTGTGCCCTGTTTGTGAGAGATGAAGAAACAACAATTTAGTATCATGTAAACATGACATAAATGAATCAGAGCACAACAACAAATTGTCCACATATTGAATTAGAACAGACCCATTGCTTGGTTGGAAGGATTGTAAGCAGTCATGTAAGGCTTGGGAGAAAATACTAGGGCTGTCAATGAACCCCTGGGGAAGTCTAGTCCATGTATATTGCACTCCCCTGTAAGAGAATTCAAAGAGATACTGACAGCCAGGGGGAAGGGGAACAGAGAAAAAAGCAGAACAGAGATCAATGACAATGAAATGACTGGCAGACGGTGGAATCTGCATGAGGATGAAAGCTAGATTGGGCACTAGAGGGAATTGGCTATCAACAAGTTTGTTAATCCCCCTTAGGTCCTGGACTAATCTATAGCCCCTCCCCCCACTCTTCTTCACTGGGAAAATGGGACTATTGGCTGTGCTGAATGTAAGAATTAAAATCCCTTGTTGCAGCAGCCTCTCAATAACAGAATACACCCCTCATTCTACCTCCAGTTTTAATGGGTACTGTGGGATTTTTGGAGCTATCCTGCCACTTTTTAGATTTACCATTACAGGAGCTACATTTGCCATCAATCTAGTGTCCTGTCCATCTTTGGTCCATCTTTGGTCCATAGGGAACCCGGTATTTGCAGTAACATTTCCTTTACCTGAGATGGACTTTGTTGTAGAACGGTAGAGTGTAACATTAACCTTTGTAGGGTGTTCAATATGTCCTGTACCTCATGTGCAACCTTCCCTGGTAAGTCTAGGAATACACCATCAGGGGTACAGTATATGACACATCCCATTTTGCACAACAAGTCCCTGCCCAGTAAGTTAGTAGGAGCCGTTGCAGCCAAGAGAAATGAATGCTTGGTGTGCAGAGGCCCGATAGTAACTTCTGCGGGTTTAGTCAAAGAGTAATGTAACACACTCCCTGTTACTCCCATAGCTGGAACAGATGTGTTTGTGACCTGTAGATTTAGAGGAGAAGATATCACTGACTTGGCCGACCCTGTATCTACAAGAAAGGTTTGTTTCTTACCAGCTACATCAAATGTCATTGTAGGTTCTTCCCTAAGATTCTTAGTTAACATAACTGGCTGTAGAATACAGGTATGACCTGATCCCTAGCGCTGATTATCACAATCCTGCAAAGCACTTGCTGCTATGACATGTGCTGGAAGCTGTTGAGAATCTTCATAACCTTTGTGGGTATCTATGTGATTCCCCTCTAAGTGTCTCCAATCTTCTCTCTTTACAGTATCTACTTATGTGTCCCTCTTTATGGCATTTGTAACACTTCACTGTACCATACCTTTCTGTGTGTGCTGTCAGCTTGTGGTTGTGTGTGCAGTCCCTCTAAATCCTGGATACTTACCAGCATTAACCTATCACTCTGCGCATCTTTCTTTCTGAAGATGTTTTTGTCATGATTCACGGCAGACTCTCTAAGAGCATCTACCGTGATGCCTCTCCAATTAGGTAATGAGGTTTGTACCCTTGTATTTAGGTTTTCTCTGAGACCATCCATTAATACTGTAACAGCCACTTCCCTGTGATGTGGATCCTCTTTTATGTCAGATATCCCAGTGAACTGTGTAATGGCTGACAGAGCTCTGGCAAAATAGTCATTTGCAGTTTCACTATATTTTTGCTTAATAGGGAAAATTTTGCTCCAATTCACTATCACTGGAAAATAGATGGCCAATTGGGAGATTATTCTCTTAATGTTTTCCTGGTTGTCCTCATCTGTTAAGGTTCGGTCTTCCTCCAACATACAATCCTTAATAAACTTTTGAATGTCAGTATTGGGAGGAAGGCATGCTCTCAACACCACTCGCCAATCTTTATTAGTTGGCTCGTATGCATTTCCTAAGTCTTTAACGAATTTCTGACATCTGGCCAACTCTTTTCTAGGATCTGGGAAATCAGAAATAATTGAAGGTAATTCCGATCTAGTCCAAGGTCCATGCATTTTATCTCTAACGATATTTAACACCTCTGAATCGAAACTACTGATCTTTGGAAAAGGTCTCACACAATCCTTGGTCATTTTGACCTATTTGTCGCAATACGCCATTGCGTATGTACCATATTTCTTACACATGAGAAACCTTTGCCGAACCAATCAGCTCTTCCTTAGGCAGCACCTCATTGACCATCTCTAGCGTTTGCTTCGGTGGTAGTCATGTTCCCGAGCATGACTACCATGACAACACTTACCCAGACATATTGAGTGCAAAGCTAGGGACCCCGACATGCTGTGAATTTCGATTGTTGGAAAAAAATGACTTTGAATCACTGCGGCTGTGTAAGTAGCCGGCCGCTCAGAATCACGTGAGTTTCAACGTCGGCAGTATTATTGTGCCTCTTAAGGATTCAATGGAAGGAGGCTGCGCCTGTAGAATGTAGTTAAGAAGACTTCTATAATATGCAGGCACAGCTTTCCTCCGTTGAACACTTAAGAGGCACAATAATACTGCCGGCGTTAAAACTCACGTGATTCTGCACAGCCGGTTTCTGTCGCTGAAATCGGCAGCGCATATACATACCCCACCCATTTGCTTAGCACCTATTGCGAGTGTATTACTACTGGTAGCACTAGGGTTACCCAACCTTGCCAGTGTAATTCATTCCGCTACTCACCCAAGTCACAATCACTGTCTCATGCTGTACCGTGCGGTTCAATCACATCGCTTAGCCATACTAACAATTACTAAACTTTGCGATTACTATTGGCGGTGCGACGAAAACCTTTTGTTTTCGTTTCCAGTATACCTGCCCTGTATACCAATACTCGGCTGTCCAGCCCCTGTCTCTTACAACAGTAAATCAACTTTTCACTTCCAAATCATTCAATTCACATACACATACACCTTTGTTTTCTGCACAGTAAATTAATTTCCCAAACAATAGTAATATCTGTTCAGAGGCTTTAACAAGTGATTATGCTATAGATATATTACAGACTATCAAAATGACTGTTTAAACACGTGGCAACAACACCGGAAATACACGTACGCAATGCAGGAAGTACACATATGTTATGCAATGCAACACAGCTAAACCGCCAAAACAACAATAAAAAGAATCCTCTTCCTTGTCCCTAGATTTAAGTTAGCGCTCCTTAGATTATGCTAAAATGGGCATTCGGTTTCACAACATAGAATGATAAACTTGTTTTGAGCACATTGCTTTCTTACCCGTATATGACGCGTCTCTCCACCCTTTGTTGAGGAACCGAAATCCGTAGGCTTTGCGATTCGTCCGCTGGCGTAACCTCCGCTGCGAGCCCCTAAATTGTTATGTACGTCCAGTCGCTATCAAATAACAATTGTCCAGGTCCAGTGTAATGCAGGTGATTGGCCAGTTCAAACATTGCCATCCAAGGGTGGGGGTCAGCTCTCCAGAAGAAGCATATTTAATCTTCCCGCCAAGAACTAGTGCAAACTGTTCTATTTGCATTACACACACAATACCATACATGATTATTTATTCCCTATAATCCATATCTAGCATACGCAAGGTGCGATCCTTTCGGCGATTGAACCGGACATCTGCGGATAAATAGGGGATTAGAATATCAGACATGATATGTTTCCTGTGACCTGAACCTTAGATCTCACTAACGTGTATATTACATTATAATATTTCACCAAAAACTCTGCTACATTTCAGTACAAATAAATATGTGTGCAACTAATTTTAATGTGAGCTAATTACAAGTGTATATGTTCGTGTAAATGCGTGTATAAGTGTTTGCACGTGTTGTGGTTAATTACGCTCCTCCACGCCGTAGCGTACTAGTCGCATAACTACAGACATAGACAATCAGATTGTTTGACTTCGAAATTTATTACACCAGCGGCTCTGTGCAATAAACCTAAGTGATATGTTTGATCTTATCTGTACATCCTGTAGTTGGGTTTTAGGTCTCAATAACCTAGTTAACCTTTGCGTTGTTGGCATACAATACTGTCAAAGGATAGAAACACTTCTAACTTTGGTAATGAACACTTAGAACTTGGGGACAAAACAGAGAGGAAGGACTCAAAGGAGAAGTAGGAGGAGGGGAAGGAGAAGGAGGAGGTTAAGAAAATAATTAAAAAAGATAACATGAAATGAAATTAAAATGATAATAAAAAGAAAATACATTAAAGATTAAATAAAATCCAGTATTTATTTTAAGTATTCCAATATAAATTGGAAACAATCTTAAATTGCCAATTTAAAAGTGCCATGAGATCAGGCAGGGCTATAACAATATGTAACCTTGGTTATAAGACACAACAGAAATGAGAAGGGGCAGGAGAAGGACAAGGAGAAGAAGAATGGGAAGGAGAGAGAGGAGAAGGAGGACTGTTAGTAAACACTGCCAGCCCCATCACTGAAAATATCAGTTCTTCCAAGTCCTCCTAGTGTTGGTTGTAGCTATTGGTAACACCCTCTTTCTAAAATCTCGTTGTTTGTTTACTTCTTAAAGATGACAGCACAGAGAACTGATGAATGGATTATTGCTTAAAAAATTATCAGGAGTGCACACTTTTCATGTTTTTTTTGTGTCTGTGCACTGAAAAAGTTACTGTGAATGAGAGGAATGAATATTATGCTACGTGCAGCATCTGCTATATGTTCATGCTATGTTTTATGCAAAGTCATTTTGACAAGACTGCACTTGCACTGTTTAACAATTATACCTTTCATCATAAACGGTTTTCCATTTTACAGATAGTTACAAAATAAAGTTAACAAAACCTAGTGATGACATTTATAAAGTACAGACTGACAAAATAATTCTGCAAGACCAGAGCACATAACTATGAATGAAGTTGTCATTCTACACACTCACTTGGTAAATCTACACTTGTCTAAAACCATATGCTCCCGTGATTTTATTGCTTCTGGGAAAATACAAAAATAGAAACTTCATATTTGTATAAGTAATGTATATCCTATTACATTAGGCTTCAGAGATTTTTCTATTTTTTGCTAACCAGCCAAAGCTACTCACAGTGCAAACCAAATTTGAAAGCATTCCCGTAGCTTGCATTTTATTTATAAATATATTGGGATGTCAATTGGCAATTAAACCCAAACATTCCATGCAGGCTACATACATAACAATCCTCCCTCTCCAGTACCTCCAGCTGTCACCATACTCATACACTAATGCAGACAGAAGCATACTTTGATTGTGTCATACGCTGACCAATCATATGCATCACCTACTTTTTCAGTGCCCAATAGGGGTATATGAGAAAACCACCCCCACATTGTGCTGTAGCAAGGTAAAATAAACAGATAACAACAGTATAGTAATCGTTCAAACAGAAGCACTGCCCAACAGAGTAACAGTATGAGAATGAGATGCCCCCTCTGTTCATGTAATTTAGATTGCACTGTGGTGATATGAGTAGAGGGAACACCAGCTTCCTCCTCCATACAGTATAAATGAATACACAACTTGTCTTGCCATGGAGATGTGTAATCAAACTGAGCTTTGGTAATAATAGTTACAGCAAACATTAACAGCAGCCCTGGCAATTATATTAATAATAGGCACTAGAAGAGAAAGTTATACCTTACTTCTCCTTACTTCCTTCCAAGGCTCTAAGCATCGTCTGAATTAGTAATAGAGACATATTTTCATCATAATTATTTTCAAAGACCTGTTGGAATTGACTTACAGTAATCTCATCACTTTCTATGGTGAGGGCTTCCACTATTGCCATGTCACCTCTGAGGTATAAAAAAGACAGTGAGGAATAAAAAATAGAATTTGAGTAATACTTAGGCCATTACAATCTATGCACTACAGTCATACAAGTGACTTGTTCTATGTTAAACAACATAGAACAAGTTCAGTATTATGTTAACTGTAAATAATATTTTGCCATTTATGGGCATTTGAATCTTTTGCTTGCCATTGTATTAGCCTGATCAACAAAGTTTCTTTCTTTAGACGGAGATCCCTATATTCAGTAATGTGTTTTTCATGATCAGAACAGGGAACTAGAATTGAACATTTTATAAATCATTGCACTGTCACCCATTTGTGTAATGGGATAGAACATTGTCAGCCAATCACTGTCACCAGTGGTGACAAGAATGAATAGACTGATAATTTGCCCTATAGCTCTCTGTCTTTGTCTGTCAGAGACTTCACTAAAGGTCAGATGATAGTCATGTTCATGTAACAATTTATCAAAATTTTATATTTTAAAGAGTGTAGTTAAATACAGTGTAGTGCCCCATTCTGAATTTCAGTACACAATGCAGAGCAACCTATTATGTCCAAAATGTACACTAATGTCTAAAAAACAATGCACAGGTATATAATGATGTTCGGGCACTGCATGCTGGTATAATCATGTAGTTAGCCAACTGCTTCTTACTAAGGATGAGCAGGCTCGGATTCCGCTAATCCGAGCGCACCCGAACAGTGCGGAACCGACGGAATCCGAGCACTGTTCGGGTATTTCCGGCGCCAAAAAAATGAAACTGAGGCTCTGACGTCCAAGTCTCGCGTCGGATCTCGCGAGACTCGGATTGCATAAATTCCCCGCTAGCGGCCGCCATTTTCATTTGGGCTGTGATCAGGGTAGAGGGAGGTTGTAGGGTAGTGGTACTCCTGCGTGATCAGTCCAGTTGTGCTTAATGCTTGTGTCCAGTGCTCTGTCCTTGCTGAGTCCAGTGGTGCTTTATGCTTGTGTCCAGTGCTCTGTCCTTGCTGAGTTCAGTGGTCCTTTTGTCCTGTGCTCTGTCCTGCTGAGTCCAGTGGTGCTTTGGCCAGTGTCTGTCCTGCTGAGTCCAGTGGTGCTTTAGTCCTGTGCATTTTTGTGCTAAGTCCATAGTAATTGTCTAATTATTAAAAACTCCAAAAAAAAAAAAAAAAAAAATTATACAAAAAAAAGTAAAAAAAAATATTAAAAAATAATTTAAAAAGTATAAAAAAATTCTAGAGCAATATATTATTGCAGTCCTGAAATATTAGTACTGCAATACCTACATTCACTGTTTCTGCAGTCCAAAAAATAGGAACTGCAATCTATATTACTACGTTCACTGTTTCAGCAGTCCAAAAAATAGGAACTGCAATCTATATTTCTACGTTCACTGTTTAAGCAGTCCAAAAAATAGGAACTGCAATCTATATTACTACGTTCACTTTTTCAGCAGTCCAAAAAATAGGAACTGCAATCTATATTACATTTACTACGTTCATTCTTTAAGCAGTTCCAGAGAATAGGTACTGCAATCTATGTTACATTTAATACGTTCAATTTTTAAGCAGTGCAAGAGAATAGGTACTGCAATCTATATTACATTTAATATGTTCAATTTTTAAGCAGTGCAAGAGAATAGGTACTGCAATCTATATTACATTTGATACGTTAAATTTTTAAGCAGTGCAAGAGAATAGGTACTGCAATCTATATTACATTTACTACCTTAATTCTTTAAGCAGTTCCAGAGAATAGGTACTGCAATCTATATTACATTTACTACCTTCATTCTTTAAGCAGTTCCAGAGAATAGGTACTGCAATCTATATTACAAGAGAAAGTGAGGGAGGAGCTGGTAAACCATTGCGATTCCACCAAGCTTGTAGCTCTTGTGGATGAAGCCCTTCGTACGCTTTGCCAGGATCCGAGGGTGGTCACTCTTTTAAAGACAGAGGAATACATTCTGGCCACCGTGCTCGATCCTCGGTTTAAAGCGTATGTTGTGTCTCTGTTTCCGGCGGACACAAGTCTACAGAGGTGCAAAGACCTGCTGGTCAGGAAATTGTCCTCTGAAGAGGACCGTGACATGCCAACAGCTCCACCTTCATTTTCTTCCACACCTAAGGCTGCGAGGAAAAAGCTCAGTTTTCCTAAAAGACCCACTAGCGGGGATGCAGACAACATCTGGTCCGGACTGAAGGACCTGCCAACCATTGCAGACATGTCTACTGTCGCTGCATTGGATGCTGTCACAATTGGGGAGGATTATTTTTCTGACACCATCCAAATAGACATGTCAGACAGTCCATATTGTTACTGGCAGGAAAAAAAGCCAGTTTGGAAGCCCCTGTACAAACTGGCTCTATTTTACCTGAGTTGTCCCCCCTCCAGTGTGTACTCGGAAAGAGTTTTTAGTGCAGCGGGGAACCTGGTCAGTGAGCGGCGAAGGAGGTTGCTTCCTCAGAACGTTGAAAAAATGATGTTCATAAAAATGAATTATCAATTCCTCAATCAAGTACAGCACTGCGTTCCAGATAATACAGAGGGACCTGTGATTGTGAAGTCCAGCGGGGACGAATTGATAATGTGTGAGGATGAGGAAGTACACACTGAAGGGGGCCAGGAATCAGAGGATGAGGATGAGGACGACATCTTGCCTCAGTAGAGCCAGTTTAGTTTGTACAGGGAGGGATGAATAGCTTTTTTTGTGTGGGGGCCCAAACAAACCAATCATTTCAGCCACAGTTGTTTGGTAGGCCCTGTCGCTGAAATGATTGGTTTGTTAAAGTGTGCATGTCCTATTTCAGCAACATCAGGGTGGTTGGGAGGGCCCAAGGACAATTCCATCTTGCAACTCTTTTTTTGGCATTATGTGCTCTTTGGGGCCGTGTTCTATCTCCATCAGAGATATTCCTGCAGGCCATGTCACCGGCACAGCTATGTTGGTGTTAGACGTGCGCTGCATACTAGCAAATAGGCTTTCCGTGATATTACATTGTCAGGGATTAGGCTAAACAGAGTGTCATGGTATTTGAGATCCCTACCTTACCTACGCACAGCATATACAGCGCTTCAATTTGTTCTATCATATTAATGTTTAGATGGGGTCTCTCCATATTAACATACTCCGCTTGCTCACATCACCCAGTGAAGCAAGCGCTATATTAGTGCCAACTTTTAGACACGTTAGGCAGCGTCTTTAATGAGAATACAGTCTCTATATAATTGTGAGTGCTTTAAGATCTTACATGACCTTTAATCAGGCCACTTTAATCGCTGCTCTATTACAGATCTCTGTCCAGTGATCATCATGCATATTTTTGCAGAACCAAGTTAAATATAAAAAACAGGGTCTCCTAGAATACGTACTATTTTATTTAAAGGAGTTTTAAGGGGAATTACACTCTAATAGAGAGACTCATCATTTCTGAATAAACAAAATTATATAATTCTTGTTAAGTTCCAATAAAGAGGAACTGCCATTTCTATTACTACGTTCTTTGTTTTTGTAGTTCCAAAAAGGAGTAACTGCCGATTCTATTAATACTTTATTTCTTTCAGTAGTTCCAAAAAATAGTAACTTACATTTATATTACTACGTTCTTTGTTTTTGTAGTTACAAAAAAGAGAAACTGCCATTTTTATTACTACGTTCTTTCTTTCTGTAGTTCAAAAAAGCAGTAACTGCCGATTCTATTAATACTTTCTTTATTTCAGTAGTTCCAAAAAATAGTAACTTCCATTTATATTACTACGTTCTTTGTTTTTGTAGTTACAAAAAAGAGGAACTGCCATTTTTATTACTACGTTCTTTCTTTCTGTAGTTCCAAAAAAGAGTAACTGCCATTTTTATTACTACGTTCTTTCTGTAGTTCAAAAAAATAGTAACTTCCATTTATATTACTACGTTAATTGTTTCTGCAGTCCCAAAAAAGAGGAACTGCGGTCTTAACATCTATGTTGGTTTTAGACGTCCATCCGGTGTCCGCCATCTGTGCAGTGGAATTCAGACCTGTTGAGGGTGATATATTGTGGCCCCGGTACCAAATTGGGTACCGGGGCCACTCCACTACGCAGTCCAGATAGATGCGTATCAGATAATTAACTACATTCAGTGTTGGGGCAAATCCAAAAATAATTAAAATGCACTGTCATGATCGAAAACAAGAGGTATTGACACGCTAGAACTCCACCCTCTATATGCTGCAGAGGATGGAGGAGCAGCCATATGTGCAGTGGAATTGAGACCAGTTGGAGGAGGTATTGTGGCTCCGGTACCAAATTGGGTACCGGGGCCACTCCACTACGCAGTCCAGAAAGCTACCGCGGTGCAACGTTTTGGACTAAAAACAATATTGTGAGGTGTGAGGTGTTCAGAATAGACTGGAAATTAGTGGAAATGATTGTTATTGAATGTTATTGAGGTTAATAATAGCGTAGGAGTGTAAAAAAAACATATTTTAGCGCTTTTTATGCTTTTTTAAAAATAAATCAGAACCCAAAACCCTAAATCAGAACCAAAACCTTTCGTCAGGTGTTTTGGCAAAACAAATCAGAACCCAAAACCTCAAACTAATCAGAACCCAAAACCCAAAACACTAAAAGTGCCCGGTGCACACCCCTACTTCTTACAGGAACTGTACCATGTTAGTAGATGATGAGGTGAAAGATGATGTTGAAAAAAATGTGGTTGTCACTTGTTCTAATGGGATGTGGTTTCACACAGGAATATTACTTAATAAGAATTTTTATTTCCTAGCTTTTTATTGCAACTTTATTAAATTGCAGTTATTTTTAAAATTCAGATATTTAGTCATGTTATTGAATTTTTCTGAAATCGCATACCACACAAGCTAATACATATAATTAATTACAACATAGTAACATACAATGCCAGTTTTAGGATCTGCCTGTGTTTCTACTGCAGCTGCCTCGGCATGCTGCTTCTATTGGCAGCTACTATCTTTGGACTACTCTGGACTTGTTACTTTGAATGTATCCTGCAATACCTCTAATCCACCATAGGTGCTGCTATTGTGCCTTGCATTGTCTTTTCTCACTACCAGGGGTTAACCAGCTGAACTAGCTAATCATTTGCACTTATTGTCTCCTCATTTATACCTGCCTCTCCCAGTTACCTTTGCTGGTCATTGTTGTTTATGTTGCTGTGCCTGACATTGTTGTGCTAACTTGTTTCTCCTGTTCCCTTGGACTACTACAAGCTGCTTGCCGATATCTCTTTACCTGGTTTCTCCCCACTCAGCCTGTTCACCTACACCAGTCATTCCTGGTTTACCTGCTTTCAGCCACTCTCACAAATCCTTTGTCACTGTATGCAATACTTGGTTTGTACAATTTTCTGCGTTATCTGGATCATATCTGTTCAATAAGCACCATATTCTGGCCTCCATAGCTGTCATTTCCAGCTTTCAGCATTGAAGTGTGACAGCTAGCCATATATTTCACAGAAATACACAGATGCCTGAAATATATTGCACAGAAATACACAGATGCCTGAAATATAATGCACAGAAATCCATCCCATTGACAACAATGCATTGCACAAAATACCTCCTTTTCTAGCCATATATTGCACATAAATACACTCCACTATTAGCCATAATGTACAAAATTCTCCCAATTGTCAGATATATATTATACAAAGATTCTTCACATTGCAGTCCTACATTGCACATATATCCTCCATTTCCAGCTATATATTGTACAGAGAACCCCCTGCATAGAGATTCCTCCATTGCCAGCCATATACTGCACAGAAAACCTCAATATCCCTTCCCATTTCTTGCCTGGTAGTGCAATCTAAATACAATTCTCCTGTGCCTCTATGCTGTCTGGAGGTTCTTGGGTGATTCAGCGTCAATATTGTTAAGATACAGAAGTGTTTTGTGAAGAGGGGAATTTGCAACAATCCCCCTCTCTGCCAAACACAGAAAGTGTATTAAAATGTTGCAATTTGTTTAGTGATGCTCTGATTCTTGATTACTGAAAAAAAATAATTCTATGTTTTAAACTACAGTACCTTTTAAGGTGGATACTTATTAGGAATGTGCACCGGCGACTTTTGAGGTCTCGTGTTTTGTGTTTTGGATCCGGATTTTCGTTATTTTTGGGGTTCGGATTTGTCTCGCAAAACACTTGACGAAAGGTCTCGGTTCGGATTTAAGGTTTTGGATTCGGATTTTTTTTGAAAAAAACATAAAAAGTTTAAAAATCAAGTTTTTGGGCTTATTTTCACTCCTAGGCTATTATTAACCTCAATAACATTCAATAACAAGCATTTCCACTAATTTACAATGTATTCTGAACACCTCACAATATAGTTATTAGTCCAAAACGTTGCAACAAGGTATCTTTCTGGACTGCGTAGAGGAGTGGGTCACCACAATATATATTAAAAACCCTGAACTTTTATGATTCGCACCAATAAATGTACCTGGACTGCGTAGAGGAGTGGGTCACCACAATATATATTAAAAACCCTGAACTTTTATGAATCGCACCAATAAATGTACCTGGACTGCGTAGAGGAGTGGGTCACCACAATATATATTAAAAACCCTGAACTTTTATGAATCGCACCAATAAATGTACCTGGACTGCGTAGAGGAGTGGGTCACCACAATATATTAAAAACCCTGAACTTTTATGAATCGCACCAATAAATGTACCTGGACTGCGTAGAGGAGTGGGTCACCACAATATATATTAAAAACCCTGAACTTTTATGATTCGCACCAATAAATGTACCTGGACTGCCTAGAGGAGTGGGTCACCACAATATATATAATAAGAAAACCATCAACTTGTATGATTCGTACCAATAAATGTACCTGGACTGCGTAGAGGAGTGGGTCACCACAATATATATTAAAAACCCTGAACTTTTATGATTCGCACCAATAAATGTACCTGGACTGCCTAGAGGAGTGGGTCACCACAATATATATAATAAGAAAACCATCAACTTGTATGATTCGCACCAATAAATGTACCTGGACTGCGTAGAGGAGTGGGTCACCACAATATATTAAAAACCCTGAACTTTTATGATTCGCACCAATAAATGTACCTGGACTGCGTAGAGGAGTGGGTCACCACAATATATATAATAAGAAAACCATCAACTTGTATGATTCGCACCAATAAATGTACCTGGACTGCGTAGAGGAGTGGGTCACCACAATATATATTAAAAACCCTGAACTTTTATGAATCGCACCAATAAATGTACCTGGACTGCGTAGAGGAGTGGGTCACCACAATATATTAAAAACCCTGAACTTTTATGAATCGCACCAATAAATGTACCTGGACTGCGTAGAGGAGTGGGTCACCACAATATATATTAAAAACCCTGAACTTTTATGATTCGCACCAATAAATGTACCTGGACTGCATAGAGGAGTGGGTCACCACAATATATATAATAAGAAAACCATCAACTTGTATGATTCGCACCAATAAATGTACCTGGACTGTGTAGAGGAGTGGGTCACCACAATATATATTAAAAACCCTGAACTTTTATGATTCGCACCAATAAATGTACCTGGACTGCCTAGAGGAGTGGGTCACCACAATATATATAATAAGAAAACCATCAACTTGTATGATTCGCACCAATAAATGTACCTGGACTGCGTAGAGGAGTGGGTCACCACAATATATTAAAAACCCTGAACTTTTATGAATCGCACCAATAAATGTACCTGGACTGCGTAGAGGAGTGGGTCACCACAATATATTAAAAACCCTGAACTTTTATGAATCGCACCTATAAATGTACCTGGACTGCGTAGAGGAGTGGGTCACCACAATATATTAAAAACCCTGAACTTTTATGAATCGCACCTATAAATGTACCTGGACTGCGTAGAGGAGTGGGTCACCACAATATATATTAAAAACCCTGAACTTTTATGATTCGCACCAATAAATGTACCTGGACTGCGTAGAGGAGTGGGTCACCACAATATATATAATAAGAAAACCATCAACTTGTATGATTCGCACCAATAAATGTACCTGGACTGCGTAGAGGAGTGGGTCACCACAATATATATTAAAAACCCTGAACTTTTATGAATCGCACCAATAAATGTACCTGGACTGCGTAGAGGAGTGGGTCACCACAATATATTAAAAACCCTGAACTTTTATGAATCGCACCAATAAATGTACCTGGACTGCGTAGAGGAGTGGGTCACCACAATATATTAAAAACCCTGAACTTTTATGAATCGCACCAATAAATGTACCTGGACTGCGTAGAGGAGTGGGTCACCACAATATATATTAAAAACCCTGAACTTTTATGAATCGCACCAATAAATGTACCTGGACTGCGTAGAGGAGTGGGTCACCACAATATATTAAAAACCCTGAACTTTTATGAATCGCACCAATAAATGTACCTGGACTGCGTAGAGGAGTGGGTCACCACAATATATATTAAAAACCCTGAACTTTTATGATTCGCACCAATAAATGTACCTGGACTGCGTAGAGGAGTGGGTCACCACAATATATATAATAAGAAAACCATCAACTTGTATGATTCGCACCAATAAATGTACCTGGACTGCCTAGAGGAGTGGGCACTGGGCACCACAATAAAATATATAAAAAACCTTCAACAGGTCTGCATTACACTACACATACGGCTGCTCCTCCATCCTCTCCATCATATACATGTTGGAGTTTTAGCGTGTGACAACCTCTTGTTTTTGATAATGTCAGTGCATTTTGAATATTTTTCAATTTGCCCCACACCACTGAATGTACTTTATCTATGATACGCATCTATCTATCTTGACTGCGTAGTGTGGTGGCCCCGGTACACAATTTGGTACCGAGGCCACAATATAATTAAAAAACCCTCCACGTGTCAGAATTCCACCAAAAAAGGGTATGGACTGCGTAGTGTGGTGGCCCCGGTACACAATTTGGTACCGAGGCCACAAAATAATTAAAAAATTGGGCATCAACTGTCACCGTTGTTTAATATATGATACACCTAAATATGGACTGCACAGTGGAGTGGCCCCGGTAGTAAATTTGGTGCTGGGGCCACAATAAAATAAATACACCCTCAACTGGTCTGAATTCCACCAAACAAGTATCTGGACTGCGTAGTGGGGTGGCCCCGGTACCCAATTTGATACCGGGGCCACAATACCTCCTCCAAACATGGTACAGACAATTCGTCATTGAGATCCCATCAAGTATGTTAAAGACAGACAGGGTCGAAGTGTTATTGGTTGACTTTGTAAACCAAAAAACTGTCCCTGTTGCACATAGTCGTGCAATGAAGACTGACTTTTTCATTTAAAGGCACCATTTTTCAAGTGTAGTGTTTGTAAGTCTAAGTCATATTATACTTTTGGTAAAATTGGTTTATTTTGTTCCTCTTTATGGTAACTACTAATAGAATTAAAGTATTAAATAGAATTAAAGTATTAAATAGAATTAAAGTATTAAATAGAATTAAAGTATTAAATAGAGTGGTATAGAGTTGTAGTGTGGTATAGATAGAGTGGTCCCCACAATATAATAATAAAACCCTCAACTGGTCTGAATTCCACCAAACAAGTATCTGGACTGCGTAGTGTGGTGGCCCCGGTACACAATTTGGTACCGAGGCCACAATATAATTATAAAACCCTCCACGTGTCAGAATTCCACCAAAAAAGGGTATGGACTGCGTAGTGTGGTGGCCCCGGTACACAATTTGGTACCGAGGCCGCAATATAATTAAAAAATTGGGCATCAACTGTCACCGTTGTTTGATATCTGATACACCTAAATATGGACTGCACAGTAGAGTGGCCCCGGTAGTAAATTTGGTGCCGGGGCCACAATACCTCCTCCAACTTCCAAGTGTAGTGTTTATAAAGACAGACAGCGTCGAAGTGTTATTAGTTGACTTTCTTAACCCTAAAATTGTCCCTGTTGCAAATATTCGTGCAATGGACAGTTACTTTTTTATTGAAAGACTCAAGCTTTCAAGTGTAGTGTTTATAAAATATAAACAACAATACAGTAGTTTTAGAGCACGTCAATACCTCTTGTTTTAAATTATGACACGGCATTTTACTTTTGGTTTAATTTCTTGAATTTTTTTAAATTTGGTTTTACTTTTTGAACATGGCAAACGACTGTTGATTGGTCATATAATGCAAAAAAAAAAGGTCCAAGATGGAATTGTCCTTGGGCCCTCACACCCACCCTTATGTTGTTGAAATAGGACATGCACACTTTAACAAACCAATCATTTCAGCGACAGGGCCTACCAAACAACTTTGGCTGAAATGATTGGTTTGTTTGGGCCCCCACACCAAAAAAGCTATTCATCTCTCCCTGTACAGACTAAACAGGCTCTACTGAGGCAAGATGTCGTCCTCATCCTCAACCTCTGATTCCTCTCCCCCTACAGTGTGTACTTCCTCCTCATCACACATTATCAATTCGTCCCCGCTGGACTCCACAACCACAGGTCCCTCTGTAGTATCTGAAGGGCAGTGCTGTACTTCATTGAGGAATTGATTATTCATTTTTATAAACATCATTTTTTCAACGTTCTGAGGAAGCAACCTCCTTCGCCGCTCACTGACCAGGTTCCCCGCTGCACTAAAAACTCTTTCCGAGTACACACTGGAGGGGGGACAACTCAGGTAAAATAGAGCCAGTTTGTACAGGGGCTTCCAAACTGCCTTTTTTTCCTGCCAGTAACAATATGGACTGTCTGACATGTCTACTTGGATGGTGTCAGCAAAGTAATCATCCACAATTTTTTCTATTGTGACAGCATCCAATGCAGCGAGAGTAGACATGTCTGCAATGGTTGGCAGGTCCTTCAGTCCGGACCAGATGTTATCAGCATCCCCGCCAGTGCCTCTTTTGGGAAAACTGAGCTTTTTCCTCGCAGCCATAGATGTGGAAGAAAATGAGGGTGGAGCTGTTGGCATGTCACGGTCCTCTTCAGAGGACAATCTCCTGACCAGCAGGTCTTTGCACCGCTGTAGACTTGTGTCCGCCGGAAACAGAGACACAACATACGCTTTAAACCGAGGATCGAGCACGGTGGCCAGAATGTATTCCTCTGACTTTAAAAGAGTGACCACCCTCGGATCCTGGCAAAGCGTACGAAGGGCTAGTTCCACAAGAGCTACATGCTTGGTGTAATCGCAATGGCTTACCAGCTCCTCCCTCACTTTCTCCAGCTGCTTCTGCAACAGCCTGATCAGGGGAATGACCTGACTCAAGCTGGCAGTGTCGGAACTGACTTCTCGTGTGGCAAGTTCAAATGGCTGCAGAACCTTGCACAACACGGAAATCAGTCTCCACTGCGCTTGACTGAGGCGCATCCCCACTCGTTTGCCTATGTCGTAGGTGGCTGTGTAGGCCTGAATGGCCTTTTGCTGCTCCTCCATCCTCTGCAGCATATAGAGGGTGGAGTTCCAGCGCGTCACAACCTCTTGTTTGAGGTGATGGCAGGGCAGGTTCATGCTTTTTTGATGTGCCTCTAGTCTGCGGTAGGCACTGGCTGAATGCCGAAAGTGTCCAGCAATCTTGCGCGCCACCGCAAGCATCTCCTGCACACCCCTGTCACTCTTGAGGTAATGCTGCACCACCAAATTAATGGTGTGGGCAAAACATGGGACGTGCTGGAAATTGCCCATATTTAATGCCCGCACAATGTTACTGGCATTGTCTGACACCACAAATCCCCATGAGAGTCTAAGTGGGGTAAGCCACTGGGAGATAATTTCCCTCATTTTCTCTAATAGGGGATGCATCTACCCAGTGGGCTGTCACAGTCATATAGTCCTTCGTTTGCCCAGAACCACTTGTCCACATGTCCGTGGTTAAGTGGACAGTGGGTACAACCGCATTTTTTAGAGCACTGAGGACACTTGATCGTACTTCTCTGTACATTTTTGGTATCGCCTGCCTAGTGAAGTGGAATCTCGACGGGATTTGGTACCGGGGACACAATACCTCCATCAACCCTCTAAATCCCACTCCACTGATGGCGGACACCGGGCGCACGTCTAACACCAACATTGCAGTTACAGCCGCAGTTATACGCTTTGCAATAGGGTGACTACTATCATGTAGTGGAGTGGAGACGGGGTCTCTGGAAAGTAAGCTCTCCTTATTCGCGGACGATATACTTCTCACGCTCCAGCAGCCAAGAACATATCTGCCTAACCTGTTCTGCCCTGTACGAGATATGGGGGCCTATCCGGGTATAAAATCAATATAACAAAATCTGAGGCCCTATTTCTTAACATGCCTTCACAGGAATGCTCTGATTGCACCTCCCATTTTCACTTTAGATGGCACAAGAAAAAATTAAAATATCTGGGGGTCTGCATCACCACCTCATACGAATCTCTATACCAGGAGAATTACCCAGCCCTTTTCCGTAAGCTCAAATCGGACGTTTTCTCCTGGTGGACCCTAATTATTTCGTGGCTGGGCAGGATCATTGCGGTAAAAATGACTATTCTTCCTCAACTCCTTTACCTTTTTCAGACACTACCTGTACGAATACCCCTAGCCGAAATATACTCTATGCAGCAACACCTCTCTAAATTTGTGTGGCGGGGCAGGTCTCCCAAGCTCCGGCTGGCATTACTCAAAAAACCCAGGGCTTGTGGAAGCAGAGGTTTTCCGGACCTCAAGGCCTACTACTGGGCAGCCCAGCTTAGCTCAATTGTTTCCTCATTTGCTTCTCCTGCATCTCACTCATGGGCAGACTTGGAGGCTGCCTATCTCTCTATACCTGGTCTATCCGGCCTTTGGGGAATTCCTTCTGATATTCAGAAGGCTCTAACTAAACGTTTTTCAACCCTGGAATTTGCTACTCGGATCTGAGAGTCCTGCAAGAGCCATCTTTCTGTCTTTCCTAACCCCCTGCATATTATACCCCTTTGGCATAAACCCACTTTCCCCCCGAGTGTGTCCCAATCTTTTTCCCGGTTGTGGACCAGGGCTGGATTTCGATTTGCAGGAAGCCTGCTTGAGCATGTACTGCCTATATACTATGATGTTCTCTGTTCTAGAGTTCCTAACTTTCATCCGCCCTTCTACCAATACTTGCAGGTTCGGCATTTCCTCCTCTCACTCCTGTCGGACAGTATGCCCCATCCCCCCTCCCAATTTGAATCTCTTTGCCTCTCTTCCCCCCTACGAAGAGGTATGATCTCCTCCCTGTATAGTCTCCTATTAGAGAAACTGGTGACGGCCGGGAATATACATGAGAGGGAGTGGGAGAGGGATCTGGGCCCACCCCCGGAGGAGGACTGCTGGGAGACCATTAGACTGAATGTGGCCTCTAGTTCCATCTCCACACTTATTAAGGAAAATGCATATAAAGTTTATTATAGGTGGTATCTTACACCTGATAGGCTTGCAAAGATGTTTCAGTTGGCTTCTCCCGACTGCTGGAGAAACTGCGGTCACCGAGGCACCCTTGTACACATTTGGTGGTCATGCCCTGTCATTTCCTCCTTCTGGGACAGGGTCGCAAGACTTCTCTCCTCCCTTCTCCAGTGTCCTATTAGGAAGAACCCGTGGTCCTTCTTACTCTGCTATCCTATACAGGACCTTGATACCCACTCTGCGAAGCTAGCCTCACACGTGTTGGCAGTTGCCAAATGCATTTTAGCTAAATCATGGAAGCGGGTGGAGCCTCCTTGCGTCTCTTCTTTAAGATCATATATATGGTTTATAGCAAACATGGAAAAGATCACCTCATCACTACGGGACAAGGAAGACAAATTCCATCAGGTTTGGGGCCCCTGGCTCTATGCCTAGAGTCTCGTAGTCTGTCTTCCTTTAAAATAATCTTCTCTTTACACTACACAACCCTACATAAAATTGGGGCCATTTCTTCTCTAAAAATGCCACCTTACAGACTTGCTAGCGCTCCCTCTTGAGAGAGTGCTTATCTCAGTCGACGACCATGTCCCTCTCCCCATCCCCTACCCCACACCCCCTTAATGTCCAATGCTTTACCTCCCCCTCCCTTGCCACTACTAACTTGTTATACTGTAATGTATATTTCTGTTACGTGAGTGACATTGTTGGATACATGTATTTTGAATTATTCTGTTCAAAAGTCTTTCTGCTCTCTGGTTTTTGTCACTCATGTTCTTCTTTTTTTTTGTATGCAATAAAATTTTGAGTTAAAAAAACAAACAAACATCGAAATTTTGGTTCTATAGCCAGGAAACTCCCTATACCTTAATCCCATTGAGAACTTCTAGTCAATCCTCAAGAGGTGAGAGGACAAACAAAACCCACAAATGCTGACAAACTCTATTCATTGATTAGGCAGGAATGGGCGGCCATCAGTCAGTATGTGGCCCATAAGTTGATTGACAGCATGCCAGCGCTAATTGCAGAGGTCTTCAAAAAGAAGGGTCATCACTGTGAAAACAAATATTTGTGTCATTCTCAAAACTTATGACCATGACTGTAATTTTATAAATGTAGCTCACTATCAACTTTACTAGCCAAAATGTTTTAATTTCCTGCTGGCTATAGCAATATGTTATGAAGCCTGAATATAAATGAAAACCACAATAAAAATAAATTCTACCTATGAATATATCAATATGTCATAATATTCCTCTTTGTACCTCTCATAACACATGATTATTTTTAAACTGGAAGACAACAATCGTTTTCAAATAGTTGTATTATCAGTTGAGGGATATGAATCACATAAATCTTAGGTCCTTGATGGTTGAGCATACTTGTTAGTTCACTGTTGCGGATCGACATCCTGATGAGTCCTCCTCCCTCTTTCTTTCGATATCATGATATTCTATCACTCATATCATATCACTCGGCTAATATTTCTTACTCAGCTTATTTAGGGATATATATATATATATATGTGTGTGTTCAAAGGAAACCTATACACCTAGTTGCATTTGTTGGATTAGAATTATCTCAAACATTACTTTTCTTTTGTGATGTGATAGCTCATGTGTCTGTGTCATGCTGCCGAATGCTAAACAGATGGTGCACATATATTATGAGCCATTACCTGGTCTGACAGGAAGAGTTAGATGCTTGTGTTGCTCTAATAGATGGCTCTTAGGCTTTCTAATTCTCTAAACAACACTCTTAAAATAACTCAGCAGAGACAAAAAAGTCAGCCCCTGAGCTTGTAATAACAATGGCATGACCACATTATACATGAATGCTGCAAGGCCTCATTTGGTCTCATGTTTGTATTGATATCGTTCCATTCTCCTAAGACCATAAGCCTTTGCTCTGTCTCCAAAGGGGGTATTTATTTTTAGAAAAGGAATGGTGTGCCCATAGAAGAGGGAATATGATGTGGAAAAGGGATAGTTTATTATATTTTTATTTTACTACAACTCTATTTCAGTACCTCTAAAGAATGTATTAGAAATATAGATGATAAATTAATTTATTACTTAAAGTACAATCTTTGTGAACACTATTCCTTGCAAATGTCTTGTAGGATTACATAAAACCTGCTGTTTATCTCTATAAAACAGTTGTCTGAGTGATTGATGTTTGTATATTTATGGAACTGAGTGGTTGTGTTATTTAGATAAGGTTAGTATGGGAGCTTGAGTAAAGAATATATTAAGACAAAATAAAAAAGCAATACATTTAATAACTACTTTGAAACATGGTAGCTAAAACAACTTTGCAATTAGCTAAGACAAACAAAACCCATGTGCAGTTGGGCAACTAAACTTCTAATAGCAAAGAAAATTTAGGCTCCAGGAGGCTTTAGGGGTGATCTCCTATGTATTGCATTTTGGAAGAAAGTACAAGGGGTTCATAAATGCCAATGGGAATACCAGATCAGAAGCTGACATTACAATATTGTCACATTCAAATGGAGGATAGTTGGTGTGGGTGAAAAAAACAAAAGGTAAAACAAAATTTATTCATATGTCGGTCATTTATATAAAAAAGTTGTACATATTACTTAGTGTGTTCTCGATAGTGGTAATTTATCTTAACTGTTAACTGTGTCTGTGCTCTATGGACAGCACATACTCTAGACGTGATTGCAGTCAAGTGTCCCTTCATACACATATAAGATGCTAAATATTTTTGTAAATGATTTATAGGCTTTAACATATGCAGTATGGAGATTACACAAATAAGTAAGAACAATGGTAAATGTGAAAGCAGTACGGCTTTTGCTAGCCTACAGCATAAATGTGATCAGAATCAATTCTGGATAAAACTTGAAATGGCCATTTCAATACAGGTACTGGAGAAGGGGGACATTATTTTTGTGCATGCTTTGCCACATTCTTTACGTCTTAGTGTAGAGACATTAGGCAAGGTTAACAATAGCAATGTTTAAACCCATTACTGTTATAGATGGGTTGGGGCCAGGGTTAATCAGGGGATGATCAGGGCTGTAATTAGAATGAATGCTGCCATATGCACTTGTGAATGATGACACCCCAACAAGCAGTCCTAAATTAAGGGCTTTGCATATAATAGTACCAGATAAAATGAAAACATAATAAGGAGTGAAAATCTTACAATGTTAGAATTATTTTACAAAAACACACAACGGGCCTGATTCGTCTTCAAACACAATGTGAACACAATTTGCGTTTTAGAAATCAGACATAAACTGCATGCTTGTGCGTCCGTATTCAAGTGGATCTCAAGAAACGTTTCCATTTGAATATGGGTATAAGTACGCACTGGCTATACGTTACTTGCTACATGCAGACAGACAGAACAGACTGCAGGATACGCACATGCATGCACCCAAAGTTTTTTATAATCATTAATAAAAATATATTTAAAACATTTTTATTTTTTTGTTACAGGCAATACATAAGTTTGGATGTTCTTAATACTTACTGCACCTACAATGTACAAGTCAAGATAGCATGCCCAACTAATTGTCTACTGACAGTGACCAGTTAGAAGGTGGTGGACGGTTAACACTCCCAGCTTGCTCCAGCAGTTAGTGAACCAAAAGTCCCAGCATACCATGCATTCTGGTGTCTGTAGTTGCCCAAAAAAATGCAACAGGTTGAATAATGCTAGTCTGCTTAACAAGACTACAAATTGTTCCACCATTAAGGGGCACTGGTCTATGTGCAGAACAGCATGATATGGGACATGCTTTCTAACTGTTCCTGTAATCGAGACAAAAATCCTATGGACAGTCCCTAAAATTGACAGTTAGCAGACTGTATTGCTCTCTCCTACCTGTTCTTGCAGTGTTCATAAACTAATGCTGGTATCTTAAGCTCTGTTGCTGCTTGGCCAGATCTTGGAATATTGGGGCTCTGTTTGGAAAAGAGATACTTTTCACCTTCTCGAAAGCCAAGCAGTCAGTGAACACTCTTGGCAACTCTCACTCCAACCAGACCATTATTAAATGTATGTACAATTGAGTTAATGATTATGCCTCCTTCTCCACAATGAGCCCCAGCATTAAATTAATACTAGATGTGTTTAATAAACAAGCTTTCTTCCCCTCAATCAGCCCTGACATTAAATTAGCAACATTTTTATTAAATAAATAGGCCCCTCCCCCTATACAAGCCCCAACATTAAATTAATGTGATTCACTTTTAATAAATAGGCCTATTTCCCCTTATTTAGCCCTGACAGTAAAGTAGCAGCATTCAAATGAAATATAGTCCTCCTCCAACCCAACCAGCATCAATATCAAATTAAAAGCATTCTTACCCAATAAGGCTCACTTTAAGTTGAGATCCCAAATTGTATTAACAAGCCCTATAATATATTAATAACCCCACATTACATTAATAGTCCTCACATATAATATTGAGCCACCACATAATATTGATACACCCAACTGGCCCTTCATTTAACAAAGAGCCACTACAAAATATTACTACCACTATCATCTGCCTCATAAAATTAATAAAATAACTCTACATATCATTAATAACCTCTTACATCAGCCCTTATATAACATTAAAACCACCACTGACATGACAATAATAACCTACATAACATTAGTACCACACTATCATCATCACCATCAACATTTATATATATAGTGCCAACAGATTCCATAGCGCTTTACATTTGGGAACAAACAGTAATTAAACAATGCTGGGTAATAGATACAGAGAGGAAAGAGGGCCCTGCTCGCAAGCTTACAATCTATGGGACAATGGTTTGATACACAAGGGTAAGTGCTATATATTACACATTTGTCGAACTAGAATGCAAAGGTTAAAATGTATTTAGTGGGCTCTATGTTCAGTCACACAACTATGTTGGTCAGAGGGTTGTTATTTTGCGTTAGCTGTGTAGAGGGTGGTAATAGGGTTACCTAGGGAGATTAGGAGGGTGGTTGAGGAATATTATAAGCTTGTCTGAAGAGGTGGGTTTTTTAGAGAATGCTTTAAGGGTTGAAGAATAGGGGAAGTCCTATTGTGTGAGGGAGTGAGTTCCACAAAGTGGGTGCAGCCCGAAAAAAGTCCTGTAACCAAGAATGGGAGGATGAGATGAGAGTGGATAAGAGACACAGATCTTGTGCACAATGAAGGTGTCGATGTGGGAGATATTTTGAGACAAGTGAGGAAATGTATGTTGGTGCAATTTTGTTGTTGGCCTTGGATGTTAGTAGAAGAATTTTATATTAGATTCTTTGAAAAACAGACAACCAACGTAAGACTGAAAGAGGGGCTCAGCAGAGGAAGAACAATTTGCAAGGAAAATTAATCTAGCTGCTGCATTCAAAATAGATTGTAAGGTCTTGTGTCTGATTTTGGGAAGATCAGTAAGGAGAGAATTGCAATAGTAAATGTTGGAGATGATGAGTGCATGAATTAAAGTTTTTGCAGTGTCTTGTGTGAGATATGTACGTATTCTGGAAATGTTTTTTAGATGTATGCAGCATGATGTAAATATAGCATTGATGTGGAGAACAAAGGATAGTTATGAGTCAAGTATCACACACCTAGGCAGCGAACTTGTGGGGTGGGATTTACGGTCATGTTGTCAACAGAAATAGAAATGTCAGGCAGGAAGCTTCTATTGGTGGGTGGGAATATTATTAATTCTGATCTTGAAAGATTGAGTTTGAGTTGGCAAGATGACATCCAAGACGAAATGGCTGAAAGAGAGTCAGTAACGTAGGACAACACAGATGGTGAGAGATCAGAAGATGATAGATAAACTTGTGTTTCATCCGCATAGAGATGATACTGAAATCCAAAGGAGCTTATTACTTTTCCAAGAGAAGTGGTGTAGATAGACAATAGTAGAGGAGTGAGCCTTGTGTTACTCCAACTGATAAAGGAAACAGAGTTTAGGTTGTTCCTGAGAAATTAACACAGAAGAAGCGATTAGATAGGTAGGATGAGAACCAGGATAGGACAGTGTGTTGAAGACATAGGGATTGTAACATTTGTATGAGGGGAATGCTCAACAGTGTCAAATGCAGCAGAGAGATCCAGTAGAATTAGAATAGAGTAATGGCCTTTAGTTTTAGCTGTGATGAAATCATTGACAACCTTGGTCAGTGCAGTCTTTGTGGAGTGTTGAGAGCGAAAGCCTGACTGAAGAGGATCCAATAGGCTGTTTGCAGAAAGAAAGTGTGTGACGCGCGTGTAAGAAATTCTCTCGAGGAATTTGGAGGGGCATGGGAGCTGGGAGGTGTTGCAGCAATATGAGGGAGAGTTTAGGTCAGAATTTTTTTTATTTTTTTTTTCAGAATAGGAGTAATCACTGTGTGTTTGAATAGTAATGGAAATATACCAGTAAAGAGAGAGAGATTACGGATTTTAGTTAGAGGTGGAATGAGCACAGGAGAGGTGGACCTACCAATTTGTGAGGGTATGTGATCGAGACATGAGGTAAAGTAGTAATTAGGGATGTGCACCGGCGACTTTTGAGGTCTCGTGTTTTGTGTTTTGGATCCGGATTTTCGTTATTTTTGGGGTTCGGATTTGTCTCGCAAAACACTTGACGAAAAGTCTCGGTTCGGATTTAAGGTTTTGGATTCGGATTTTTTTTGAAAAAAACATAAAAAGTTTAAAAATCAAGTTTTTGGGCTTATTTTCACTCCTAGGCTATTATTAACCTCAATAACATTCAATAACAAGCATTTCCACTAATTTACAGTGTATTCTGAACACCTCACAATATAGTTATTAGTCCAAAACGTTGCAACAAGGTATCTTTCTGGACTGCGTAGAGGAGTGGGTCACCACAATATATATTAAAAACCCTGAACTTTTATGATTCGCACCAATAAATGTACCTGGACTGCGTAAAGGAGTGGGTCACCACAATATATATTAAAAACCCTGAACTTTTATGAATCGCACCAATAAATGTATCTGGACTGCGTAGAGGAGTGGGTCACCACAATATATTAAAAACCCTGAACTTTTATGAATCGCACCAATAAATGTACCTTGACTGCGTAGAGGAGTGGGTCACCACAATATATTAAAAACCCTGAACTTTTATGATTCGCACCAATAATTGTACCTGGACTGCCTAGAGGAGTGGGTCACCACAATATATATTAAAAACCCTGAACTTTTATGAATCGCACCAATAAATGTATCTGGACTGCGTAGAGGAGTGGGTCACCACAATATATTAAAAACCCTGAACTTTTATGAATCGCACCAATAAATGTACCTTGACTGCGTAGAGGAGTGGGTCACCACAATATATTAAAAACCCTGAACTTTTATGAATCGCACCAATAAATGTATCTGGACTGCGTAGAGGAGTGGGTCACCACAATATATATAATAAGAAAGCAATCAACTTGTTTGATTCGCACCAATAAATGTACCTGGACTGCGTAGAGGAGTGGGTCACCACAATATATTAAAAACCCTGAACTTTTATGAATCGCACCAATAAATGTACCTGGACTGCGTAGAGGAGTGGGTCACCACAATATATTAAAAACCCTGAACTTTTATGAATCGCACCAATAAATGTACCTGGACTGCCTAGAGGAGTGGGCACTGGGCACCACAATAAAATATATAAAAAACCTTCAACAGGTCTGCATTACACTACACATACGGCTGCTCCTCCATCCTCTCCATCATATACATGTTGGAGTTTTAGCGTGTGACAACCTCTTGTTTTTGATAATGTCAGTGCATTTTGAATATTTTTCAATTTGCCCCACACCACTGAATGTACTTTATCTATGATACGCATCTATCTATCTTGACTGCGTAGTGTGGTGGCCCCGGTACACAATTTGGTACCGAGGCCACAATATAATTAAAAAACCCTCCACGTGTCAGAATTCCACCAAACAAGTATCTGGACTGCGTAGTGGGGTGGCCCCGGTACCCAATTTGATACCGGGGCCACAATAAAATAAATACACCCTCCACGTGTCAGAATTCCACCAAACAAGTATCTGGACTGCGTAGTGGGGTGGCCCCGGTACCCAATTTGATACCGGGGCCACAATACCTCCTCCAAACATGGTACAGACAATTCGTCATTGAGATCCCATCAAGTATGTTAAAGACAGACAGGGTCGAAGTGTTATTGGTTGACTTTGTAAACCAAAAAACTGTCCCTGTTGCACATAGTCGTGCAATGAAGACTGACTTTTTCATTTAAAGGCACCATCTTTCAAGTGTAGTGTTTGTAAGTCTAAGTCATATTATACTTTTGGTAAAATTGGTTTATTTTGTTCCTCTTTATGGTAACTACTAATAGAATTAAAGTATTAAATAGAAGCGGCAGTTCCTCTTTATGGTAATTAGTAATAGAATTAAAGTATTAAATAGAATTAAAGTATGAAATAGAATTAAAGTATTAAATAGAATTAAAGTATGAAATAGAATTAAAGTATTAAATAGAATTAAAGTATTAAATAGAGTGGTATAGAGTTGTAGTGTGGTATAGATAGAGTGGTCCCCACAATATAATAATAAAACCCTCAACTGGTCTGAATTCCACCAAACAAGTATCTGGACTGCGTAGTGTGGTGGCCCCGGTACACAATTTGGTACCGAGGCCACAATATAATTAAAAAATTGGGCATCAACTGTCACCGTTGTTTAATATCTGATACACCTAAATATGGACTGCACAGTGGAGTGGCCCCGGTAGTAAATTTGGTGCCGGGGCCACAATACCTCCTCCAACTTCCAAGTGTAGTGTTTATAAAGACAGACAGCGTCGAAGTGTTATTAGTTGACTTTCTTAACCCTAAAATTGTCCCTGTTGCAAATATTCGTGCAATGGACAGTTACTTTTTTATTGAAAGACTCAAGCTTTCAAGTGTAGTGTTTATAAAATATAAACAACAATACAGTAGTTTTAGAGCACGTCAATACCTCTTGTTTTAAATTATGACAGGGCATTTTACTTTTGGTTTAATTTCTTGAATTTTTTTAAATTTGGTTTTACTTTTTGAACATGGCAAACGACTGTTGATTGGTCATATAATGCAAAAAAAAAAGGTCCAAGATGGAATTGTCCTTAGGCCCTCACACCCACCCTTATGTTGTTGAAATAGGACATGCACACTTTAACAAACCAATCATTTCAGCGACAGGGCCTACCAAACAACTTTGGCTGAAATGATTGGTTTGTTTGGGCCCCCACACCAAAAAAGCTATTCATCTCTCCCTGTACAGACTAAACAGGCTCTACTGAGGCAAGATGTCGTCCTCATCCTCAACCTCTGATTCCTCTCCCCCTACAGTGTGTACTTCCTCCTCATCACACATTATCAATTCGTCCCCGCTGGACTCCACAACCACAGGTCCCTCTGTACTATCTGGAGGGCAGTGCTGTACTTCATTGAGGAATTGATTATTCATTTTTATAAACATCATTTTTTCAACGTTCTGAGGAAGCAACCTCCTTCGCCGCTCACTGACCAGGTTCCCCGCTGCACTAAAAACTCTTTCCGAGTACACACTGGAGGGGGGACAACTCAGGTAAAATAGAGCCAGTTTGTACAGGGGCTTCCAAACTGCCTTTTTTTCCTGCCAGTAACAATATGGACTGTCTGACATGTCTACTTGGATGGTGTCAGCAAAGTAATCATCCACAATTTTTTCTATTGTGACAGCATCCAATGCAGCGAGAGTAGACATGTCTGCAATGGTTGGCAGGTCCTTCAGTCCGGACCAGATGTTATCAGCATCCCCGCCAGTGCCTCTTTTGGGAAAACTGAGCTTTTTCCTCGCAGCCATAGATGTGGAAGAAAATGAGGGTGGAGCTGTTGGCATGTCACGGTCCTCTTCAGAGGACAATCTCCTGACCAGCAGGTCTTTGCACCGCTGTAGACTTGTGTCCGCCGGAAACAGAGACACAACATACGCTTTAAACCGAGGATCGAGCACGGTGGCCAGAATGTATTCCTCTGACTTTAAAAGAGTGACCACCCTCGGATCCTGGCAAAGCGTACGAAGGGCTACATCCACAAGAGCTACATGCTTGGTGTAATCGCAATGGCTTACCAGCTCCTCCCTCACTTTCTCCAGCTGCTTCTGCAACAGCCTGATCAGGGGAATGACCTGACTCAAGCTGGCAGTGGCAGAACTGACTTCTCGTGTGGCAAGTTTAAATGGCTGCAGAACCTTGCACAACATGGAAATCAGTCTCCACTGCGCTTGACTGAGGCGCATCCCCACTCCTTTGCCTATGTCGTAGGTGGCTGTGTAGGCCTGAATGGCCTTTTGCTGCTCCTCCATCCTCTGCAGCATATAGAAGGTGGAGTTCCAGCGCGTCACAACCTCTTGTTTGAGGTGATGGCAGGGCAGGTTCATGCTTTTTTGATGTGCCTCTAGTCTGCGGTAGGCACTGGCTGAATGCCGAAAGTGTCCAGCAATTTTGTGCGCCACCGCAAGCATCTCCTGCACACCCCTGTCACTCTTGAGGTAATGCTGCACCACCAAATTAATGGTGTGGGCAAAACATGGGACGTGCTGGAAATTGCCCATATTTAATGCCCGCACAATGTTACTGGCATTGTCTGACACCACAAATCCCCATGAGAGTCTAAGTGGGGTAAGCCACTGGGAGATAATTTCCCTCATTTTCTCTAATATGTTGTCAGCGTTGTGCCTCTTATTAAAGCCTGTAATACACAATGTTGCCTGCCTTTGCACGAGCCGCCATTTTGTAGTTGCTGCTACTGATGCAGCTGTTGCTGTTGCTGCGGAAGGGGATGCATCTACCCAGTGGGCTGTTACAGTCATATAGTCCTTAGTTTGCCCAGAACCACTTGTCCACATGTCCGTGGTTAAGTGGACAGTGGGTACAACCGCATTTTTTAGAGCACTGAGGACACTTGATCGTACTTCTCTGTACATTTTTGGTATCGCCTGCCTAGTGAAGTGGAATCTCGACGGGATTTGGTACCGGGGACACAATACCTCCGTCAACCCTCTAAATCCCACTCCACTGATGGCGGACACCGGGCGCACGTCTAACACCAACATTGCAGTTACAGCCGCAGTTATACGCTTTGCAATAGGGTGACTACTATCGTATTTTGTGGTCATGGCAAACGACTGTTGTACGGTCAATTGTTTTGTGAAAGACTTAGCGGTCTTACGACTTCCCCTCTGGGAAGATGACCGACTAACAGCAGCAACAGCAGCAGTGGCAGTAGTAGGCGTACCGCTGCAGGATTCCTCGGATGAATCCCGTATTGAGGAGGACTCAGTCTGGCTGCTGACTTGGGCTGCAGGACTGAATCTGATGGAGATTGTGGAGGAAGTTGACGAGGAGGGTGTTGCTGGTGTGTATCCAACTGGACCACGGGATTTAGGTGTCCCTGTACCGATGAGGGTCCTAGCCCCAGTTCCTGAACTAACCACTGAACTATGAAGGTTATTCAGGTGACGTATAAGGGAGGATGTTCCTAGGTGGGCAAGATCCTTACCCCTGCTTATTTGAGCTTTACATAAGCTACATATGGCCATACATTGGTTGTCTGGATTTGGATAAAAATAACTCCAGACCGAAGAGGTGCATTTTTTGGTCTTCTGACCAGGCATGACGATGGGCTTTTTCATCCCATGGACATCAGCTGTTTCCCCCCCTGGTGCCTCATTTACAATAACCACATCACCATCCTCATCATCAAGTTCCTCCACAGCGCCAGCTACATCATCAATAGCCTCCTCCCGAGCCACCTCTTCCCGTACAGTGATGGGAAGGTCAGGCTTGACAACCACCAACATCCTTGGACTCGCCTTGTGGATTAGTGATAATTTCTCTTTAGAAGGCAGAGTTGTTTGCTGTTTTGTTGCTGACAGCATAACTCTCTTCAATTTTTTGTAGGGGGGGGGGAGGAGGAGGAGGGCTAAGATCCGTGGGTGAAGCTGAACCACTAGTCATGAACACGGGCCAGGGCCTAAGCCGTTCCTTGCCACTCCGTGTCGTAAATGGCATATTGGCAACTTTACGTTTCTCCTCAGAAGATTTTAAGTTTCTCTTTTTGCTACTTTTTCTTAACTTGGGCTTTTTGGATTTTACATGCCCGGTACTACGAGATTGGGCATCGGGCTTGGAAGACGACGTTGATGGCATTTCATCGTCTATGTCATGACTAGTGGCAGCAGCTTCAGCATTAGGAGGAAGTGGGTCTTGATCTTTCCCTACTTTATCCTCCAAATTTTTGGTCTCCATTATATGTAGCACAAGATACTGCAGAATGTGTGAACTTGGTAATATTGCAGTACCAATGGACTTATACTGCTGTATTGGTTTTGCAAATTTGGTTATAATTATTATATATTTATTTTTTTTTAAATTTTTTATTTTTTTTTACTTTTTTTTTATTTTTAAAAAACTTGGGAATAATGGGGAAATAACTATGCCCTTAGAAGCACAGAGCACAGGACACAGCACCACTGGACTGAACAGGACACGGCACAGGACCCAGCAGCACTACGGAACTCAGCAGGACAGAGCACAGGACACAGCAGCACCACTGGACTGATACTGCAGAATGTGTGAACTTTGTAATATTGCAGTACCAATGGACTTATACTGCTGGATTGGTTTTGCAAATTTGGTTATAATTATATATTTATTTTTTTTAATTTTTAATTGTAATTTTTTTTTTACTTTTTTTTTATTTTTTAAAAACTTGGGAATAATGGGGAAATAACTATGCCCTTAGAAGCACAGAGCACAGGACACAGCACCACTGGACTGAACAGGACACGGCACAGGACCCAGCAGCACTACGGAACTCAGCAGGACAGAGCACAGGACACAGCAGCACCACTGGACTGATACTGCAGAATGTGTGAACTTTGTAATATTGCAGTACCAATGGACTTATACTGCTGGATTGGTTTTGCAAATTTGGTTATAATTATATATATTTTTTTTTTAATTTTTAATTGTAATTTTTTTTTTACTTTTTTTTTATTTTTTAAAAACTTGGGAATAATGGGGAAATAACTATGCCCTTAGAAGCACAGAGCACAGGACACAGCACCACTGGACTGAACAGGACACGGCACAGGACCCAGCAGCACTACGGAACTCAGCAGGACAGAGCACAGGACACAGCAGCACCACTGGACTGATACTGCAGAATGTGTGAACTTTGTAATATTGCAGTACCAATGGACTTATACTGCTGTATTGGTTTTGCAAATTTGGTTATAATTATATATATTTTTTTTTTAATTTTTAATTGTAATTTTTTTTTTACTTTTTTTTTATTTTTTAAAAACTTGGGAATAATGGGGAAATAACTATGCCCTTAGAAGCACAGAGCACAGGACACAGCACCACTGGACTGAACAGGACACGGCACAGGACCCAGCAGCACTACGGAACTCAGCAGGACAGAGCACAGGACACAGCACCACTGGACTGATACTGCAGAATGTGTAAACTTTGTAATATTGCAGTACCACTGGACTTTTACTGCTGAATGTGTGAACTTGGTAATATTGCAGTACCAATGGGCTTATACTGCAGGATTGGTTGTGCAAATTTTGTGGTAATTAAAAAAAATTAAAGTAGTTTTTGGTATTTTTTTAAATAACTTTTTTTTATTTTTTTAAACACAGGGGAATATTGGGGAAATAACTATGCCCTTAGAAGCACAGAGCACAGGACACAGCACCACTGGACTGAACAGGACACAGCACAGGACCCAGCAGCACCACTGACCTCAGAAGGACAGAGCACAGCACACAGCACCACTGGACTGATACTGCAGAACACAACACAGCACAGCACAGCACAGCACAGCACAGAACTAAACAGCACAGCACAGAACTAAACAGCACAGCACGAGATCTACCAGGACAGAGGACCACCTAACACACCCTCCCTCTACCCTGATCAATGCCCGAGTGAAGATGGCGGCGACTAGCGGGGAATTTATAGGATCCGAGTATCGCGAGATCCGACAACGGGATTATGAGTCAGAGCCTCAGTTTCAGATTTGAATTTGGCGCCAATACCCGGATCTGTCTCGGATCCGACTCGGATCCGCAACGTTCGGGTGGGCTCGGATTTCATAAATCCGAGTGCGCTCATCCCTAGTAGTAATATAAGAATAGAATAGAAACTTCCTCTTCATTTGTGGGTCCAAACGCAGAGAGGGTGTCAGAGGGTGCTGGGAATTTATTTAGCTCATTGCTAGTCGAGGGAAATAATACCATTTCAAGTCTGATCTTATCAAAATTGTCCTTGAAAAAGGAAGTAAGATGCTGGGCACTGAGAGTAGTCGGAGGGTTTGGGGTGGGAGGGTTAAGAAGAGATTTAAATGTGTTAAAAAGGTGTTTGGGTTTAGAAGCCTGGGCATAGATGAGAGATTGGAAGTATGTTTGTTTTGCAGTGTTCAGAGCATTTCAATAGGAGTGGTAGCATTATATGCGCTGAAATCATTAGAAGTACAAGATTTACACTAGTGATGTTCTGCTTCATGAGAAAGTTATTGTAGATTTTGTGCTAATTTATTCTACGTGGAGTGTGAAAAGTCGCTGGAGCCACTTGATCAAGGGTAGTTGATATTCCTGCAGGTACAAGGAGGCTTGTAAGAGTTTGACAGCAGGGAGGTTTAAGAACCGGTAGTGAGCAAGTAACTAATAAGGTGATGATCTGATAGGGGGAAATGAGTGTTAAGGAAATTATAAACTAAGCATAGTCTAGAGAAGATCAAGAAAGTGACCACCCTGATGAGTAGAGGATCCAATGCACTAAAAGAGGTCAAGTGATGAGGTTAGAGAAAGTAGTTTTAAAGCAGCATTGGAACGTGGATTAGCAATAGGGAGTTGAAATCACCCATGATAATGATGGGGATGTGAGAAGATAAGGAGTGAGGGAGCCATGCAGAGAAATGTTCAAGAAATTGATGGTGAGGTCCAGGGGGACGATAGATTACAGCAACACACATACAGAATGGGTTAAAAATCCTAACAGTTTGAACTTCAAAAGATGTAAACGTGAGTGAGAGGAGTCAGGTAGATCTGTGAATGTGCACTTGTCTGCCTTCAGGTTTGGGGGTATGGGTGAAATGGAGGCCACTATGTGAAAGGGCTGCAGGTGAGGCAGTGTCTGATTGTGTGAGCCATGTTTCTGTTATTGCCAGAAGGTTGTGGTTGTTTGAGAGAAAGAGGTTGTATATGGAGGTTAGTTTGTTACAAACAGAGTAAAATAGCAAAAAATGATGGCATTAAAAGAATTACCTAGTTGTAATGTCCTGTGCAAACAGAGAAGTAGCATAGTAAGGCTGAAGCAGATGTAGATTATTTCTAGATGCCTTCAGTTGTTGCTCAATATTTGTTTAACTGTATTTTCTAAACACTTTGTGACAAAAACCCTTAGTGCAGAAAACACACGTCTGTCCCCTACTACAGGGTACATCAGGCTGATTAAACAGATGGGAGGTTGCAGGGAAATTAAGTTGACAGATAAAACAAACTTTCATTAACTGAGAAGAAAATATGCTCAGAGTCCAAAACAGTCTTCATGTGGTGTGAAGCTAGCAGGGAGAGATGGAATCATCAGCAGTAGCATATGGAGTTTCAAGTGAATGCTGACTGCTGTCCTTGTGTATCTGTGGTGTTGGGTAGAATGTTCTTCTCCTGTTTCCTCCTGTTTAACTCCGGTATAACTCCAAATTATGCTTTTTAAATCTTAATACATTTGTAACTACACACTTAGAACTATACAAACTAGCTAAGCAGCGATCCTTGGCTTGCAGCTATTCTACAATGATTATAACAAACACATATGATCAGTGTCTTCAATCAAACTATCAATAACTAGTGTCACGGTCACTAGAGTTCTTGACCCAATGCTCTGCTAGTTGTTATCACTACTCTTGAGGCGCGGAGTCTAACGCAGTGACTGTGGTCTTCTCCAGAAACCCCCGCAAGAGGGTTTTTGCTTCGCGGCGTCACTGCACAGGTCGCGGTCCTCAAGAGAGTGCTGCAGAGCAGCGGTGTACAGCTAAATATAAAGTAGAAAATAGTAACAATGTGAGGATACTCAGGAGAGCATAGATATATACGATGATGGTAACAACACTTGTCCGGCCAGGAGAGATAATGAAACATAAACTATAGGATAAGCAAACAAAGGTAATGTTATCCCAATAAAGCTAAAGCAAATAAGTCCAATGAGAGAGATATAACACAATAGTGACAATCGGCCAGAGATGATGAATGCTGATTGAATGAAAGGTGGCCAACAGGTAATAGATAATAGTCACTTCAGCCTACAGCAGGAGGCAGGTTTACCATGGATGTGGCTAAGAAGTATCCGGTCAACAGGTGAGAAGCAGCGGTCACTATAGCATACAGCGGGAGGCAGGTTTACCACGGATGTGGCTAAGAAGTATCCGGCCAACAGGTGAGAAGCAGCAGTCACTGCAGCACACAGCGGGAGGCAGGTTTACCACGGATGTGGTTAAGAGTATCCGGCCAACAGGTGAGAAGCAGCGGTCACTACAACATACAGCGGAAGGCAGGTTTACCACGGATGTGGCTAAGAAGTATCCGGCCAACAGGTGAGAAGCAGCAGTCACTACAGCATACAGCGGGAGGCAGGTTTACCACGGATGTGGCTAAGAAGTATCTGGCCAACAGGTGAAAAACAGCGGTCACTACAGCACACAGCGGGAGGCAGGTTTACCACAGATGTGGCTAAGAAGTATCCGGCCAACAGGTGAGAAGCAGCGGTCACTACAGCATACAGCGGGAGGCAGGTTTATCACGAATGTGGCTAAGAGTATCCAACCAACAGGTGAGAAGCAGCGGTCACTACAGCATACAGCGGGAGGCAGGTTTACCACGACCACAGAAATAGAGAGCACAGCTGACACAAGGAGGTGAGAATCAAGATCAGACAATTAAGGAGGGGTCAGAAGTGCCTTAAATAGGGAAAAGGCTAATGGATAGCCAATACCAATGAAGGAAAGGTTATAAAGAGCCCCCTGATCTGCACATCCACATGCACATGCACAGAAGCCTAGTCAATATGGTGGATGGCCGCGGGGCATCACAGGCACCGGCAGAGGGACAACTGGCCCAACTCTAGATCTAGAAGTCCGGTGAGTGACAACTAGCATTTCAAGTTTTAAACAAACAACCAATGAAAGAACAGCATGGGGTTAGAAGTAAAAATGCACTTTCTTAATTCAGGTCAGACTCTACTGCCACAAGGTAGGAATATTTACCATGGGGTACACTACCCCATTAATCCCTCCCCCAAGATACTCACAAATCGTTGAAAGCTGTGGGAGGCACACATGATGGGTAGAGAGGACAAGAGAGAGGGGGGGGGAGTAAAAGTAAAGGAGTGGAGAGGAAAAAATGGGAGACTGGAAGTGTGGAGCAGGGAGATATAGATCGCTGGACCAAGGCACAGCCCATTGATGGCAGGTCCCAGGAAAAGGGGCCAGTCATGGCAAGCACAGCAATGGTGTGTCTAGTTCTCTTTAGCCCAGGGCTGGAACGATGATACTGGGCAGCAAAGATCATGACCCTGGGGGCCCCAAGTCCCCCTTCTTCCTAGATCTCCAAATGTAAAAATAAGGCCAAATAATGGTTAATGTGGACAAGGGCAGGTGGGCCCCTCTAGGACCTCCCAGGCCCTAGGGCCCCATCTAGGTCGCTTTGCGGGTGATCCTGCCCTGCTGCAAGTTAATAATAATCCTGTTAGAGACAATTTTACTGATGGGCATGCCATTGCGATTTTACGTGTCTTTTTTAGTCTATGCACCACAGGGTGTCATTACTGGTTTTCCTGAGTTGCCTTTTGTCCGGTGTGTTAGAACCTGTCTGAACTTTCTAAACATCATGTGATGTAGGATATGACAGATAAGTGTAAATTTTGTTAAGTATAAATTGCATTTAAATCCATGTTTGGGGTCGCATATTGCATCCTGATACTAAAAATAACTTCTTGGGGCCTGCAAAAATTTCAGAGGGCTAGTAACAAGAAGGCTGCTAGGCTGTATAAAACATCACTGGTTTGTACTGAAATATATCATTATTGTTCCATCTGACTTTCTGATCACTGGTACCTTCAGCCAGTGTAAACTGTCCTTAGAGCACTGGAGCTAATAAACATCGCTTGCTTCAAGATCCTGCATTGACAACTTTTTTCCTACTGTATTTCCTGTGACCTACAAATTGGACCCAAATCTAATGCATTTCCGACTGTTCTGAGATTTGGACCCAGCTGTCCAGTACCACCGCTCTGCCCACTACCCAGCAACTCAGGCCAGTGTGATAGGCTCGGGGGGATCCATCCACAGCAACCCTGATCTATAGGAAGAGGTCAGGGGTAACAACCCAGGTGCACCAGCAAGGGAGTACAATAGCAGCGACAGTTACCCAGAAGGAATCCGGTCCTGGATACCGTTAAGGAGGCCAGTGGTGACAGCATTGCAAGCCCCTCCTACTACAGCGAGGGTGCAATTGGGATAAAGAAAGGGAACGGCGTCAAAGTAAGCCCAGCCGTTTCCCAGCAACAACAGACAGGGGGGCATAGGTGGTCCATCCTGTTACAGATTTCGGGTGACAAGCTGTGGGATAACTCTAGGCAGCTTTCGTGCACCAGGCACGAGAGCCGAGTTATTCAGGAAAGAAAAAACTGCAGCCAGGAAAATGCACAGGATGTATTATTACACCAACGTGTCCAAGGCGGACCTTGAGATTCTGTACCGTGGCAAGGGCATTGAATCAGTCATTCACCAAACAGGGAGGAGATTAGAGAGAGGCTGAGGGAATGGCATCGACAGCATGGTACCCAGGCGGAGGGAACTGATGGCGGCAGTGGCCAAGGAAGAGGCCCAGTTGACGACCAAGTGCTTGGTGAACCAGACCCCCAGACAGCAGCAACCTCTTCTCAACAGACTGTACCAGCAGAACCAGCCCCTCTGTCCTATGATGAGCTCAGGGCTGCCGGGCTAAAGATCTAGCTGGCGGCCTTTGGGTACAATGCAACTGCAGCTGAGTGGGCACAAGTCAACGAGGCATGGCGCCAAGAGGGAAGCCTAGGTGGGTGTTGCCCCCTAGCGGATCAAGACTGTCACCTCTACCTTGCCCTAACTTTGAGGACTGTGTTGGGAATATTGATGAGCACCTGCAGGTATTTGAAAGGACCGGCAGGCTACACACTGTATCCAGAGAGGAATGGGTTAAGCTCCTTGTGCCCATACTACAAAGACGTGCATTAGATACCTACCTTGGAGGACTGTGCGGAATATGATATAGTGAAAAGGGCACTCCTTAAATGGTACATTATTACCCCAGAGACTTACCATCTGAAGTTCCGGGACTTTTCCAAGAATCTCCATGCCACCCATGAGGAGTTTGCCAACCTGCTACAGGAGACTGCCAGGAAGTGGGTGCGTGGTGCAGGTGCCCAGACCGTGGAGGAGGTAATAGACCTGATGTCCCGAGAACAATTTCACCAAAGGTGCGCACTGGAGGTGAAAGAATGGGTGCTGGACAAGAATTCAGGCATCCTGGAGGCAGCCGGCTAATTGGCGTATCAGTATGTGGTAGTGAGGCCACACTGACAGAAGCGCCAGGTTAAGAGCCAACACCAAAAGATTGTACAATCAGGGGGACAACCCTCTTCTACTTACCCCCAAAAGCAAGTATCCAACCAGTCGAGTAATGTTCGCCAGCCACCGCCCCATCCTGTTCCTGGAAGTTATCGAAGACCACCGGAGACCAGACTGGAGAAGAAGTGCTACATCTGTGGGAAAACCAGGTTATTCATGCCCCTAATCCTAGTTCTGGTGCCCGGCTGAATTGCTTAACTAGCGAATTTGAGCCATTGGAGACTGTTAACCCCTGCCAGCCCAATGGAGTGTGGCGAGTCTGAAGGTGACTTGGAGGGAAGTGTCACCTGTGTGTCCAAAAGACGCCCCCAAAAACATGTGGAGGAACCCGCTGCAGTATTGCAGGGTCGCACTGCCAAAGTTACTGTGGCAGATGGACTGGAGAAGGAAGTGTCTATCAACGGTGTATCTGGACTGAGAAGACGGCAGTGAGTGCGAGATTTTGCCGTTATGAATGGCCTCCCAACTGATGTGATCTTGGGCAACGATGTTGGGGGTGGAATTGTGACCACGTATCTCAACTCTATTAGCCAGAGCCAAGCTGCCAGACTACAGACTTCTGGATCTACACGTGTACAACCCACCTCAGAGGAAAAGACCACAGCTGCTAGACAACAGCCATCGCCAGAAACCACAGCTACAGCCAACCCAGAGGAAAAGATCACATCTTCAGAAACAGCCAGCCCTTTGCCTCTGGAAAGACTACGTCCCCTAGCAATGCAGAGGATGTTGTCTCTTGCCAACCTGATCTTGTGTGGGTGCCCTGGTAATGCTCCTGTCACTAGCAGTATGCCAGCTCCAGAAGTGAGTATAGCTGACCACAGTTACCCCTCTTTGACTGACCCCACTTTGATTGACCCTGGTAACACCAACATAGACCACCATGCAGCGTATCTTGACTTAGACAATAGTGAGGGCCGCAGGAAAGAGTTCAGGGCAGCTCAGCTCTCTGATCCCTTGCTGGAAGGCATGAGGCGCCAAGCTGGCAGCAGCCTTCAAGAGATGGAGGTGGGGAGTTTGACCTGGCCTAAAGGATTGATTTACCATGTAGCCAGGAAGGTAGATGGGGATAGACCAGCCCTGGAACAAGTTCAACTGGTGGCACCACAGGGCTTTTTGGCACAACTGATATCAGTTGCCCACAATATTCCAATGGCGGGACACCAGGGAAGAGACCGAACACTGAAGTGCCTGAAACAGAACTTTTTCTGGCCGGGAATGTCGGATGACGTCTAGGCCTACTGTAAGTCCTGTGATGTGTGTTAGCGTCTTGGGTGCCTCAGTGCTCGTGCTCCCCTCAGGTCCTTGCCAATAGTTGGGCAACCTTTTTTTTTTTTTTCATCCCTGAAGAAGCCTTTTAGGTGAAACGCGTTGGTTACACGCTTACCATACATACTTTACTCTAACCATCTCTTCGTCCAGTTTACCGGCACAAAGAAATTCTTTTGGAACTTTACCGCATGCGCATTTGAAATGAGTCGCGGACGCTACCTTTTCCCCGGACACACTTCCTGCTTACCCCAGTGGACACAGCTCAGTTCCTAAAAGGACGCGGACGAGGGTAAGTCCTACAGGTATTACCACAAACTTTTTGAAACCGGATTGTTTTTACCCGCAGGATCGGACTATCTCTGGATGCCAAGGGAGACGCTTAGTCGTGTATTGAGATCCAGAGATCTAGGAGATCTATATAGACTTATTCACTTGGTCTTTGATTTCTACCTATGCATCAGTCGGGTCTCCATGTGGTTACTGTTTAACTGGCTATTTCCCTCTGTACCTTGTCATATTACTCTTTGTCCTTGCATATCGACCCTGTCATTTGAGGATCTTTGTTTCTTTGGTTTTACATATAAAGTCTATTTCTGCCATCTTTTGGAATATGTCCAAGGATTAAACTGTGCATATTGTGCATACAATTCTTTGTTTATTTTTGCACTTTACCATGTGTTAGCCGTCACCACAGTTTATGATAGCTGTCTGCTCGCTGTTTGCTTATTTTATTTGGCATACTTAGCCTTATAGACAGCCTGTTATTCTGCGCCATAGGGGACTCCTTCCATCACTATATGGTAGGTCCCTTGCCTGTACCCAGTAGATCGAGGAAGAGGTTCATCCTCACCGTGGTGGACTACGCTACCCGGTATACAGAGTCTGTAGCACTGTCCTTCATAACTGCGGAAAAGTTAGCAGATGCGCTGCTAGGAGTATTTACCAGAGTAGTGTTCCCTAGGGAGATCAAGGGACACAGTTCATGAGTGAACTGGTCCATCGTCTTTGGGCAAAGTGTGGGGTGCGGCAACTCCGTACTGCCCCCTACCATCCCCAGAATAACGGACTGTGCAAGCGGTTCAGTGGCACTCTGAAACACATGCTACGGGCATTTGTAACTTCGGAGGAGGGAGACTGGGAACGCTACCTGCCACACCTCCTGTTTGCTTATTGGGAAGTGCCGCAGGTTTCTCCCCCTTTAAACTACTATATGGCTGCAGAGTCCGTGGACCACTTGACCTGTTCTGGGAGTCTTGGGATGGGGACCTACCCACCCAGGGTGTCTATATGGTGGAGTATGTGTTGAAGCTCAGAGATCGATTAGAGAATCTCATGAAGCTTGTGCAGTATAATCTAGCGGAAGCGCAGGTGAAACAGAAGACATGGTATGATCAGGGCGCTGGTGCCAGAGTGTTTGAGGTAGGGCAGAAGGTCCTTGTTTTGATGCCCACACGCCAGAACAAGCTCCAGGCTGCCTGGACTGGGCCGGACACGGCCTCAAAACGCCTCAGAGACATCACGTACATGGTGTCATTTGATGGTGACGGTAGGTGGCAGCGGACCTACCAGATAAATATGTTGAAGGCATACCGACTGAGAAACAAGGAAGTGACCACCTACCTGACCTCCTCGCGGAGGCCCCAGAGGTGAGGGTGGTATAGAGGAAGTGAGCTGGGATGAGCACTTGAGTGCCCACAAGAGGGAACAGCTTGAGACAGTGCTGTGGCCCTTTGCAACTCACTTCAGTAGGGAGCCTGGTCAGACTTCCTTGGTGACACTGGTGAGCATAGGCCAGTTAGGCAACCTGCTTATCTCACCAGAGGCCAAGGAAAGTATTTACAAGGAGGTACAGGAAAATGCTTGAGCTAGGGGTGATTAGCCATCGCATAGTCCATGGGCATCTTCCTTTGTATTGGTTCCCAAGAAAGACAAGACAATGCAGTTTTGCGTAAACTACCGCCAGTTGAACGAGGTGACCGTGTCTGATGACTATCTCCTGCCCCGAATTGACGCTCTGTTAGACGAGTTAGCTGTGGCGAAGTATATTTCCACCTTTGACTTGAGCAAGGGGTATTGGCAGATACCACCGACCCCCGAGGCTCAGGAACAGTCGACATTCATCACCCCATTTGGTCTGTTTGAGTTTAAGTCCATGCCATTTGGGCTGAAGAACGCGCCAGCCACCTTCCAGCATGTGGTTGATTACCTGCTTCAAGGGTGTAAATTCTTTGCTCAGGCTTACTTGGATGACATTTACATTTTCAGTAAATCCTGGGAGGACCATCTGAAACATGTAGGGCAAGTGTTGGAAAATTCAGTGGATAGGTCTGACCATCAGAGCAGACAAGCGTCAAATGAGGATATCAAAGGTGCAGTACCTGGTTCATCGTGTGGGGGGAGGTAGGGTTAAACCAGAACCAGCTAAGGCAGAGGCAATCTGAGACTGGCCCTGGCCCACTACTCAAAGACAAGTATTTGCCTTCTTAGGGATTGCAGGGTACTACAGACATTTTTTCCCAGACTTTAGTACTGTAGCGAAGCCCCTGACAGATCTCACTAACAAGAAACTCCCCAAAGTATTTGACTGGACACCCGCTTGTGAGCTGGCATTTCAGTCATTAAAGGAAGACCTGGTTCACGCTCCAGTACTGATGGCGCCCAATTATGACAAGGACTTTATTGTGCAGACTGATGCGTCACAGTATGGACTGGGAGCAGTACTTAGCCAGATGGGGCCAGATAGACAGGAGCACCCTGTGGTCTATTTGAGCAGAAAACTGCTGAACCAGGAGGTGGGGTATGCCACAATTGAAAAGGAGTGTTTGGCCATTGTTTGGGCAGTGAAAAATCTTCAGCCTTATTTGTATGGATGACATTTTCCTTTAAAGTGGCTGCAACACACTTCAGGGGAGAATATTGAGATGGAGTCTTGCACTTCAAAATTTATAACTTTCACATAATTCACAAGCAAGGAAAGGCTCACAGCAATGCGGATGGAATGTCTCGGCAGGAAGAGACCGCAAGACCAGGGACCTAATTGTTGGGACATGGCCCACTGTTTGCCCGCATGGACAAGGGGGGGAGGAGTGTGCGAGGATCACTTATAACTTATGGTATAAATTTATTTAAAAGAAATAGCGCAGGGCGCTTTTTTATATCATTGCAATGTACTGATTTTACTATATCGTGTGGCACTTTGTATAGGAAAATCATTAATTTCTGAGGTTTTGATTTCTGATGCAATAAGCATTTTTTGAGGAAGACGTTGTGTAGTTTCGAGAAGAAGTCCTCAATAAGTCTATTCATGTGAGTAACCACCACCACCTACTCTCCTTCAATCTGTCCTCTTCCCCTGCCCCACCCCTCCCTAAATCCATCCTTACTAGGCGCAATCTTGACGCTGTTGACTCTACTTCCTTCTCCTCCTCTCTTGAAACCCTACTCTCCCCTCTTCCCTCCCTGGTCTGCCCTGACCAAGCCACCTCTCTCTCTATAACCACTCTCTCACCAATGCCTTGGATGCCGTCGCCCCTGCCACCTCTGTCTGCCGACGCCCCTTAACTCTGCAACCCTGGCACTCCAAGTTCAGCCGCTTCCTCCAGAAGTGCACTCGTGCTGCTGAACGCCTCTGGAAGAAATCTCGCTCCCTGGCTGACTTCCTTCACCTCAAGTTTATTCTCTCCTCCTACTGCTCTGCCCTCTCCCTCGCCATACAATCCTTGTTTAAGTCCCTCATTTCTTCTCAGTCCTCGAATCCCCGCCGCCTCTTTGCCACGTTCACCTCTCTCCTCACCCCTCCACCTCCTCCTATCCCACTCTCCCTCTCTGCTACTGATTTTGCATCCTTTTTCTCCTCCAAAATCGAGGCCATCAGACTTGGTATCTCCTCCTCCCCTCCCTCTCCTGCTTCTCTCCTCGCTCCCCCCTCTTCCCACATCCCACCCTGGTGCTCCTTCTGCCCTACTACGGGCGATGAAGTCAACTCCCTCATTTGTTCCTCTCCCCCGTCCACCTGCCACCTGGATCCCATCCCCTCTCACCTTCTCCGCTCCCTCTCCCCCACTGTCTGTGCTTATTTAGCTCAGCTCTTCAACCTGTATCTCTCCTCTGGCACTGTCCCCTCCTCCTTCAAACATGCCCTTATCACTCCTATTCTAAAAAAAAACAATCTTGATCCCACCTCACTCGCCAACTACCGCCCCATTTCACTTCTCCCCTATGCCTCTAAACTTCTCGAGCGAATTGTCTGCAACCGCCTCACCTGTCACCTCTCAGACAATTCCCTCCTTGACCCTCTACAATCTGGTTTCCGCCCCCTCCACTCCACCGAAACCGCACTCACCCACGTAACTAATGATCTCCTCTCTGCTAAATCCAAGGGTCAGTTCTCCCTCCTCCTCCTCCTTGACCTATCCGCAGCCTTTGACACCGTTGACCACCCCCTCCTCTTGCAGACCCTTCACTCTCTCGATCTCTCTGGCTCTGTCCTCACTTGGTTCACCTCTTACCTCGCCAACCGCTCCTTCTCTGTTTCCATCTCCGGATCTTCCTACCCCCCCTCCGCCCTCCCTGTAGGAGTCCCTCAGGGCTCTGTTCTTGGCCCTCTACTCTTCTCACTCTACACTACCTCCCTCGGTGCTCTCGTCACTTCATTCGGTCTTCAGTATCACCTATACGCCGATGATATTCAACTTTACATCTCCTCTCCCGATCTTTCCCCTGCCCTCCTCTCTCGTGTATTTGACTGCCTCTCTGACATCTCCTCTTCGATGTCCTCACGCTTTCTCAAAATTAACATTGCTAAAACCGAACTTATTGTTTTCCCTCCGTCTCAGTCCCCATCCCACTTGGATCTCTCCATCACTGTCAACAACTCCACTATCTCATCTGTCCCCCAACTCCGCTGCCTGGGAGTCACCCTCGACTCCTCTCTCTCTTTTGCCCCCCACATTCAATTCCTTGCCCAATCCTGTCACTTCCAACTTCGCAACATTGCCCGCATCTGGCCCTTCCTATCTCATGAAGCATCCAAAACTATTATCCACGCGCTTATCCTTTCCTGGCTGGACTACTGTAACCTTCTCCTCACCGGCCTCCCCCGCTCTCATCTTGCCCCCCTTCGTTCTATACTCAATGCGGCTGCGAGGCTTATCTTCCTTTCTCGCCGCTCCTCTTCTGCCTCCCCTCTCTGCCTTGCCCTACACTGGCTCCCCTCCCCTTACAGAATCCTTTTTAAACTTCTTACCCTCACATACAAGGCTCTCTCCCACTCCACTGCCCCTTACATCTCCAATCTCCTCTCCATCCACACTCCCGCCCGGTCCCTGCGTTCAGCCAATGACCGTCGCCTCTCCTCCACTCTGATCACCTCATCCCACTCCAGAATTCAAGACTTCTCCCCAGCTGCCCCCCTGCACTGGAATGACCTCCCACGGTCCATCCGTTTGTCCCCTAACCTGTGCTCCTTCAAACGGGCACTCAAAACTCATCTCTTCCGCATTGCCTACCAGCCTTCCACCTAACCCTCTCTCCATGCTCACTCTCCTCACTTCACTTCTCCTCAGTAGAGGGGAGCGCTTGCTCCCCTCCTCCGACATCCTCTGTGCCTGTCGTCTGTCTACCCTCCCTATAGGATGTAAGCTCGTATGAGCAGGGACCTCCTCCCTCCTGTCTCGCTACCTTCTCTTCTGCTCCAACCTCCATACATTTGCCTTGCCTGGAGCCTCTGAAGTCTTGGTACTACTCGTTTATTGTATTGTACTGTTATTCCCTGTACTGTCCATTGTTTGTATTGTGTACAGCGCTGCGGAAACCTTGTGGCACCTTATAAATAAACGATAATAATAATAATAATAATAATAATAATAACCAGCATGTCCTTTTCAGTCTAAATGCACCACAGGAGGTCGTTACTGTGTGAACATTGCAAACATCACGTGATGTAGGATATCACAGATAAGTGAAAATTTTGTTAAGTATAAATTACATTTAAATCCATGTTTGGGGAAGCATATTGCATCCTGATACTAAAAATAACTCAGACTTCCTGGGGCCAGCAAAGAGTTCAGGGGGCTGGCTTACCCCCTACTAGGCTGTGCTAAAAACTGTATAAAACAGCACTGGTTTGTACTGAAATGTATCATTAGTGTTTCATCTGACTTTCTGATCACTGGTACCTTCAACCAGTGTGAACTGTCCTTATCAGGACAATGGAGCTAATAAGCATCAATTGCTTCAAGATCCTGCTTTGACAACTTATTCCCTGCTGTATTTCCTGTGACCTACAGATTAGATCCAAATCTAATCCGTATCTGGCTGTTCTGAGGTTTGGATCCAGCTTTCCAGTACCACCCCTCTGCCCGCTACTCATCAGCTCTAGCCATGGTTATAGGGGGATCCATCCACAGCAACCATGATCTATAGGAAGAGGTCAGGGGTACCAGCCCTGGTGCATCAGCAAGAGGGTACACTAACAGCAACAGTTATCCAGAAGGAACGCGGTTCTGGATGCCGTTAAGGAGTTCAGTGGTGGCAGCAATTTATGCCCCTCCTACTATGGCGAGAGTGCAATTGAGATAAAGAAAGGGAACAGTGTCAAAGTAAGCCCTGCCGGTTCCCAACAACAACAGACTGGGTGGCATAGGCGGTCATCCTGTCACAAGGACTTTTTGCAATAAGATGTGGAGGCTACTATGGATGTATGATATGATGACTATTGCAACTGCATAATATGGAGAGATATGTGCAACTTTAAATCTAGAGTATAGATATGATCCATGTAAAGATGTCTGTCATCATATCATCAACTTGTAGCAGGCCTAATGGACACAAAAATGTATACCTCCTAATAGGATGAGTTTCTAAAGATACTTGTAACTAAAAATTTGAACTGCGTCTTCAAATCTGTACTCTGTTGATCCTGTCACTGATGCTCCTCTCCAGTCGTTTAATTTAAAATAAGTTGTGCCCATGTGCAGTGCAACAAATCTTGTGTAAGTTTTATTTTTATGTAGCACAAATGAACTTACGCTGTAAATCAGGCCCAAAGTGTTTTATTTCTGCTTAAACTGTACAGACACACCACTTTGATCCTTAAGATTAATTTTATCATGGTGTGGAAATCCCGCTGTGATTTTCAACTCGAGTGAATAAAACACAAGGACATTTGCATTTCATTGCCTTTTTCTGCCTACTGAACTCCTCTTGCTGTGTTAGTTTATTGTAATTTGTGCTCATATGCATATGCTAACATATCATCATCATCATTTATTTATATAGCGCCACTAATTCCGCAGCGCTGTACAGAGAACTCATTCACATCAGTCCCTGCCCCATTGGAGCTTACAGTCTAAATTCCCTAATATAGACACACACACAGACAGACAGAGAGGGAGACAAACAGACAGAGAGGGAGACAGACAGGGAGAGACTAGGGTTAATTTTGATAGCAGCCAATTAACCTACCAGTATGTTTTTGGAGTGTGGGAGCACCCGGAGGAAAACCCACGCAAACACAGGGAGAACATACAACTCCACACAGATAAGGTCATGGTCAGGAATCAAACTCATGACCCCAGTGCTGTGAGGCAGAAGTGCTAACCACTAGGCCACTGTGCTGCCCAGTAATATATGCTATTGGTTATATGTTAGAAAAATTTGCTCTTAAATGTCCCCAGGTGGAATAGTTACCCAGGGATAAGAAAGAACAAGAGGTCTGGGCTAAACAATGAGCATAAACAAACTCCATATCATCCACTTTGTCATCTGGCCAACATGGTCATTGCATGATAGTACCCTGACCCAGACTCCTAGGCATCATCTCTCCAGGGAACCCACGGTCCCCAACCAGCAGGGGAAGGATACTCTGGGATTATCCCTATCAATTTAGCACCTATCACACGCTACCTACCGCCCTAATATGCCCCCCAATAGCTCCATCACCATGAGAATAATAAAGGTTATATAACCTGTGCCTTTGGGCTGTAAAGGAGAGATCTTGTTTTTATGGTGAATAGGAAAAGCACTTCCATCACAGGATATGATGTGCTTGAAAGGAATTCTTCTGCCTTGTATCTGTACATCTACTTGCTTGTTTTGCCATCTGCTGAATAAACTACACTTTGGTTGCAACAATTCACCAAGGTGATTTTCAAAGAACCCACAAGGATGGACGATCCTCGCACCTGGGGCAAACAGAGCCACTATATTGCTAGATGTGAATCACATACACCATTAAATTGCAATTTTCACATATTTTGTTCTCATTTTACTGCTCTATAACTACTCTAAATATCCGTAAACTGAATGTTCTGCCAATTCATCAATTCAGTGGACATTATATTGTTGCTCGGGTATCAAGGGCTTTGTATTTTGGCACAAGTGAGAGTTGATTATGAGAGATTGGCTTTCAGCTGTCAACATCTTTACTAAACTGTACACTACAACACTCTAATTACAATAATGAAATATTTACAGGCAAAGAGCATGTTCTTATTCCATTTTTTTATATGTTTCAGAATGGAATTTACTAAAAATGTCTAAAATATTTTTCTGATTGTATTATTTAGCTGTATTTGTTTCACATGTGGTTACAAATCATTTGGTAATTGAACCTTATTTTTTTTGTTTCTTTGGGGTAAATGTATCAAGCTGAGAGTTTGAAAAGTGGAGATGTTGCCTATCTCAGCCAATCAGATTCTAGCTGTCATTTTATAGAATGTACTAAATAAATGATAGCTAGAATCTGATTGGTTTTTCAAACCCGCCGGGAAACTCTCAGCTTGATACATTTACCCCTTTGTCTGTCTTGTTATTAGCAATTTATAGGAGATGTGCAGAAAAGAACAATGAGTAGACACTGACACTCAACTAGGGGCCTGTTTATTAACACGCAGCGACAATTATTTTTTTATTCTACTTCTTAACGCAGCAATAAAAATGTTCTTATGGCTTAAATGTAGCAATAAATTCTCACTGAGACACCTGAGCGATACTCAGCTGCCTCCACAATATTGGCCGGGAGCTGTAAGGGTTAACTTACCACTTCGCCGGGCCAGTCTGTGCTGATATGTGCATGCATAAGTCATCTAGCCAACTCGTGTATGTGCTTTGGAGCCGACAGCCCAGACTTAGGCTTTCTGTTGTACTTAGTTAAAAAAGGAAATAAAAAAAAAAGTTTAAAACAGATTCAAAATATTAAACAAAAAAAAAGTAAAAATAGTTAAACTATAAAATAAAGCATTTTTTGTAGTCCTTTTCATGTTATTGCTATTCTGAGTTGGCGATAACAGACCAAGTACATGTACCGCGACAATTCTTGTCAAATAGGAAAACTGGAAACTGGACAAGGGGCAGTGGTAGAATTACAATGGGTGCTGGGCATGTAGCTATTATGGAGCTCAGAGGCCCTCTGGAAAAAACAAAGTGGAGTCCTCTTCCGAGTAGCACATGCACAAAAAAGGCCCCTACCCAGGCTTTGTTGTGGGGCCCAACAATGCACTGTTCTGGGGAAGGGGGCAATCAATAAGAACAAAGTTAGTAGTGTCTTAGAACAATTAAGGACATACATGAGAGATGTTTCTGAGGTGAAGATGACATAATTTTGCAAGAGCTTGAAAAGGGGAACTGAATGACCAAGTACAGTGAAAATGGACCTCAGATAACTTATTTGTGGCTTTGTTGGAAAGGTATTTGCACAAATGGATATTTCAAGTGTGGGTGGGAACACAAGACATTCAATCTTAGATAAATTAAGTTTCAAGACGAGGGAAGATACAGTTTTATAGAGGAGACAGCTGAAATACATCAGTCATAAAAGAGGGATACAAATCATGGGAGGAACCATGGAGATTCATTTTTTTTTTTTAAAAAAACACTTTTTATTAGATTGTAATAGATAAACACAATAAGGATTTTGTAATTTTGCCATTAAAAATTACTTCTAGAAACATATCCATACAATGGACACTTTGGACTGATTTAGGAAATATTACATATGCTTACATTTGTTTGTCTTTAAGTCTTGGACTATCACATTGGTGTTTTCAGTCGATTAATATAATAATCAATTTGCTGTGTTGCCAAAAAAAACAATTAGGTTAGATGTTTTAAAGACCAAGGGGTAAATGTATCTAGCTGAGAGTTTTCCGACGGGT